>NC_036244.1:4104620-4164955 GCF_002742605.1 Olea europaea var. sylvestris | reverse complement strand
CACACACACACACACACACACACACACACATATATATATATATATATATATATATATATTTTGTATAATAAAATATAGGTTTTCGAATATTTTCTTTCTATCAAGATAATAACTCGATTATGGCTAGTCTAAAATTATTTCTTCTTAAGCCAATTTTTGTTATTTAGCACATGCTATAAAATGAGTATAATATCGATATATTTTTTTATTAACTTTTAGAATATTTAAATATTCGACACAAATAACTCACGATAAATTCTACATGTAAATAAAATAAATCATTTATGCAATTAAGTGAGTCTCGTGTATCACTTTAACTTTTGAACCTTAGTGTAATGAAAGGACTCGACATGGACTTTTTTATTTGCTAAATTACCAAAATTAAATTTAGCCCATATGAAATTAAGATTTAAAATTATTTGATCCATCCTTCTAAATCACAAACAAAACCGTTGCGCCCCAGAAGATATACTTGGTCGAATGAAACCTTTATCCAACAACTCCTGCAGCTGTATCTTTAATTCTTGTAATTCTTTTGACGCCATCCTATATGAAGTTTTAGATACTGGAGTTGCTCCAGGCACGAGGACAATTGTAAATTCCAATAGCTTATCAGGTGGTGCGCCATGTTAGTCATCAGGAAATACATCAATGAAATCTTATACAATTGGCACATTACCAATAGTAAGCTCTGATTGTTGAGTTCCATGTATACTCACTAGAAATCCTTAGCAAGATCTTTTCTTTAACATCTTTTTTGCCTTTATAGCCGACACTAGTTAAGGTAAAGACTTAACTCGTACAGCGAAATCGAAACTCTTCCTCCTCAGGCTTCTGAAAAACTACTTCCTTTTCGAAACATCAAATAGTTGCGTGATTGCTTCCCAACCAGTCCATTCCTAGAATAACGTCAAAGTCTTTCATGTCTAAGAGGTGTAGATCAACTACAAATTCTTTTCCTTCCATTACTAATTTTATTGCCCTAGCTATCTGATTGGTATTCAAAATTCTACCGGATGGAATGAAAATTTCTAGAACACTATATTTCTTGGGTGGATATGTCTTGCACTTTGGGGCAAAAATGGCCTTCTTGGCCACATCGATAGCATACATTAAACAAGCATTCTCCTCCATAGGCTTTGTTGCACTTTGGGTATCGTGGAGTAACTTTATTTGGTTTACTCGATCCTGATCATGTATTGGACTTCTTAAATTGTCCAAATCCTTTCCCTTTACTCGATCCATTCCACTTTCGTTTCTCATATGATTTATTATTCTTCTCAATCATCTGATCCATTTCTAGAAGATTAGAAATTGGCTGCGCCCGCTGAAGCACTTCACTATAGGTGGTCGTATGGTGAGATGCCATGATTCATCCAATCTCTGGACGCAAACCTAATTTGAACCTCGTGGCCTTCTTTAGCTCGGTATCGACAAGTTGTGTAGCATATCTAGAAAGTTGTTCAAACTTCCTTTCATACTCATCAAGCGACATATTTCCTTGTTTTGGTTGTAGGAACTCTGTCTCTCTTCGATCCCTCAGTTATTGGAGAAATTATTTTGTCATTACTTCTTCATTGAACTGTGCCCAAGTCATAACACATTGTTGTGCTTCCGTTCTAGTGCACGAAGCAGACTCCTACCAGTGACCCGCTGCTCCAACCAGCACAAATTCAGCACATGATACCTTTTGTGTGTCAGTGCATACCATGTGTTTGTAGATTCGTTCTAAACCTCTTAACCACTTCTCGGCTGCCAAAGGGTCTACCTTGCCATCAAAAGAAGGAGGCTTAATACGACGAAACTGTTCAACAATTGAACTTGTATTGTTAGCATTTGTCGGTCCATTCTGAGGAGCTAGTGTGGGTGCTTGATTCTTACCAAGGTCATACACTGACCTCATCAGATCCCTAAACATAGCTGCTTGATTTTGTTGTCCCGCCATTTCCTTTAAATTAATAAATTTGTCTTAGAAATGTTGGACAACACAATAACACAATATGTTCAAAGGAAATTTTTTTTAATAGTATTCTTTGAAATCATGATATACAATAGTTCGACAATTCTTTTTTATTTCCAATAACATAAATGTAAGGATATTACAGTACTAAGGAAAAGGAATCTAAATTTCAAATCCCTATAAATCCTACGAATCTTTTTTAATGGAGCTTCATCTTTGAAGGGGTCTTCTATCTCAAGCCCGAACTCTATGTCCATTTCAACCAGTGACTTAGGTTCATGCTCATGATCATTCTCTAACTCCAACCCAAAGTCTTTCCCATGCTTCATTTTGGGATCTTCCTCTGGGTCCGATTCAAATTAAAGCTCTGGGTCTAGCTCGGGCTCTAGCTCAGGTTCATCATTGAGCTCATTCACTATCTCCGACTGGAGCTCTAAGGTCTCGGTCCACCTATCTAGAAGGGTCTGACAGTATATACCAAACTCAATCATGTTTGGGTGCTCTGGAGGGTTACCTTCTAACATCTCATCCTTAACCATAACTCCCATGTCTCCCCATTAAAGTGGAAGTGAGTGTATGAGGTTATTAATAGCCTCGATACGTGTGATTTCCAGTCCTGTATTCACAGATGCCATACATCTTTCATAGATGTCTTACACATGTTCGACAAGCGAACGAGTTAGGTCAGTCACGTAATTCTCCTAAGACTGAATGATGGACCTACGGTTCAATGCTGCTCTACAAGCCATGGTCTTTGTAGCGGTCTAAAAAGTTCTAACCATGTTTGTCACATAAGGATCCAATTATATTCATTTTTGCAGTGATATCAAAGTATATGTTATGCTCTCGTGGTTTTAATAGAATTGCTAATCAATATACCCTCATGTATAATAAAATGATAGCATAAATAACATATTTCTTTCTAAACATTTATTTAAAATGATTTCATAGAATTCAAGCTTAAGTGATACATAAATCATGCTTGGAAATAAAATGAAACATGGCATTTCATCCATACCTTGAGTTCATCAGACGAGTAATAGATTGACGAGTGCTAAATGTCACGGGTCTTATTTTAATACTTGTTTAATAAAATCCTTTTATTTTGAATTCTTATCGTTACAATCCCAACATTTCAGCTATGAGTAATAATTTGAGATTTATGGTGCTCAACGCTTACCTCATCGTCGTCCGAGAATAAAACAATGGGAAATTCAGCGGATGAACCCAGCATCGATGGATGCATATTGGATTGAATGGTTCGTTGCTGAAGGTGGATGAACTCGTTATCTCGTATCAACTAACTGTTTCAATATGAGAGTCTCACAACAGCGCCTCTAGTCTTTCAAGGGGTGGTTTATGAATATGAAGTCTTGCAATGGTATTTATAATTGGGCAAAGAGGATGGTTAATTAAGGTCAATTAGTTCCCAACTTCCAACTTATTTTCATCACATCTCAAATTTAATTTGATAGACAATTGGTGTGATGCCTTGAATATCTAAGTGTACTTGTATTGGTCAAATTTGTAATTTGCAAAAAATGAGAAACTTATAATCTCTATAATTTTCATTTATAAATTAAGACACTTGTATTCGTCAAACTTATAATTTCCATTTTTTCCAAAGTGAGAAACTTATAAAATATACCAATTCTCTCATTTTTCGAAAGCGAAAAACTTATAAAATGCACCAATTTCCATTTTTCAATTGTACAACATCCCGACATGTTCAACTGTCGGTCCCGACAGATATTTTATTCATTCTCGACAGTTGACGAAAACGTGCACAGCATTAAAGATTAGGTTAACGTAAATGATAAACTGCAGAAGAAATGAAGAAGAATAAACATAAGGAAAAATTTATACCACAATATCTTTGATATAGTACAATTAACCTTCCAACTCTACGGTCGTTCAAAATATTTGAAGGGAGGAAGCAAAACCTTGTTTCTTTTTCTTGTCCACTTAAAAATATTTTTTTCAATCTCCACCAAATAAACTCTAATTTGCAACATTGTAAATAGTAGACTCAATTGACAGCGTATGATAAACACCATTTCGGAACATCCGCTCAACCTGCGATGTTCCCTATCAAATTATCGACTTACATTATTATATTCAACTTACATCGTCATTACCATTCCTGCTTCGTTCGCAGACAGAGAAATACATGTTCAACTTTACAAACAAAATACGAATCAATTTACAACATACTGTATTATAGCCTGACAGTTCATATGCCATTCCCGACAGATTATCTCTGTCATTCTCGGCAGTTGGACCGGAGTACATAAAATACACTACCCGAATTATAACGTTAGGGTAATTACATCAAACTACCTTCTTTGGAACACTTAACATCCAATTGAAAATTTTCATCAAACGCCAAACTGTGAAAGGACAATTACAAAATGGAATGTAAAATATAACAGTTTTCTAAAATAAAAATTCAAGCAATAATTACAACACTAAATTCTCAAACAAACAGTCTAGCTCACGTGATAAGCCCGTTGAAAGAACATTAACATGAAGATGTTTCTCAGCGTATTTTACAGCTAACCAACCTCAATGGCCATCATATATCGTAAAATGTACACATCTAAAAATCCAGAAACAAATCAAAATTTGAAAAACAAAAGCATGCACATGCAAACATACCACATACCTAAAATCAATTATGTAAAAAGCTAAAATATCACATATGAAAAAAAACACAATTTGGACATCACCATTTTTGCCTTTTCCTTTCCATTTTGTAGATTTAAAGAAAGTTGGAGAGCTAGACAAACAATCTTCACTTCTCCTTTATTGGAAGTAGGTAGCTGGCCGGAGGTGTGAGTGAGACACTATCGCACAGATGGTGGACGTGGCACAATCACAGCGCGGTTAGGGTTTGAAAAAAGGGCCGGCAAGTTTTGATTTGTGAAAAAATGAAAAGTAAAGGAAAGAGAAGAAGAAGAGAAGCAGCCTAACTACCAAGGGAGTGGCTGTCATCGTCGTCGGTCTGGATGGAGAAGAGAAACAAGAAGCTAAAAGAGGGGAGAGCTAGAGTCGGTTGGAGAGGAAAATGAAAATCTCCATCAATTTTTCATCAATTAGAAGATATATTGTCAACAATTGAGTAGTGAGATGAGAGAAGTGACGTTTTAAAATTTTTTGTACTATTTTTTCATCTAGTCAAATCTATATTTGATGAAGGATGTGTAGGATATTTGAATTATCTAGAGGGGTAAAAATGTTAAAAATTGACAATCTTACAAAGATTTTAAAAAAGTGACATTTTTGTAAATGAAAAGTCAAAAGTTGACACCTGGTGTAATTTTCACTTCTAAGAGTATAATAATTTCTCAGGAGTCATGAAGATTTAGATGAAAATTGAGAAGAAACTAATCGTCAATCAGGAAGAATGACTAGGAAACACACTAATGGTACAAAATTAACTAATTTCATGATAATTTGTATATTTGTATGCCTTTGGTCTGAACACCATGACGTTGTCTGCCATTTTGAAAAATGAGGCATAGAAATAACCACACGTATTTATTATATCTAATCTTTCTGAACTTACAAGATTAACTGAATAGACAGTTTTGGAAGCTTCACACTTCTTATTCGTAACGAAAATCAAAATCAAGTAAATTTTCACCCTTTCACACTTCTTGAATCATGCTTGGTTGTACAATAATTTTTACAACAAGTTCGACAATATGCTACGTGGCAAGTTATCATTGGACAGTTTGAAAAATACTTTATTTTTCCCATCAATACTTTTTTGACACCTATATCATTGTTAAATATGTTGTACAAATTCATTGTACAAATGACTTATTCTTTCTTTTTATGCGAAATTTTTGTTCTTGTTGAGTTCATTTTAGGACACTTACTTTATCTTTAAACAAATGTATCATCATAGCCAAACATTTCACTCGACAATATCTTTCGACTAAATTGACTTGTAAACGAGCATTTGGTCCAAAAAGAGGGTTATCTAATTCACGAAAAAAATAAAATAATGTTAAAAATAGAGGTATTTTACTTTTACCAAATCCATGTTTGGATGTGCTTATTTTTTAAGTAAATTTATGTTTAAGTTATTAATTTCATTAAACTTCATTTTCGGAGTTCATTTTATTTGTTTAAAATTTAGATTTTACGAAAATAAATCTTAGCACCCGTTTGGTGAAAATCATAATCCAAATTTTAATTTAAATCAAAATCAACAATGAATTTTAATGATATATTTTGTGGGAAAGCATGTAGAATGGGTGTAAGGAACTGGTGAAAAGCCCCTCCGCGCGACAGTGTCTCATAGGTATTTTAAAGGTCAATACTGTTAAGATAAGTCGTTCAAACTCTTATATGTTAGTTAATATTTTTATTTCTATACGATGTAGAATTTATTCATTAACAATTTGGGATTGTGGGTGTAAAGATACAGAGGGCACATGCATTAAACACGCATTTAATATCAACGAATTATAGTGCTAAAAAAAATAACATCAAAAGAATTACGTGTTATTGATTTTGTGAGAAAGTAGAGACTGATTTTTTTTTAAAATAACTAAAAAAAAAAAAAGAAGAGTAATCACTTAGTAGCGAATAAAATTATTTTGACCGTTTTTTATATGATATATGGAAAGTGAGAAAGCCCAAGTCACGTGATAGTAAAACAGGATTTCAAGTAATCGCAAACAAAGAAAGTAAACTTATAGAAAATTAAAAGATTGAACACAAGCGATTTCTTTCGACCTAAACCCCGAAAATTCGGCCACCAGATCTAACGTCTACATTCCCCATGGAGCATCCAATAAATTGGATGTATAGTCGATTGCACTAAATGGTCCAAGAATGGCAGAAAAGATTATAGGTCAATTCTTCCAACACAAGAGAGAACTACAAGACACTTATCTCTTCAACAATGAATTGCAGGTCGCTGAAGAATCACTCAAGAAACTTCAACACGCCTACTGAAACTATAGGTGCAAGAAGTCTCTCATTCTTACAATCATCACTCAAAATATTACAAACATCATAGCCTAAAACTAGATCTTAGTCTCGAATGACTTTTTCAAGAAATAGGAGAACCACAGATCAAAACCCCAGCATTCAACAGAAAATGCAAATTTCTCTCTCAAACTCAAATAATCAGAAGAAGAGGAAAGGCTGAAAGTGCCAAATGAAACGGCACTGTGTGCCTTTTATATCTAATAAATCAAATATGGCAAATGAAGGGTCAGGATAAGGATACGTGCCGCCATCCTGGCAAAATGTCAAAATTAAAAGAGTTGCATTTCCAGTAATGCGATTTTGGCCAAATTTTAGGAGCACATCACAAATCAGTGGTTCAAGCATCAACAATCTCCACCCTGCTACCAGAAATTTAGTACCACAAGAATAGCCAAGAGCAATATCAACAATTTAATTTTCATTTGCTCTAAGTACTTGTTTATACATTACAAAGTATCAATAGATAATAACTTCAAACAATTACAAAATTTATTTAAAGGTATTATTTTTATTCCTCTATCTAAAAAATTAATAACTTGTTTGATCCCCATTTTGGAGGAAATAATGCATTTTGAATAGTAGATTGATGGAGAATTTATGATTAAAAATTAATAAAATATTTTTAATTTAAGTATAATATTATTTTATTGAAGAATGTGTGATTGAAATGAGTTTTGAAAAAAATGAATTTTTAGAATAACGAGAATCAAACAGGGGCTAAATTGGGTAAAAATCTTACCAATTTTCAGAAGTCGTTTTGAATAAAATAATATTTCACGTCAATGCGTTTAGTTCTAGCATAAAACATGAGATTTTTACTCTTATGTATAGTACTTTAGTTATCAAAATAGAGAATTGCATTTCCATCAGTAAAACCAAGTTCACTCTACAGCCTACTCAACCAAATACCTTCTTTAATAACATCAGATTCAGTAATGTATTATGCTTCAGTTGAGGACAAAACCACAACCTTTTGAAGTTGAGATTCTCAACTAATTATAGTGCCACATAGTGTAAAGAAATAAGCTGTAGGAGATTTCCTATTGTCGCTATCTCTAGCAAAATCTGAATTAGTAAACCGTTTTAAAGTTAACCCATCCTTATTCATTTTAAACACAAGTCCAAAATCTAATGTTCCTTTAAGATATCTTGGAAGTCATTTTAAAGCATTCCAATGCTCTTCTCCAGGGTTACTCATGAATCTACTAAGTAAGCGAATACTATAAGTAAGATCAGGTCTTGTACATACAATTAAATGCATAACAAATCTAATCACATTTGCATATGAATTCCAGATATTCTAGCAAATTCTTCTCAGTGTTGGTACAAAACTTAGATGAAAGTTTAAAATTGTTTTGAAAGTGGCAACGTAACAGGTTTACAATCAAACATATTAAATTTTTTCAAGATCTTGACCACATAATCCTGTTGATTTGAAAACAACATATCTTTTTCTTTATTCCTAATAATCTGCATGCCAAGGATCTTTTTAGCAGAACCAAGGTCTTTCATATCAAATTCAGATTTGAATTTTTGTTTGATATCATCAATTTTAAACTTGTCACAACTAGAAACATTTCATCAACATAAAGCATTAAGTACAAAAGCATTTTTTTTTTTTTTTTTTTTACCTTTTTTACCTTTGTAATAGATACAAGTATAATAATTGTTTCTTTGAGAACTATGTTTCAAAACCAACAGGCTATCTCAAATAATTTTTTTCTTCTAAATCTCCATAGAGAAAAGCAGTTTTAACATCCAATTGATCAAGTTCCCACTTAAATTGAACAACAAGGATAAAAGAATGCATATGATAGTGGTATACTTAACTATAGGGTAAAAAATTTCAATATAGTCAACACCTTTCTTTTGTGTGAACCCTTTAGCTATAAGTCTAGCTTTATTTTATGTCCTCTATGTAATGTCCCAAAATCTATTTCATTTTTTTTATTAGACTTGAAGCACTACCAAAATCCTTTTTTTTCTAAAGCACAAATCTACTTCATTTCAAATTTTGAAATATGTTCGATAAGTCAATAATAAACCAACATGTTTAAGTGAAAAGTTTACACATCAATTGAAATTTTAGAGTACTTTGATATCAAATCATAAATTACCAAATGTTCGGGCACAAGAAAAAAAATATTAATTAATGTGCATAACGGATAACGTAAATATGTTCTTCAAACGAGACTTTTTGTAAATTACTATTTCTAGAAATTTTACTTGTCGACCCATAAGCATCCCTCGGTCAATATGCCGCACGTCCACATGACTTGTTCTAATCTGAAAGGTTATTGTAAGAATGAGTATTTTTTTAAAAATATCTAGTAAGAAATATGTGCATATTCTTATTAACGTGATATAAATATAATATTACATATAGATTTAGAGCAAACTGGTCGTGACATCCAATAGCTCAAGGAATTTCATAAGAATTCCTATATTCCGTAGGATTTACACACTCGACCAAATGGTCTATCTTGTAGGATTTAACATAAAAATCGACTTGAAAGCCTTAACGTATTTCATGCCAAAATCTATAAAAATATCAAGAAAATAAGAATTTATCACTTGCACATTTCTTACCTCAAATGATATCAAAAAATTTTGAAATATTCCTTTGAGACAAAAAAAAAAAAAAAGGACAGAATATTTTAGGAGAATGAGAACCAACTTGTGAAATTTTTATTGCGGCCAGTAGGTAAAATAACACTCTTTTTCAACAAGTGTATGTGTTATTGTGTGAAAATCATATGTATGGTAAAGGAAATATAATTCTCACATACATTATATATATATATATATACACAATGTCTACTTGTATGCCTATAAATCATGAAAAAATAAAATTCAAACGTACGAAAGGTTAGGTCCATAAATCAATTGGTCAATTAATATTGTTTTTATTTCCAATCAATTTCAAACATACGAAAAATTAAGCCTGCAAATCAATCACGCCAGTTTGTGGAATTCATAAAATAAATAATTATTTATTATATAATTGAATGAATATGCACCGTTTCAAATTTCCTGGGAAATTGTACCGTTTCTTTCACACACACACACACACACACACACACACACACATATATATATATATATATATATATATATTTTGTATAATAAAATATAGGTTTTCGAATATTTTCTTTCTATCAAGATAATAACTCGATTATGGCTAGTCTAAAATTATTTCTTCTTAAGCCAATTTTTGTTATTTAGCACATGCTATAAAATGAGTATAATATCGATATATTTTTTTATTAACTTTTAGAATATTTAAATATTCGACACAAATAACTCACGATAAATTCTACATGTAAATAAAATAAATCATTTATGCAATTAAGTGAGTCTCGTGTATCACTTTAACTTTTGAACCTTAGTGTAATGAAAGGACTCGACATGGACTTTTTTATTTGCTAAATTACCAAAATTAAATTTAGCCCATATGAAATTAAGATTTAAAATTATTTGATCCATCCTTCTAAATCACAAACAAAACCGTTGCGCCCCAGAAGATATACTTGGTCGAATGAAACCTTTATCCAACAACTCCTGCAGCTGTATCTTTAATTCTTGTAATTCTTTTGACGCCATCCTATATGAAGTTTTAGATACTGGAGTTGCTCCAGGCACGAGGACAATTGTAAATTCCAATAGCTTATCAGGTGGTGCGCCATGTTAGTCATCAGGAAATACATCAATGAAATCTTATACAATTGGCACATTACCAATAGTAAGCTCTGATTGTTGAGTTCCATGTATACTCACTAGAAATCCTTAGCAAGATCTTTTCTTTAACATCTTTTTTGCCTTTATAGCCGACACTAGTTAAGGTAAAGACTTAACTCGTACAGCGAAATCGAAACTCTTCCTCCTCAGGCTTCTGAAAAACTACTTCCTTTTCGAAACATCAAATAGTTGCGTGATTGCTTCCCAACCAGTCCATTCCTAGAATAACGTCAAAGTCTTTCATGTCTAAGAGGTGTAGATCAACTACAAATTCTTTTCCTTCCATTACTAATTTTATTGCCCTAGCTATCTGATTGGTATTCAAAATTCTACCGGATGGAATGAAAATTTCTAGAACACTATATTTCTTGGGTGGATATGTCTTGCACTTTGGGGCAAAAATGGCCTTCTTGGCCACATCGATAGCATACATTAAACAAGCATTCTCCTCCATAGGCTTTGTTGCACTTTGGGTATCGTGGAGTAACTTTATTTGGTTTACTCGATCCTGATCATGTATTGGACTTCTTAAATTGTCCAAATCCTTTCCCTTTACTCGATCCATTCCACTTTCGTTTCTCATATGATTTATTATTCTTCTCAATCATCTGATCCATTTCTAGAAGATTAGAAATTGGCTGCGCCCGCTGAAGCACTTCACTATAGGTGGTCGTATGGTGAGATGCCATGATTCATCCAATCTCTGGACGCAAACCTAATTTGAACCTCGTGGCCTTCTTTAGCTCGGTATCGACAAGTTGTGTAGCATATCTAGAAAGTTGTTCAAACTTCCTTTCATACTCATCAAGCGACATATTTCCTTGTTTTGGTTGTAGGAACTCTGTCTCTCTTCGATCCCTCAGTTATTGGAGAAATTATTTTGTCATTACTTCTTCATTGAACTGTGCCCAAGTCATAACACATTGTTGTGCTTCCGTTCTAGTGCACGAAGCAGACTCCTACCAGTGACCCGCTGCTCCAACCAGCACAAATTCAGCACATGATACCTTTTGTGTGTCAGTGCATACCATGTGTTTGTAGATTCGTTCTAAACCTCTTAACCACTTCTCGGCTGCCAAAGGGTCTACCTTGCCATCAAAAGAAGGAGGCTTAATACGACGAAACTGTTCAACAATTGAACTTGTATTGTTAGCATTTGTCGGTCCATTCTGAGGAGCTAGTGTGGGTGCTTGATTCTTACCAAGGTCATACACTGACCTCATCAGATCCCTAAACATAGCTGCTTGATTTTGTTGTCCCGCCATTTCCTTTAAATTAATAAATTTGTCTTAGAAATGTTGGACAACACAATAACACAATATGTTCAAAGGAAATTTTTTTTAATAGTATTCTTTGAAATCATGATATACAATAGTTCGACAATTCTTTTTTATTTCCAATAACATAAATGTAAGGATATTACAGTACTAAGGAAAAGGAATCTAAATTTCAAATCCCTATAAATCCTACGAATCTTTTTTAATGGAGCTTCATCTTTGAAGGGGTCTTCTATCTCAAGCCCGAACTCTATGTCCATTTCAACCAGTGACTTAGGTTCATGCTCATGATCATTCTCTAACTCCAACCCAAAGTCTTTCCCATGCTTCATTTTGGGATCTTCCTCTGGGTCCGATTCAAATTAAAGCTCTGGGTCTAGCTCGGGCTCTAGCTCAGGTTCATCATTGAGCTCATTCACTATCTCCGACTGGAGCTCTAAGGTCTCGGTCCACCTATCTAGAAGGGTCTGACAGTATATACCAAACTCAATCATGTTTGGGTGCTCTGGAGGGTTACCTTCTAACATCTCATCCTTAACCATAACTCCCATGTCTCCCCATTAAAGTGGAAGTGAGTGTATGAGGTTATTAATAGCCTCGATACGTGTGATTTCCAGTCCTGTATTCACAGATGCCATACATCTTTCATAGATGTCTTACACATGTTCGACAAGCGAACGAGTTAGGTCAGTCACGTAATTCTCCTAAGACTGAATGATGGACCTACGGTTCAATGCTGCTCTACAAGCCATGGTCTTTGTAGCGGTCTAAAAAGTTCTAACCATGTTTGTCACATAAGGATCCAATTATATTCATTTTTGCAGTGATATCAAAGTATATGTTATGCTCTCGTGGTTTTAATAGAATTGCTAATCAATATACCCTCATGTATAATAAAATGATAGCATAAATAACATATTTCTTTCTAAACATTTATTTAAAATGATTTCATAGAATTCAAGCTTAAGTGATACATAAATCATGCTTGGAAATAAAATGAAACATGGCATTTCATCCATACCTTGAGTTCATCAGACGAGTAATAGATTGACGAGTGCTAAATGTCACGGGTCTTATTTTAATACTTGTTTAATAAAATCCTTTTATTTTGAATTCTTATCGTTACAATCCCAACATTTCAGCTATGAGTAATAATTTGAGATTTATGGTGCTCAACGCTTACCTCATCGTCGTCCGAGAATAAAACAATGGGAAATTCAGCGGATGAACCCAGCATCGATGGATGCATATTGGATTGAATGGTTCGTTGCTGAAGGTGGATGAACTCGTTATCTCGTATCAACTAACTGTTTCAATATGAGAGTCTCACAACAGCGCCTCTAGTCTTTCAAGGGGTGGTTTATGAATATGAAGTCTTGCAATGGTATTTATAATTGGGCAAAGAGGATGGTTAATTAAGGTCAATTAGTTCCCAACTTCCAACTTATTTTCATCACATCTCAAATTTAATTTGATAGACAATTGGTGTGATGCCTTGAATATCTAAGTGTACTTGTATTGGTCAAATTTGTAATTTGCAAAAAATGAGAAACTTATAATCTCTATAATTTTCATTTATAAATTAAGACACTTGTATTCGTCAAACTTATAATTTCCATTTTTTCCAAAGTGAGAAACTTATAAAATATACCAATTCTCTCATTTTTCGAAAGCGAAAAACTTATAAAATGCACCAATTTCCATTTTTCAATTGTACAACATCCCGACATGTTCAACTGTCGGTCCCGACAGATATTTTATTCATTCTCGACAGTTGACGAAAACGTGCACAGCATTAAAGATTAGGTTAACGTAAATGATAAACTGCAGAAGAAATGAAGAAGAATAAACATAAGGAAAAATTTATACCACAATATCTTTGATATAGTACAATTAACCTTCCAACTCTACGGTCGTTCAAAATATTTGAAGGGAGGAAGCAAAACCTTGTTTCTTTTTCTTGTCCACTTAAAAATATTTTTTTCAATCTCCACCAAATAAACTCTAATTTGCAACATTGTAAATAGTAGACTCAATTGACAGCGTATGATAAACACCATTTCGGAACATCCGCTCAACCTGCGATGTTCCCTATCAAATTATCGACTTACATTATTATATTCAACTTACATCGTCATTACCATTCCTGCTTCGTTCGCAGACAGAGAAATACATGTTCAACTTTACAAACAAAATACGAATCAATTTACAACATACTGTATTATAGCCTGACAGTTCATATGCCATTCCCGACAGATTATCTCTGTCATTCTCGGCAGTTGGACCGGAGTACATAAAATACACTACCCGAATTATAACGTTAGGGTAATTACATCAAACTACCTTCTTTGGAACACTTAACATCCAATTGAAAATTTTCATCAAACGCCAAACTGTGAAAGGACAATTACAAAATGGAATGTAAAATATAACAGTTTTCTAAAATAAAAATTCAAGCAATAATTACAACACTAAATTCTCAAACAAACAGTCTAGCTCACGTGATAAGCCCGTTGAAAGAACATTAACATGAAGATGTTTCTCAGCGTATTTTACAGCTAACCAACCTCAATGGCCATCATATATCGTAAAATGTACACATCTAAAAATCCAGAAACAAATCAAAATTTGAAAAACAAAAGCATGCACATGCAAACATACCACATACCTAAAATCAATTATGTAAAAAGCTAAAATATCACATATGAAAAAAAACACAATTTGGACATCACCATTTTTGCCTTTTCCTTTCCATTTTGTAGATTTAAAGAAAGTTGGAGAGCTAGACAAACAATCTTCACTTCTCCTTTATTGGAAGTAGGTAGCTGGCCGGAGGTGTGAGTGAGACACTATCGCACAGATGGTGGACGTGGCACAATCACAGCGCGGTTAGGGTTTGAAAAAAGGGCCGGCAAGTTTTGATTTGTGAAAAAATGAAAAGTAAAGGAAAGAGAAGAAGAAGAGAAGCAGCCTAACTACCAAGGGAGTGGCTGTCATCGTCGTCGGTCTGGATGGAGAAGAGAAACAAGAAGCTAAAAGAGGGGAGAGCTAGAGTCGGTTGGAGAGGAAAATGAAAATCTCCATCAATTTTTCATCAATTAGAAGATATATTGTCAACAATTGAGTAGTGAGATGAGAGAAGTGACGTTTTAAAATTTTTTGTACTATTTTTTCATCTAGTCAAATCTATATTTGATGAAGGATGTGTAGGATATTTGAATTATCTAGAGGGGTAAAAATGTTAAAAATTGACAATCTTACAAAGATTTTAAAAAAGTGACATTTTTGTAAATGAAAAGTCAAAAGTTGACACCTGGTGTAATTTTCACTTCTAAGAGTATAATAATTTCTCAGGAGTCATGAAGATTTAGATGAAAATTGAGAAGAAACTAATCGTCAATCAGGAAGAATGACTAGGAAACACACTAATGGTACAAAATTAACTAATTTCATGATAATTTGTATATTTGTATGCCTTTGGTCTGAACACCATGACGTTGTCTGCCATTTTGAAAAATGAGGCATAGAAATAACCACACGTATTTATTATATCTAATCTTTCTGAACTTACAAGATTAACTGAATAGACAGTTTTGGAAGCTTCACACTTCTTATTCGTAACGAAAATCAAAATCAAGTAAATTTTCACCCTTTCACACTTCTTGAATCATGCTTGGTTGTACAATAATTTTTACAACAAGTTCGACAATATGCTACGTGGCAAGTTATCATTGGACAGTTTGAAAAATACTTTATTTTTCCCATCAATACTTTTTTGACACCTATATCATTGTTAAATATGTTGTACAAATTCATTGTACAAATGACTTATTCTTTCTTTTTATGCGAAATTTTTGTTCTTGTTGAGTTCATTTTAGGACACTTACTTTATCTTTAAACAAATGTATCATCATAGCCAAACATTTCACTCGACAATATCTTTCGACTAAATTGACTTGTAAACGAGCATTTGGTCCAAAAAGAGGGTTATCTAATTCACGAAAAAAATAAAATAATGTTAAAAATAGAGGTATATTACTTTTACCAAATCCATGTTTGGATGTGCTTATTTTTTAAGTAAATTTATGTTTAAGTTATTAATTTCATTAAACTTCATTTTCGGAGTTCATTTTATTTGTTTAAAATTTAGATTTTACGAAAATAAATCTTAGCACCCGTTTGGTGAAAATCATAATTAAAATTTTAATTTAAGTCAAAATCAACAATGAATTTTAATGATATATTTTGTGGGATTCACAACTTTTCAACCACGCATTTCTTCAACTTTTATCAAAATCTACTAAAAGTTTGATTTTAATTCCTACTAATCAGGATATTACTTTACTTTCTAAAATTGTAATTTTTAAACATGCTCTAAAAGTAGTATTAGTCGGCGCAGACTCTATTTCATTAAATTAATCCAAATTCAAATATGCATGATGATCAATGAATTGACTCTGTGGATTAATTAATTTTTATTTTATTTTATTTTATTTGTGGGGTTACATCAATTATCAAATAATACTTTTTTGTAGTGGAATTTGACCTAAGCTTATCTCAGTATCTAAAATAATTTATAAACTCCCGTTCTCAGCTTAAGAGGTTTTTCTTTGCTCTCTCAATAATTGAAATCCATTTGCAATTTAATATAAAAATATATAAAAATAATCTCATGGCATGTGTTCATCGACTAAATTGGTTAACCATAAAAATGGCAGAAAAGAAATTCTAAAAAGAATAAAAATAGAAAAATAAATAAATAAATAAAATCAGTTCTGTTAAATCTTGAACACTGATTATTGTCTTCATCATCCGTAGTCCGTATGTGAATCGATCTCAAATAGGAAACCTTCAGTAAGATTTTGTATTATGACCAAACACAGCAAAAAAATTAGAGAAAATATGGTGTGTGATTTTTTTCTTTTAAAATTCTTTTCGACGTTTTCGTCATAGTGATTTACTACAACAGCGTAACATTGGTCACGTGTTCTTATATGTATTTTTTCTTTTTGTAACTTTATTACTCTAGATGATATAAAAATAAATTTTTAAATGTCAACACGTTTTGTCTTGTTTTCTTCTTCTTCTTCTTCTTCTTCTTCACTTTCTATGTTATTTTATTTTTATTTTTTTTCAATTTGTAACTAGACCGTAAATGATGAAATTACATTAAGGCCCTGTTTGTCATCTTTTACCAAAATAAATTGTTTGCCATAGTAACATTCTCCACCACACATTCACACAATAAAATATTCTACACACAAATCAATAATTTTTTTTTTAAATTTCAACCACATTCTCCAAAAATTACTATTCAAAACTCGATATTTTCTCCTAAAATAGTAGACAAACAAGCTCTAACTTACTAATGCACAGTTTTCCACAAAGTTTTCCAAAGTTTCCACCTACTCAATAACTTCGTCGACTTAGATTATATATATATTTATTTATTTATTTTGAATTTCTAACTTATAGAAGTGTTTTCCTTGAAATCTATTTTGCAATAAATTTTTCATAATCTCAAAATGTACTCGAGCATAATTTACACCAAGTTTTTCACGTTAGAATGGGAAGGCAAAGTGCACAATCCTGTACACATTAATACCAAAAATAAAATTTTAATCTTATTTTATTATTATTTTTTTTTTGTTCACTTTTAGTATGAGAAAACATGACAAGAAAAATTCATTGTACTCCATAGAGTGGATTAGTCTATCAAACCAATCGCAATCTTACCAACCCCGGAAGTGAAAAATACCGCTCATAACCGGTAGGACAAAGACTTGTATAATTGCTTGTTTCAATTAATTAATGAAAGAGTTTTCTCACCAATCCTTAATTTGACTTGTAAAGTTTCAATAAAATTCAAATAATAACAGTCTTTACTATTAATATTTTCAGTTTACATTAGAAATTTGTCAAGTCAATGTATAGAAATTTTCGACCTAAATTTTTTAGGTTGAAATTGGATTTTACTCGTCTTATGTGACATCAGTAAAATAGAAAGTGATTAAAGTTAGTAAGATCCTGTTTGACTCCCATTCTCTTTCTCATTCTTTTTTTTCTTTTTTATTTTCAATCACACAATCTTCCATAAAATAATATTACACGCAAATAAAAAAATTATTAATTCTTTTTCAATCATATATTATTAAAAAAAATACTATTCTAACCATTAAAATTTGAAAAGAGTGGGGGCCAAACGGGGGTTTAAAATTGATAACATCACATTCAATCATCGACTTTTAGATCGTACAACTCCGATTGACCTAGTTTAAAATTTTCGAGCTACTAATAGATTGTACGTAAGACAAACATGATAGAGAGAGAGGGAGAGAGAGTAAAATTAGATAACAAAATAACTTAAACTAGTCCAAGGTTAACCCTGACTGTAACGACATAGAAAGTTACTTGAGGACGTTTCTTGTAATATTTTGCTTTCAATGTTTTTTTTTTAATCATTGCATGAATTTAATTTTAAACTATTTATATAAGACTTCACATAAAGTTAGTTTAAGACTTCAAAAATTTCTAAGCTGATCCTATCTAACAGCTTGTTTGGGAGTGATTTTTTGGCCCAAAAAATTAATTTTTTGATCGTTATTTTACCATTACAGCCGTCATGTTTGACTTTTTCTCTCACATATGGACTCCACTTTTCTCCTAACGGTCAAAAACTCAATTTTCAAAATCACTCCAAAACAGGCTCTAAAGTATTTTATTTTCAAGAAGATATTTTGGGTTTTCCAAAAAACTCAATAATTTTTTCTTTTTCTTTTTCTTTTTGTGTAATTTCGATTGGGGAGTTGGTAGCAATTTGACTGAGAAGACTTAAGAAGTTTCTATGGGGGTCCAACAGAAACAGTGGGCCCTTTTCCTTTATAAAAAAAGATCTTCTAGAAGCTCACTACCTAATTCAACCAAGAAAATTTTCTTGATGTGAAAGGGTTTTGCATGCTTTGCAGCTGGTTTGTTTCCATATGAAAAAGGGCAATTAAATATTTTCACACGTTTAAAAAAATCTTAGTGCATTCTATTTAATTTTGTGTTTATTTTTCACAAAATAATTAAAGATTCCAAAGCAATTTACGAGCATCACTCCTTTTGCAACAGCTGTGACCGCCACATATTCAATTTCAAAGTCACAAAGTCAATATGATTTAGGGTGTGTTTCTCGTTCATTATTTGAGAATAATGTATTATGAAATAGTGATTGATGTTGAAATATGTGATTAAAAATAAAAGAAAACTTTTTAATTTACGTGTAATATTATTTTAATGAAGAATGTGTGATTGAAAATGAGTATTATAGAAAAAATAATAGAACAGAATGAGAAAAAATGAATGATCATTTTCGGAGTTCATTTTATTTGTTTAAAATTTAGATTTTACGAAAATAAATCTTAGCACCCGTTTGGTGAAAATCATAATTAAAATTTTAATTTAAGTCAAAATCAACAATGAATTTTAATGATATATTTTGTGGGATTCACAACTTTTCAACCACGCATTTCTTCAACTTTTATCAAAATCTACTAAAAGTTTGATTTTAATTCCTACTAATCAGGATATTACTTTACTTTCTAAAATTGTAATTTTTAAACATACTCTAAAAGTAGTATTAGTCGGCGCAGACTCTATTTCATTAAATTAATCCAAATTCAAATATGCATGATGATCAATGAATTGACTCTGTGGATTAATTAATTTTTATTTTATTTTATTTTATTTTATTTGTGGGGTTACATCAATTATCAAATAATACTTTTTTGTAGTGGAATTTGACCTAAGCTTATCTCAGTATCTAAAATAATTTATAAACTCCCGCTCTCAGCTTAAGAGGTTTTTCTTTGCTCTCTCAATAATTGAAATCCATTTGCAATTAAATATAAAAATATATAAAAATAATCTTATGGCATGACTTTATCCATAACGTATCCCACAAGATAATCCCACTATTGAAAATTTGATCCACTTAAATTCTTGAAACATTCCATTCAACAATTGCGTTACCAAAATTTCAAATCCAAATATCTAACTCAAGTCGTGACAAAATGTATGTATGTGTGAGTTCACCAAATCTTCCTCTCATACAAGTCGAAAGTTGACTGCTATCTCAATAAGTCAATAGATAAAACCAAAAAAAGAATCCAAAAAATTCAAATTACGGAAAACAAAAACGAGAAAAATGTATCAATAAATTGGTTTTTGACTAGAGGAACCTTATAGGAAAGAATAAAATATCATGAAAACTCAAACTTTTTTATTCACTCACGAATATCGAGAATGACCAAACACAGCAAAAAAATTAGAGAAAATATGGTGTGTGATTTTTTTCTTTTAAAATTCTTTTCGACGTTTTCGTCATAGTGATTTACTACAACAGCGTAACATTGGTCACGTGTTCTTATATATATTTTTTCTTTTTGTAATTTTACTCTAGATGATATAGAAATAAATTTTTAAATGTCAACGCGTTTTGTCTTGTTTTCTTCTTCTTCTTCACTTTCTAATTATTATTATTATTATTTTTGGTTCAATTTGTAACTAGACCATAAATGATGAAATTACATTAAGGCCCTATTTGTCATCTTCTACCAAAATAAATTATTTGTCACGGTAACATTCTCCACCACACATTCACACATGAAATATTCTACACACAAATCAATAATTTTTTTTTTTTAAATTTCAACCATATTCTCCAAAAATTACTATTCAAAACTCGATATTTTCTCCTAAAATGGTAGACAAACAAGCTCTAACTTACTAATGCACAGTTTTCTTCGAGTATTTTATGATTTATTGTATGTTTTGAGATTACAATTGACAAACACTTATGCCGAATATGATGGCTGTCTATATAAAAACAAAAGAAAACCAAAAAAAGATGGGGCCTGATAATTTTATGACGAAATTACAAAAAAGAAAGTAATGAAATTGGGAAATCATTTCTACAAGGAAAATTGGTATGTACCTTTTATTTTTTATATTGAAGGGGGAACCCACAGTCGCTATCCTTGGAGTGCGCACTGTGTAAACCATCGAGTTGATGCAATAACCTGCAAAATTGGTATGTACTTTGATGGGGGCAACAATGGTCGACATTAGTTGTGTCCTTATAATTTTCTTTTGTTTAGGAAAAATCTTGTTGAGATGAAGAGTTAACACGACCAACACTTTCATCCTACGGACCATTTAACTGTTTCAAAATTATGTTCAATTCAATGGTTTGCCGAATGAGGTTCACACAACCACATTAAAATTTATTTATTATTATTATTATTATTATTATTAATTTTTTTTTTTTTGAAAAATATGTGATACTATCAGAATCGATAATGTGACCAAAGAAGTTATAAGATTGAGACTCTTCCTATTCTCTTTCTAGGATAAGGCAAAACTAACATGGCTAAAATTGTTGACCCAAAATTTAGAGAAGAAAAGATGCAAAAATCTAGTTGGTGAAAAGATTATCAAAATGCAAATAATAAATTGGTCAAAAGATGATCGAAAAAATCGATATATCCATACTTGGAGGCATAATTGTATATAAATTTTGCTAACTTGAAAGCTAATAGCATGGTGATTGGATCAAGACATTTGAGGGCTGCAAGAATAAACATTTATTCATCTCTTGTAGAGCTTGAGTTTCACAATCTTGTCCCAATAACACAACAAAAGATATGTCTAAATATCATGCAATTTTTATTTCAATCCCGATGAGTAAGCGTTACTGTAGATTGTTCGATATGATACTCGTTGACCTTGGAAAGAACATCATCGGCATCAGCGATCCCTTTTGAAAACCTTGCAACTCACAATAATGGCCTAAAACATTTTTGAAGACCTCTCAAAATATGTATTACTGAAGTGAATTTGTAAATCTAATTTTGAACTCACCTAAAAACATTATCTTTGATGTCGTGCTTTATGTACCATGGGACAAATATTTTCATAGGCTGCAAGTAACAATATAATAATTAATCAAATTGATTAACTTCTAGAAACAGAAAATACAAGAAATTATAATTAATAGATTCGCCAGGCATGTCTCTGGCTTCCTATGAATCAACGATCGATGTATTCTAGCTGATGATAGATACCAAGTTGTAATCATTATAATCATTAAACAAAAGCTACGGATTCAACATTTTGCTAAATTTATTAGTATTTTACGTTCTTTTGGTTATATTTTAAATCATTAATTGATTTATATTACTCATATTTTATTTTATTTTTGTTTTCTTTTGTTTCTTTTATAAATAGCCATCAGTTTGGTAGTAGCACTTGTCACTCGTCATCACGAAACATACCATAAATTATTAAAAATTCATCTTTAATAGTAACTCTATTATATTTTTTTCATGCTAATTGATAATTTCATATTCGAAATAGCAAACAACGTGTTTCACACTATTCACCTAACTCTAGTATTGAGAAAAATAAATAAGAAATCGAATAAAGAATCTAGCTAAATAAATAATAATTAAAATAATTAATAATAACAATAGAAAAGTAAAAAGAAATAAATAAAAATAAAAAAGAAAGAAAGAAAGGGAATACTGTTCATCTTCATCTTTACCCCACCCCGCCCCCTTACTCAAAACCCAAAACCAGAATACCCCATGGCCACCATCACCGATTCACCCAGCCCACCCACACCGTCGTCGGAAAAACTAGCTATCAAATCTGGAGACACCCAACCCCAGTTGAGAAGTAAATTTTGAAATAGCTATCAAAACTTCATTCAATCCCAAACTTAAACCTCAAATCGTCAAACACGAAAGTCAGGCTTTTTATGCAATAGAAGTCAAGCTTCTGTGAACTGAGTTCGAACTCAGTTACCTTATCCCAAAAAAAGAGTTTGAATTCATTTCTTGACCGATAATGGAGATAGTGTTTAGGGAAGAAATGTTGGTATAGGTGGTCATTTCTGGATTTGAGTTTATGTTATTTGGAGTAGATGTTATGGCGACAATGATGGTGGGTGATTTGCAGGTGCGACGGCATATTGGTGATTGGGCGATTCGATTTCTGGTTTTCATTTGGGTTCGGTGGTATTTGATTTTTGGATTTGATTTTCCAATGTGCCGTAGGGATGAATTTTGTTGGTTTGATTTTCGTTGTTGCGGATGGAAAGGTGACAGTGGTTAGCAGGAGTGCTGTGGCGGCAGTTGTGACAATTTTCGATGAATGTAACGCTGGAGAAGACGAGCTGCTTTGGTGTGGGGATGGTGTGCTGGTGGTAGATTCGTTTCTGCTGCCTATTGGTTTGATTACGGGGTGGGGTGGGGTGGGGAAGATGACCTGTTTTCGTTTGGTTTTTAATTATTTTTTTTCAATTTTCTTTTTTTTTTCTTAGATTTTTTATTTTTTGATTTTTTCTTGATTTTTTGATTTTTTTTCAATTTATTTAATATGGTAATTATCAAGTTACTATTTTATCCTTTCCAATTTGGTCCAAATTGGTCAAATTTTGACTTTTCTACTCAACTAACGATCAAACGGATGGTTTCCATCCATTTGAATCTCCGGTGCATATTTTTGAAAGGTTTGGAACTGTGGGTAGTACAAACTAAAGGTTTGGGCAAAGTCTGCTAATAAACGAAAGGTTTGATACCTCGACTGCAATTTTCCCCAGAATAAAATATTTGACATAAAGTCAAGAACGGATGAATAAGAAGAGGATTTTATGATAAATTAAACGACACGTCAATAAATAGAATCTCGAGAACAATGTTAATAAAATTGATAATAAAAAAGGAACAATCTTTACATGCTATTACAATTAGTTAATAAAAAACCTTAGATTAATGTCATGAATTGATTGATATAAAGAAGAAAAAACTTTATGAATAAAATCGTACGAATTGATAAAAGTGGAAAAACCTTGAAAACCCTCGTTGCTCCCCCTCCTCTTTATTTTTTTATTTTTAATTTTTTTTAAAGAAGAAATGAAATTAGTGTAATTTGGAGTATTTGGACGTGACGATCTACCAAATGAAAATGAAAACTAAAAATAAAGACAAGTTTGTCTTTTCATTAAAGACCATAACTCAAAAGCTAAGAAACAAATAAATATTGACTATGAGGATCAACAAAAAAAGGGAAGAGAAGGAAAGTAGGATATAAAAAAATTTGGAATATGTACAATTTTTTCTAAGATAGAATTACAAAGTGTATAATTGTATTTATAGGATTACAATAAAATTATAAAAATGGTAAGAGTTCGGTCTTATTAGGCCATTGACCCGAGTTCAAGTTTTCTTTGTGACGGAGGTAATTGTAAATTTTTAAAAAATATATTAATAAAATAGTAAAAGAGAATATTTTGTATGAATTATGCAATCTAGTTATTAGAAATAAATATTAGAGAATGAAAAATATCATTATAAGAGAAGGTGAAAATATTTCTATATGTTTAACAATTAAAATTCACGTCATTTGAATAGACAATATTGTAGGTTAGAGCCTTGGAGAAACCTTGTTATGAGATAAAGAAATATGGAACCAACACTCTGATCCTATTCGAATATGAAATTGAATCCTTAGGGACCATTCAGCTGGTCAAAATGATGTTCAGTGCAATGATTTTGCCCAATGAGGACCACACACAATCATACTTGCAATTTTTTTTTGAAGATAAATGATACGTTCGATATTGATAATGCGACAATAGAAGCTATAAAATTGAGACTTTTCTCAATCTATTTGCATGATAAGGCAAGAAGAACAAGGCTAAACATGCTCCTTGCTAGATTAATCACCCCATGGATATTTGTTCTAAAATATTTGGCTAAATTGTTGACTCAAAATTTAGTGAAGAAAAAACAAAGAAATCTAGTTAGTCAAAAGATAATCGGAAAAATAGATATATAGTGGCACTTCGATATATAATTGCATAAATTTTGCTTACTCGAAAGCTAGAAGTGGTGATCGAACCACAATATTTGAGGGTTGCACAACATTATTCATCTCTTGTAGAGCTTGATTTTACACTTATCAAAATGTCTAACAATCTTATCTCTATAACCCGATGCAAGATATGTCTAAGGATTATGTGATTTTAATTCGAGTTGAAATGAGTAAGCGTTACTTCATACTATTCAATTTGATACTCTTTCGCCTTAAAAGTAACATCATCAGCATATGCCGCCCCTCTACAAAACGAGAGAAACTTCAATAGGGCGGGTCGCACCGCTATCAAGATGAGCCACCTCGACCCACTGAAGATTCTTCCCTACAAAACTTAGCAACTCAATATAAGGGACTAAAACATTTAGAATGAAAATAACTCTCAGATCACTAAAGTGATGTTTGATGCCGTGCTTTAACTACGGTTGGGACATAGGCAAAAAAATATTGTCATAAACTGTAGGTAACAATATAATCTATCATCTTTTAATAGTGATTATATATTTTTGTACTAAACATAAAATTTTAATTGTATATTTTAAGTAGCAGACCACGTGTTTCACTCTATTCGTGTGATGGATAAAAATAAAAAAAGAAACCTTATAAGGAATCCAGCTAAATTATTTTTCAACTTTTTGCTATGATTTGTTAAGCTCTCTCAGGGTAAAATCTTACAAAGTCAAAAATAAAATATTTGGAAAAATTCAGTCTAGAACCAATGAATAAGAAAATAACTTTATGATAAAGTAAAATACAAAACAAACTTGTTAACAAAGAGAATATTGAGAACAAGGTAAATAAAAGCAATCAATAAAAGTAAAATCTATTGTAAATTTGCTAATAAAAAAAACTTAAAAATAATGTCTTGAATTGATTGATAAAAAAGAAGAAAAACTTTAAGAATAAAATCGTACAAATTGATTAAAAAAAAGGGAAAACCTTGAAAACAAATCTTTTTTCTCTATTTTTTTTCTTCCCTTTTTCATTTAGTGTACTTTGGAGTATTTGGACGATTTACCAAAAGAAATATAATGAAAAATTAGTTGGCTTTTTTTTTTTTTTTTTTTTTTTTTTTTTTTAAGGGCCATAACTCAAATGCTAGAACACATATAAATAGACTATGGGGATAAAGAAAAAACGGAAGAATATGAAACTAGGAGTTCAAAAGAGAATCAAAAGTTATATTTGAGTTTAACAATGAAATTATAAAAATAGTAAGTATTCGTTCTTATCAAGTCATTAACTCGAGTTTGAGTTTTCTTTGTGACTTGCAAGAGGTGTTAAAGTGAAATTTAAATAATAAAAAAAGACAATATATTAAATTGTAATAACCATTAAAAATCATGTTATTCATATGAGTAATGTTATTCGTAGTCGCTCATTGCAATAGTCGTCCTACGTGACATACACATGGCAGGTGATTATTTGATGCATTAATGTGGTAGTTTTTTATTCATTAATGCATCAAATAACTACCTACCATGTGTATGCCACGTAGGGTGACTGTCGCAGTGAGCGACTGCAAATAGTATTATTCTATTCATATAGACAATAGTGTCCATTGAAGATATAAAAATATGGATTTTCCATCTCTGAGCCACCTCGCATTTCATTGTCCTAAGTCCTTTTATTTTATTTTCATATTTTTTGATTTAAATCTTATTTAAAAGTAAAATTAAAATATAATTACCCAAAATAAGTGGGTAGATGGAGATATTTTAATCCCGTCCTCTACTCGAAAAATCTTAATGGGATGAAGATATTGCCACGCATCATCATGTAATCAAATTTCATGACACTTCAATAGATCTTAATGTAATCATGGCATTCCTTCAAATTAAAATTCAATCAGTAGAATATACTCTAGTATGAACCCGAAACAATGTGGAGTGTGAACAGCGTCCATGATTATTTCTTTCTTTGTCTGATATATCATATATATTTTAAAGTCAAGTAAATTATAGTAGATGTTGTTATCATTTTTTATAGGGGTGATGTGGACAATATATGCTGGGCTCACTTGCGTCGACGCAAAGCAAATTCCAACACATTTCTCAATCGAAGGCTTTGGCTTAAAGAGGTTAATGTTTTAGAATGTGGAAGATGCTTTATGACATGAGATAAAGATGTTCAAGCGCCAGCCATAATTTTAAAGACGATTGCATATCGATAATCAATCACGAATAACTCAACTAAAGTAAGATCATTTCAGACTCAAGCAAATAAGGGTGTAATAAGCAAGAGAAAAAGACAGAGAATATTTTTTAAATGTAAAGATTTGCATTAGATTCAAGTGTGTACAAGAGTTGTTATTTATAGAGTCCAGCGGAGCTTCGATTGGTAAAGGGGGCTTCGGAATGAAGAGCCTCGGAAGTTTTCCTTATGACTTTGACCCCTCTTCTCCTGCCTTTAGGACTTGCGGTTCCTATTGATTTGCTTCTTCACGTGGACTGCCGTGTAAGTTAAATTTGGAGTCTCAGTGGTGAGGCGTAACAGTAGGATTTATGAAAATAAGGTGATAAATATTTTTTCAATTTTGTTGTATACGAACGTAGTAAAAAAATGTCAAACATTCTTTTTTTTTTTCCTCAAAATCTTGGCACAAATTTAATTTTTATTGGCATTCTCATAAATTATTCCAAGGTAGCATTAAGTATGGGATCAAATAAATATCCTTAATTAACAATTTTTGCCTTTTGATTGTCACTTCAATTGCACGGGCCACCCCCACAACAGCCATCACTCTCCACGCCACTTTTTTTACGCGTAGCAAAGTTCACAATCGCACACATATGTTCAAACACATTATACATATTACACACATACATATAAAGTTAGTCAAGATCTCATAATTTAGGGATATCAAAAGAATAATGCCCAGTGTACAGGACATTACTCGCAGGTGTTTTACATGACTCCTCATTGTGCAGGGGCTCCACATGTATTAAAAAAATTACCTGGACCCCACATATGTGTATGGCCTGGCAGGACCTGTGAAACAGGTCCCGTAAGCCTAGCATTGTTCATATCAAAAGGGTTGAGTTGCTCATCTAGTTGGCTCGCCTCACATATGAGACAAGTTGGCTTAGTTGGCCCCATAGATGAGTCACGGAACAAGTTGAGCCGATTGTGTGCGTGTGTTTTATTTTTATTTTCATATGAGACGCTTGCTGATTTGCATCAAATCGGGAAATAAAAAATTTAAAATAAAAATTTAATACAAAAATAAAAATATATATATGATAACTTGACTAGACACACTAGGGCGAGTTGAGCAGAGGTTTTGAGAAGAGAACTAGATCATGCTTAGCTCGCTCCACTTGCAAGCAAGAGCTAACTCTTCAGGGGGCTCAAGTCGAGTAGCTCGACTCATTCCACTTAACACACAAAATTGAATACGAGTTCCAATCTTTGCTTTACCATGTTATCAACACATAACACTGGACAATCAATTTCATGCAATAGGTAGAAAAGATGCTCAAATTTGCACCATTTAATTGAGGCTTGCCCTTCACTCAATCTTGCACTTATCACCATTATTGAATAAATACAACATAAGAGTTCAACTATTGCAAGAATTGAAGTTTGATGCGAAAGCAATTATAAGATAGCATGTTATTTGGTGAAATTGATTGTAATCGTAAGTTAGAAGAATATAAATGTTTACCACTA
The DNA here is from genome assembly GCF_002742605.1 of Olea europaea var. sylvestris. NCBI lineage: Eukaryota > Viridiplantae > Streptophyta > Magnoliopsida > Lamiales > Oleaceae > Olea > Olea europaea. The sequence continues at coordinate 4,136,383 of NC_036244.1, read as the reverse complement.
AGAGCTTGTAGAACATGGTCATAAACAAGACATACTCTACCCGAATTAAAGTATACCAGAATTTCTCTTAATTCTCGGTCAGTAGAAATGAATTTCCCTTCATTGTTCACTCCTTCCATTTCTTCCAATCCAAACGAAGTACAAAGAAAAGCCCCTCAAAAACTCTTAGCCCCGTTTGATTGCGAATGAGGAAAAGGAAAAGGAAAAAGAATTTCACCTAAGTTGGAAAACAAAAAACCACCATACCCATAAGAATTCGTTTTCCATGGAATTGACTAAAAACATGCTTTAAATGGTTGTACATAAGAATTCGGATTCTATTTCTCATGCGAATCAAACAGTTAAAGTGGAAATTATTTTCCTTGGATGTGACATTTTCCATGGAAAATGTTGCAATCAAACAAGGCCTTAAGGTTTGTTTGATAGGCCAAAATTTTCTAGGGAAAGTGGAAAATCAATTCCAACTTTAAGTTTTACGGGTGTTTGATACCATTTTTTCTTTTCTTGGGAATTGAAGTTTTCTTGGTTCTGAACTGTAGCACCATTTTTTTTTATTTTTTTATTTTTCGCAGTGGCAAAGATTTATTGTAAAGAAATATTTCCTTTTAATTGACAATTTTAATATAAAACAAAGCCAAACGAACACCCAAAGATAAATGATTTTCTTGAATTTTGTTTTTTTTTTGTTTTTTTTTTTTGTTTTGGTAATAGAAACAAATTTCATTCTCAATACTAGTAATTTCTATCTATTTAATTGACAATTTTCATATAAAATAAAGTCAAAAGGACATCAAAAAATACTTTAATTTAAACATTTTTTTACGTGAAAAATTATACCAATAAAACACAATAATTTACAATTTCCAAGGAAACAATTTCTCATTAATTCAATTACCTGAAATTCGTTTTCTTTTCACCCAAATTTCACCTTTACAATCAAACGGACCCTGATTTTCTTTTCCACCGTATTTCACCCACTAAATTTTTACTTTGACAAAGAAAGAATGCTATTTTTACAGTCGAAGTCAATCTGTAAATCATGATGTACAAACAACATTATTTCATTTTCTTTTCCACCGTTTTTTACCCGTTGAATTTACTTTCCAAACATAGCGTAGGGTAGGCAAAGAAACAAAACAATTTTTACATAAAATGTCAATTATAACCCCGTATCCCCACTCCCCAACCCCCTCTGGTCACCATTTTTTTAAGGTATCAAAAACTATATTCAATAGCACAAAACAAAAACATTAAAATCTCTGTTCTTCGTTTTTCTCCCTCCACTCTCTCCCCTGTCCCTGTCCGTAGTTCCGCGTTACATGTCGTTTTAAATAGATTCCTGATGCGTATTATAAACTCTTATACAGAGTTCATAAAAAATAAATTCATTTTCAATCTTCCAACTGCCCCCCATTATCAAAATTGTTTATAATGAGGGGGTTCGGTAAACATGAACGTCGGTGGGGCTCCGATACAGTTGCCACCGGGAAATTAGTTAGTGAAGGATCATCGCCGGGAACAGACACGGGAGCTTCATCCACAGAGGAATTTGTTGAAGTCACACTTGATCTTCAAGATGATGATACGATTATCCTACGCAGTGTTGAACCGGCAACTTTCATTAATATTGACAATAGCAATGATGTTGTTTCTGGATTCTCCGGGATGGACACTCCGGCCACAGCTTCAGCTCCGGTGTCAGCTTCGCGATCACCGACCATGCGCCGTAGCTCTTCGAATAGGCTTCTTCAATTTTCTCAGGAATTGAAAGCCGAAGCGGTGGCGAAAGCCAGGCACTTCTCGCAGGAACTCAAAGCCGAGTTAAAGAGGTTTTCGTGGAGCCATGGGAATGCATCACGTATACTCTCCAGCGGCGCGAGTGGCGGAAGCACCAGTGGATTGGAGTCAGCTCTGGCGGCGAGGGCAATTCGCCGCCAGCGCGCTCAGCTGGATCGCACTCGCTCCGGCGCGCAGAAGGCTCTACAGGGGCTTAAATTCATCAGTAATGGCAAAAACAACCACGTAAAAGGCTGGAATGAAGTTCAAAACAATTTCGATAAACTCGGCAAAGATGGCTTCCTTCATCGCGCCGATTTTGCACAATGCATAGGTTAATTATAATTTTGATTTATAATTTACGTCCACAAATCTTTGTTCACGAATGATTATTTTTTTATTTTTATTTTTCATTTTAAAGGGATGAGAGATTCGAAGGAGTTTGCATTGGAATTATTCGATGCATTAGGCAGAAGGAGAAGATTGCAGGTCGAGAATATTAACAGAGAGGAGCTTTATGAATTTTGGTCCCAAATAACGGATCAAAATTTCGATTCTAGGCTTCAGCTTTTCTTCGACATGTATGAATCTTTCGTTGATTGACCATTATTTTAATTTAAATAAATTATCGACTCTTAGTGGAAAATTATCCGTTAATTGATTATATTAAGTTATTAACTAAAGTTAAAGGTGAAAGTTAAATAGGACAATTTTTTATTTTTTTTTGACCTTTAATTAATTGTTGAATTATTAAATATGATTAAAAATATTTTAATTAATGATATTGTCACAGGGTGGACAAGAATGAAGACGGTCGGATCACGGAAGAGGAAGTTAAGGAGGTAAATGCAAATTATTTTATTCAATTAATCATTTTGTAATAATTAAAAATTGCGTAAATTCGTTTAGCAAGTAATGATTATGAGGCAAGGCACCGTCTGTCAGGCATGTGTACTTTACATATAAAATTTAAATAAAACTATTTTTCTTTGAATTCTAGTAATTATCTTACTTTCAAGATTTTCAGTGGAATTGGTGGGGGTAAATTTGTAAATTAATGCATGACATGAATTTCTAACAATTATTATTATTATTATTATTATTATTATTATTATTATTATTATTATTATTTATTTTTTAAATTTTCTTATCGTGTAGATTATTATGCTAAGTGCATCTGCCAATAAGTTATCGAGATTAAAAGAGCAAGCAGAGGAGTATGCAGCTTTAATAATGGAAGAGTTGGATCCCGAAAGACTTGGTTACATTGAGGTGGGCCCCCCCATTATGACCAATTTACGCATTTATTTATTATTATTTTTTATATTGTGATATTAATATATATAATTTTTTATAATATCTTAAAGAATCCATAAATTTATTTCAACACCAACCACAGCACTGAGACTGCTAGGAATGGAAAAATGGTTACAACTAAACTTATGAAGATGGACCTTTTATAGAGTGAGTAGTTAGACAATTAAGGACTCTCTTAATTTTGGATTACCGTGTTCCGTGTTGTTCAACTATCACAGTTGAAAAATAAAATATTATAATGAAGTAATTATTTTCGACGTCGTCTTTCACAGGTTATATTCGAAAATAAAAATATTATAATGAGCTAATTATTTTGAATATCGTGTTTCTCAAGTTAGACTCGAAAGATTAAAATTCATTTAAGCTCAGCGGAATATGCTTCGAGTATTGTATTTTTTGCGTGTGAGAACTTGGTCTCGCCAAAGTTCAATTAATTATGAAGATTAGGTGGAAATCTTTCCTTAAAAACACGAAATCAGTAAAACTATTTTTGTTTTCTTCTAATCTAAGCTACTAAGAAAATGACGGAGCAATAATTTTAGCTTTTTTCGGTCGAATTATTTTTTGCCAAGTGAGTTTCGGCTTTAGGATCCTAAATGCGCGTCTTGAGCACTGAAACACACACATATGGCCCGCAGTATTTGTATTTTCCCTTTGAAGATAAACCGCATGATCCAACTTTTCATGATCATATCTCATGCGTGTTATTTTGTCACATGGTGATGCAGCTGTGGCAGCTGGAGACTCTATTGCTACAAAAGGACACATATCTAAATTACAGTCAAGCCCTCAGCTACACAAGCCAGGCACTGAGTCAAAATCTTCATGGGCTTAGAAATAGAAGCCCAATAAGGAGAATGAGCAGAAGATTGGTCTACTTTTTGCAAGAAAATTGGAGGAGAATTTGGGTGCTTTCGGTGTGGATTTTGATAATGATTGGGCTTTTCTTGTGGAAGTTTTTTCAGTACAAACAGAAAGATGCATACAAAGTTATGGGATACTGCCTCCTAACGGCTAAGGGTGCAGGAGAGACCCTCAAATTCAATATGGCACTCATTTTATTGCCTGTGTGCAGGAACATTATAACCTGGATGAGGTCTTCTAAGTTGGGGTGTTTTCTGCCCTTCGATGACAACATCAATTTTCACAAGGTAGACTTGAACCTATGTCCTATAATCGAAACCTTAGGTAACTTATTTGTTCTTTTATAACGTTTTTTTGACTGTTTAATAATTGGATATATGTAGACTATTGCTGCAGCCATTGTAATTGGTATAATACTCCATGCTGGTAACCACCTCACGTGCGATTTCCCGAGGCTAATAAATGAATCCGAGGTTGCATATGAACGTAATTTTGGACACGACTTCGGTAATAGAATCCCCACGTACATGGACCTTGTTAAAGGAATTGAGGGTGTGACAGGAATCCTAATGGTGATCTTCATGTTGGTTGCTTTCACGTTGGCCACTCGGTGGTTCAGACGGAGCCTTATTAAGTTGCCTAAGCCATTTGACAGGCTCACTGGCTACAATGCTTTCTGGTATTCACACCACTTGTTCATCCTTGTCTACATTTTGCTCGTCATCCATGGCACGTTCCTTTATCTAGTGCAAGGATGGTACAGAAAAACGGTATGTGTACAGATTTTTCTGTTGCATTATGCTGTCTCTTAACATCAATAAATCAGTTTTCTAAGCAAATATTCCTGATGAATTTTCGTTGGTTGCAGACGTGGATGTATCTTGCGGTTCCTGTACTCTTATACGCAGGGGAAAGGACCCTTAGATTCTTCAGGTCAGGCTTTTATGCTGTCCGACTTCTGAAGGTTAGCATGGCATTTTTAGTTATATTGTAAATTCAATTGGACAAATATTGCCATACTCCACAATTAAAGGGTTCTAACTTTTCGAATTCTTCAACTTCTCTTAACCATTTTAGGTTGCCATATATCCTGGAAATGTGCTCACATTACAAATGTCCAAGCCTTCCCAATTTCGATACAAGAGTGGACAATATATGTTCGTCCAGTGCCCAGCCGTTTCTCCATTTGAGTGGTAAGTCTCAATGATCATCATATCACAACGTACGTTTTAGTTTTGCATGCCAAAATTTCATTGAATCTTACCTATTCTGTATTACATTGTATATTTACAAATGAAATTTCAGCTCTCATTTCTGTGCCAGAAACTATATATTTTTAAAATAGTAAATCATATATAGCCCAATTTTTAAGCTCAAAATACATTATTACTAAATATACGGCAAAAATTTATTCCCTCTGTTTTAATGATGCTCTATGTCGCAAATATCCAGGCATCCATTTTCCATCACATCAGCGCCTGGAGACGACTACCTTAGTATTCACATACGGCAGTTAGGTGACTGGACACACGAACTTAAGAGAATATTCTCAGAGGCTTGTGAGCCTCCAATGGGAGGGAAGAGCGGGCTACTTAGAGCTGATGAGACAACGAAAAAAAGGTACAGTTCTTCCCTAAGGAGTGTATGTATTGCACATTTTTCTCTTTATAAGCTGGTAAATGTATTTTTAATGACCAAATGTTGCCTCCAAATTTCAGTTTACCGAAGCTACTAATAGATGGACCCTATGGAGCTCCTGCACAAGATTACCAGAAATATGATGTCCTTCTACTTGTTGGACTCGGAATTGGAGCAACACCGTTCATCAGCATTCTAAAAGATTTGTTAAACAATATTGTCAAAATGGAGGAGCAAGCAGTAAGTAACTTAATTTCTTATAACGCGTAGCCTTGTAAATATATCCTTCCACGTACATGTCGTATTCTTGATTAACTATGCTCTAAAGACTTTCACTGGTTCGTTACGCTTTAGAAGCTGAATATCTTAGTATCCTCTCAGGATTCAATTTCTGGTTCGAGTAGGCATTCAGATCAGAGCGTTGGTTCTGATAACTCTTCCTCTCACAACAAAGTTTCTCCAAAACAAAAGAAAACTCTGAAGACAACTAATGCTTACTTCTATTGGGTGACAAGAGAGCAAGGGTCTTTTGATTGGTTCAAAGGAGTAATGAATGAAGTTGCTGAACTTGATCAAAGGGTAACATCACACCACCATTTATAGTTTCATCTCAATTACTGATTATTTTTCTGATATCAATCTTTTACTTGTAAATTTATAGGGCGTTATTGAGATGCATAACTACTTAACTAGTGTATACGAGGAAGGAGATGCTCGTTCAGCTCTCATCACCATGGTCCAGGCGCTTAACCATGCTAAAAATGGGGTTGACATTGTATCGGGTACTAGGGTAAGACCATATCCTCTTATTTAGAACAGGTTTGAGGAAACATTATTCTTTGATATGGCTATGGACAATAAAACTTTAATGGTCCCTTGGAACCTTTTTGGCGTGTTTAGTAAAGTAAACTCTAAAACATTGAAAATACAAAAGAAGAAAATAACTTAAAATCTTAACCATTATAATGTTGAATCTTGTCCATTACCTTTTACATTACGTGCTGGTCTAATTTTTTGAATTAATCTGATTCTAACAGGTTAGAACACATTTTGCAAGGCCTAATTGGACAAAAGTTCTCACAAAAATTGGTACCAAGCATGCAAATGCAAGGATAGGTCAGTACACTTTCTACTGGTGAATCATCAAAATTTTCCCTTAATTCTTTATTTTTCTTATCATTGATCTGGCATTTTGGAGCAGGAGTTTTCTACTGTGGGGCACCAGTTTTGGCTAAAGAACTCAGCCAACTCTGTTATGATTATAATCAAAAGGGCTCAACCAAATTTGAATTCCATAAAGAGCACTTCTAGAACACAGCGACTAAAGCCAGTTTCTGCGGTTACCTTCTTCTCGGTTCCTTCTTTCATAACTTGAGCTCGGAAAAGGAAGCAGAAAAGTACGAGATATCCACTTGGTCGACCACGTTTTGTACCCTGAAATTGTCCATTCTCACAATAAGGTGAAAATAGGGAAACTACTAAATTAGCAAGAAGAAATTGTACAGTCATCGGTAGAAAATTTACAGAAGAAATACACGTATACATTAGCATATTTATACTTATTTTTTACAAATACAGTTGATAATACCACCATCACCACAAAAGGTTCAGTGTGATGAGATGGCTGATAGTTTGAATTTAGCTGTAAAAGAGAAATTTCTCGCCTGGTTTTGTGCTTTCTTAATAAATAGTTCACATAAAAATGAAAATCATGGGATTTTGTTGAGTCAAATCCTTTTGTTTGTCAGATTTTGTATTTATCAGTTATTGTGATTAGTCCAAAACCATTCATTTGTCAGTTAGATGATATGCATCTACTCCATAGATCCCAACTGAAAACTTTCAAAAATAAAAATTTAATATTTTCTCATGAATTGGCAAATTAGACAGGATTCAATTGTATTGTACAAAATAACAAGTGGCGGGTGAATCTTCATAAATTTGATCGAGAAGGTGAAATTATGGCTAAAGCCTAAAGAAAATTCAATATTACCCCTTGTGAGATATTTTTATGCCTAATATCATTCCACTAACATTGTAGCCAATAAAAAAAAAAAAAAACCTTATTATGAGTACATTTCCGAATAAAGATACTTTGGTCAACTTTCTTTAAAAGCTCTTCTAGTTACACAAATCACTTTCATAAAATTATTATAACATATTCGGGGAAAAAAAAAAATTAGTATTAGGAGCAGCTTTTATGTTTTTAAAAGTTCCGTTAAAAACATGCCGAAGAAATTACAAAAAAACTTTTGCTCTTATAATCATGGTGTAATCTTTTCAGTATCTATCATCAATTTTTTATTGTGAAAGAAATTTTATATTAGTGATTCACATCTCTTTTTAGCGTATGTAAAGAATAATGCTTAGTAACATTTTTGGTGTTACAAATTAGCATCGATCTATGTGGCATTAAACATCTGACTATGTTATTTGACGCAGTGCAAAACAAGGAATTCAAGCGAAAATCTTAAAAATACAGATTTTGGAATCCATCAAATTATGAAAAATTAAACTCATGAATTTTATTAATAGAAAAATGATGAAAACAATGAATTAACCATTTATTTATAAAGGTTTACATGAAAAACCAGTTTAAACAGCTAAAATTGAAAAAAATTTAAAATAAACTAAATGACGAAAATAGTATTGAAACTTTAAAAATAGTTTTTGAGTCCTAAACTAACTCAGATGGTCTAAATACATCGTATGTCATGGCAAAGCGTGAGTTCTTCTCGTCTTATCGTCCTCTTTTCGAAATGGTATTATAGGTCCAAATCGGAGCTCAATTGACACACTTACAATATTGCCTTTTCACTTTTTGAGCCAATTCTTTTTCAATCCATTCAACCATCTGTTTTACATCATTACTTGTCACATTGGTGCTATATAGCATTACTTTTGTTGATTTGTTTTTTACAATGGCAACGTGGATAGCATATGTCGAGCTCACTTGTGTCTACATGAGTAAATTTCGACATGTTTCGATCGGAATAACCAATCGAAGGGTCAATGGAATAACCAGTCCCACCTAAACAAAAATGATTTGAACTCAAGTATATAAATGTCGAATGAACAAGAAATAGACTTTTTACTGATTTCAAGTATATAATCTTACATATATATTTTTTCAACCCCTTAAAAGCTTACAAGAGTTGCTATTTATAAAGTCTGGGCCGACGTCGATACTATTGGATCAGAACCACATGGCCTCATCCTATTAACCAAAGCTTCACATCACTCTTTGCCACAAATTAATTGCATTGAACTGCATCCTACACTGATATTTCTGACATCCATTAATATAATCGTTACATTAATCATTCATATAGATACTTTGCACATCCGTTTTGAAGGCAGAGAATGCTTCGATCTAGAGAGAGGCCTTCAACTATAAAAGAAACGTACTTCGGATGGTAGAGGTTCTGCCAAAGAATGAGTCCTTTGACCAAAAGGGATCGTCTCTTTTCTTTTTCATTGAATTTGACTATGTTGATTGCCAGATATCTTGTACATACTTCTTTCGCGTGGCTTTCATTGTGAGCTTCGGATATTAAACATAACAATAGTCTCCTAAGTCTATGTATGATAATTAATGTAGTACATGGACTTTCGTGTTACATTGAAATAAGAATTTAAAAATTTTGTGGAGGTGGTTATTTTTAATATAGTCCCCCAAGTCCAATTGTAATTATTCGTACATAAAAATTAGAATTTGAAAGTAAAATATATGACGAAATGTTTGAAGTACATATTGAGATCACTTGCTAAAGATGTATGTTCGACCTCCTATTCATTCAGACATTTAAGCAAAATTGAGGTACATCTAACAAATGTTGCTTGCCATTTTCTTCTATTTTTAAATGTCATGTGGAAGCTGAATTTGAGAGCTTCGTCAACATGACCGAAGTCATAGGCTATAACTTTGAGGAGGCAAGTATGGGTTTGATGAATACACAGCATTCTAAATTACAGCACCAAAATGAATTTTTATTTTTGCAGAATTTCAAGAAATGGCAGTTGAGGCATTTCACTTTCTAATACACTCCACATTTAATGAGCAATGACGACTACTGTGGCCACATTTTAAGGGTTGAGGCACCACAAAGCGCGAGTTGTAAATGCTTTTATCTAAGTCGTAGACCAGGAAACGACAGATGTGATAAGCGGTTCATATTGGATTTTGAATAAAAGGTTGAATTGTTTGGATCGTCATCTAATGGTTGGGATTGAACGCAGAGATAAAAGGTGAAGATCTTGGGCCAAGAATCACTTTTGCCTTTGTGACTTACAGCACTTAAATTGTTTCATTACTCTCTCGCCTTTGCTCCAATCATCCTTCATTTCAATCATTTTTTACACTTTAAGTTATTTTCCTCCGGCCTCGTGTTTAATCTCATAATTATTTGAATCTTTTTGTGACTTTTGGATCTAGTGGTTTTTTCACTGTCTGGGGAGAACTTAGACATTAGCCAAGTGGCCTCTGAGAGGGGGGCTGCCATAACTAACACATCCAACCTTATCCAAGCCATTATGGTTGGGCAAAGTGTCTTACTTCTAAGGGAGTCTAAGGTAGAGGAGATGGGTTGGGCACTGCGACCCTTTATAGTAACTACATCCTACTTAGCAAATTTAAGATAAAATACGTTATCCCTTACGATATAAAACTCTTAGCTCCCTCTCCTGATGTGCGAGCCTACTTTCTTAAATAGGGATGCGTCGTCATTAGTCAGTACCTTTTAAAGGCAGGGAATCGTCTACCACTTCATCTTTTCTTTAGAGTCGCACTTAGGTTGTATGGGCTGGCTCCCACCCAACTCATCCCCAATGCTTGGGCACAGTTAGTGGAAACCTACTTTCTGTGGAAGACGACCTTTCTTGGCAAAGACATGGCTTTCCACGTTTTCCAAACCATTTTGCAACCTAGGGTTTTGGGAAATGGAGATTCTAAAGGTTAGTATTCCTTATGTCCATGGGGGACACATTCTTCATTCGTCATAGGATTTTCTTCCTCCATCAAGTGAAGAAATGAGAAATGGTTCTAGGAAGGGAGAAGTGATAGGTGTGTGAGGGTGACATCGTTCCCTATGTGACAGTTCTCACATCCTAACCAAAAGCTTGTGAATGTTGTTCCTTAATTAGATTGTTGACCTAGAGATTGATTTATTTTTTATTCTAACCTTCTTTATTTTGTAGGATTAGTTGATCGTTTCGAGCTCAGTCAAACTAAGCTAGAGGTTGTTGAGGACATTTACCTACACCCTTTATCTTCAAAGGAGTACAAAAGGCTGATCATTACTCGTCAATTCTTCGAGGAATTGATGGTCCAAAAATGTAATTGCACTTTGTCAAAAATTTCGTGTCATTAGTTTGCATAATTTCTGACCTTCATTTATCCTTTTGTAGAAAATTTTGAGAAGAAGAGGCATCCTATTCCAAATAGACTACCATCTTTGCTGTCACCTCCATCTTCGGGAAAAAGGGATTGAAGCCCTCATTTGTCACAGTGAAGAAGGTGAGGGACTAAATTGAGAAGGTCAACAAAGAGGTTGTTGGCCATAAAGGAGATAGGTGACTTCTCGTGACAGATAGGGAAAAAAAAGGTGAATGAGACAAAAAGAAATACTCTGCTATCAGAGAGGGTGGGTCCATGGCTAGCCCACTGTCTCGCTCCAAAGTCCATGCAGAGGAGAAATTAATGGAGACTTCTATTATTGTGGCCAAGGGGGCTTAGAAGAGGCCAACTGCTGTGGAGTCCCCAAGGTAAGATTCCTCTAAGAGGGCGAGGACTAAGCTCTCCATTTCCCAACGGAGTGATGAGCTAGCTCCAAAGGCATTGTCAATGCTTTCTCCAGAGGGTTAGATAACAACATCAACATTTCTCAAGTTCAAGATAGACAGTTAGTAGTAATTCGTCGAGACCAGCGATTTGGTGAACATCTTCACCTCCATGATGAGCCAAATGGGGAGGGAGTTTGTTGTTGCCATAAAGGCGAAGGCCTTCTTTAAAAACCTTCAAAATAAAAATATAGAATTCACGAATAAGGTCTCCCAGGTCGAAAAGGCAGCTAAAAAGGCTAAGGCTGAGGCCTTGAAGAAACAAAAGGTTGAAAAGTATGTGAAACCTACTTCTATATTGGCAAAAATTGAAAATTTGGAAAATGAGGTTCAGTTTTGCATAGTAAGGTGGCCTTCCTGATGAAGCAAGTGGAGACTTCTGACGCCCACTAGAAACTTAACAATTGAGGCCCCGGGGTGGCTAATAAAAAAAATGCTGCTTTGAAGCAATAGGTTGTAGAGTTGAACTCCAGAATATTGGGCCTAACAAAGGAGGTAGATATGTGAGGAGAGAAGCTGAATCTACAAACAGTAAAGTTAATAAGCGTTATATTGCCAACTTTTATATTATTGAGGCATACCATACTTCTCTGCATAGGGATAGTTCTTTTATGTAGAAGCTTATCCCTTAACGTTATCAATGGGAGGTATTTTTCCTTTATAGTAAAGACTTTTAATAAGACAAACTTTTGTTTGATTCAAACAGTTAATAAAAGTACATTTACATTTTTACTGATAGTACTTTCATAGATGCTCTGCATTCTATGGATGAGGCTGTGCCTTTTCATCCATACCTTCAATTTTGTAAGTATCTGATCGAACCTCTTCCTTGATGCGATAGGAACCCTCCCAATTAAGGCCTAGGGTTCCCACTCCTGGCTCCTTAGAAGATAGGAACACTCTCCTTAGTACAAGGTCGTTCACGCAAAACGACTTCTTCTTAACTTTAGAATTATAATACTTAGCCAACTTTCGCCGGTAAATAGTCAGTTTGGCTTGGCATCCATCTTTCATTTCTTCAAAAAAGTCCTGTTCACACCTTCTCAATTCATCGTTAGATATTTTGCTAAAATGTATGGGACAAGGAAACTTAGACCCACTTTGATTAGACTCATAGCCTCGGCTCCATAAGCTATAGAGAATAGAGCCTTTCCTATGGTTGTTTTACTAGTAGTTCCGATGGCCCATATAACTTAAGTTAGTTCATCAACCCAAGCCCCTTTAGAAGTGTCCAATTTCCTCTTGAGTATGTATTTGATGGCTTTATTGACGGCTTCTACCTGTCTATTAGCCTAATAATGATGCAGGGAAGAGAAGTGATTTTTGATTTCTAACTCCTCACATAAATTCTGGACCTTCTTGTTGTCGAATTCTCGCCCATTATTTGAAATAATTGAATGGGGAATTTCAAACTGACATGTGATATTTTTCCATAAAATTTAGAAGTATTAGCTTCGACGATTTTAGCCAGAGGTTTGACTCGACCTATTTCATGAAGTAGTTGATAGCAACAATTGCAAAATTGGCACTTCTTCCTTTAGGTAGGGGATTATGAGATCAATCCCCAATTTGGCGAAACACTTAGTTCCCAGAGGGCTATCTCTAGATCATTGTGAAGTGTTGACACTTATCGCACCTCTTTGTAAATTGCTGTGCATTTTTTCAGTATGGGCTAATAATATTCCTATCTTAATACCTTCTATACCAGAGACCATCGTCCTACGTGGTTGCCACATATCCTTCATGAACTTCTTGAAGCACACTACCTATACATCGGTATAGGGGAGAGGAAAAGCCTCATTTGTATGGAACATCATCCTAAGAGACGAAGTAAGCGGCTTACCTTTAGAGCTTCTTCTTTGTCAAAGGGTATATCTTGGTCTTTGAGAAATGCTATAATTGGCTTCATTAATGGAGCAGTATCTTCGACCCATATCATCTTTTCGACTTTAGTAGTAGAGGGTCATAAATGTGTTCTATTGGGACAATTGTTAGTAGTTTGAAATCTTTGTTACTTGCCAGTTTGAAAAGAGCGTCACGTGAGCATTTTGAGATTTGCGCCAACTTGAATTTCTCAAAGGCTAGCAAGATCTCTATAACGAGTTTAAGGTAAGCTAGCAAACTTTCCTTTAAAATGGCTAACCACCAACTAAGAGTCACTGCATATGACAAACCTTTTTACTTGCATTTCTATGGCTAATCTGAGGCCAACTAGAAGGACATCATATTCTGTTACGTTCGAACCTTATTGCACAGTTTAGTTTGTGTTATTCTGGGCTGACCAAGACCATTCCTGCTCCAGATCCCATGTCTCCTAAATAGCCATCAACAATAAGGTTCCATGTGGGCGGTTTGGCAGATTCCATCTCCTCTACCATTTCTGGAATAGGAGTAAATTCTGCCACAAAATCTACTAAAGTCTGTTCTTTTACTAAAGTTCTTGCTTTGAAGATTTTATTTTGTACGGCCCACTTCAATAATCTTCTAGAAGCATTTGCCTTCTGTAGTACTTGTTTGAGAGGGCAGTTCATTAGCACTTGTATGGTATGTGCCTAAAAGTATAACCTCAATTTTCGAAAAGCCATTACAAAGGAGAGAGCCAGCTTCTCCATGTCTAGATAGCATATTTCTGTATAAGGATTGCTTTACATACATAATACACGACAATTGGTGACCCTTATCTTCTCGTACAAACACCAAATTGATGGCTTTGGTTGTCACCGCCAAGAATAGCTACAGAGGTTCTCCAGCTTTAGGTTTGGATAGGAAAGGAGCCTATCCTAAGTGCTTCTTCAGTGCTTGCCGGGCTATTTTACATTTCTCTGTCTATTGAAACATGTTTCCTCATTCCAAAAGTTTAAAGAAAGGGAAACATTTATATGTTATCTTCAAGACGAAATGACTCAAGGCTGCTACAAACCTAGTAAGACTTTGTACCTCTTTGGGCCTTTTAGATGATCTCCTTTTGATTAGAGCACTAGTATTCTCTGGATTGGCCTCAATGCCCCTCTGATTGATCATGTAGCCCTAAAATTACCTTGGGGTAACTCCGAAAGCATATTTGAGGGGACTAAGCCTCATCTTGTACCTTTGAAGTACCTGAAAAGCTTCGCTAAGGTGTTTAGCATGATCTTCCATCGTCAAGCTTTTCATAAGCATGTCATCCACATATACCTTCACTGTCTTTACAATTAGGTCTGCAAACATCCTGTTAACCAATCTTTGATATGTGGCCCCCGCATTTTTCAACCCAAAGGGCATTACTTTGTAGTAATACAATTCTCTGTCAGTTACGAATAACATATGCTTCTATCTGTAGGATGCATTGTGATCTGGTTGTAGCCTGAGTAAGCATCCATGGAGCTTAATAGTTCATGTCCAACTGTAAAGTCAACTAGTCAATCTATATGTAGTAGTGGAAAATTGTCCTTAGGGCATGCTTGGTTAATATTGGAAAAGTCCACACATATCATCCATTTTCCATTGTGTTTCTTTAATAGGACGAGGTTTAATACCCACTTTGGATAAGTCGATTCTCGGATGAAGTAATCGTCAATCAACTTTTTGACCTCATCTTTTAAGGTTTCGTACCTTTTTGGGTTAAGGGCTTTCCTTTTTACTGGTGAGGGGTAGCATTTAGATCGATATTTAGGTGATGGCAACTAACTTTTGGATCAATGCCAACCATGTCTTCATGCCTCCATGTAAAGACATCCAAATTTTCATATAAAAAACACTTCAATTTCTCCTTTACTACAGCAAGCAGGCTGCGGACCTGAAAGGGTCCCGAGGATCCACTGTAAAGCTCTCTAGTTTTTTGACCGGAGCTGTCTGTGGCTCACAATCAATAAAGTAGGGATCCAGTTTGTCAAGACAAACCACTTCTTCAGTGGCTCTTCCTTCTTTAGGGGTTAACTGTACTTCGAAAATAGCATATTCTTTAAAGGCGTCTATTATCTCGATGTCATCCCGTTGTTCAGGTCTTTGCCCTTGTTCAGGGTCATCATTCACATTAATGTCCATTAAAATTACATTAAAGTCCCTTGGCTCAGCTTTTCTAAGGAAGTTGGTATAGCACTCTCTAGTACTTCTTTGGTTTTCCCTAACTATGTGATGTGATACTAAGGTGGCAAAAATTATAAAGAACTTGTTGATTGTTGAAGAGAGGCCAAGACCAAGATTCGAGTTCAATTCGAGCCAACAATGCCACGCAAACACTTATTCAAGCTATGGAGTTCAAAATGTTGAAGTTTGCAAGCCAAAGATCTAGATTCATGTTGGAAGTGGAAGTTAGGACGAACACGATTAACTTAGTTCAAATTTAGGACATAGGAACTTTGCTACTAAACTATCAACCATGCGACCGCATAGTCAATCAACCATGTGGTCGCACATTACCATGCAATGAAGATAGCCAGGAAGCTACTTACTTCCATGCGATCATGCACACGTCTACCTTGCGGTCATATAGAGCAGTTCGAGAATAAAAAATTTCCTTTTTCCGCGATAGTTTTATTTTAGCTAGAATTCGTGATTTTCATAACTTTTATATTTTTAAGAGTTTTATCCCATTTTAAACTTTTTTTTTCTAGGTTTAGTATAAATAGGTTTATTTTTCTTCATTGTAAAAAAAAAAAAAAATACTTTTTGACATGATTAATTTAGAGATTTCTCGAGAAGCAATTTGCTTTCAATTCTTTTGTTCTCGATTGACTAGATTATTAAGGATGAAAAACCTATTACTCTTCTATCGTTGACACCACAACAAGCGCATGAAGATCAATTTAAAGTTAAAAGTGAGAAAAGGAAAAAGAATGAGAGAAAAGGGTGAGGTAGATCTTCTACAACAAGAGAGTAAGAGAGAAAATAGTGAGGTGACTAAGTGTGAGGAAAAAAGTAGAGCCACAAGAGAGAAAAGAAATAGAGAATGAAAAACAAAATAGAGAGGTGGCTAAAAGAGAAGTGGAGCCACAAGAAGAAAAAAGAGAGAGTCTTTAGTTACATGAAAAGGAGAGTCAGTTGGAGAGGGCTTTTGTGAGAACTAACAATTCCCTCTCTTGTTTGGCTATTTCTGTATTACAGGATTTTGAAGACTTGGTATATGAAAACAAGCCTATTGGGATACCATACAATTCGAGCATTGAGCATCAACTTGTGGATGAAGCTAACTAACCCCACCATTGTTTGGTTATCTCTTTATTATCAAAGGCTGACTTTGTGATCTTTGAGAAAACAAAGGAGTTTCAAAGCTAATGGAATGAATATATATCCATGGGGTTGAATGACAAAGATGATCTAAAGGGCAACATAAATCCATGTGCAGTGTTATTGCTACAAGTAATTGGCGAAGATAGGATAGAGAGGATGCACAATGACTTACCAAAGGAGATTGTTCTTGA
Organism: Olea europaea var. sylvestris; assembly: GCF_002742605.1. NCBI lineage: Eukaryota > Viridiplantae > Streptophyta > Magnoliopsida > Lamiales > Oleaceae > Olea > Olea europaea. The sequence continues at coordinate 4,119,551 of NC_036244.1, read as the reverse complement.
AGCATCTCAAAATTGCCAAAGGAAACAGTCGAGACGTGTACTCTTTGATCCATGCAATGGTGATTGGGTGTACATACAAAAGAGGTGGATACGAACTCAAAGGAAGTCGAAACTACATCCTAGAGGAGATGGACCATTCCACGTCATTGTCATGATTGGAGACGAGGGCTATAATTTGGTCATTCAAGGTGCGGAATTGAGGTTAAATCTTTTCAAAGAGAGCGAGGATTATGTGATTCTAGGGGGGCAAAAATTATCAGGAACTTGTTGATTGTTGACGAGAGGCCAAGACCAAGATTCAAGTTCATTTTCAAGCAACAAAGCCACGCAAACACTTGTTCAAGCTATGGAGTTCAAAACATTGAAGTTTGCAAGCCAAAGATCAAGATTCATGTTGGATGTGAAAGTCGGGACGAGTGGGATGAACTTGGTTCAAATTTGGGATATAGGGACTTTGCCACTAAACCATGCAACTACATAGTCAATCAAACATGTGGCTGCATGCTACCATGCAGTGAACATGCGACCACCCACATATCTACGATGCGGTCGCATAGAGCAATTCGAGAATAAAAAAATTCCTTTTTCCGCTAGAGGTAGATTTTAGCTAGAATTTGTAATTTTCATAACTTTTATATTTTTTAGAGTTTTATCCCGTTTTAAACTTTGTTTCTAGGTTTAGTATAAATAGGTTTATTCTTCTTCATTATAATAATAAAAAAAGACTTTCTGACATGATTAATTAAGAGATTTCTAGAGAGGCAATTTGCTTCCAATTCTTTTGTTCTTAATTGAACTTATCAAGATTATTATCTTGTGGTGTTCAAAACTACTGGGTGATATTCTTAAATCTTGTAATCTAGAGGTCGACATATCAGTTGATTGTTGGTTGCTTGATTAAATATATTTGGTTCAAATCCAAAACCTTAGCTTAATTGGCTTTCTTGGGTTTGGTTCAATCTTGTTGTGGGTTTCATAGCCATCATTACTACACAAGTTCACATCACTATGGCTATGCTATTCTCTATTGGAAACTTTATACCCAGGTGGTGAATGAATTTGACGGCCTATAATTCCTTTAACACTGGTCTCCCAAGCGCTCCATGATATACAGAGAGATTATCCACTACCAAAATTCCATGAATTGGTGAGCCATGAATGGATATGTCTATATCTGTATTGCTAGAGTAATTTTTCCTCTTAGGACGATGCTGTCAACGGTAAATCTATATAAGGGGAAACTCATTAGAGTTAGCTCGTGTTCAACTTCAATATTATCAAATGTGGCTCCGAATATGATGTTAACTGAGCTTCAATTATCTACCAACATTTTTTTGAGACCATTTCGAGCCACAATAGCCCTTACCACCAGGGTGTCACAATGTGGATAATGTACTTCTATGGCATCGTCTTATGTAAATTTGATGGGTTGTACCCTTATTTCAATAGAGGATAGGCTGTTACTCACTATGAGGTGTTCAAGGCTTCTTTAGCATTGTTTCTTTGAGCATTTTTCAATTCTCATCCGATGTATGGGCTTCCAAAAATGGTGTCGATTTCTCGGATAAGTTCACGACCAACATTGGCCAATAGGCTTCTTTGTCTCTAATCCTCTCTGGGCCTTTCACCCTAGCTATTTTACCTTCGTGGTGCATTACTTCTATTGGGGTGCCTTGTCTCATTATTCCTAGGTTGTCGATCTTGTCTAAGATGTTCGTCTCTTTGCGAACGTCTATTGTGTCTTTGGTTGTTAGGGTGCTTTGCAATATCTCTACAATCAGCAGTGTTATGGCTATAAGAATGGTAATATGTGTAGTTGAGGATGCTTTATCCCTATTTCTAGGTTTGGTACCTCATCATCTACTTCTCCCCATATGAGGGAATCGTTGGTATGGTCTACCTTGGTACGCTTCTGTATTGGGATTCACCTCCTCATAAGATAAGGTAGGAAATGCACTTAATATTACTGTTGCAAATGCTTCTCCTCGGTTGAGGGAGGTTGACTGTTTGACCTGGTGCTCCATTAAGTTGAAGGTAGGATCTTTTCCTCTTTGCATTTGTGGAGACAGAAGTCCTCGATTCGCCTTATTTTGATAATTTCTTAATTCTTCATTGATCATCTCACGCCTTATCATTCCTAGTAAGAGAGAGTTCATATCCAATCCTCCCCTTAGAGCTGTTAGTGCTACTCTGTATTTGACTTGGACACAATAGATCATCTCATTAGTAAAATGAGATAAGAAATTTTTCAACGATTTCCCTTGTTGTTGCCTAATGTTCTAGAGGCGCTATAATAGCCTTTTTCCCTCTTTACTTGTAGCAAAGCGCTTAAGGAAAGCTTTCTTGAAGTCTGACTAGCTTCTAATGCTTCTCTCTGGAATCCTAGTGTACCACACTTCAATCTATCGGCTTAAGGTTAAATGGAAAGCTTTGCAGTTCATGGCAGGATTGTAGTAGCTCAGTCCATATGTAATAAGTATCCCCCTTTGAGTGTAGGAAGGCCTCCTTACCCTGTTCTTCCTGCTCCTCTCAAGTTCATATGATTTTTGAAGTTGTAGAAGTGCTTTGCAAGATCACTTCTTCCATCATACTTGGGGATTTTAGAGAGAGTAAAGTGGTTTAGGACAAGGGTATTCCTAATCCCTTGTGAGAAGGTATTCCTAATCCCTTGTGAGAATATGAGATTATCATCACATTAAGACCCTAGGACCTTTGGTGTTCGTCAAAATTTTCATCCTCTCTTACTTGTGTTTCTTGAGGTAGTTGAGATAGTCTTACTTGATTTATTGCTTATTCTGCCTTCCTCTCACGTCTATTTGTAGGCAATAGTTTCGGGGGCATGTCAATGTAACCTAGTTTATTGTGTCTTTTGAACTGAAGTGGCCTTTGCTACCTCTTTCTAGATGCAAAGAAAGGTTAAGCTTGCCTATTTCTACGCTGCCCTAGGCTCAACCTATAAAAGACGCTAACTAACCTCTGAGGCAGGTCTTCCGGATCATAGTTTGGAGGAAAATTGAATGGAACCTCATGAGGTTGATCGGTGGCATAGTTGGTTGATGTATTAATCTAAACTTCCCTTTCTTGAAGGGCTTTTTCCCTAGTCTGATGCTGGCATCCAATCATTTAGCTCTAAACCTACTCTTCGTTACGGTAATAATTTCCTTTGGAAGGGTCTTGGAATGCATTTTCCTGAGCTGCAGAGGAATTGGTACCCTCCCTGACTCTGTATGTTTCTTAGTAACTCCTTTATGGCAAGGTTCTGTTAGGTTATGCTTCTCATAATGGCAGCCATAGTGGCTACTTCTCTAGCGAGTCTAATAGCTATTCTAGACCTTCCTCGTCTATGTGGTTGGTGGTACAGATGGCGAGTTACTAATACATCGTATGAGCATTCACCTTCTCCAGGGCGTTTTCTGACTCTTCGAGATGCTGACTCTTTATTAGAGAAACTCATGGCAGTCTTTCTGTACAACTTGATTTCTTGGCACTGTAATTTTCCTTTATTTAAGGAATTTTCAGGGCGTTGTTGAGAGAATGACTATGACTTGACTTGAGGAATATTCGGTGATTCTTTTTCAGGAACACTTTTTTTCTTCAAAAGTACGTAGTATTTTCAAATGAAGATTGTTGGCTTTCTTCCACGGGATTCTCTTGGTTGGATGTATTATTTTCCACAGACGGCGTAAATCTGTTGATCCTTTTTTGCAATGGCAATGTGGATAATAAATGTCGGGTCCACTCGTGTTTTCATGAGCAAATTTCGACATGTTTTTATCAGAATAACCAATCAGAGGGTCGAGGGATGTGGAAGATGCTCTACAACAAGAGATGAGCACGTTTGAGCATAGATAGCATGATTGGGAACAGATGTAAATAAACAATCACAAGCCGTCTCACATTGATAAAGGGTTAGTCGACCTACATCCTAGGCTGACATTTCTGACATCCATTAATTCAAACATTACATCAATCATTCCTATAGATATTCTACAGATCAGCTTTGAAGGCAGCAAGTGCTTTGATCTCGAGAGAGGACTTCGGCCGTGAAGGAAAAGTATTTCGGATGGTAGATGTTCTGCCAAAGAAAGTGCCTCAGCCAAGAGTGCATTGGCCAAAGAACGAGTGCTTTAGCCAAAAGGGATTGACTCTTTCCTTTTTCCTTTATTTTGATTTTTTGACTATCAAATGTCTTGTACGTACTGCCTCTACGTGGTTTTCATTGGGAGCTTACGATATGAGACATAACAAATTCAAATGTAAATTATGATATGCATATGCATACACTCTTGATAACATTCCCCCTACTTATTTAATTACTTGAAAATAATAATAAAAAGGGAAAAAAATTGTCTACATTACAAAGATGTTTTCCTCTTGCAATTCTGATCTTGAATGGCTAGGCTACTTGTATTAACAGTCATTGTGCAATTCATTTGCACCACGACATGCTTTTTTATAATGTTGATAATTTTCACCTTTCCACTTATTTTTGTATAGGTACTTACAGACAGTACCCCTGAAGCCAAATCACTTTTTAATCTTGGTAAAATCAATATTTTACCCTCCATAACATCAATGCGAAAGTTCTTATCAACAGTTCGTCGCCCCCTTGCCTCGCCGGCTGCGATTCGGGCTTCCCCGATGACATTACCGTCGTAGTACAGACTTAATGTAGTGTTGCTAAACTTGAAGGAGGCCACATTAGGGTTCTTGACAGAAACATCAGCTTCAACTGTTAGGTTAACTGCCTGGCCGAGATTATTTGGCCTCGCAAGTGCATCGAATCCTTGAATCTTTACATTCTTCATCTTGATCACGGGATCCTTTACGTGAAAAACGGTCAACATGAGCACTAACATAATCATAACTATAGTTAAGAAGATTGCAGTTATGCAGCCACAGCAAGTGATGCACTTTCGGTGGTGATGGTGTCTGAATTCCATCGATATGTCTTCATCTTCATTGATGTCGATCCCGATAGAGGCCGGGGCTAATGGCAGCACTTGCTCCCTCTTCTCGGTCATGACTGAGTACCAATCAAGGTTGTAGCAAAAGGGTTTTACTACTTTACGGTAAAGGAAAATTGGAATACAAGTAATTGATATCAATTGTTGAGGTTATTGAGTCTTGTATCGGTCACAAACTTCTAACACGGTTTTGAATATTGACTGGTGACCTTGTTTTATGGAACTTGATGTGTTTTGGATAGTAATCAAGTGTAAAATGCACAAATAAGTCATGGAAGCTTCTGATTTCTATGTGAACGGAATGAGGTGGGATAAGAAATTGTCCATAAGGAATAGAAAATGGGGTCAAAATGGGATTATTAAACTCTAATTTGTTCCAATTGGGTCATTGAACTTTGACTTAGTTCAAATTTAACGCGTTATCGCATTATGTCATCTATCATCCACAAACGGATAGAAGTTGTTTAAGAGTCACATTATAATTGTTCGAATTAAAACGGGAGAATAATGGTTATGTATTGTTTGTAAATTAAAAAGTTAAAAGTACGTGATTATAGTGATAAATTGATATGTTACGCAACAATTACGTGAAAGATTCAATGTGGTGTAATAAATAAGTAAGAATTTCATCTCTTGAAGAGATAAAAGGTAACAGAGTTTTGAAAACCAAATTGTCCCACCCACAATCCTTCATTTGTTGCTCGAGAGGAACATTCATTTGTCTGGGTTATGGCTCGAGAGAAAGAAAGAGGGGACGAAAGAAACAAGGCTGAGTTTAGGAATGAGAAAGTAAATGACGTTAGATCAATATGACCATACTTGATGAAGTTAATTTAGACATTTAAACTTTAAAAAAAAAAAAAAAAGCCTCTAAACTAAAAATTGTCATTTTGCTTTTTGTCTGTTACAACATGACCATTTTCGAAAAATCACCAATTTGGACATGAAATGATGGAGTGTGCTATACAATTCCATTGGCATGGGACCAAAAATGTTGAAAAGTATTAAAGACTTAAAGCCATGAGACTTGCTTAGTCAAAGTCTTCTACCACTTCATGCCAGAACATAATTAATGAAGAAGATTCGTGGGAATTAACAGAACCAACACTTTGATCAGAATTCGAATATGAAAATGATCCTTATGGACCATTTAGTCAGTTTAAAATTTTGGTCAATTTAATGATTTGCCTAATGAGGACCACACGATCACATTAGGAATTTTTTGGAGATATTTGATACCTTCATTATCGATAACGCGACAAAAGAAGATGTAAAATTGAGACTCTTCAATAAGACTATAAGTAAGGACGTAATAATCAATCAACTTAAATAATACATCTTCTAATATATCGAAACATAAAATTCAAGAAAATATAATTAATAGATTCAAGTGGCATGTATGAGGATTCTTATGAATCAAAGATGTATTCTAGGCCGACGAATGTCGTGTTATAAAAATGTAAAGAAAAAGTGAAACTTCATTAAACTATAGAGTCATGTCGTGTACACTAGTAGTGTATAACAAACTCCGAAAACCAAGGTAGACCCTTTTATTAATGGGCTGAAATAAGCTTAAACCATTGAGTCTGAGGATTTTTTTGACAATTGGAGTCATGAAATTCCAAGCACATGCATTTCTTGGTAAGAATTTTGGAAGAGTAATTTTCAGGATCCCATTCCAAGCACAAGTTTGTCCCTTTCTCATCTTTATTTGCCAACTGAAATTTTGAATTGGAAAGAAATTCCCAGTTAGTCAGGCAATTTGTGGAGAGTGTAACTGGAATTCCATCTCCTGCTGAAGTTAAACACAATGGACTGCCCATTAAACGAATTGGGGTTCCATTTCGATTATGGCTCCATAAGTTGAAGCTCAAGCAATCACTTGCTCGAGTTTCGTTGTTGGCGTCGACCTGAATACAACTTCCGCTCATTGGATGATACAGTATGTAATACATTGGATCCACGAACTTTGGATCTGTGTAGAGTTATTTTCCAAATAAGTAAAATAAAAGAAACTTTTCTGTTATACAAATATATGTTGCCCCTAAAGAATGCAGTGAATCGACTAATAAATAAGTACTTGTTGATTCAATCGAATACCAAGAATTGATTCAATTTTTGTTGATTCTACTTGAATACCGAATAAATAATTTAATTAACAAATAGTTGATTTGTGTTCGAATAGAGTAATTGATTTGGTATAGCAGAAAAGAGAGAACTTTACCTTGGAGTTTTTGTTGGATGAGCTGAAGCTTCCTATGAAATTCTGGGCTTCTAAGGTTGGTCCAATTTGAGGTCAGAAGCCCAAAACTCTCCTCAGGCCCATGAAGCCCATCTCGTATATAGTAACTGCCTTGTAAAGTCCATATACTCCAGTCCAAATCCATTTCAGCCAAATAGCCCAAAAAGCAGCCCAAAAACATATTGTCGGCCCGGTTCAGGCCCAACTGATTAATCCCAAATTCACTCACAAACAAAGGTGCAGAATTATTTCCCTCAATTAAAAATCCAGATTTAGTTTTTATTTCTTGAGTAACATTTTCACAAACTTCATTTGGTGACTGGTTTATCCATAAATCACTTTGTCCTTCACTGAATGAATACCTATGAATTTCATAGACCAATTTGTTCTCGAAACTTAATTGTAATGGCTTTGCTTTTAGGAAAGTAAAATCAAGATCGTAACCCAAACAAGAGACGATTACTAGAAGGTTTGAATTTGCTTCGTGAATTGTCGTTGCACCCTTCTTGATGTATTCATACCAAACATTCTCGTTTTGGAGTGGACCTCGCAATTCATTTCTCATACTCATGGCCACAACCTACATGCAGAAGAAACCATCGTTTAAGTACCCTATTCATGCTTGGAGATAACTGCTCCATCCATCTTCAATTCTTGAAATAACAAATTTGTATATCATGAAATCAAGAAATCAAGAGGTTCGGGATGACAAACACAGTTAATCGATAGTTTTGTTTCCTTTGATCATCGAATTTTTCTGGCTTATATTTATACACTACTTATAATCGTTTAAGTCATTTTTATCCACACAATTCTAAAAACCCACAAAAAGTACTCACTTCGTAACTCATTACTGGTGTGCTTTCAAAATGTGACACGAAAAATGATAAAAATAAAAATAAAAATTTCACACTTACCATAGACGTGTCTTTGTAGTGCTTGGCTACAAAGGCCAATCCTTGTAACCACTCTATGGGGTCAAAAAACTTGTCCCCAAAGAATCCATTCCCATCTTGATCACCACAACACCAGATTGGTTTGCTAACATGATTATCAAGAACCACCATAATACCACACAAACCAAGCTCTTCAATCACGGAATTTTGGGCATCAACGACGGTCAGGTTCACAAGATCCGGGTTGTTCTTGGCTATGCCCATCAAGGCATCTTCAAGTCCAAGATTGCGAAAAGATTGGGTTATCGTGAGATTGGGATATCGAGTTACCATATAGGTTGCCCACGTGAGCCGAACGCAATTAAAGCCCATTGTAGACACATGCCTTGCAATTTGGCCCAAGGGCCTTCTATCAAGTCCCTCGGCCAACATTGGCTCGAGGTGACCCGCCCAGTTTACACACCTCAGCTTCACTCTTTCTCCGGTGAGCTCGTCTATTATCCATCTCGTGTTCGTCAATAAAGGAAGAGAATGACAGCACAAGACTGTTGAAGAAAGAAAAAATAGTGGTATTAGTAGAATAACTTGCATTTTCCCCTCAATTTTTAATCATAAATTGCTCGAGAAAATGTATAGTGAGAGAAGACAATTAATTTAGGTTGATTAGAATGTTATCTACATCCCATCGAAACACACGAAATGTGAATTCATTGAATAATTCATTAATAATTTGTCTGAAGTGGGAGGTAAGAAACAGATGGGAAATTAATCACCTGTTTCTTTTCAGAAAGTTGTTACAATTTAAGTAAAAGTAAGCTTGACATTAAATTGGTGTCGGAAAAATTCCATTGTATGGGCCACACATGTATATATTGTGAAATGTGTGATGCTAATTTTAAGGATTTGTCTGTAAAGTAATTCATTATGTTTAATTTTGGACTAATGGGTATTAAATCTCATAAGAATAAAGTATAAAAATCATAAACATTATTTTAAATTGATGAGGGGCCAATTTGAAATGACACAAAATTAATAATTGCCAATAACAGTTATTTTATTATAGGGTCTTGGTCCCCATGCACGTGAATTCACAATTCTCTGCATCCCCATTAGCAGAGAAGAAAATTCAAGAAGATCACGTAACAATTGAAAGATCAAAACTAACCAAACCATTGAAATCCATGGATCAGGGCACGTTTCCACTTTAATCTTCTATTTGATTTCAAGATGGAGCATTTATGAAATTTATGAAAGGATTTGATGAATTTTCGATGCTTTTCAATTTCTTACAAGTGGTATTAGAACACTCCATTGTTGAATCTTTGAGAAATTGCAAGAATTAGGAGTTTTACAGTTTTTGTATTGTGGGTCATTTTTTATCTTTTGTAATGATATTGTATGAAATATAAATCTTGTAATATTCTAAGGATTTTTAGATTTGACAATTTTGGATCCCTTTTTGTTGAATTTGAAAATCATTTGGCACATTATTCATGGTTATTTTTCTAGATTTGGATTAAAGTTTTGAAGTTTCTATATATGGTTTTGGGTTTTAAAAAAAAAAGATGTTTCTGGATCTAGTTGGCGACAGCACTGCGTTTTGCAGCAGCGTGGGCCTGGTTTGAAGAGCAGCACCGATTGCCGATGCCATTAATGAGGAGGGGGAGAGAGAAACAGAGAGTTTTGGATGATTTGGGGATGGGGGCCATACTTGCAAACTAGATAACTTGAGGCCCCCTTCATGCAATTTCACATAGGGTTAACAAATTTAAGTTTCAATCCCTAATGTTTAAAGTTCATCCAAGTTGGATCTTTAAGGTTATTGGTTTATTAATTCATCCCTTAAAGTTTGAAAATTATTTAATTTAGGTCATTAGAATTCTGAAATTTTCAAATAAAACCCTCAATGTTAATTAAAATTGGCCCCCAAAGTTTTAAATTTTCAGATTTTGACCCCTAAAGTTTTGAATTCTTAACCCTTAGGTCCCTAAAGTTTCTAAAGGCATCTAATGATGTAAAATTAGTGATTCTCTTTACTAAGGACTCTTTTAAAAGATATAATTGAGATTTAATTATGTGGGACAATCAAATTTAGATAATTTAGTATATCATTTGTGATAAATTAAGGTTATCTAGCATTTTGAATAAACTAATCGAAACAATGTGTAACCAAAGTGACCTCTCTTGTATAGATTGGTTTGTTTGGGATGTTTAGAATTTTTATTTATTTATTTATTTATTTTTTTGTATGTGTTTCTTCATTCAGGTATTAGTCGACCCAAGGGAAGGTTAATACTTGGCTGAACTACATACAAATTTGCGTTGATAAATGTGTGACAATTATAAGGTTTCAATGTGAATAATAAATCAATCCAAAGATAAGTTTATTATTTGATAGGATTTATTATCAATGTTTGATCATTGCACAGAGAGTACCACTTGTAATTAATATTGCTGTCCAAAGACTTGATATTAATGTTGCAGTAGGTATCTTGAGAAGGGGTTTACAATTATTTGAATTTATTGTTCATTAAATGTGGATATGGATATGGATATGAGCATGATTATTTGTTTAGTTTTTGTTCTTTGTACAGCTAATTCTTCTGTTACTATTATATTTGTCAATGTTAATTCTATTCACATGCTCAATGGGACAAACTTCAAGGGTTGGAAGGAGAACATATTGATTGTTCTTGACCGCGTGGATCTGACCTTGCACTTCGGATTGAGGAACCTACTCCTTTTACGAAAGAAAGTTCACTTGATGAAAAGAGGAACTTTGAGAAATGGGATCTCTCAAATTGCATAAGTCTAATGATCATTAAGCACAGCATTCTGAAAGCCTTTAGAGGTGTAGTATCCGAAGGGATAACTAATGCTAAGGAGTTCCTCGTCGAAATTGAGAAGTGTTTTGCGAAAAACGATAAGGTTGAAACAAGCACGCTTTTGCAAAACTTGATTTCAATGAAGTATAAAGGCAAGAGGAATATAAGGGAGTACATCATGGAGATGTCTCACATTGCTTCAAAACTTAAAGGGCTCAAGCTTGAGCTGTCTAATGACTTGCTCATACATTTGGTATTGATCTTCCTTCCTACACAGTTCCCTAAATTTAAGGTCAGTTATAATTGCCAGAAAGAGAAATGGTCTCTAAATAAGCTCATTTCATTTTGTGTGCAAGAGGAAGAAAGGTTGAAGCAAGAAAGAACAGAAAGCGCCCACTTGGCAAGCAATTGTAAGGATAAGGCAAGAAAAAGAAGAAGAAATATGAAGATGCTCCTAAGGGTCCAAAACAAAAGAAATGAAATGAAGACAAAGGGACTTATTTCTTTTGTAATAAAACTGGACATGTGAAAAAGGACTATACCAAATATCATGCATGGCGTGGAAAGAAAGGTGTAATTTTTACTTTGGTTAGATCTGAGGAAAATTTAACTTTAGTACCTAGAAACACTTAGTGGATAGATTCTGTTGCTACTACTCACATAAATGTTTCTAGGAGGGACTACTGAAAACCAAGTGATGGTGAAAGATACATCTATGTGAGAGATAGCAAATCAGTGGAAGTGGATGTAATAGACACTTTTAGGTTATTATTAGGAAGTGGTTATTACTTGGATTTGAAAGACACTTTTGTTGTACCGTCGACAAATCTGAATACTGCTGTTCATTTGGAAACAGTTAGTTTAGTCTTTCATTAAATTTCAATGTTAGTGGTACTTGTTCTTTATCTACATTTGATAACCTATACTTGCTTGATATTATTGCATTATATAATGAGATCTTGCATGTGGAATCACGTGGTACTAAACGCAAATTAAATAAAAAAATTCAGTAAAATTATCGTACAGGCGCTTAGGTCATATTTAAAAAGCTAGAGTTGAACGACTTGTGTCAGATGATATTTTGAATTTCCTTGACTTCATGGATTTTGATGTATGTATTGATTGTATCAAGGGAAAACAGATCAAAACAAAGAGATTATGTGTTAACAGAACTTCGGACGTATTCGAATTGATACACACAAATATTTGTGGGCCATTCCCTACGGCTTCGTGGAATGATCAACAATATTTTATATCATTCATAGACGATTACTCAGGTCATGGATACTTATATCTCATCCATGAAAAGTTTGAGTCACCGGATGTGTTCAAAACTTTTAAAACTGAGGTTGAGAATCAACTCAACAAAAGGATAAAGAGCGTATGTCTGACCGTGGTGGTGAGTACTATGGCAGATATGATGGTTCGGGTGAACAATGTTCAGGACCATTTGCTAAATATCTGAAGGAATGTGGCATCATCCCACAATACACCATGCCAGGATCGCCTAGCATGAATGGTGTAGCTGAAAGATGAAACATGACTCTTAAGGACATGGTAAGGAGTATGATTAGTTATTTCACCTTAGCAAAATCACTCTAGGAAGAGACTTTAAAGGCCGCAGCTTATATTCTGAACAGAGTATCAAGTATAAAGCCTAGTCTAAAGTATTTTTACAATTGGGGATGTCCAGCTGAGGCTAGGCCTTATAGGCCACATGAAAAAAAAAATTTGGACTTTAAAAGAGTAAGCAGCTATTTTATTGGTTATTCTGAGCTATCTAGGGGCTATAAATTTTATAATCCCATACTTAAGTCATTTTTTGAAACGTGAACTACAACATTTTTTGAGGATGTTGAGTTTGGAGGGGAAAATAAGCTTAGAGAAATTGTCTTTGAGGAAGAAGTTGAGGAAGGATCGATTTCAATTTCTACTATTGCTTTTGACAATGTCTAGGTTTCTATACCTATCATTGATCAAGAAGTATATACAGAACCTCAACAAGACAACGTTGAAGAACCTCCCATCCAAAATGAGGTAATTATTGTAGCACTCTGAATTTTAAATTTTAATATCGTGTGGGCTAAATTTAATGTTGGTAATTTGGCAAATAAAATAATCCATCCAACATTTTTGTCACGTTAAATTCCAAACGTTGAAATGATAAACACGTCTCACTTATTTGCATAAATGATTTATTTTGCATACGTATATTTTTTGAAATTATCATAAGTTATTTGGGTCAAATATTTAAGTTATTTCAAAAGTTGATAAAAATATATATTGATATTATGCTCATTTTGTAACTGGTGTAAATTGGCTCAAAAATAATTTTGGACTAATCATATTCGAGTTATTTTGATAGAAAGAAAATTATTCTAATCTTATATTTTATTAACATATATATGTGAGAAGTGTTTTTTTTTCTTTACACACACATTCGCAGTGAAAACACATATTAAAAAGAGATATTATTTTATTCACAAGCCATTTTCAGAATTTTTATTTTTTTTTATTTTATAGTAGCAAATCAAGGTAAGAAATATGCAAGTGGTTAATTCTTATTCTTAATATTTTATTGAATTTTGGCATGAAATACGTTAAGACCTTCAAATCGATTTTTATGTTAAATCCTACGGGATGGACTGTTTGGTTGAGTATGTAAATCACACGGGATATAGAAATTATTATGAAATTCCTTACCTATTGGATGTCGCGACCAGTTTGCTCTATATCTAAGAAATATCGGTATGCCATGTCATTTTATATTTATATTATGTTAATGAGAATATGCATATTTTTCTTACTGGTTTTTTTTTTAAATACTCACTCTTACTAGATTTTTAGATTAGAACGGGTCGTGTGGACACGTGACGGATTGATCGAGTGATGCTCATAGGGTCACCAAGTAAAATTTTTAGAAATAATAATTTACAAAGAAATCTCATTTGAAGAACACATTTATGTTTTTATGTTATAGGATTATTTGCCAATTTCTATTTCAAGAATAATTTTGTTTTATGTTTAATTCCGTGCATGTTATTTTAGTAAATTTGATATTTAAGTTATTTAACATGTTCAATTGGCAGTTTAATTCGTAGTATTTTAAGTTAGATAACCTTCAAATTTTTATTTTGAATTGTTGAATTCATCATATTGATTTAATACCAAAATTTATACATTAGTGTTAAATTCCACTTAAACTATAAAAAGAAAAAAAAAAGAAGATTTTGGTAACACTTCAAATCTTTAAAAGGAAATAAAAAAAAAAAAATGTAGTGGATTTGGGACATTACAGTTTGATATCAGAGCCCAGATCTACATTTCTGGACATCGAAAATTTTTTATATCATTATGCGTAATTTGAAATTTTGTTAAGGGAATTTTGGTAGTCCCAATATCTAGACTATGATTTTATAATTGAGTATATAAAATTGGCTGAGAAACATGATTAGTTGAATTCTGCCATCAATTTATGAACAGTTTAATTACATTATCTTCTCATGATTCTTATTTAGTTAATGTTATATAAATCTTACTATCATTAAATGTCCATGGGCATTGAGTTTTTAAGCAAACATTTGTAAATGAATAGAGTATCCTATAACTTGTTTGTTAATTTTATTTCTTTTATGGTCCAGTCATTGTACCATTCATGCAAGTTAGCCGTGTTCCCAAAAAAAATGATTAAGTACTATGATTGTTTCCAAAAAAATGATTAAGTACTATGATTTATCTAAATTTTTATTGATTTCTTGCCGTTGCAATTATTGTACACTGTGAACTATTAAAATGTTGAAAGTCTTTTCCAAAACATTTAACTATAAGTATTAGTTTCTGTTCCAGCGAATGTATCTAAGTCTAAGCAAAAAAAAAAAAGGTGTTCACATATTTAATTTTAAGTTCTATATGTGATGTGATTTTAACTGAAACTTAATCAAGTATTAAAATAAGACTCATGGTATTTAGCACTTGTCAATCAGCTACCGTCCGATGAATCA
>NC_036244.1:4097198-4102320 GCF_002742605.1 Olea europaea var. sylvestris | reverse complement strand
GGGTCTTGGTCCCCATGCACGTGAATTCACAATTCTCTGCATCCCCATTAGCAGAGAAGAAAATTCAAGAAGATCACGTAACAATTGGAAGATCAAAACTAACCAAACCATTGAAATCCATGGATCACGGTACGTTTCCACTTTAATCTTCTATTTGATTTCAAGATGGAGCATTTATGAAATTTATGAAAGGATTTGATGAATTTTCGATGCTTTTCAATTTCTTACAAGTGGTATTAGAACACTCCATTGTTGAATCTTTGAGAAATTGCAAGAATTAGGAGTTTTACAGTTTTTGTATTGTGGGTCATTTTTTATCTTTTGTAATGATATTGTATGAAATATAAATCTTGTAATATTCTAAGGATTTTTAGATTTGACAATTTTGGATCCCTTTTTGTTGAATTTGAAAATCATTTGGCACATTATTCATGGTTATTTTTCTAGATTTGGATTAAAGTTTTGAAGTTTCTATATATGGTTTTGGGTTTTAAAAAAAAAAAGATGTTTCTGGATCTAGTTGGCGACAGCACTGCGTTTTGCAGCAGCGTGGGCCTGGTTTGAAGAGCAGCACCGATTGCCGATGCCATTAATGAGGAGGGGAGAGAGAAACAGAGAGTTTTGGATGATTTGGGGATGGGGGCCATACTTGCAAACTAGATAACTTGAGGCCCCCTTCATGCAATTTCACATAGGGTTAACAAATTTAAGTTTCAATCCCTAATGTTTAAAGTTCATCCAAGTTGGATCTTTAAGGTTATTGGTTTATTAATTCATCCCTTAAAGTTTGAAAATTATTTAATTTAGGTCATTAGAATTCTGAAATTTTCAAATAAAACCCTCAATGTTAATTAAAATTGGCCCCCAAAGTTTTAAATTTTCAGATTTTGACCCCTAAAGTTTTGAATTCTTAACCCTTAGGTCCCTAAAGTTTCTAAAGGCATCTAATGATGTAAAATTAGTGATTCTCTTTACTAAGGACTCTTTTAAAAGATATAATTGAGATTTAATTATGTGGGACAATCAAATTTAGATAATTTAGTATATCATTTGTGATAAATTAAGGTTATCTAGCATTTTGAATAAACTAATCGAAACAATGTGTAACCAAAGTGACCTCTCTTGTATAGATTGGTTTGTTTGGGATGTTTAGAATTTTTATTTATTTATTTATTTATTTTTTTGTATGTGTTTCTTCATTCAGGTATTAGTCGACCCAAGGGAAGGTTAATACTTGGCTGAACTACATACAAATTTGCGTTGATAAATGTGTGACAATTATAAGGTTTCAATGTGAATAATAAATCAATCCAAAGATAAGTTTATTATTTGATAGGATTTATTATCAATGTTTGATCATTGCACAGAGAGTACCACTTGTAATTAATATTGCTGTCCAAAGACTTGATATTAATGTTGCAGTAGGTATCTTGAGAAGGGGTTTACAATTATTTGAATTTATTGTTCATTAAATGTGGATATGGATATGGATATGAGCATGATTATTTGTTTAGTTTTTGTTCTTTGTACAGCTAATTCTTCTGTTACTATTATATTTGTCAATGTTAATTCTATTCACATGCTCAATGGGACAAACTTCAAGGGTTGGAAGGAGAACATATTGATTGTTCTTGACCGCGTGGATCTGACCTTGCACTTCGGATTGAGGAACCTACTCCTTTTACGAAAGAAAGTTCACTTGATGAAAAGAGGAACTTTGAGAAATGGGATCTCTCAAATTGCATAAGTCTAATGATCATTAAGCACAGCATTCTGAAAGCCTTTAGAGGTGTAGTATCCGAAGGGATAACTAATGCTAAGGAGTTCCTCGTCGAAATTGAGAAGTGTTTTGCGAAAAACGATAAGGTTGAAACAAGCACGCTTTTGCAAAACTTGATTTCAATGAAGTATAAAGGCAAGAGGAATATAAGGGAGTACATCATGGAGATGTCTCACATTGCTTCAAAACTTAAAGGGCTCAAGCTTGAGCTGTCTAATGACTTGCTCATACATTTGGTATTGATCTTCCTTCCTACACAGTTCCCTAAATTTAAGGTCAGTTATAATTGCCAGAAAGAGAAATGGTCTCTAAATAAGCTCATTTCATTTTGTGTGCAAGAGGAAGAAAGGTTGAAGCAAGAAAGAACAGAAAGCGCCCACTTGGCAAGCAATTGTAAGGATAAGGCAAGAAAAAGAAGAAGAAATATGAAGATGCTCCTAAGGGTCCAAAACAAAAGAAATGAAATGAAGACAAAGGGACTTATTTCTTTTGTAATAAAACTGGACATGTGAAAAAGGACTATACCAAATATCATGCATGGCGTGGAAAGAAAGGTGTAATTTTTACTTTGGTTAGATCTGAGGAAAATTTAACTTTAGTACCTAGAAACACTTAGTGGATAGATTCTGTTGCTACTACTCACATAAATGTTTCTAGGAGGGACTACTGAAAACCAAGTGATGGTGAAAGATACATCTATGTGAGAGATAGCAAATCAGTGGAAGTGGATGTAATAGACACTTTTAGGTTATTATTAGGAAGTGGTTATTACTTGGATTTGAAAGACACTTTTGTTGTACCATCGACAAATCTGGATACTGCTGTTCATTTGGAAACAGTTAGTTTAGTCTTTCATTAAATTTCAATGTTATTGGTACTTGTTCTTTATCTACATTTGATAACCTATACTTGCTTGATATTATTGCATTATATAATGAGATCTTGCATGTGGAATCACGTGGTACTAAACGCAAATTAAATAAAAAAATTCAGTAAAATTATCGTACAGGCGCTTAGGTCATATTTAAAAAGCTAGAGTTGAACGACTTGTGTCAGATGATATTTTGAATTTCCTTGACTTCATGGATTTTGATGTATGTATTGATTGTATCAAGGGAAAACAGATCAAAACAAAGAGATTATGTGTTAACAGAACTTCGGACGTATTCGAATTGGTACACACAAATATTTGTGGGCCATTCCCTATGGCTTCGTGGAATGATCAACAATATTTTATATCATTCATAGACGATTACTCAGGTCATGGATACTTATATCTCATCCATGAAAAGTTTGAGTCACCGGATGTGTTCAAAACTTTTAAAACTGAGGTTGAGAATCAACTCAACAAAAGGATAAAGAGCGTATGTCTGACCGTGGTGGTGAGTACTATGGCAGATATGATGGTTCGGGTGAACAATGTTCAGGACCATTTGCTAAATATCTGAAGGAATGTGGCATCATCCCACAATACACCATGCCAGGATCGCCTAGCATGAATGGTGTAGCTGAAAGATGAAACATGACTCTTAAGGACATGGTAAGGAGTATGATTAGTTATTTCACCTTAGCAAAATCACTCTAGGAAGAGACTTTAAAGGCCGCAGCTTATATTCTGAACAAAGTATCAAGTATAAAGCCTAGTCTAAAGTATTTTTACAATTGGGGATGTCCAGCTGAGGCTAGGCCTTATAGGCCACATGAAAAAAAAAATTGGACTTTAAAAGAGTAAGCAGCTATTTTATTGGTTATTCTGAGCTATCTAGGGGCTATAAATTTTATAATCCCATACTTAAGTCATTTTTTGAAACGTGAACTGCAACATTTTTTGAGGATGTTGAGTTTGGAGGGGAAAATAAGTTTAGAGAAATTGTCTTTGAGGAAGAAGTTGAGGAAGGATCGATTTCAATTTCTACTATTGCTTTTGACAATGTCTAGGTTTCTATACCTATCATTGATCAAGAAGTATATACAGAACCTCAACAAGACAACGTTGAAGAACCTCCCATCCAAAATGAGGTAATTATTGTAGCACTCTGAATTTTAAATTTTAATATCGTGTGGGCTAAATTTAATGTTGGTAATTTGGCAAATAAAATAATCCATCCAACATTTTTGTCACGTTAAATTCCAAACGTTGAAATGATAAACACGTCTCACTTATTTGCATAAATGATTTATTTTGCATACGTATATTTTTTGAAATTATCATAAGTTATTTGGGTCAAATATTTAAGTTATTTCAAAAGTTGATAAAAATATATATTGATATTATGCTCATTTTGTAACTGGTGTAAATTGACTCAAAAATAATTTTGGACTAATCATATTCGAGTTATTTTGATAGAAAGAAAATTATTCTAATCTTATATTTTATTAACATATATATGTGAGAAGTTTTTTTTTTTTTCTTTACACACACATTCGCAGTGAAAACACATATTAAAAAGAGATATTATTTTATTCACAAGCCATTTTCAGAATTTTTATTTTTTTTTATTTTATAGTAGCAAATCAAGGTAAGAAATATGCAAGTGGTTAATTCTTATTCTTAATATTTTATAGAATTTTGGCATGAAATACGTTAAGACCTTCAAATCGATTTTTATGTTAAATCCTACGGGATGGACTGTTTGGTTGAGTATGTAAATCACACGGGATATAGAAATTATTATGAAATTCCTTAGCTATTGGATGTCGCGACCAGTTTGCTCTATATCTAAGAAATATCGGTATGCCATGTCATTTTATATTTATATTATGTTAATGAGAATATGCATATTTTTCTTACTGGTTTTTTTTTTAAATACTCACTCTTACTAGATTTTTAGATTAGAACGGGTCGTGTGGACACGTGACGGATTGATCGAGTGATGCTCATAGGGTCACCAAGTAAAATTTTTAGAAATAATAATTTACAAAGAAATCTCATTTGAAGAACACATTTATGTTTTTATGTTATAGGATTATTTGCCAATTTCTATTTCAAGAATAATTTTGTTTTATGTTTAATTCCGTGCATGTTATTTTAGTAAATTTGATATTTAAGTTATTTAACATGTTCAATTGGCAGTTTAATTCGTAGTATTTTAAGTTAGATAACCTTCAAATTTTTATTTTGAATTGTTGAATTCATCATATTGATTTAATACCAAAATTTATACATTAGTATTAAATTCCACTTAAACTATAAAAAGAAAAAAAAAAAGAAGATTTTGGTAACACTTCAAATCTTTAAAAGGAAATAAAAAAAATAAATATGTAGTGGATTTGGGACATTACAGTTTGATATCAGAGCCCAGATCTACATTTCTGGACATCGAAAATTTTTTATATCATTAT
>NC_036244.1:4086308-4094162 GCF_002742605.1 Olea europaea var. sylvestris | reverse complement strand
TATATAACTATTGTTAATTCTTTTGGAGTTTTGCGTTGAGATAGCATAGTTAATAATCTAGATTTTTCTGTTAGAAAATCTGCCTGCTTTGACGAAATATTTTTCAAAATCTTTTGACATCAGGAGTTTGATCAGTTTTGAATTCATTTCTTCTGTCAATACGTCAATTATGTTGGCGACTTTATCAATAAAATTATCTTCGTTTTCAAATATTTGGATCTATTTTCACTTCGACTCTTTCCTTCCTGGGCCCATTCTGGTATCAGAGCCATAAGAGAGTGAGGTGAGGTTGTAATAATTTATCACTATAGGCGCTGTTCAAATAGGAGAACCTAATTTGATTCCAGGATGTCTACTGAATAAATGCTGGTCAGCCCATTGTTAGTCGGGAAAGAAGTGTTAGGGTGGTCCTGTTTGTAGGTTTGGTAAAAATCAGTCTATCTTATTTAACTATTTTTATACTGGTAAATTGTTATAATTTCATTGAATTTAATTATGTCCTCTTTTTCAAATTGGTTTCAGAGGTCTAGAAATAGATATGAAAATATTTCAAATATTTTTCAAAATGAAGAAGAAATTGATCAACCATCTGCATCATATGCATCACATGATTTCAATAGTCATGAACTTCAATTTGCTCAAATTGAACAAAGATTGCATAACTGGACAATTCCAAATGTAGAAAAGAATTCTATCTATGAAAGTTTGATTTTACTCAAAATTTTATTATCAAAACTTTTGAACAAACATTATCAATCAAAAAACAAAATGCATACATCAATTTATTTTCAAAAGAATCAATTGAATCTCACAGGAAGAAATTCAAATATCTTCATGTTGAATTAATTCAAATTGCTGTCAAACATTTGTTTCGACTGGATTTAAACATTCCAATTCTCTTAACTCTTCAAGATAAGATACTTCTCAAATTCGAAAATTCATTATTATCTGTTCAAGAGTCAAATCTATAAAGTGGTCCAATTTATTCAAATTGTTATCCCAATTTTTCAATCAATCTCAATGATGGAGCTATTCTTAATGCTCTAAATCTCCATATCCAAACCAAAAATCTTGATTTCGATAATCGTTCAAATGCTTTTGCTATAATATACAGGATATATTACAAGCTCATGAATACTCAGCTCAATATTGGTGTTTTACTTTCATCTCCAAAAGATGAAAGTCTTTTGGTTGAATGTAATCCTTTTCATTAAATACTATGATTCCCAAGAGAATTCCTTCGAATCTTCAAATTCGTGGACTAAACTGGAATTTTGAAAATGTTCAAAATCCTATTCTTGCGCCTGTTCAAATAATTTCTAATCAAATTCTTACTTTTCCCGATGGGAATGTTAAAATGACTTTCAAAAGATCTTCCTCTAGGTTTCAAAGATCTTATTCATCTAGATTTAAAGATAAACCTAGAACTTCTTATCAATCAACTAGATTTTCAACATCTTTTCTTTTAGGTGTTGATTTTACTCCAAATATTCCAAAACCTCAATATTCTAAAAAAGAAGCAGAAAAGGAAGAAGAATCAGATCAACATGAATCTCCAACTTTTTCTGATATGTTTTCTCAAAATGAAAGATTTAATCATCAAACAAATGTTATTTCTTTAAGTATTGACAGAAGAAATGAATTCAAAACTAGTCAAACTTCTGATATCAAAAGATTTCAAAAAATAGTTTGTTAAAACTTTCCAAAATAAGAACGAGAATTCTTTTGGGAAGAATTTTATGAATTCCCAGAAGATTTAAGTTTTTATGAATGGGCGTATTTTAAAGTTTTTAATAAAAAACCTACTCTTTCAAATGAAAAAAATTCTTCAAAATCAAAGAAAGAAAAATCTATTCAAATAACTAATATTCCACAGAAGACTTGGAAAACTTCTTCTGGTGAGAATATTCTATCTTCTCATCCTCCTTTGCTAGAGATTGTAGTTCCACATGAAATTACTGAAGTTCTTGCATCTCCTTTCAAAAAGATATCTGAAGAATGACTTGAAGAATTTCAAGTTGTTGTTAAAGATATCAAAAATATTCAAGCTCAAAATAACTGCACTAATGTAGTTCTTCAATCTTTATGTTCTCAACTTAACAGAATTTAAATAAATTCTGAACTTGAGATATCATCCTCTTCAAAAGGTATTAAGCCAATAGAGCCAATTTTAATTAACAGGCATGACGCTAAACCTAAAAATGGTCTGAAAACTGATATTAATGTTCTTAAAGAACTTGCTACTCAGTTATCAAAAATATCATTATCCTCTACTTCAAATAAAATCAATACTATTGATGATAATGAATCTCAATTTATTGATGATGAAGTTCCTCAAATCAATAAACTTCAAGGCAAAAAAGCTCAATTTTCAAAAGTTCTTCCTTATTATCCAATAAAATACTTCTCCAAATTTACTTTTTGAACAAAAGGCAAAAATTCCTACAACATTTTTTGGTACCAGTATAACTATCTGGAATATAGATGGTTTAACTGAATATCAAATTTTGGAAATTCTTGAAAGAATGGGTGCTTGTTATAACGCCTATATTCAAGAAGGAATTTCTCCAATTGAGTCAACACATAATATTATTCAAGGTTTTGCTGATCAATTAAATAATTATTGGTTCAATTATATTTCTGACCAAGAAAAAAATCAAATTGCTCAAGCTCTCAAACCTGATAGTTCAAGTGATAGTTTTAATACATTAATTTATTGTATTATCAAACATTTTATTGGATTTCCAATAGATGTTTTAGAAAAAGTTCCAAGTATTTTGTTAACTTTAAGTTGTTCAAGTTTACAAGATTTTCGCTGGTATAAGACATGTTTTTAACACGTGTATTTTTTAAAAAAGATTGTAATCAAGCTTATTGGAAATAAAGATTTTTATCCGGACTTCCAAAATTATTTTCTGAAAGAGTAAAAAATTCTATCAAAACAGAATATTCAAATAATATTCCATATGATGTTCTTTCGTATGGAGTTGATTTGCTTCATTAACAGAGAAAGATTATCACTCTGTAATGAAACTCAAACTTAAATCCAAATTACAAACAGAAAGATTGAATAGTCATAAAGAACTTGGATCATTCTGTGAACAATATGGATTTGAGAAAGTTATTCCTTCATTGAAAACAAAATCTAAAAATTTTTGAAAAAGAAAAGTTTATGCAAAAGAAAAGTATTTTCAAAAACCTTCTTATTCAAAAAATTATTCTAAAAAGAAATTTCAAAAGAAAATATTTTCAAGAAAAAGTAATGTTACTTGTTGGAGATGTCAAAAATCTGGGCATTATTCTAATAAGTGTACTCTCAAGTGCAAGATTAATAATCTTCAAATTGATGAAGATATTAAGCTTCAACTTNTATTCAGAATCTTCTTCAAAATCCTTAGAAGACAAAATTCTCTCAAGATATAGACCTTTCTCAATCAAAGAATCAAATTCTTTGAGTAAAGGTAAATTTTCTCAATCAGATTCCTATTTAGGAACTGAACCAAAATTCTATGAGTTTGAAATTCATACAAGATTTTTCAAATTTCAAAAGGATATTCTTACAACTTGCTACCAAAGAAATAATAAAGATATTATAAGATGTCTCAAAAATACTATTGAAATTTTTTACAGTAGTAACAAAATTATATAAAAATTTCAGAAAAATATTCAAAAAGATGAAAGGCTTATTCATCAAAATTATTCAAAAGAATTATCTTTCAAAAATATATTCTTACTTAAAAAGAATAGAAGAAATCTTATGAAAAAAGTCTTACAATTTCATGATGATATTTATCAAAGTATTATCAATCGTGATCCTATTTGTGCTCAAACATTCAAAAATATTATTTTCAGAATATTGATAACTTTTATTTCAATGGTTTTGAAACTTGTGAAAGTTATCATAATCTTCATTTTACTCTCAAAGGTATTTCAAGCATTAATGTCATTAAAGAAGAAATCTGTCAAATGATTGAATGGTGATTTATTTCCTCAATATATATTAACTCAAAAACAGATCTCACTTTTTAATAGCCCTTTCAAAAGAGTTATTAATCACCTCTTTGAATTCAAAGTCAAAATTCTCAAAATTGAATTCTCAACCATTCTTCCTGAATGGATCGTCGAAGAAGTCAAATTCAATGATACTCTTTTACCAAAGAGTATTTTTCAACCAAATAAATTGTTACTATCTGGACTACTTTGTCAAATAATCTTCCAATGCCATATTCAAACAACTCATCAAAAGCTTATTGTCCTGAAGAAAAAGAGATTATATTCAAAAATCATATACGAGAAATTCTTACAAAAATTATATCAAAATCTATTCTTGTTGCAAAAAAAAAAAAAAAATCTTGGAACAAATATTGACAATTCAAAATTGCAATTAATGTTTCATGATGAAAATTATGAAATTTTTACTGATGAAGAAAAATGGACTCAAACTCAAGTTCCTTTGATTAAGAAAATATTTGATGATGAAAATTCAATATCTCAAGATTGTTTTGATAATCTTTATCAAAGAAATGAAGAACCTTTTCAAAGACCCAGCCTTAATTATGCTGATGAAGAATTATTTAATCTCAATAATTTGCTTGAGTTTTAGTTTACGAAGACAAAAGCAAATGTCAGAGTTAGAATTATTATGGTGGTATCAAAATTGTCCAAAAGATGACTTAAAGTTGATGTCAACTTTTCAAAATGGGAGACAATGAAAAGATCTTGTGGTGAAATAACTTTTGCAAATGGACGGTACAAAAATTTCAAAAGATGAAATAATTCAAGATTCTTTCTTCAAATTGAAGAGATTTTCAAGTCCGGAGCTCAAGATTTTAAGTATAAAAGCAGATTAAGTTTTCAAAATCTCCTCAGAGTTGATTTAGCGGGAGATAAATCATTTTCAAGATAGTTTGAGAAATCTTTGTGTTCTTGTGTAATTCAAAGTTCATTTCAATATTTGTATTTCAATTTTCATATATCTATAAAATTATCTTCGTTTTCAAAGATTTGAATCTATTTTCAAAATTATCTTCATTTTCAAACACTTGGATCTATTTTCACTTCTACTCTTCCCTTCTTGGGCTTACTTTGGTATCAGAGCCATAAGAGAGTGAGGTGAGGTTGTAGTAATTTATCGCTATAGGCACTGTTCAAATAGGAGAACCTGATTTGATTTCGGGATGTCTACTGAATAGACGTTGGTCAGCCCATTGTTAGCCGGTGAAGATTTGTCTAAGATTTCATCAGAAATTTTTTAGTAAAATCTAGACTTCTCTAAATTGGAATAATTGAACCATTTTGAACATTATGACCTAAAAATCTTTTATTTGACATAAAACAATCTTTTTAGCAGAAACTGCGAAACCATTTTTCTTAATTACATGCATAAATGTATTGATATGCTTGAAATGTTGTTTTATACTTTCAGAAAATATGAGAACATCATCATAAATAATAATAAAATTTGAAAAAGGATTGAAAATATCATTCATAATTTTTTGAAATTCAGAAGGAGCATTTTTTAGACCAAATGACATAATATTCCATTCGTATTGACCGAAAGGAACACTGAATGCAATTTTGCACTTATCTTCTTCTTTAATTTGAATCTGCCAGAAACCTGACTTTATATCAAATTTTGAGAAGATAACAGCTTTGAATAATCTATTCAAAAGATCTTTCTTTTGAGAAAGTGGATATCGAATCCATTGAAGAGCAATATGAGAGGCTTATAATTGATAACAAGACGTTGAGCACCTCGTTAAATTGGATCACTTTCTAGATTTGACTCTAGAACAGATAATAATGAATTTTCGAATTCGAGAAGTCTCTTACCTCGAAGAGTTAAGAGAATTGGAATGTCTAAAGCCAGTCGAAACAAAGGTTTGACAGCGATTTGAATTAATACAACATGAAGATATTTGAATTTCTTCCTGTGGGATTCAATTGATTTGAGTATTGAAATCATACGGGATGGACCGTTTGGTCAAGTATGTAAATCATACGGGATATAGGAATTTTTATGAAATTTCTTAACTATTGGATGTCGTGATTAGTTTGCTCTATATCTAAGAAATGTCGGTATGTCATGTCATTTTATATTTATATCATGTTAATAAGAATATGCACGTTTTTCTTATCGGGTATTTAAAAAAAAATACTCACTTTTACTAAATTTTCATATTAGAACGGGTCGTGTGGACGCGTGGCGGATTGATCAAATGATGCTCATAGGGTCGCCAAGTAAAATTTTTAGAAATAATAATTTACAAAGAAATCTCATTTGAAGAACACATTTATGTTTATGTTTTTATGTTATAAGATTATTTGCCCATTTCTATTTCAAGAATAATTTTATTTTATATTTAATTCCGTGCATGTTATTTTAGTAGATTTGATATTTAAGTTATTTAACATGTTCAATTGGCAGTTTAGTTCATAGTATTTTAAGCTAGATAACCTTCAAATTTTTATTTTGAATTGTTGAATTCACCTTATTGATTTAATACCAAAATTTATACATTAGTGTTAAATTTCGCTTAAAGTATAACAGAAAGATTTTGGTAACACTTCAATTCTTTTAAAAAGAAATAAAAAATAAAAAAATAAATGTGTAGTGGATTTGGGGCGTTATAATTATTCCAAAATGACAAACTCAACAATCTCAAGAACCAATACCATTAAGGAGATCAACGAGATAAAAGAAAAGTGCTATTCCGGATGATTTTATAATATTTCTCCAAGAATATGAGGAAAATAGTGGAATGGTGGAAGATGATCTAATCAATTTCCATCAGATCATGCAGGGTTCTAACTCTCAAAAGTAGATTGATGCCATGAAGGAAGGGTATAAGTCTATGCAAGACAATAAAGTTTGAGATCTTGTTCCATTACCCAAAGGTGTGAAGTCCATTGGTTGTAAATTGATTTTTAAAACCAAGAGGGATTAAAATGGTAATGTGGAAAGATATAAGGCTCGTATTGTTGTTAAAGGCTTTACCCAAAAGGAAGCATTGACTTCAAAGAGACTTTCTCACCAGTTTCAATGAAAGACTCTTTCAAGACAATTGTGGCACTTGTTGCGCACTTTGACCTTGAGTCACATCAAATGGATGTTAAGAAAGTGTTTCTCAATAGCAACATTGATGGGAAGATCTATATCGTGCAATCAGAAAACCTTGTGTTAGGAGACCCGAAGAACATGGTTTGCAAATTAAAGAAATCCATCTATGGGCTCAAGCAAACTTCCCGTCAATGGTACCACAAATTTCATCAAGTTATTATCTCATTTGGCTTTAAGATGAATGTCGTTGATGATTGTATGTATCACAAGTTCAGTGGGAATAAGCATATTTTCCTAGTTTTGTATTTTAATGATAAACTGCTTGCCACTAACGATATAGGCATGTTGCAAGAAATTAAGAGATTTTTATCAAAGAATTTTGAAATGAAAGATTTTGGTGATGCCTCTTTTGTAAGAGGAATTCATATACATCGGAATCACTCTCGAGGTATTCTTGGATTTTAAGAGGTTTGGCATGCAAGACTATAAACCAGGTGACACCCCTATCGTTAAGGAAGACAAATTTAGTCTCAAACAATACCTGCAAAATGACATTGAAGCTAAGGAAATGTAGAAGATTCCTTATGCATAAGCTATTGGGAGTCTAATGTATGCTCAGGTATGTACACGTTCAGACATAACATTCATTGTTGGAATGCTAGGCAGATATTTAAGTAACCCTAAGATGGATCATTGGAAGGCAGCTAAAAGGGTTACGAGGTATTTAAAGAGAACAAATAATTACATGCTCACATATAGCAGATCGGGACAATTAGAGATTATAGGGTACTCCG
>NC_036244.1:4067236-4068668 GCF_002742605.1 Olea europaea var. sylvestris | reverse complement strand
TTTTTTTTAAGTGACAGAGTAATATGCATCTAGTTATTTGGCCAAAAGTGATTCTGTGACTTTTTCTGAAAAAAGTGACAGCATCTCAATTTTTCATATTCTCCTTCATCAAACATCATGCATGCATCAATGTACTTGATTCAAAGTTTTCTTTTTTCATGTTTATTACTAGAAAACAGGGCTTGAATATGTATTTTAATAATTTCAAAAATGCACAGGAATGCAATAACTTATTTGGCCAAAAGTGATGCTGTAACTTTTTCTGAAAAAAGTGACAGCATATCAAATTTTCACTTTCTCCTTCATCAAACACCATGCATACATCAATGTACTTGATTCGAAATTTTATTTTTCATATGATAAAGCATGACTATCTTTGAAAAAAATGATAGAATGCCACTTGTTCGGAGAAAAGTGACACAATGTCACTTTTTTGAGAAAAAGTGATAGAATGTCACACTCTCCATGAGCAAACACCTTACACACATCCATGTAATAGATTCAAAGTTTTTTTCTCATATGTAGTACCAGAAAACAGGGTATGAATTGATATGTTCAAACTTTCAGAAAAGCACACGTATATATCTGGTTAATTGCTCCAATGATAAAGTGTGATTGTTTTGGAGAAAGTTCACAAAATGTCACTTTTTCGTAAAAAAATGACACAATGTCACTTTTTTTTTAAAGAAAAGTGACAGAATGTCACCCTTTCCAATGTCACCCTCTCCATGTGCAAACACATTGCACGCATCCATGTAATTGATTCAAAGTTTTTATTTTTATATACATTCTCAGATAATAGTGCATGAATTGGTATGTTTAAACTTTCAAAAAAGCACACGTATGCATCCGATTAATTGTTCCAATGATAAAGGGTGACTGTTCTTGTAGAAAGGTAACGAATGTCACTTTTTTTAGAAAGGTGACAGAATGTCACTCTTCATGATCAAACATCTTGAAAGCATCCATGTAGTCGATTCAAAATTTTCTTTTTCATATGTATTACCAAAAAACAAGGTATTAATTGGTATATTCAAACTTTCAAAAAAGCAAATGTATGCATCCGATTAATTGCTCCAATGATAAATAGTTACTGTTTTGGAGAAAGGTCACAAAATGTCACTTTTTCTAAGAAAAGTGACAGAGTTCCACTTTTTCACCTTCTCCTACGAGCAAACACATTGCAAGCATCAATGCAATTGGTTCAAACTTTTCTTTCTCATGTGTATTACCAAAAAATATGGCTTGAATATATACATTCAAATTTCCAAAAACTCACATATGCATATCTAGCTAATTGCTCAAGAGAGATGCTGTGACTTTTTTTGAGAAAAGTGACAGAAAGCCACTTTCTCACCTTCTTCTTTGAGCAAACACATTGCAAGCATCAATGCAATTGGTTTAAAGTTTTCTTTCTAATGTGTATTACTAG
>NC_036244.1:4064646-4067136 GCF_002742605.1 Olea europaea var. sylvestris | reverse complement strand
TCATACTAGTTTGGAAACAAGACCATTTTGGTCCTACTTGAAAGCATGTCTAGGGGCTTATTTTGACACTAAACAGACATATACCATCAAAGAAGTTGGAAAAAATATGCTTTTTAAGTAGGGTTAACCACGTAATGCTTTTTAAGTAGGGTTAACCACGTAAGTGATAAGAATTTTAAACTATTTTACTTAAAAATAAATCTTTAAAAGTTATTTCACTTTGCACATTGTCATTTTTAAAATTTTCTTGTAAAATTATTCCACAGAGTGCCGAAAAAAATGTCTTGAGTAAGGGGTTAAACGGGTCGAGAGCCGGCTCACTTCACCGAAGTGTGGTTCGATTCACAAGTGGGGCGAACCGCTCGCCCCACCTCTTCCCACCCCGAATTTTGGGGTGTGAGGTTTGGGCCTTTTGGCACTGCGTGGAGAAAAATTTGATAAAGAAGCAGCTGGTCCCATTTTTGGTGGAGGGCTTTAATAAGGGTAGATTTAATTAAAACTTGATAGAAATATTGGACCACCTCATCTCAACCCTACACAAATTTTTGCATCTAATTCCCATCCCCTTCTTTCTCACACACAAACACACACATTCTCTTCTTCCCAAATCTCTCTGCGTGAAAGCAAATATCATCAGAATATATCAGCCGGGCCCACTCTAGTTTTACATGTAGTTAAAACCTATCTGAAAAAGCCTGCAAAAAGACTAGTTTAACTCAAGATCTGGGGATTCTCAACCTATCAGTACATACATATATTTGTTTTTGTATCTATCATTCCTTAAAGTATATCTGTTTCTTCTTTCGATGATTTATTATGAAAACCATATTTTAAGTTTTAAAATTCTTGGATAGTTCTAAGAATTAAATAATATATTTTGATTGGTGGGTGCATGTAATAATTGAGTAGATTCGTAGGAAGTGTATTTTGTATGTATTTTACATTGACCTACATGAACAAGAGAGAGAAAGAGGGGAAAGAAAGAGCCAAAGATCAAATCAAATAATCAAAATATGGGTCATCATCATCACCCCTATTTGTGTATCTTCCTTCCTTGGTTGGCTTCGTGGCATGCCATCTCTTGTTGGGTTACAAAGGGCACAAGTCTAAGAAAGAAAGAGACAAAAGCAAGCCTTGCATGTTTCTCTAAACTTATAAGTAAATTTTAAAATAATTTTTTTAGTCCGTTCATACGGAAATCGGGTCTTTCATGTAAGAAAATTGGAGATGGGGCTTGGACGATGTCTCAATTAGGTTGGCGTCTCTTTATTAACATCTTCATTATTTACTCATCTCGACATTTTATTAACGATGTTAATAGAAAGTACTTCAAAATAAAAGCACATAAAAAGATCAACATATATATATATATATATAATTTGGAGCTACCTTCACGAAGTAGGAAAGACGATGCTAGGAAATTGTTACTTTTAAAAGTATATCAAACCCCACCTCCACCTCCACCTCCACCTCCACCTCCTTCACATATGGTTAACATAAACATCTCAACATAGTCCACTCTTTCATGTTCATCTCTCTCTCTCTCTCACACTCACACACACACACAACACACACACGCACACTTTTTTGTTTGATAGATAGAACTTGGCTAAGAAGATTGTTTTTCTGATTTATTGGGTGTGTCTTTCTTGATTTTCAGTAACAAAATCAAGAAAATCTAGATAAAGAAGGGAAAAAAAAAAACAAAAAAAAAAAACGGAGATTTAAGGTCTATAAGTATGGCGGCTCAAATCGGCGAAGAGAAAACAAGGGAGATGGTTGCATCTACTGGATATTGCTATACTGATCATGATTCTTCAACTGGAAATCAAAATATTCAGACTCATCTGGTGAGCCAGTTGCAGCAATTTGAGCATAGTTCAGAGATCTACAACTTGACCGCTGGCATGGAAATGGTAGGATTTCCACCAAAGAATTTGGATCAACACAATGAAAACACCTCAGTTTTGTGGAAGGAGTACTTCAACAAACCTGGTGGTGGTGCGTCGTCGTCCAAGCCCACATCAACAAGTGAATATTATAGCCATGATTTAACAGGTATATCTGACACAACAAATGAGAACTTCATGGATTCTTCATCAGCTTGGAATAATCAGAACAGATTGATGGTGGATGATCCATCTTTGAGGTGTGTTTTTCCTGGTGAAGGAAATGAAAGGTGCCTTTCACTCTCTTTGAGCTCATCAAATCCTGGGACTACTGGGATTCATCAGTCTTTTGATCTTGGACAACAAGATGATTTAAGGTTTGGTCCATCAAGTTCTAGGTCGGTAGTAAATATTCAAAGACAGCAACAAATGATGCCACAACACTTTCAAATAAGGAGCTCAAAGTATTTGGCTCCTGCTCAAGACCTTCTTAATGAGTTCTGTAATCTTGGTTCAAAGCACTCTGAGAATACTCCAAGGCCAAAGATTCAAAAGAACAATGAATGGGATGATGAGAATATCATAAAAAAGCAATCTTTGT
>NC_036244.1:4033607-4062169 GCF_002742605.1 Olea europaea var. sylvestris | reverse complement strand
TTTTTTTTTTTTTTTTCATTTGAAAAATAAAAATCCTTCTCATTGGATGATCAAGATACTTCTCAAAAATCAGAATATGGTTAATCAAGTACAATAAATTGGATCGAATTTTGCATTTTTTTTTCTTTTGCAATACATTGATGTGACATGAGCATAAAACTGCGATATTTTTATACTCAGTTAAAACTTCTCCAAAGAAATAGAGAAAAATAGCTTATAATATCAAATTGTATCTATTAAGAGTGGCCAAGGGACTCTATCTCTTCATTTGATATCACAAGCTAACTGAAAATTGTATTTGTGGTTGTAACTTAAATAAAGGCTCAACAATTTTGTTAGGACACAAAGGATTTTGTTTGGTTTCTCATAAAGACAATCACATTTATATGCAAATTCTGTTAGATTTTCAATTTTAGATTAGGACTCTTCATGTACAAATTGCAAAATATCATCATCATCATCATCATTTCCTAAATGTGGTCCTTCATTAAAGATAAGTTTTTCACGCCTTCAAGAATTGCTTGGCTTTTCACTAGTCAACAATGGAATTGTTTTTGCTACCACTTTCCACAATCTAAAGGTTCCTTCATTAGCTTTTGTAGCTTTTGTAAATCAAGCATAAACATTGATGCAAGAGTTTTCGTCAATGTGCCGATCACGTCACAAAGTGTCTTACGCCAATGGCAACCTAGTTGGATTAGGTGTAAGAATTGTGAACGTGTGAAGTCTTTCATAAAAAATGAATATTTTGCTACAAGTGCGGTAGTGTGTCTTCCTCTTGACACTTTAAATAGTCCACGTTTTAATCTCTTGTGTTTAGGAGAGCTATGTCTCAATATTTAAATCTCTAAGATTTAAAAGATGCAAATCACATATGAAGCATTTACTCTAGCAGTAGCCTGTGCTCATCCGAATTCCTGGATCCACCACCGATCAGGTGTAATGTTACGTGATCTCTCAATTCAATGCTGTTAACTCTTGTCCATTATGGACTTTTACCAAATTCCGATTGTGCCTTTGTGAGAATTCAGTAGAAATGTAAGTTTCGATTCTAAAAGTTCAATTTGGATGAATAAAGGTCCGAGGGGCTGTAGAAACTCTTGTAAGCACCTTTAACTCCCATCGAAAATGCAAAAGGACTGGAAATTGATGTTCAACTACCTTTACTGAGTAGTAGGAATGTCAACAAGCCAAAACTCGAGGCTTGGGCTCGGCTTGAGCAAAATCAAATGAGCTTTTTTCGAGCTCGAGCCGAGTTGAGCAAAAACTCGACCGAAAAAACAAGGCTCGGCTTGAACTTTAAGCTCGGGCCTTGTCGAGCCGAGCCGAGCCGAGCTCGAGCCTGGCCGGCTCGATTTTTTTTATTTATTATTATTATACAAGATTACGAATCTAACATTTTCTTAAAAAAATTAAAAATTGCATAATTTATTTGAGTTACAAATCAAATAAAAATTACACCTTATAAAATTGCATTACAAATTAAATAAAAATTACAACTTACAACCCTCCTCCTTTTTTCGGGCTTGGGACCAACTACTTGACGTAGGCGTAGTTAAAATTGTACATGAATAAAATATTTCGTGTACAATTTTTCTTGAAACAAATAAATTTAAAAATTACATATTGTTTTGAAATAAATTATTTTAAAAACTTACAACATTTTATTTTTGGATCTGTTGCAACTCTTCGGCCAGTATACTGTCAACATGTTTTTAAACACGTAATTCTGCATATTCCCAATCCTTCAAGCATATTAAAGCTTTCAATATATTTTCTTTTAGTTTTGAACATTCGTCTGATAAAATTCGACCACCTAAACTAAATTCAGCCTCTGATACTACCGTAGACACTGGAGGTGTTAGTAGATCACATGCAATTTTTGATACAATTAGATACTGTCTTTCATTACACCTTCGCCAATTTAGAAAACTAAATTCCTGTAATTCTTTTTCAGGTAACAAACTACGAACGTCCATGCACATATACCTAGCTAACTCGGAGGGAATTTCAAAATTTGTATTACCGACATTTATTGCTCTAGACATTGATAAACTAGAACTAAACGAGGGAACACTTGTATTGCTTTCCAAAAAATTCCATAAATTATCTGAATTTGTTGAAATATTTCTTGAAAAAAAAATTTGGGAAGTAGAACTACACTGGCCTTCTTTATCAGTATAATAATTATACATTTCAGATAACGTAGATTCTATATTCACATGTGATAATTTCACATTCATGAAATTTGAAATCCCCCTTTACAGTGGCTATTGTGCCATTCAATTTAAGTCGAAGGTCCATTGCTAAAGCTAAAATAAATAAAGAGGGTAATTCTTTCCAATATTTACGAAATTTTAACTCCATAGAGCAAACTAAATCAGAAAAGGGCAAATTCCTATATTTATGAAATGTTTGTGAAATGTAAAAAAAATGTTGTAAAATAAGTGAAGATGTTGGGTAATAAACTCTGCTACATTCTTGTGTAGCATCAAAAAAAGATTTTAAAAATTTTTTCATGTGAAATGCAAGAGACCATTCCCAATCTTCTAAATTATGTTCATGTCCGTATATATGCCTATCATTATAATATAATGAAATCACTTTATCGTAATTTTCACACGAATGTAACATAAGATATGTAGAGTTCCATCTATATATTACATCGGTGGCAAATGATTTCTCCTATAAAATAATTTTTCCTGTAAGTCATACCCTACACACAAACTGTTAAATGCTTGTTTTCTTACTAGTGACACAAATACGGTAATAAAATTTATTGCTTATCTAATTTTATCTAGAGGAGAACTTATATATTTTAATCCGGCTTTTACAATTAAATTGATAATATGGCATACACAACGTTGATGAAAAATAAAGTTCCAAATGTAGGGTTAAAATCATTAAAAAATCTTTTGATAACACCTTTGTTTATACTAGCATTATCAAAAGTAAAATTTTGAATCATATTTTGCATACCGTATTCTGTATGATATTTTTTAAAATCATGTATATGTTAGTAGCATTATGAGGATATTCTACACATCTAAATGCAATAATCTTTTTATGTAAAAGCTACAAGTGATTAATATAATGAGAAGTAGCAGCAATATAACCTTTTCTATTACCACCGGTCTATAAATCAGATATAAATGATATAACACTATTAAAAGTTTTTAGATTTTCAATAGCAACTTGTTTTCTTTTGTTACATAATTTTATAGTATCTGAACGAAGAGTCTTTCTACAATAAGAAGAATATCTGGTTTGGAGATATTTCTGCACGAGCCGGATAAAGTGTACTGAGTCTATCATCGTAAGCGGCATCTCTGCTGTAGCAACGGATGCAGTCATTCCTTCACGAAATCTTTCCTGTGAATATACATAGGTGGAAAGAATAGAACAAGAACCGCCAAACACTAGTTCGGTCTATTTTGAGTCGAAATCGACTGGTTTCACCTTGCAACTCCTTAATATGTGTCTATTCAAATGTGTTGTGCTCGAACTGGGCTTCCAACTAAGTTCTTTGCCACAATAATTGCAATATACTTTCCAAATATCCACTCCATTTTCAACACCAACTTTTTTACGTGTCATATGTTGCCAACAATCCGATGATTCTCTTTTTGACATTTTAATCTCGAGTACTTCTTCCTCTTCAATATTCTCCAAATCAATTGGAACATTTCGAGGTGCATCGTCGTAACCGGAGTACTCGAACTACCTTTACACTGATTAAACTCATCACTAGTAAAATCCATCTATAACTAGTATAGTATAAAATACAGAGTATTAGAGTATGAGAGTGAAAGAAATTAAATATGAGATTGAGAACAAAGAAATTTTAGTTGAAATTTGAATCTATAATACTGCAAGTTAAAATTGATTGAAACAAATTGGTTTGAAACTTAAAAATTTACCCCGTATTTATAGTCAAAAAAATCTATTTTACCTCCAAATTTGAAATTCAAATTTGAATTTGAAATATAAGCCTCGTAAATTGAATTGTAAAACACAGAAGAAAATCAAAAAATTCATTTGTTTAATTAAGTAGGCTGCCTTAGCTGTCTATAACGACAGTTATAATAGCTACCTTAAGGTAACAGCTATCTGCTACCTTAAGGCAGCATCAGCTGCCGTTATAGGCAGCTATAGCTATAAAGCTGCCTGAGACGGCAGCTGTCTTAACTTACCTTATTTATTTATTTATTTATTTTTGTTTAAATTTCGGGCGGGCCGCGGGTCTTATCAGGGGCCAAAAAAGGCCCGTGTTGCTCGTCGAGCCACAATGGGTCGGCTCGGGCTCTGGCCAACACCCTAAGATGGGGCTCGGCCCGAGCCTAGGCTCGTTCCATCCGAGCCACGAGCCACCCAAGCCACGGAGTCGATTTGATATCCCTACTGAATAGTGATTTGCTCTCCAGAAAGGTAGAAAACATCTCTCTTCTTCTAAGTCCGTTGGTAAGATTTTGAAATGCTAAGTTCTTAAAAAATGAATAGAGTAATGCTACACAAATAGGGTTGGTGACATGATTTAAAAATTGAGGACACATGTCAACATCCCATTGTACAATTTTTTATTTTTTAAAAAAGAGCCACACGCTGCACCTGCCACCGACCCTATTCTCAAACGCAGTCCAAGCAGCATAACTCAAATGAATATCATGAAAAAGTGTGTCAATGTACTGCTAATTTAGTTCCTTGGTAGTCGGATGAGAATTTCTATGTACGTTATTAGCACTTCAAATTTTGACAGCCCTTCTTCAACTTTTCAGAATAGTTATAATTTCTTGGGTTTTGCTAGGAAAATCGGGACCCCGCTATTTGTGGGGTTCCTGCCAGGGAGGCTAATCGCCTCCCTGTTATAAGAGCAAAACCCTAATTTCTTTTCATTTTGATTTAGAATTGGTTTCCCGTCCTAAATAACCGCAAGCTACTCAACTAGAAACAATTTTATCTCTGGTTTAATTCACCAATGGCTACCCAATTTCATTTTGTTTCATCATGACCACTTGAATGTTACCATGGCCACATAATCTGATTTTATATCAACATAACCACCCAATTTCATATAGGACTGTGCTACACGTACATAATCATTTACCTAATATTTTACCTACTACTCACATCATTTGAGTGGGACTTCGGTTCGGATCATTAAGTTACACAAGGCGCCCTCATGTTTGTGGGAGGCGGGGGGATGGTTCGGTACACCCCCCTCGGTACAAACATCTTTATTCTTTCATATAATATTTCACCATAACCACCAAACTTCGTTTCACCATTTTCATTAATTTTAGAGGGATAAAATGGTAATTTTGCATTTTATATAAAAATAAATTTAGAAAAAATAAAAGTAAAAGTTTTTTTAAAATATTTTTTTATTTTATTTTTCTAATTTAAATTAAGTTTTTTTAATTTATTTTTTAAGGAACGTTTTTTTAAAATAATTTTTTATTTTATATTTATAAGTAACTCTTTTAAATAAGTTTTTTATTTTATTTTATTTTATTTTTTAAGAAACATTTTTAATTAAATTTTCATTTTATTTCACTTTTTAAAATAAGTTTTTATTTTATATATATAGTGCAGAGTCATCGTTTTACCCAAATTATTGAAAATAATGAAATGAAGTTTGGTGTCCATGGTAAAACGTTATATGATATTTGGGTGACCATGGTGAAATAAAATCAAATTAGGTGGTCGGGGTGACATTAAGTATAAAGTTGGATGACTACAGTAAAACAAAATCAAATTGGGTGGCTATGATAATACTAAGTGTGTGTTTGAGCCACATTATTCTAAAAGAATATATTTTGGAATAGTAGATTGATAGAGAATGTATAGTTAAAAAATGAGGAAAATTTTTGAATTTGCGTGTAATATTATTTTATTAAAGAATGTGCGATTGAAATGATGTTAAATCACTATTTAAGAATGTCTTTTTTTTTAAAGAATGCAGCTCAAATAGGGTCTAAGTATAAAATTGGATGGCCATTGAAGGATTTAAACCATTTTATCCCTGATGTCGAGGCCATAAAGCTGAAGCAAAGGACGAAGCTCGAAAGGGGAATGCAGTTGAATTAAATGATTTGCTTGTCTGTCTTGGGCAGGAGCTAACAAAGTTGGGGGATGATGTAGATAAATTGTTGCAAGGTATTTTAAAAGAAACGAGACTTTGCGAAGATGATGGGGAAGAAGAAGACCGATCTTCTCTTTCTCTTTCTCTTGTACACTCGATTTTTTTTAGTATTTAGTAAGTGGAACTGTTAGATCCAAATTTAATTATGGTTCAATTCCTGGGCTCCATACAATAATTAAATTTTTTTAATATTTACAACAATGCTATATTAATTCAACTAATGATATGTTTAATTTTAACTTTTACAAAATAATGTAATTCAATCTTATGTATTTGACTGTTAAAATTACAAGAAGAAAAAGATAGCGAGCTCACAATAATGAAGAGATACATAACTGAGCTTTCAATTTAATTTCTCCTAATTGTAGAAATGATACTATGGTAGAATAATGAATTTGGACAAAATTTAAGTCAATTTGATTAAGTTGTACTTGGATTGAAAATTAGAAATAGGAAAATCATATTTCGGGTTTGGGCTAAATTAATTAGTGAGCAAATTTATTTACAGAAAAATGAAATAAATTGACTTATTTAAGATAAATAAATTAAAAAAAATAGAGAGATTCGATTCTTATTCAACTCTTCGATTCTTGGAATAGGATCGAGAACCAAACTAAATTCGTCGATTTTCAATCCAGATAATTGTTCGGGTATTTAACTTAAGAAAAATTGCTTTGATCGGTTCGATTCGATTCAGTTCGAATCAGTTCGGGAGTTTTGTCTAACCCTAACAACTGTACTTCTTGTGTGTACATTCAATGACTTCATATTTCCTTTACACAACTTGAATATTAATATCCTCATTCAAAGATACAGGGGTTAAATATCCTAACACTTTAACTTTTCCTAATATTTTTCAATTTTCGTTGAACTTTAAAAGTTTTTAGAGTCGTCATTATATTTATAAAGTTGTTATTCCTTTTGATAAATTTGATACAAAGATGAAGAAAGAAGGTAAAAATTATAATATTTTCTTCATATGTTTTACATTGATTTGTGTACACTTTTATAGGTGAAAATTTAAGCTTTACATGGTAAATGCAATCTGTGAAGGAAATCATCTGTAAATGGAAAATATTGATTTATGGGACGTGTGCTGTGATTGCTCCTTGTAATTTGGAATTGTTGGTATATTGTAATACTCCTACTCAAGTTGGAGCATGGGGATCTGTAATGCTCAACTTGGATCGAAAGAAGACAAATAATTCTCTTCCCAATGGTTTAGTAAAAATATCAGCTTCTTGTTGAGAGCTTGGAACATAGGAGGTAGTAAGAAGATCGGATTTGATTTTCTCGCAAACAAGATGACAATCTAATTCAATGTATTTGGTTCGTTCATAAAAAATCGGATTGTGAGCAATGTGGATGGCAGCTTGGTTGTCACAGTGAAACAAAATAGGTTGCAGATGGGGCAAAGTAAGTTCTTGTAAAAGGAGGCAAAGCCAAACAAGCTCACAAGTTGTAGTGGCCATCACACGATATTCAGCTTCAGTAGAAGAGCGAGAAACAGTAGTTTGTCTCTTTGTGCGCTAAGAAATGGGGCTATCACCCAACTTGGTGATGAAGCCAGTTGTGGAACGTCGTGTGAGTGGACAACTCGCCCAATCAGAGTCACAAAAGGCAGATATCTAAAAGCTACAGTTGGATGATAAGAAGAGACCATAACCAGGAGTAGTTTTCAAATAGTGGAGCAAGCAGTGAGCAGCATGAAGATAAGGCTTGCGAGGGGTGTGCATGAACTGATTTCGAATGTTGACAGCAAAGGTTATATCCGGACGAGAGATGGTTAAATAGATCAAACGACTAACCAATCGTCGATATAAGCTAGGATCATCTAGAATATCACCATTTGAGCCATTAAGTTTGCAATGTTGTTTCATGGGAAAATAAGAGGGGTGAGAGCCGAGTTGACCAGAATCAGAAAGAATGTCCAAAGTATATTTTCTCTAATTGATAAAGATTCCTTTAGGGGATCGAGCAACTTCAATCCTTAGGAAATACTTGAGATCACCAAGATCTTTGATTTTGAAGGTCTGCGCAAGCTACAGTTTGACAGAATTAACTATAGTGATGTCATTACCCGCAACAAGAATATCATCAACATAGACAAAAATGGCAGTAAATGTTCTATCCTCAGCCTTAGTGAAAAGACTGTGATCAGCTGTAGAGTGATTAAAACCTGCAAGGATGAGAACATGAGATAATTTCGAATACCATTGACGTGAGGCTTGTTTAAGGCCATACAACTATTTTTGGAGACGGCATACTTGTGTCTCCCCCTTACGACAATATCCTAGTGGTGGCCGCATGTATAATTCCTCATCGAGATCACTATGGAAGAAAGTATTATGAACATCTAATTGGTGAATAACCCAATGTTTCACTGCTGCTATAGCAAGAAGACAACGAACAGTAACAAGTTTAGCCACAGGAGCAAATGTGTCATTATAATCAAGACCTTCTACCTAAGTGAAACCCTTGGCAATTAAACGAGCTTTATAACGTTCGATGGAACCATCTAAACGCAATTTTGTTTTATAAACTCATTTGCAATCAATAGCTTTCTTACCCGGAGTGAGATACACAAGGGTCCATGTGTGATTCGCTTCGAGGGCCTGAATCTCAGAAGCCATAGCCTGTTGTCAGTGAGGCTCGAGGATAGCTTGAGAGTAAAGGACATGGTCTTGAACATTTTTGGAGACAGAAGAGAGGAAAGCAAAATGTTTTGGACTAAAGAAGCGATAAGACAGAAAATTAGGTAAAGAGTGAACCGTACTTGAGAAAGACTAGGAATGAGATGATGAACGTGGTCCCTCTGGAGGTGGATCTGAGCAAATGTAATCCTGAAAATATGTGGGGCGAGTGATTGTGCGTCGAGGTCTAGGTGATGGGGATGTAACGGTAACGAGTTCTGAGGAGCTGGTAGGTTCATCATCATTCGATGGTATTGGAATAGTTGGTTCAGTATCTGGCGGGGATGGTGCTTGGGGAGGTATAGCATGGGTGTCATGTGTATGATTTATATCGTGAGACTATGTGGTGTCTGGCAAGGTGCGAGGTAACAAGACGTCCGAAGGTTGCATGGTTGTAGCAAATGGAAAAATAGATTCTACAAATCGGATATCATGAGATAAGAATATCTTCTTGGTTTGCAAGTCATAAACATGATAAGTGTGTGGAGTTTGAGAGTAGCCTAGGAATACGCATGGTGTGCTAAGAGGAGAGAGCTTGTCTCAATGAACACTTAAAGTGTGTGCATAGTAAAGACATCAAAGACACGAAGATGATTATAGGTAGGAGGCTTATTGAAAAGAAGGTCATAAGGAGTTTTACCATAAGAGAAGGGGTTGGTATGCGGTTAATTAAATAAGTAGCAGTAAGTATGCATTGGACCCAAAAGAAAATAAGTAAATGTCCATGAAAGCGAAGACATCGAGCCA
Organism: Olea europaea var. sylvestris; assembly: GCF_002742605.1. NCBI lineage: Eukaryota > Viridiplantae > Streptophyta > Magnoliopsida > Lamiales > Oleaceae > Olea > Olea europaea. The sequence continues at coordinate 4,052,587 of NC_036244.1, read as the reverse complement.
CATTTAACAGGTGACAATGCTTTCGTTCAGCTACACCATTTTGCTAGGGTGTTTCAATACAAGTACATTCATGAATGATACCATGGTCGAGGAAAAATTGTTGCATACGATGGGAAAAAAATTCTTGACCATTATCTGACTGAACTGTGTGTGGATCATGTTAATAAATGTGGTCAAACAAGTAAATGCATTGGATTTAAAACGCATGAGGTATACCTAAGTAACACGTGAAAAATCATCGACAATTGTAAGAAAGTCGTGTGCATTAGTTGTAGAGGGTGTGGAATATCAACCCCAAATGTCACAATAAATTCAGTTAAAGATAAAAGAACTTTTATTTTCGACCAATTTGAAGGGGAGGCGTGTATGTTTGCCTCGAATACAACTATCACAATTTCTAGTTTTATTTGAATCACATAGAATTTTTGGAATGCAAGAATTCGAAGGATGACCTAAATGAAGATGCCATAGGTCTAGTATGGATATAGGGTTTGCTGTGATGTGAAGGGCAGCTTGATTAAATGGTTAAAATTGGTAGAGGCCTCCACGTTCTTCACCCATCCCAATCAGCTTCCTCGTGTGTTGGTCCTGAATAAACAAATAGAGGGGAAAAATATGATAATACAATTAGGAGATTTGGTGAGTTGACTAACAGAAATTACGTTGTAATGAAAATCAGGGACGAAAAGCACATTATAAAGACATAGTTGAGGAGAAATATAAATGTGACCCATATGCGTGACTTGGGCCATGGACCCTGTAGATAATGTAAGCGATTGATTATGGGCCCAAATTTGTGTGGCTTTGGGCAAATTAGAAAGGGAGGAAATGTGGGCTGAAGCCCCACTATCAATTATCCAAGGAGTTAGGGCGATTGAGGAATTTGGGTGGGATATACCAGAGAAGGTAGAGGCTACATTGGTGCTGGGCTGCAAAAGTCCCATCAATTGTCGATATTGCTCATCAGTTAGACTAGGGATTGCACTCGACGTTGAAGGAATTGAGGTATTAGATACCATGTTTGCTGTGGGTGGCCGGTTATTACCCAAATCATGTGGCCGAATTTTCATAGGAGCTGATCGTATTGGTTGCTTCGGCTTCTTGGTGTTCCAATGAGCCGGGTAACCAATAATCTCAAAGTAAGAAGACTCTAAATGACCGTCCTTTCCACATTTGGTGCATTTACAGTTGGATGATAAGAAGAGACCATAACCAGGAGTAGTTTTCAAATAGTGGAGCAAGCAGTGAGCAGCATGAAGATAAGGCTTGCGAGGGGTGTGCATGAACTGATTTCGAATGTTGACAGCAAAGGTTATATCCGGACGAGAGATGGTTAAATAGATCAAACGACTAACCAATCGTCGATATAAGCTAGGATCATCTAGAATATCACCATTTGAGCCATTAAGTTTGCAATGTTGTTTCATGGGAAAATAAGAGGGGTGAGAGCCGAGTTGACCAGAATCAGAAAGAATGTCCAAAGTATATTTTCTCTAATTGATAAAGATTCCTTTAGGGGATCGAGCAACTTCAATCCTTAGGAAATACTTGAGATCACCAAGATCTTTGATTTTGAAGGTCTGCGCAAGCTACAGTTTGACAGAATTAACTATAGTGATGTCATTACCCGCAACAAGAATATCATCAACATAGACAAAAATGGCAGTAAATGTTCTATCCTCAGCCTTAGTGAAAAGACTGTGATCAGCTGTAGAGTGATTAAAACCTGCAAGGATGAGAACATGAGATAATTTCGAATACCATTGACGTGAGGCTTGTTTAAGGCCATACAACTATTTTTGGAGACGGCATACTTGTGTCTCCCCCTTACGACAATATCCTAGTGGTGGCCGCATGTATAATTCCTCATCGAGATCACTATGGAAGAAAGTATTATGAACATCTAATTGGTGAATAACCCAATGTTTCACTGCTGCTATAGCAAGAAGACAACGAACAGTAACAAGTTTAGCCACAGGAGCAAATGTGTCATTATAATCAAGACCTTCTACCTAAGTGAAACCCTTGGCAATTAAACGAGCTTTATAACGTTCGATGGAACCATCTAAACGCAATTTTGTTTTATAAACTCATTTGCAATCAATAGCTTTCTTACCCGGAGTGAGATACACAAGGGTCCATGTGTGATTCGCTTCGAGGGCCTGAATCTCAGAAGCCATAGCCTGTTGTCAGTGAGGCTCGAGGATAGCTTGAGAGTAAAGGACATGGTCTTGAACATTTTTGGAGACAGAAGAGAGGAAAGCAAAATGTTTTGGACTAAAGAAGCGATAAGACAGAAAATTAGGTAAAGAGTGAACCGTACTTGAGAAAGACTAGGAATGAGATGATGAACGTGGTCCCTCTGGAGGTGGATCTGAGCAAATGTAATCCTGAAAATATGTGGGGCGAGTGATTGTGCGTCGAGGTCTAGGTGATGGGGATGTAACGGTAACGAGTTCTGAGGAGCTGGTAGGTTCATCATCATTCGATGGTATTGGAATAGTTGGTTCAGTATCTGGCGGGGATGGTGCTTGGGGAGGTATAGCATGGGTGTCATGTGTATGATTTATATCGTGAGACTATGTGGTGTCTGGCAAGGTGCGAGGTAACAAGACGTCCGAAGGTTGCATGGTTGTAGCAAATGGAAAAATAGATTCTACAAATCGGATATCATGAGATAAGAATATCTTCTTGGTTTGCAAGTCATAAACATGATAAGTGTGTGGAGTTTGAGAGTAGCCTAGGAATACGCATGGTGTGCTAAGAGGAGAGAGCTTGTCTCAATGAACACTTAAAGTGTGTGCATAGTAAAGACATCAAAGACACGAAGATGATTATAGGTAGGAGGCTTATTGAAAAGAAGGTCATAAGGAGTTTTACCATAAGAGAAGGGGTTGGTATGCGGTTAATTAAATAAGTAGCAGTAAGTATGCATTGGACCCAAAAGAAAATAAGTAAATGTGCATGAAAGCGAAGACATCGAGCCACATTTAACAGGTGACAATGCTTTCGTTCAGCTACACCATTTTGCTAGGGTGTTTCAATACAAGTACATTCATGAATGATACCATGGTCGAGGAAAAATTGTTGCATACGATGGGAAAAAAATTCTTGACCATTATCTGACTGAACTGTGTGTGGATCATGTTAATAAATGTGGTCAAACAAGTAAATGCATTGGATTTAAAACGCATGAGGTATACCTAAGTAACACGTGAAAAATCATCGACAATTGTAAGAAAGTCGTGTGCATTAGTTGTAGAGGGTGTGGAATATCAACCCCAAATGTCACAATAAATTCAGTTAAAGATAAAAGAACTTTTATTTTCGACCAATTTGAAGGGGAGGCGTGTATGTTTGCCTCGAATACAACTATCACAATTTCTAGTTTTATTTGAATCACATAGAATTTTTGGAATGCAAGAATTCGAAGGATGACCTAAATGAAGATGCCAGTCTAGTATGGATATAGGGTTTGCTGTGATGTGAAGGGCAGCTTGATTAAATGGTTAAAATTGGTAGAGGCCTCCACGTTCTTCACCCATCCCAATCAGCTTCCTCGTGTGTTGGTCCTGAATAAACAAATAGAGGGGGAAAATATGATAATACAATTAGGAGATTTGGTGAGTTGACTAACAGAAATTACGTTGTAATGAAAATCAGGGACGAAAAGCACATTATAAAGACATAGTTGAGGAGAAATATAAATGTGACCCATATGCGTGACTTGGGCCATGGACCCTGTAGATAATGTAAGCGATTGATTATGGGCCCAAATTTGTGTGGCTTTGGGCAAATTAGAAAGGGAGGAAATGTGGGCTGAAGCCCCACTATCAATTATCCAAGGAGTTAGGGCGATTGAGGAATTTGGGTGGGATATACCAGAGAAGGTAGAGGCTACATTGGTGCTGGGCTGCAAAAGTCCCATCAATTGTCGATATTGCTCATCAGTTAGACTAGGGATTGCACTCGACGTTGAAGGAATTGAGGTATTAGATACCATGTTTGCTGTGGGTGGCCGGTTATTACCCAAATCATGTGGCCGAATTTTCATAGGAGCTGATCGTATTGGTTGCTTCGGCTTCTTGGTGTTCCAATGAGCCGGGTAACCAATAATCTCAAAGTAAGAAGACTCTAAATGACCGTCCTTTCCACATTTGGTGCATTTTTTACCACTACGAGGTTGAGATCCATGAGTGATTTGAGGATGTGTGCGTGTGACTGCCATGGTAGAGGTTTCAGGATTGGGTAGTAAGAGAATTTGTAAGAGGCGTTCAGTTTTTTCTTGGTGTATGGTGGCATATGCTTTGGAGATTGTGGAAAGAGGCTCCATAACTAGGATTTGACTTCGGATATTGGAGAAGGAATCATTGAGGCCCATGAGAAATTGGAACAATCATTCAACGGTTAAGGCAGTGAGTTCATCCCAAAGCCCTTTGATTGTAAAGTAGTATGTGGTGACGGACCTGGTGCCTTGCTTGAGCTTCAACAGGTCATGATGAAGGCGATAAAGATGGGGGTGGTTGCTTTGAGAAAAATGATTGTCCAAGTCAATCCAAACATCAGAAGGTTGGGTACAGTAAATTAAGCTTTGTCGAAAGGGTTTGTCAATGGAGTTCAAGAGCCATGAGAGATCCATATCACTGCATCGGTTCCAAAGAATGGCAACTTCGGCGTCCAATGGTTTCTTTAGAGTACCATCAACACATGCAAGTTTATTTTTGGCATTGAGTGCCATACGCATTGAGTGTTTCCAGACGGCATAGATTTCTCCAGTAAGAAGTCCGATACCAATACGGCATCAAGCTTGTTGGCAGGGGTCAGAAAGTACGGGGACGTGAGGTCGTTGATTAATTTTGAGGGGGTAGAATCAGACATCATGGCAGCAGGGTGATTGTTGTTTTGATGTTTATGGAAGTCAGAAAGGTCTAGGAGACATCACAGTGAAAGAACCGCTTTGATACCATGATAAATTTGATACAGAGATGAAGAAAGAAGGTAAAAACTATAATATTTTCTTTATATGTTTTACAATGATTTGTGTAGTCTTTTATAGGTGAAAATTTAAGCTTTACATGGTAAATACAATCTGTGAAAGAAATAATCTGTAAATGGAAAACATTGATTTATAGGACGTGTGCTTTGATTGCTCCTTGTGATTGCTGCTGTGATTGCTTCTTGTAATTGCTTCTTGTAATTGTTGGCTATGATTGCTCCTTCTAATTTGTAATTGTTGGTATGTTGTAATACCTTTTGCCACTTGCCATTTTAAAAGTTAATGGACGCAATGAACTTACTAAAATGTTATTTATATGTTTTTACATACATCATGTTATCAAGTCCATTAACGTGATGAAATGACAAATGAGGTAATATTTTTGTAAGTTCAATGCCAACTCGAAAATCTTTTAGGGTTTAATGATGACGAAAAATATTTGGAAAAGTTAAATGGAAACTCGAAAAACCTTTGAAGTTCCATTACTATTAGAAAACATTGAGAAAGTTCTTAGTGATTGTGATATTTAACCATAGGATGGGCTACATTGCACACTGCTAATAGTCAAAGGATTGGTGACCTACCAAATTAATAACTCCCTAAGCCCCTGTTTGGCTCTTCTTCTTCTTTTTTTTAATTTTTTTTTTCAAATTCATTTTTAACCACTTATCTCTTGAAACCCATAATTTTCGTCAACTTTTCAATTACACTTTTCATCAAATTTTATAAAAATTTAAGTTTTAACTAAATTAAGTCCCTGTTTGATAGATGTTAGATTCTAATCTCAAATCAAAGTCAACAATTAATTTTAATTACACAGTTTATAAGATTCACAACTTTTCAACCATACATTTAACTAACTTTTATCAAAAATAAAAATTTAATTTTAATCTATACCAAACATCGGCCATACAAACTAAGCCCTTGTTTGATTCAGCTATAAAATCGAATTAAAATTTAATCAAGTTTAACAATCAATTTTGACAATATATTTTATGGAACATACAATTTTTCAACCACATATTTTATCAAGTTTTGCCCATGTTTGACAATCATTATTTTCAAACTTTTTTTTCTATATACTTATTTTTAATCACACATTTACACAATAAAATATTATGCACGTAAATTAAAAACTTTTCCTACTTGGATTATACCACTTTGATAGAAAGTGATTGAAAGGTGGAGTGACATAATGTCAGTTAGCAAGACGTGAATAGATAAAAAAATAAAAAAATAAAAAATTTGATTGTGTTTAAAACCGAGGACGTACCCAAAATTATAGTTCAGTGGAGGCGAGACAGAAAATGAGCTAAAATAAATTGTGAAAGAAACGAAAAAAATCTGAAATTTAAATTTAACAAGGTTCAATTGAAGATTTCTGAATATTCAATGGGGGCACAGATGAACCCACTCGTCCCTTAGTGGGTCCGCCCCTGTTTAAAATAGTCTAATAATAGAGTGTCATGTGATATTACGTCAACCATTATATTAATGATTATGTCACCATAATATGATTTTTCATAATTTTTAACCACACATTCTAATAAATCACTATTCAAAATTATGTTTTCCCCAATAACAATTGTAAAACAGGAGCTTCATCAATATCTACTAAAAATACAATTTTTTTTTGTTTTATCTAAAACAAGTATAGGCTAGGGCATGTTCGGTAGTAATTATGAGAATTGATTTTTTAATCGTTAGAGAGAAAAGTAAATCCCACCTGTGAATGAAGAAATAAAAAATGATGGCTGACATAGTGAAATAAAGATAAAAAAATTAATTTTTTTGGGTAAAAAATTNGGTCGTGAAAATGAATGAGCTTACATTTAGGTCTTCGTTGTTAATACTTCGCTAATTTCACCTTCCCTACATTCGCCCACATCTATAACCATGCTTTTTTTCTTTGATTCCAAGACTCGGCAACAATTTCTCCTTGGAGACTGCCCAAAAAAATACAACACCAGGGTCATAATAAAGATCAAGTAAATTTGATTTTCAAAATTAATCTGCTCCAATGAATTAAAAGTGATAAGCTGTCAAATTAAAAGTAACTCTCGACTTTCAATTCTAATTGCAAGAATTTTATTTATATAAGGTGCAATAGTAGTCTTTAACATGCATTTCCATCCAACACAGAAGTTGATAGTAGACAGAGTCAATTATGAGATATGAGAATACGCATACTCTATTCCAAAGCAACGGGTCGGGTTTCTTGAGAACCTCCACTTTATCAACTTCAGCCGGGTTAGCCATGTTCCATCCGCATTTAGGATGAGGAACTATATGGCGAGTGTATTCGCTCACTGTTATATTTGTACCATAATTCATTCTTGCTTTCGACATGTAAAACACGAATGGCTTTTGACATGGGTTTCTCATAACTGGCCTTGTGTTGAATGCATATGCTTTGTAATCTCCTCTTTTGTACCAATTCAAGAAAGTCCTCGATGGCATCTCCATCTCTCGAGGCGATAGCACCCCACGAAATATTTGAACAGCAAACCCCCAAGAAACGGAAACTGTCCAACCATTCATTTTGTCATAGCAAATGGATTGTTGCATCAAACCGGCTGAATCAAGACTGATCGGAATTTTCAAATGCTGAAGAGCTTGGACTCGAGTAACATTGGGAAAGATTGGCTCCACCACATCAAGGTGGTGCAAAGACACCAGTGGTGTGACAGGGTGTGCTGCTAAAAGACCAAACAGGTTCCCATACACGTCGTACTGAATAGCCATACAAGAAGAGTCAACAATAGAATTAGTGACAACCTTTCGCTACTAACTATAATGAAGCTTACCAAATCAACCATAAACTCAATCATTAACCACAAAACCTACTACGTTCCACTACTAATTGTTTTTTCACAAAGCACTGGTCAAACTATGATGCTTTAATCAAACTAAAGAATTCAAATTGCCAAACAAAATTTTAAGCACAATAGCTAGTCCTAATCAACATTCATTACACCATCTTTAACACCACAGCTATCTTAACTAACCGTTTTCATTACACCGAGACGAGTAATGACTGATTGAATGGAAATGAACAGACTCACATTTGCAGGCACAAGCTGCATTTTTTCTTAAAATTATAAGCATAAATATCTAGTAATATCAAACAAACTCATTGTCGGCAAAGAAACCCAAGAACCTTAAGAATAGAACATAAAACAGTAAAATGGCAAAAAGGAAATCAAGAACATAACACACCTGGTGAAAACCGAGTTCTTTACTGAGTGGGACACCGAGTTCAGCCATACAAGCCTGCATTCTATCATCAGAACCATATAATCCAGGGTACCTCTGAATGCACCTATCTTGCATTTTCTCAAGAGCTTTAGCCAAAGGGTAGCTTATAGCAAAACCCCCACCCCCATAAGCCATTCCATAAGAAAAATAAATGTTCTGCAAATGACTTTCACTCGAACTCCCAATGTAATAATACTGATTGTGATCATATTTGTTCAAAATCCTCACCAAATTGTCTGTTACAAACACTGTATCATCATCTCCCATTACAAACCATCTTATATTCTCCATCCCCAACCTCAGAGTCTCCGATACTATACGAGAGATCCGAATCGCGGACCGGTGTCCCTGCTTGTTCTTGTAAGAGAATCTCGATGTGTTCCCTGATATTCTCAATTGTGGGAGGCTCCCTGATTCATTTCTGTAAGTTTTTACATGGCTATCGAGCCAAACAATACCCCTCATTTTCCTTTCAGGCTTCCACCATAACTTTATGTACTCCTTTCGCTTTTGCCACAGCTTGGCCGATGCTGCAATGCCAAAAACCATGTGTTTCAAACCCGTTTTTTCCTCGTTTTCTTCGCCCAATTGAAGAGGGGATATCTTCGACGATGTTATCGAAGCCGTGTCGTTTTTCTGAAGGGGAATGCTATTGTGGCGACTGAGGAAAATATCTTCATCGCAACTCGGAGAAGAGGAAAGGAGCTTTAATGTGTACACTACATACGTGGCTGAAACGAACAAAATCAGCCACACCATAAGCTTGGGCAAAGATTTACCCTGCGAGCCCGACATGGTAATGGGTGCCCCGGATGGAATTCTAATCGGATCCCAGAAAATTTTCTCCGAATTATTCTGGGTCACTTTCATTATTTTTATCAGAAACGCAGAACAAAATCAACACAAAAAAATGAAAAGGAACAGAAATCAATTCCTAAGTAAAATAATTTTTCCTGAATAATTCTTGGAGAAAAAATGGATAATGCAGTTCCATTTTTTGAGGGTAATTTTGAAGGGACAAAATATACAGATCTGGGAACAGAAAGATGGGATTTCACTTTTATTGAATTTATTCAGACAAGAAGGGTAAAGCAGAGCATGCACAGAGGCTAGGTTGCTCAGCCAGTCCCACAATCTGTGCAAAACTGTAGTTAAATAGTATATAATACACTATAAATATAAATCTGATGTTTGAGGACGTAGATACATACAGATGTATGTATGTATAGGAGTGGGATAGAGGGGCGTGGGGCAGATGTATTCAGTCACGGACTGATCTTATCGAAATGCACGTCACTTTAACAAAAGTGTAACCATTTTTGTACAAATAACTTAATTGTTATCTTTTTATTATATCCACGATTTATACAAACTAGAATCCACGTGACAATTTCTCGTTCAGTGTTTACAGCCCTGTGCAGAAAGCTTATTCCTATCTTTTCTAGATGTCTTCGTAATCGTAGATAATCTGGCCATGGTCGGTTTATTAGATCATAATAAAATAATATTATAAACTATTTGATATAATCACTTATAATTCAATTTTTAAGTAAAAATTTATTTTTTCCTAATTTACTGTAAATTCAAATAATAAAAAGTTACTGTGTTGGAACATAAATTTTAGTTCCCAATTTTTCTTTCATAACTCTTTATATTCAATCGAATGTCGACACTATGTATTAAATACATAGAGGTGGTAATGAGCCAAGCCAGGTTGAGCCGAACCCACGAGTGTTTTTTTTTTCGTCACATTTTTTACAAGCTTACTTGTGGGCTGGTGAACTTTTGGCTCATGGACATGGCCCACGAGCAGTTGGCGAGCTCAACGAATTGAGCAAGGCTCGGCTCGTTGGATCTCACCCCTGCTCGGCTCATGCTTGGGCTCATCAAATAACGAGTTGGAGCTGACCACGAGTTGAGCAGTCATCCCTATGCATAATTGAAGTTGTAAAATCCAAATTACACTCGATCTTATTCATAATTTCTTCCTCTTTTTAGGTTGGAAAAATATTCTTAACCTTTGTTTGTTTCTCTTTTTTTGAAGAATGAGAATGAAAAATATAGTCGTTACGAGCATAACACAAAAAATAGAAATTCAAATTTGGTAATTTAATGTGATAGATAATGATCATATTATTTATTTTAATGAGAAAAGAATGAAAACCAAACATGGGCTTAATCTTATCTTGCTTACAAAAATTGGGAAATGTTGAATGAGATATGCAAATAATGATTTAAAATTTCATTATGGTCTATACAAACATATAAGTAGTGATATAGATGAATCCGCAAAAGGATTTTAAATTCTTTTTTTCCATGCTTTCGAACTAATTATGATGTGATTTAGACAAAAAGAATTTTGAAAAAGATAAAGTGTAGAAATGATTTTCAATTATCAATAAGCACTTTAATTAAAAATAGCTTCTAATGAAATCATAATTTCGAAACAAGGCCTTAGTTTTCGTGTAGCTATAGGCCAATCCAAAAGGAAAGGAGAATGATATGTAGCCCAGTCGGGGTATAAACACCTATAAGTGTCAATAAGTGGTTGTGCATCTTAAATTAAAGGGGCGACAAATATACTTTTCTTATAAAATCTTACAGAATTCTAATTAAAAATTAATTCCTTTTCAAAGAAAAATAGTAGGAAAAATGGAAAATAAGAGAGAGAAATATTATAAGATTTTTGTAATATATAAAAGGAGAAAATGAAGAAAAAGAAGATAGAAAAAAAAAAAAGGAAATGGGAATAGTAATAGTAATAAAAGTTATGAATATTTGATTTTTTTTTAACGAAAATCTTATATTACGACTATGGGATTTGTAGAATAAAAGTGAAAAGTGACGGATATTTTCGTTTGTTCTTTTTTGGGTGAAAATCATTCAAAATCTTGGGATCAATGAGAAATAAATTTCAAGATTTTGTATTTGTAGTTTCTATTTAAAAGTTAGTATAATTTATACAAGGCATTAAAAAATCTAAAAATCTACTTGACTTTTTAAGACTTTTATAGAGTTTAAAAATTCTAGATTTCACGCGAACTTTTTTACTTTATAAAAATCCTTAAAAGTGTAGATTGAATACAAACCTTGAGGGATTGTACATCTTAACTGAGACTCATATCTCTAATTTTAAGATGTCCAGTCACTTAATGTATCCTTAAAAATGTTTAATAAACGTTGAGTTACATAACATTATTCAGAAAGGGTAATGCAAAAAAAATAAAAAATAAAAATGCAAATGTATAAGGATATTTAATAGTGGCAATTTTTGGTAGTTTACACTTGGTAATTACAATTAATTAATATATCAAACCAGAGTTTTCCAGTGAAAAATAATTTTTTTGAAGAATGCTTAGTTAAAAAATATGAAAATTTATGAGTTCCATAAAATATGTTTTTGAAAATGATTATGTGAAAAAAAATTATTTTTAAAAAATCTCTCCAAAAATAAGCTTTAAGAATGGTTTTATAATTGATTGAAACTAACTTTCTAGGTAGGGATGATAGGAAGGCAAAAGACAAGGGTGTGGTATACTCAATCTTGCTAGCAGCAGCAGTATGAGGGTTGAATTCCTGAAACATGAATTGAAATTCTTTGTAAGCACTAATGTACATGCAGCTCTTATTCCCTGACCTGTTGGGATACATTCTATAATTAACATCTCTCATGATACTTCAGGGATAGAACGATAGGGAACCTTAAAGTTGGTTCAACCTTTGAAATTAAACTATTCATATTTCTCATTCAATTGGGTCCTTACCCCAATTCTCCAATAATGATATTTTTACACTATTTAAGACAGGACAGCATGACATATGACGGGACATTTTGTCATCCTTAACAGTATCTAATGAAAAATATCAAGTTCAAGCGGCATACGTACATTGAACAAACAGATGAGATTAATTGAACACAACGTATGAATGTAAAATTGTATAATTAAAGCTAATTAATGGAGTTTAACTTTATATAATCACATGGTAAATCAAGGATGATTACGACTGGATTCCTTTAAGTTTGGATAAGGATTTACAGAAGATTATAGGAAATGGCATTAAATTGTATTTAATTATATAAATAAAGAAATTGCAATCACAATGTATGCAAATAGGAAAAAAGCCATGAATACAAGGAATTCTTAACAGAATTTCTATCGACGTTGATTTGGTCGCAGATGAATGAATTGTTTTCTTTTTTTCTCTTTCTATCTTTCAATCAATTTCTGTCGTGTGTTGTCTGTCAAATTTTTCTGTACTTATAACATGATTGATGTAAATGAATAAATGTATTCGACCTATTGGGATTTTAAAGGTGTGCAATAATTATTTTATTTTTTCTCCCTTTTTTTTGTTCCCGATTTTGGAGACAACAATATCCGAATAAGGAAGTGAATTCTGATTAGTATAAATGGAGAAAGAGAAGGAAAAAAAAGAATAATTGAAGAAAAAATATGATTTTTCCTATCATATTGTGACCTAAGACACTAAAAAGGTTATGGCAAATTTTAAAGGGTAGTGGCCGTGAGTTCCACCATCATAAAAAAAAAGGGGGCGAGGGGGGGGGGGATCCTAAAGGTATCTAGATACGATCGTTGACAAGCAAATACTGTGGAGGACGAAAAAGTAACATTTTCTGTTAAGGTTTAAAGGCTAGTTCTGGAACAATTTTGATTGACTTAGAGTGTCCAACTTTCAAAGTTTAAGTTATTTATAAGATAAATAGTAAAAATAAGAATATGCTCGGGACAATGCTACATGTACATAATTTTTTTTTTATCTAATCATTGTTAAGGAATATACCGATTATGTTCATATTATATTCATAAAAATATACCGTTTATTTGCGTGAAATCGAAACATAATTTCGACTTATCAAAATAGAATTTGAGAAGCAAAATAATAATAGCTACAGGATCCAAATGCATGAATATGGATTGATCTTTTTCGATTCTTGAACGAAAGCAAGTTATTTTTTAAAATCAAACCTCGCAAAACAAATATGTAAATAATGTTAATCAATTTCTGAAATCAAATCATAATTAAGAGAAATCAGAAAATGAAGGAAGAAAGATGCAGTGATGAACTTTTGGTTGATGCAAGTGTTTGACACTTGGTCTTTAAGATGAATTTGCCCCGCATCGGTGCTAACGGTTTTTCGACAATCATCTCCCAAGATACAACGACCACGTCGAGTTATAGGAGTACTCCAAATGGCTTCGACCAACGAACTCGAACGGAATTCCTTCTCTATCATAACAATGATTTTGATGCAAAAGATAACCACTTTCTACAAAGTGTTTTATGTAACTTAACATGAAATAAATAATATGGAATTATGGAATGAATTGGAATGACAAATACACATCCAAGGGGTCCTATATATAGAAGATGAAGGGTTGTGGTTGAAGGGACACACCCCAAATCCAGTATTTTTCATGGAAAGTTGCAGTACTTCATTTCGAAAAGTTGCAACACTTTCTTTCAAACCCGCATCCTTTCGAAAAGTTGCAACACTTCATTCTTCCAACTTTGGACCGTAATTTCTCCTTCATCCGAAATTGGTTTTGAGATTTCAAATATATCACGACGATCTACTCCACAAGTAGAATAAGTTGGTCTATTTACTTTTGTAATTTGACTATCGGATCAAGTCCGAACATTCGAACGAAGTAGACACGAAGTCACACATTTTCATTTTCCCAATTTTAGACTTGACCAATTTTTGGTTAATTTTTGAACCAATTCCAACAATCCCCCACATAAATGAAAATTCGAGTATACAAATGTAATGCTATGATGTGATGCAAGTAGAGAGAGAGCAGAAAGTCACTGCATTGGGGATAGTAGCTTCTGGCCTTGAACCTCCCGTAGTGAAATACCATCGGATTTACTCAGCTAATTGGTAAACATGATGTCTTGAACCATTCAGCCTTTAGTGTAAGCCAAGACAACGATACTCACACAATGTCTTCCCTAAACCGTTCATGGTTCTCATGACTTGTTTCATTTTGGTCTTGAACCCTTCTTGATTTTACGAATGTTCAAAGAATTCAAGCCTTGAATAATTCTTATTGAAGCGGCCTGACTTCACACTCACATAGGTGACCTCCTATTAAGAGTATTCTGCTTTACTCCACTTGACTTAATCAAGATATATGAATCATTAAAAGATTATCTTAACCTCTTACAACTCTGCAGAAAACACTTTAATATCATAGGAATGAGTTAGGAAACTATTTTCCTTAGTACTTCATGGAATCCTCATAACTTAGTTGTCTCTTTGAACCAAGATCTTGGGATCTCCAGTCAATAAGGTAGGATTACATTTTAAGGACTCTAACGTAGTAGGCTTTATCTCATTCCCTTCGATATGCAGTATTCTTGATCTCTCTTAGTAAATCTCTTTAAAGGTACCACGAGTTTACACTACTGAGATCATCTGCTTAATGGTATTATGTCTATGACTTATACATCTAGACCTACCATTACATGTGATTTAGTATCTTATCAAATATTACTTGCCAATGATCGATTTATTTGATAGATACAAATTGTCGCCACCAAGAAATCCTCTCATGAAGCTATATGCCTCATTAACTTTATCTAAAGCTTTATCAATTTCCAAACACGGTTGGAGTATTTCTATCAAACACTACATTAGTCAATCACTTTTACTAGTGGATTTCAGAATCATATGTATTCAATATCATCATTGAAATATTACCATGCATTTGAACTTTATGAATATTCTTCATATATTCCAATTGTTCTTGCATGTCTAAACAAACGCCATAATCGGCTTTACAACCCATTTCATCCACTTTAGACTTAGTATATATCATCCTTATAATTAGTATAAGGGTTTTCTATCTTTCCACCTTCATAGATATCGTTCTGTGATTATAAAATAGAAGCAAACGTAACTGTTAAACTGAGTTATCCCCACAATTCCTCAATTAGGAATACATATGCAATCTAGTAATGTTGCATCCATAAGTCTTGAACTTTCCATTTCAAGTTCACAAGCATTAAGTTTAACCCGTCACATTCTCGGATTATACTTGAACTTAGAGTGCATCAACTCTTTCATAGTTCAATTCATAATATTCGTATCGAGTGCTTTGCGAAAGTCTAAGTACTTTCAATGTAGTGGTCGCATTCAAATTTTGGAAATTGCATATTGGTCCCTCAATTATTGTGGATGCAATTTGAGAAATTTTATGTTGGTCCCACACATTTTTTGAATGTTTTGTTAACTATTGCCACTTATTCTGCAAATTCTAGTACGAGGTTTGAGCTCAGTAAGGGGGAGTTCGAGGTTATAGAGGACATATATAAGCGGCCTTTGAAGCTTCGTCATTTCGAATCAGTAGATAAATCATCTTCATTATCATATGTTACATGCTGATGATTTTTGATATGAAGTTGTAAAGAGTAGACTGTTACACAAATTTATGATAGATTGAAGGAAAAAATCCTCTAATAAAGAGGGCTAAGTATTGCAACTTCTTCAAACATATGCAACTTATCATGTTTGTGACATTTCACATGATAGTTTCATTTTAACCATTGGTTGAAAAGTTGTGTTCTCAAAAGACACAATCATATAAAAGGACACATCTCTTGGATTAATCTCTATGAAGAGACACACCCATTGAAAAATAATTATATCAACAGTCATGATTTTTCATATGAAAGGACGCACCTTTTCATCTAAATTGATCGTAGAATGTTTCATAATATTCTACACAATTTTCTAAAATTTCAGATAATTAAGTGGCTTAATTCTCATTACTAAATAATGATATCAACTTAAATCATCTCATTTAATTTTATCAAATTAATTGAGGCTATCATCATAGTCAAAGTTAGAATAATTTCAATAAGATATGAAATTTTAACCAACTAATTTACCATGCCATTATCATATTCCAATCAAAGGAATCGTCATGAAAGTTCATATACTTTTATCAAATAATTGGCATCTTTATATGTCCAATGATTAGGAATAATTTCCTTATTTCCATCCATTCATTATTGGACTCGAATTGGTTTTAATAATATCCAATTCATCATGACCAAAGTGAAGGAATAGCAACTTATATTCTAAACATTTATACATCCATTGTATAAATTTATTCCATTTATAGGAATGTTCACTTCCATATCATAAGATATATTGCAATCTCACATGGTCACTCACAAGTTCCCAAGATGGACATTGTACAGAAACATCATAGGCTAGCAGAAAAATTTCACAAACTAGAATGTTCATAGTATGGCAAAATGTCAAGCGTAAATCCATTGGTTTAAATTATAGCAACGTATGCATTTAATTATAGTCACACATGCCATCTGTCTTTCCAAATATTTATAGTCACATATGCCATCCGTCTTTCCAAATATTTTCATGAATATATTACCAGATGCATGCAAAAACTGCACATGCTTAAGGAAAAAATGCATATGCAAAGATGAATGAAACTCTATAATTACAGTTATCTTTAAGCGTCTCCATTCGTATTTTCACATAATATTGGGTTCCTATGCACGCATCGGTTCAGATTTTATATTCGTTTTATGATACAAATATAGCATAATTTCAATTGCAGTTTTTAAATAGAACCCAATTTGTTCTCTTAAGTGAGTAGTACGGTTGGCAAATTCAAAACAGAATATACAATGCATAATGAACACAAAATTCATCTTAAAATTGTTGGGGAATACACTGATTATGTGCATATTATATTCATAAAAGCATACCGTTTATTTGCGTGAAATCGAAATGTAATTTCGACTTACCAAAATAGAATTTGAGAAGCAAAACAATAATAATTATCGAATCCAAATGCATGAATATGGATTCATCTTTTCCGATTCTTGAACGAAAGCAAGTTATTCTTTTGAATCAAACATTGCAGAACAAACATGTAAATAATATTAATCAGTTTCTGAAATCGAATCATAATTAAGAGAAATCCGAAAATGAAGGAAGAAAGATGCAAGTG
The DNA here is from genome assembly GCF_002742605.1 of Olea europaea var. sylvestris. Lineage (NCBI taxonomy): Eukaryota > Viridiplantae > Streptophyta > Magnoliopsida > Lamiales > Oleaceae > Olea > Olea europaea. The sequence goes on along the minus strand of NC_036244.1, from coordinate 4,035,322 downwards.
ATGAATTTTTGGTCGATGCAAGTGTTTGACACTTAGTCCTTAAGATGAATTTGTCCTGTATCGGTGCTAACGATTTTTCGACAATCATCTCCTAAGATACAACGACCACGTCAAGCCATAGAAGCACTACAAATGGTTTCGACCAACGAACTCGAACGTAATTCCCTCTTTACCATAACAATGATTTTGATGCAAAAGATAATCACTTTTACAAAGTGTTTTATGTAACTTAATATGAAATAAATAATATGGAATTATGGAATAAATTAGAATGACAAATACGCATCCAAGGAGCCCTATATATAGAAGATGAAGGGTTGTGGGTAAAGGGACACACCCCAAATCCAGCATTTTTAATGGAAAGTTGAAACACTTCATTTCGAAAAGTTGCAACACTTCATTCTTCCAACTTTGGACCGCAATTTTCCATTCATCCGGAATTGATTTCGAGATTCTAAATATATCACGACGATCTACTCGACAAGTAGAATAAGTTGATTTATTTATTTTTGTAATTTGACCATCGGATCAAGTCTAAACATTAGACCGAAGTTGACACGAAGTCACACCTTTTCATTTTCCTAGTTTTAAACTTAACCAATTTTTGGTTAATTTTTGAACCAATTCCAACAATCATTAAACTACTACTCACAATAAGGGGGACCACATTTAAGGATTTTTATATTCATGCGGGACCCATATGCATTGTGAAAGGGGGATGACTTTCGGTACATTCCATTCGATACAAATGAAATTGTCCATATGCTTGTACTTGAGGGCCTCGGAAATGCTTATACTGAATTTTACGTAGCTAATAGTCGCTTGATTTGTTACATAGGTGGATGAGTAACAAAAAATTTAATACATTGCATGTTGCCTTTATTAAATAACATATATTGAAATCTATGGTATAATTAACTTTCTTTAACTTAATCTGTAAAATAAGATTTCAATTAGTCAGTTTGCGCTATACAAATGTTGAATTAGTTAATATGGCGATGGATGAGAGGCCATTGTTGTAGGTAAACAATTTTTTACAAATAGTCCAAGAAAATTTTTTACTTACATAAAGATCGCATAGGTAGTGTGACTTCTTGGTTTTAGTAGAATTTCATCAGATCAGTCCTTGTCCGAGGTGTGAAAGATCGACTACTCTTTAATGGGAACCGTCCCCTAATTCTTCTTCTGTGTTCCAAGTTAACTGACAAGCCCGTAACCCAACCGCTCGAGCCCTTTCTTTGATGGTCAAACTCGACTCATTTGATACCATTAAGTTTAGTACATGTCTCGATTCAAGAAGCATCCTCGTACATGAAAGCTGTTCAAACTTCATAGATAAAGGTGTGTCAATCTAGAACTAGCATGGGCATCTTTAGTATCAGCTTGGGCTTAGAGCGAACTAGTTAAATTTTGGGGTACTTACAAAAGTACCCTATATTTTTGGGTTGTTTTGAAAAAACATTATAAACTTGGATTAAATGGTAATTACCTTAAATTGAACGTAAAATATACGTTCAAAACTTAAACTCATGTCAATCCTCATAAATCAGCCTCCAATGTGCAAAAATCAAAGGATAATTGAAAGGAAAAAGAGGAAATCTTCCACAAATACATAAACAAAGTTTGTTCATTCTTCAAATCGAGGAAACCATCCACAAAAACATTGAAAAATCTGAAAAAAAGTCGAGCAGATCAGCAACGAAAACACAAAAAAA
>NC_036244.1:4029150-4032521 GCF_002742605.1 Olea europaea var. sylvestris | reverse complement strand
GAATTCTAATTAAAAATTAATTCCTTTTCAAAGAAAAATAGTAGGAAAAATGGAAAATAAGAGAGAGAAATATTATAAGATTTTTGTAATATATAAAAGGAGAAAATGAAGAAAAAGAAGATAGAAAAAAAAAAAAGGAAATGGGAATAGTAATAGTAATAAAAGTTATGAATATTTGATTTTTTTTTAACGAAAATCTTATATTACGACTATGGGATTTGTAGAATAAAAGTGAAAAGTGACGGATATTTTCGTTTGTTCTTTTTTGGGTGAAAATCATTCAAAATCTTGGGATCAATGAGAAATAAATTTCAAGATTTTGTATTTGTAGTTTCTATTTAAAAGTTAGTATAATTTATACAAGGCATTAAAAAATCTAAAAATCTACTTGACTTTTTAAGACTTTTATAGAGTTTAAAAATTCTAGATTTCACGCGAACTTTTTTACTTTATAAAAATCCTTAAAAGTGTAGATTGAATACAAACCTTGAGGGATTGTACATCTTAACTGAGACTCATATCTCTAATTTTAAGATGTCCAGTCACTTAATGTATCCTTAAAAATGTTTAATAAACGTTGAGTTACATAACATTATTCAGAAAGGGTAATGCAAAAAAAATAAAAAATAAAAATGCAAATGTATAAGGATATTTAATAGTGGCAATTTTTGGTAGTTTACATTTGGTAATTACAATTAATTAATATATCAAACCAGAGTTTTCCAGTGAAAAATAATTTTTTTGAAGAATGCTTAGTTAAAAAATATGAAAATTTATGAGTTCCATAAAATATGTTTTTGAAAATGATTATGTGAAAAAAAATTATTTTTAAAAAATCTCTCCAAAAATAAGCTTTAAGAATGGTTTTATAATTGATTGAAACTAACTTTCTAGGTAGGGATGATAGGAAGGCAAAAGACAAGGGTGTGGTATATTCAATCTTGCTAGCAGCGGCAGTATGAGGGTTGGATTCCTGAAACATGAATTGAAACTTTTTGTAAGCACTAATGTACATGCAGTTCTTATTTCCTAATCTGTTGAGACATATTCTGTAATTAACCTCTCTCATGATACTTCAGGGATAGAACGATAGGGAACCTTAAAGTTGGTTCAACCTTTGAAATTAAACTATTCATATTTCTCATTCAATTGGGTCCTTACCCCAATTCTCCAATAACGATATTTTTACACTATTTAAGACAGGACAGCATGACATATGACGGGACATTTTGTCATCCTTAACAGTATCTAATGAAAAATATCAAATTCAAGCGGCATACGTACATTGAACAAACAGATGAGATTAATTGAACAGAACGTATGAATGTAAAATTGTATAATTAAAGCTAATTAATGGAGTTTAACTTTATATAATCACATGGTAAATCAAGGATGATTACGACTGGATTTCTTTAAGTTTGGATAAGGATTTCAGAAGATTATAGGAAATGGCATTAAATTGTATTTAATTATATAAATAAAGAAATTGCAATCACAATGTATGCAAATAGGAAAAAAGCCATGAATACAAGGAATTCTTAACAGAATTTCTATCGACGTTGATTTGGTCGCAGATGAATGAATTGTTTTCTTTTTTTCTCTTTCTATCTTTCAATCAATTTCTGTCGTGTGTTGTCTGTCAAATTTTTCTGTACTTATAACATGATTGATGTAAATGAATAAATGTATTCGACCTATTGGGATTTTAAAGGTGTGCAATAATTATTTTATTTTTTCTCCCTTTTTTTTGTTCCCGATTTTGGAGACAACAATATCCGAATAAGGAAGTGAATTCTGATTAGTATAAATGGAGAAAGAGAAGGAAAAAAAAGAATAATTGAAGAAAAAATATGATTTTTCCTATCATATTGTGACCTAAGACACTAAAAAGGTTATGGCAAATTTTAAAGGGTAGTGGCCGTGAGTTCCACCATCATAAAAAAAAAGGGGGCGAGGGGGGGGGGGATCCTAAAGGTATCTAGATACGATCGTTGACAAGCAAATACTGTGGAGGAAGAAAAAGTAACATTTTCTGTTAAGGTTTAAAGGCTAGTTCTGGAACAATTTCGATTGACTTAGAGTGTCCAACTTTCAAAGTTTAAGATATTTATAAGATAAATAGTAAAAATAAGAATATGCTCGGGACAATGCTACATGTACATAATTTTTTTTTTTATCTAATCATTGTTAAGGAATATACCGATTATGTTCATATTATATTCATAAAAATATACCGTTTATTTGCGTGAAATCGAAACATAATTTCGACTTATCAAAATAGAATTTGAGAAGCAAAATAATAATAGCTACAGGATCCAAATGCATGAATATGGATTGATCTTTTTCGATTCTTGAACGAAAGCAAGTTATTTTTTAAAATCAAACCTCGCAAAACAAATATGTAAATAATGTTAATCAATTTCTGAAATCAAATCATAATTAAGAGAAATCAGAAAATGAAGGAAGAAAGATGCAGTGATGAACTTTTGGTTGATGCAAGTGTTTGACACTTGGTCTTTAAGATGAATTTGCCCCGCATCGGTGCTAACGGTTTTTCGACAATCATCTCCCAAGATACAACGACCACGTCGAGTTATAGGAGTACTCCAAATGGCTTCGACCAACGAACTCGAACGGAATTCCTTCTCTATCATAACAATGATTTTGATGCAAAAGATAACCACTTTCTACAAAGTGTTTTATGTAACTTAACATGAAATAAATAATATGAAATTATGGAATGAATTGGAATGACAAATACACATCCAATGGGTCCTATATATAGAAGATGAAGGGTTGTGGTTGAAGGGACACACCCCAAATCCAGTATTTTTCATGGAAAGTTGTAGTACTTCATTTCGAAAAGTTGCAACACTTTCTTTCAAACCCGCATCCTTTCGAAAAGTTGCAACACTTCATTCTTCCAACTTTGGACCGTAATTTCTCCTTCATCCGAAATTGGTTTCGAGATTTCAAATGTATCACGACGATCTACTCCACAAGTAGAATAAGTTGGTCTATTTACTTTTGTAATTTGACTATCGGATCAAGTCCGAATATTCGAACGAAATAGACACGAAGTCACACATTTTCATTTTCCCAATTTTAGACTTAACCAATTTTTGGTTAATTTTTGAACCAATTCTAACAATCCCCCCACATGAATGAAAATTCGAGTATACAAATGTAATGCTATGATGTGATGTAAGTAGAGAGAGAGCGGAAAGTCACTGCATTGGGGATAGTAGCTTCTGGCCTTGAACCTCCCGTAGTGAAATACCATCGGACTTACTCAGCTAATTGGTAAACATGATGTCTTGAACCATTCAGCCTTTAGTGTAAGCCAAGACAACGATACTCACACAATGTCT
>NC_036244.1:3995341-4025571 GCF_002742605.1 Olea europaea var. sylvestris | reverse complement strand
TAAACGATTACGAAGGGAAAACGAAGAAGAAATTGATGGAAAATGGGTCGAAAATGGAGATTTACAGTTCGCTTCTGGATTACGCAATTGGACGATTTCTACAAATGAGCCGTTTCAGGGGATTAGGGTATCGTCCACAAATAAGGCGTTTTAGGGGTTAGGGCTTGTTGTAGAATTTCGTTTAGGTTTGGTTTTGATTTTACCAATTTAGGACGTAAATAATACTTCTTTAGAACATTTTAATAATTTAAAAGATATTAATCAAAACATTTTTAAAAAGGGGGTACAGGGCCTAATTTCCTCTTAAATTTTCATGGGCATCAATCTGGCCCCCTGCTCTAGGTTGGTCTAGTTGGATTGGGTCCAACTGGTGGACTAATGGTCATGGGAAGTTGTTCTTTAAATCATGTAAACAATGGAATTACAAGCGGTTGATGTTACTCTCAGCAAGATTAATGTTATTTAGCATCGATGATGTTAAAACACTGGTCTATGGACACTAATATGATATTAAATGAGAAGTATAATTAAATAAATCATTTAATTCTACATTTCATTGAGCCTATCACTTATCGCACAAAGAGACGAATGTTGTAAAACCAGTGATGCTAGGTAGCATTATTCCTTTGGCAATGGCCTTTTGCTCCCCAAACATGGGATTGGTGCTACTGACACAATACTACTACTCTTCATCTGATTCAAATCGAAACTCAAAAGGTCTAATTGAGATAGAGGTACTTATGACTAAACGGACCAATCATAGAAGCAACAAAATCACTCTTTTAGATTAGTTGCTTCACGAGTGTGTAACTTTACAAAGATTCTTGCACCCCAACTTGTGAAAAGAAGAACTTTGAAGTAAGACAAAATAATTTAATTACATGTTGTCTGCAGTGTGTATGATTATGAGCCCGCGTGGATTTGAAGGTTTAAGAAAGCTATGCCATGGACCTTAGATTTTGAACTATGATCCATAGATAAGATTTGGCTGTTTTGATTGTGTCAAAATTTGCCAGCAAAACTGATCGATATCTGTTCAGAATTAAAGGAGTTGGGGGAGCATTCGACTTTGTATACCATTTAACTGTTGGAAATGGTTTCCATGTTTTCAAGTAGACCGACAAATTTACTACCCTACTACAATGGATAAATTTGAAAAAGAAAGATACTTCTAATGAATCCTTTCAATTCATTGATAATGTAGTCTTGAATCTATGACCACTAGATCGAGAGTATGCAGATACTTCGAGGGTAAACAAGCTTTTGCTCCCATTCGAGCTTCTCCTCTTCCACTTGGAGACATACTATTTAGTGTTCGATTTAATCTCGTTCAATGTGCTGTACTAAATGTTAAATGACTCTCGGGCAATATTTTCAAGGAATTATTATTATTATTTTGTGCAATGACGAAACAAATAATCAATCATTTGGGAAATAAAATTTTAGCAGCTGTTATATTAAAAAAAAAAAAAACTATATTATACTGTTTATTTTACTTATCTTATATTGTATGTTCTAACTTATTATATATATACACACACACATTATGTATAATATTTAAATGTAGTTTTCAGATACAGATAAACATTATCAGATATGATCATCAATAAAAGTAGCACATGAATTTTTTCAAGAGGTTAACTATCACCTATTTTAAAAATAAGAACAAAGGTTTCAAATTTCAAAAATTAAATATTTATTAAAATTTATTTATAATTTAATTAATTAATTATATATTTTATTAATTAAATATATTAAAGTCACAGATCTACACAATTTGATCAGAAATTTAGTTAGTCACATATTATTTTTTGATTACAAATCAAAATTTTTATATGTCACAAATTATTTACGGTCACATTTCAAAAATTTTATAAGTCATAATTTGTTCATCGATTACAAATCACGAACATTATAAGTCACAAATTATCAAAATATCGATTACAAATTAACAATTTGTTAGGTTACACGTTATTTATGTTGGGGAATACACCGATTATGCGTATATTATATTCACAAAAGCATGCCGTTTATTTGCATGAAATCGAAACGTCATTTTGACTTACCAAAATAGAAGTTGAGAAGCAAAACATAAAAGTTACCAAATCCGAATGCATGAATATGAATTCATCTCTTTCGACTTTTGAACGAAAGCAAGTTATTCTTTGAATCAAACCTCGCAGAACAAACATGTAAATAATGTTAATCAGTTTCTGAAATCAAACCATAATTAAGAGAAATTAGAAAATGAAGGAAGAAAGATGCAAGTGATGAATTTTTTGTCGAGGCAAGTGTTTGACATTTGGTCCTTAAGATGAATTTGCTCCGCATCAGTGCTAACGATTTTCCAACAATCATATCCCAAGATACAACGACTACGTCAAGCCATAGGAGCACTCCAAATGGCTTCGACCAACGAACTCGAACGGAATTCCCTCTCTACCATAACTATGATTTTGATGCAAAAGATAATTATTTCTACAAAATGTTTTATGTATAGCAAAGTGTAAAATATGGAATGGAGTGAAATTTCTAAATGAATAAATCTAAATATATGGGGTCAATATATAGATATTGAAAATATTTGTCTCAAAAGACACAACCTATGGAAGAGACACAACTATTGAAATTTGTCTCTATATTTAAAGAGACACGTCTCTTGAAAAATGATAATGCCAAAAGTCATAATCTTTCATATAGAAAGATACATTTTCAGCCAAATAATTTCTAGAATATTCCATAATATTCTACGCACTTTTTCAAAAATTCACATATTTAAGTGATTTAAATTTGGCTTATTTTTCATTCACCAAATAATACAAAATTTTCAGCAAAATTCCAACAATCCTCCACATGAATGAAAATTAATGCAAATATCAATGTAGACACTAGTAGCGAGAGTGTGAAAAAACACTGCATCAGGAATAGTAGCTTCTGGCCTTGAACCTCCCTTAATGAAATACCATCGGACTTACTCGATTAATTGGTGAACGTGATGTCTTAAACCATTCAGCCTTTTGTGTAAGTCAAAACAATGATACTCACGCAATGTCTTCCCTAAACCGTTCATGATTCTCATAACTTGGTTCATTTTGACCCCGAACCCTTCTTGGTTCTATGAGTGTTTAGAGAATTTAAGCCTTGAATAATTCTCATTGAAATAGCCCCACTTCACACTCACATAGGTGACCTCCTATTAAGAGTATTCTACCCTACTCCATTTGACTTAATCAAGATATATGAATCATTAAAAGATTATCTTAACCTCTTGTAACTTTGCAGAAAGCATTTTAATATCATAGGAATGAGTTAGGAAATTATTTTCCTTAGTGCTTCATGGAATCCTCATAACTTAGTTGTCCCTTTGAATCAAGATTTTGGGATCTCCAGTCAACAAGGTAAGATTACCATTACAAGGACTCTAATGTAGTAGGCTTCAATCTCATTCCTTTCGATATGTGCTATGCTTAATCTCTTGATAAATCTCTTAAAGGTACCACGAGTTTACACTACTGAGATCATCTGCTTAATGGCATTATGTCTATGACTTATATGTCTAGACCTACCATTATATGTGACTTAGTATCTTATCAAATATTGCTAGCCAATGATCGATTCATTTGATAGATACAAATTGTCGCCACCAAGAAATCCTCTCATGAAGTTACATGCTTCTTATTAGCTTTATCTAAAACTTAATTAAATCTAAACAACAATGTTAGAGGATTTCTATCTAATTATTACACTAATCAATCATGTTTACTAGTGGATTTTAGAATCACGAGTACTCAATATCATTATTGAAATATTACAATTCATTCGAACTTTATGAATATTCTTCAAATATTTCAATTGTTCTTGAATGTCCAAACAACCGCCACAATTGGCTTCCACCCATTTAATCCACGTTAAACTTAGTTTATATCATTCTCATAATTAGTATAAGGATTTTCTATCTTTCCACCTTCATAGATATATTTCTATGATTATAAGATAAAAAGCAAATATAACTGTTAAACTGAGTTATCCCCACAATTCCTCAATTAGTAATACATATGCAATCTAGTAATGTTGCATCCACAAATTTTGAACTTTTCATTCAAGTTCATAAGCATTTATAATAACCCACCACATCTTTGGGTTACAATTGAATTTAGGATTCAGCAACTCTTTTATAGTTCAATTCATTTTTCTCTTAGATAATATTCGTATCGAGTGCGTCGTGAAAGTCTAAGCACTTTCAAAATAGTGGTCATTGACTCATAATTTATTTCAATTAAAGTTGCATATAACGTATTTCAATCCAATTATTTTAATTAAATCAAGACCATCACATGGACCAACAATGCTTTCAAAACATATAGCAACTTAATTGGTTTCATGATTGAAGTCAAATTTAACAATAAAAAGGGTTAAACATTGCAACTTCTTTAAACATATGCAACTTATCACATTTGTGACATTTTACATGATAGTTTCATTTTAACCATCGGTTTAAAAGTTGTATTCTCAAGAGACATAACCTTACAAAAGGACACACCTCTTGAAATAATCTCTATGAAGAAACATATCTGTTGGAAAATAGTTATATCAAAAGTCATGATTTTTCATATGAAACGACGCACATTTTCATCTAAATTGATCCTCTACACAATTTTCCACCAAATCCAAGTAATCAAATTAGGACAAATTACATCTTGTCATATTCTTATGTAAATATAATTTTCCATAAATCATCCCATTTAATTTTATTGAAGTCAAAAATTTAATTAAATCATCACATTCAAATTTTTCCAGATTTAAAGGAAGTTCAGCACCATTGCCAACTTTAGACACAGATTGTGCTCTACAAAGTATTTTCATGTCTTAATATTTTCGCAACAATTTCTACTAGAACAAATCACAATTTGTCATACTTTATGTAAATATAACTGGCATAAAAGTCATCTCACTTAATTCTATAGGATTAAATGAAGCTATCAACATTAATTAAAGTTAGTATAATTTCAACAAGATATGAAAATTTAACCAACTAATTTATCATGTCATATTTCATATTCCAATAAAAGAATAGTCATGAAAGTTCATATACTTTCACAATTAGTGGCATCCTTCCAAACATCAGGAATTGTTTTTCTCCTTTCTATCCAATCGTTGTTTGGCTAGAATTAACCCCAACGATATCCATTTCTTTATATATCCATTGTATAAATGTATTCCATCTATAGGAATGTCAATGTCTCAAGAGAGTCTGTGCACTTCCATATTATAAGAGATGATATTGCAATCTCATCATCACAACAAGAATTGCCACTACCACGATTAAATTAAACAATGGTCGGAACTGCACCATGCACTTCCAAAACCAATAGCAACAGCCAACACAGATGAAAATTGGTCACCCACGTGTTTCAAAACCCGTTGTTAAATAAAGAATGATGGAAGAAATTAAATTTGGTTTCGCAGCCTTCTGCCACTAATGGCCGTTGATTTGAGTACAACCATTCATACAAAGAAGTGTCAACATAAGGTAAAACAAGACCAAAGTTATTCATTATCTTGAATCTCGAATATGTTGCATTTTAACAAACCCAAATTAGAGAATATTTTAATATCATTATTCTCTCAATGTATAATTTCATGTAAGCATATATTCACATATCATTCACCATATTATAAAAAAAGGAATAGACATAATGCTTTGAAAATTAAACTGCCATGGCTTGAAGACAAAAGAACTCAAGCCCTTCATAATTAAATCTTTGAAACAAACTGAATTCTTGGTATTCAACCGATACGTGAATGAATAAGACTTAATCAAAATAATACCCAATGGAGCATAACTGTTAAAATGGTGTGAATAGTAAATAACTCATGCAATAACAAATTTAAATCTCACACATGCATACATGTACAATTCCATAGTCAGGCATACAAAATAGATTTTATATGTTATCAAATCACATAATCAAGCCATGTAACTTAACAAAATATAAAATGCACAAAAACAGTTTCATCTTAAAATTGTTGGAGAATACACCGATTACGTGCATATTATATTCACAAAGGCATACCGTTTATTTGCATGAAATCGAAACGTCATTTTCACTTACCAACATAGAATTTGAGAAGCAAAACATAAAAATTACCAAATCCGAATGCATGAATATGGATTCATCTCTTTTGACTTTTGCATGAAAGCAAGTTATTATTTGAATCAAACCTCGCAGAACAAACATGTAAATAATGTTATTTAGTTTCTGAAATCAAATTATAATTAAGAGAAATCAGAAAATGAAGGAAGAAAGATGCAAGTGATAAATTTTTGATCGAGATAAATGTTTGACACTTGGTCCTTAAGATGAATTTGCCCCGCATCAATGTTAACGATTTTCCAGCAATCATCTCCCAAGATACAACGACTACGTCAAGCCATATGAGCATTCCAAATGATTTCGACCAACGAACTCGAACGAAATTCCCTGTCTCCCATAATCATGATTTTGATGCAAAAGATAATTACTTCTACAAAGTGTTTTATGCATAACAAAGTGTAAAATATGGAATGGAATGAAATTTCTGAATGAATAAATCCAAACATGTGGGGTCAACATATAGATGTTAAAAATGTTTGTCTCAAAAGACACAACCTATGGAAGAAACACAATTATTGAAATTGATCTCTATATTTAAAGAGCACGTCTCTTGAAAAATAATAATGTCAAAAGTCATAATCTTTCATATAAAAAGACACATTTTCAGCCAAATAATTTCTAAAATATTTCATAATATTCTACGCACATTTTCAATAATTCACGTATTTAAGTGATTTAAATTTGACTTAATTTTCCATTCACCAAATAATACAAAAATTCCAACAAAATTCTAACAATTTCTTGGTCACAATTCATCTTTTGCATTGACCACATATTATTTATTGATCACAGATTAACTAATTTAATGGTTACACTCAATTAAATAATTTGTGAAAGCTTGTGACCACCTCCTCACCACTGCCCACAACACATCGAGCGCCATCTCACCACAACAACCACCAACAAACCATCATTTTCAACAACAAAAACCACCACCCATCAACACATTCATGCCAGATTCACCACCACTATCTCCACCGACAAAAAGCCACCCCACCACCATATCTACCACCGATTTAACACCACTGCACCCAAATAATTAGTTACAAACCACCTCCAGATCCGATGCCTCGCCACCACAGCACCTACAAAACCACCACAGCACCACCGCACACACAGCATACAACCACCGCCACCGCTGCAGCCATCTCCTCTATCTTCATCTACACAACACCACAACCACCACCCTTACCAAAAAATCCACACTCGCTACCACCATTGCACTAACATCGCCTACACCACCACCAAAAAAAATCACAAAATATGCTACCAAAAAATCCACAAACTTGTTGCCACCGCCACCTCCACACACTAACACCGCTTGCACTACCACCGAGAAAATCGCCACAAAATATGCTGCACATCACCATCGAAACCACCACAAAAACCGAAGAAGAGCGGCAAAACACCACAAACCAACATAACCAGATCAGGGTTTGGCATTGGAGGAGTGGCTGTTGGAGAGTGGAGGTAGTCAACACCAGTAGCAAGCGTCGTGAGCGGCAGCACCACCAATTGTAGCAACGTTCAAATCTTAGAGCGTGAGGGACAACAACAACGTGGGAATACAAGAGAGAGAAAGGGAAGAGCGAAATATAGATAGAGAAATGAGGGGAAAATTGATTAGGATTTGAGATGAAAAAATTGTATATTTAATGTTTAATATTTAAATATGAAAATTGTAATATTTAAATATGACACATCTGATTGGATAATTAGTACAAAACGTCCATACCTTTCGATTTTTTTGGCGCATTTCACCCTTACTTTTACCTTTTATTGTGGAAAACATCATTTTCATCATTTTTCTCAATTAAAAGTTATAAAATGACTAATATACCCTTCTATTTAAATACAAAAATAAAGAACTAATTGCAATCATAGTTCCAATTTTTAAAAAAGTTCAAAAGAGGAGGTGGAGGTGGAAAATTTATTTATTTATTTATTTGAAACTACGATTGCATTTAGTTCTTTATTTTTTTTAAATAGAAGGGTATATTAGTCACTTTATAACATTTATTGAAAAAAATAATAAAAATGATGTTTTGCACAAGAAAAGGTAAAGGTAGGGATGAAATGCGCAAAAAAAGAAAGGTAAGGACGTTCTCCACAAAAATCATGAAAGGTAGGGACGTTTTGTGCTAATTACCCCATCTGATTTGTGAAAAGTAAAACTTGATACCTAAATTTAGAACATAGATCTTTAAAAGTAGTATGGGTGTAATTTCCTCTTTCTCAATAGGACAGTATTTATTGGGCCTGTCTATTTCAAATTATATAGCCCAGGCCTCACATATCTAATCTAATATTTGTTATTGTCTCCACCTTGCTCCCCCTCAAATCAATACCAACTTGAAATTTTACTCCCACTGTCCCTGCTCATCAGGATGGGATTTCTCATTTATCCTATTTAATTAATTAGTTATTTTTTATTCTTTTTTTTAAATGGAATATAAATTTTGTCCTAAAATTGAATTTTTAACTAAAAGTTTAGTTAACATGTATTTTTAGTAAAATTGAATTAATTGATACAAAATCAAATCATTAATTATTTGCTCCCTAATGATTAACACTTCAAAAATACGCTAATTGAAAAACCAGCCGCTTCGATAGAATCTTCTAGGTCAAAACAATTTAGTTGGCATGCCTCCCCACTGCCCTGCCTAGAGAAGGAGCCTGCTGCTATTTGTGTATGCCAACAAATTCTTCCAGTTCTCATCATCCACCCAACGCCAAAAATAAGCCATTCCAACCTATATATACACCTACAATATATGGAAATCCTCCTCCTCCTCTTTTGGCCTGAACAGTTTGTTGAATATCGAATTTAAATAAATAAATGTGACTCATCACTAACAACTTATGCTTTCAAATCAAGTCGTGCAATAGATAAGCAAAAGATTTAAACCATTTTATGGCCTGATTCATACACAGGAGGGCTACCTCAATTTCCACGACAAGTCACTGTCTATGTACTATTGAGTACAAAGAATCAATTCTAGGAGTAGAAGTCAAGAAAGAAATATGAGCACTTTCACCTAAAAAGGATAAGAGACCATGAAGTCATGCCTTTTCCTTGTGCCAAGGTTACTACATTCCTCTTCATGTATGATCTGTGGCATGAAATCATATAATCTAAAATCTTACTGTAATCCCTTCTATAATGGTTGCTATCACCGGATTTCCCGTGGTTGTTTCTGGGAAGACTCATCTACGGACCAAAACAATGGCAACGCATAGCCCTGCTTCCATGCCACTGAAAAGAACCTGTCGATTTGAACAGGCAGAAATTAAGAAGCCCCAACAACTGATATTCACAACGAAGGAGATCAAATGGAAACCATTAAAATTATTTGCAGCATCATCCAGTGATTCTTATATTGATATAGATTTTGTTTCTCCAGCTTACATAATTATGGAGTTCTACTCTGCTATCAATGGAAAGAATCTGAAACAACTCGACAAGCTAATAGCTAACGACTGTTTCTTTGAGGATTACTCATTCCCTACACCGTTTAAAGGGAAAAAGGTTTCTTCGTTTTTTCCTTTATAAAGTAATATAATTATTCGAGTACCAGTAATTTCTTCCTTGCATGCAACAGGAGGCCCTGCATTTTCTAGATCAGCTAATTGCCTGCATGGGTCAGAATATGAAGTTCAATGTAGAGCACATCTGGCAAGGGGATGAATCTACTGCTGGAGCAAATTGGCACTTAGGTTTTTGCTCCATATTCTTGAATAAATTTGACATTGCCTTTCCCACGTCAACTTTTCTTGAATAAATTCTTTTTTGCACATACATCGGTTCACACATATTATAACAGAGAACTTAAAACTTGCAAATGCAGATTGGAACAAGATAACAGTCCCTTTCACCAGAGGATGCAGCTATTACAAACTAGCAAGTGATGGAGATAGAATAGTCATCAAGTACGTAATAAGAAGCATTGCTCAAGAAATTGATCTTGCTTAAGCTTTACCATGCTAGAGAAAACCATAACATGCTTCACTAACCACATGCAGGGAAGCTCGAGTTCTTACCGAGTCACCAATCAAACTAGGAGGTCTAGCACTGGTATTAGAAATATTCTTATCTCTGTTTTCCTATTTAATTTGCTGTGAGAACCTATGAACATGCTGAATCAAAACTTAAAATTAAAGCAGGAGCTGATCAAAGAAAATGTTTTAGGGTACTTCCTTCAACTGATGTGTAGTTGATTAGTTTCACTCGTCATTTTTTCATTTTTTTAAAGTTTGTCAAATTTTCATTTTCCTAATTTCTGAAAACTAGAGTCTACTCAAGATGGTGACTTTTCTATTTGATGCATTCCCAGCGGCTACAGAGTGTACGTAGACTTCCCTCACATGTTAATGCTTCCTGATAAACTAATAAACTCTATCTAAAGAATATGATTTTCCACGCAGGGTCCTTGAAGAGTCCCCATGTCATCTTTCAACTGCTATCAAAGAGTTACAAAATAGCTGTAGAGCCCATAATAAGCCCATTACTGGAATGGTACATCAGACTACTAAATTTTGCAGCTTACATTCTCGCTTTTACACTCCAAATACTTCAGTACCTTGTTAAGATTTTTAACATGTAAAGGGCAGCTTTTATTGTAATCACAATTCCAAAGTTTGCATTTGATACATTGACTTGAGCTGTATGTTTTCTACAAGATAGGATATAGACCAAGTTTATTCGTCAAGCCATAGTTCACAAACCGTTAACACTAACTAGAGAATAGGCTTCATAACACTTGTCAATCATCATTACTATCATGTTTAGTCCATGACTCAAGCATCGAGAGAGCAACCAATGGTCCCAGAAAGGAGGCAGTGGTGGTGGTCTACTGAAAGCTGCAATAGGTTCAGCCTTATCCTTTTCAATATGTGCTTCACCAGCATCATCATTTACTTGTTTCTTTGGGGTCATGGTGCCAACTGTTGTAAAGTTTGCAAATTATAAATTCGAAATGCCGTAAATATGTAAAATTCAAAGTTGGCAGCAAAAAGATATGTACAATTACCTAATCTTGCTTCAGAAGAGAAGATGGGCCTAAATTTGCTCGCTAAAGGCAGTGATGTAGCAACTCCGCGCATGTGACAACTAGTTCCTTTATTTCTTCAACAAACTATGTATCTGCAGAACTAAACAATTATCATCATTCAAGGAATGCACACAGCACACATATTTATGATAAAAAAGGCAGCTTCTGATATTCTGTTGAATTTTTTCATATGGTACTGTTGTTTACACCAAACTGAATGCAGCATCGAAAAAGGATTCATGTGTTGTTGGAGTTGTCTTTTGCATGAGTTGTTTGCGCCTACTGATATTAAGCAAGTTTACAATATAGGATAACATTCGGAATTAAAATCAAATTCACCTCCATGGAGCCAGCGAACTAAAATGTACATCATCTCATAAATGATGAAGCTGAATGACACAGAATCAAGACAACAAGAAATTTGCATGGTGAATTAATCATGGTGATAAACACAACAACGCTAACATTAATTGAATAAAGTTCAATAAATCGAAAGGAGTTAATTGGAACCCACTGAAAAATTTCCCTCAAGAAATTGGTTTATTGGCACGAATTTCAGTATCTTTTGATCATATCTTGCAATTCCTTGGACCTACTATGTTGAACCAACTCATCTGAAAGCTTTAAATAGATGACACATATACACGTGTGCACGACTTGAACTCAAAACATTTACATGTTCTGATACAATGTTGAATCATCCCATCTAAAAGTTTAAAATGTTAAAATGGATCCCATTTCTATAAAACTTAGTTTTGAACATGTGGCTTAACATGTTTGACATACCTAATCACCTAGCGCATGGACAATTGTCATAAACAAGCGGTGACGACATTTATGACATCACCTCACTCCACCACAGTGATGAACCACCACATCAGTAGAGATGTATCATCACACTCCTAGCTTTGCCAGACATATAGCCAAAAATTTTCCATACTTTTTAATTCCAAATTCTCCAAAAATTTACTAATCAAGATTATGTTTTTGCCAAATAATGGTCGTCAAACAAGGGCATAGTTTGGCGATCTCTCTCTCTCTCATATATATATATAAACAATTTTTTTTTCTCACATAAGAAGTACATAAATATGGTCAGGAAATATCAACTTTAAAGATGATGATCCGAGTTCTACGAAAATAAAGCTTATTCTAATCAACTTCAACCCATAAGGTGTAAACAAAATATTATAATCATACTAAACATGTTGAATTAACATCCATACCCCATTTAACAATCTATACTGTACAATCTATACTGTCATTCAATTGCAGTTTCTCTGTTATTTTGCCAATTTAACTTATTCTGAGACAATTTGGCATATTTTAGTATTTTGGAAAATTGTATACATGGATATGTATTTATTTGCAAGAATCTAAGAAACGAATAAGGTGAAAGCAAAGGGTTTTTCACGTACCTGAGATTGTTTGCGGTGGGCAAAGATAGAGCGCGTTCGAAGAGTGTCAGTTTTTCTTTCACTTTAACGGAGGAGAAGAGAAAAGAAGATTCTTGAAACTTCAGGCGGGCCTCACGTATGGGCTACAAATATGGGCCCATTTAATTTTGTTTGGGCCTTTTTTTTGAGGAATTTAGGCTGGTTACTCTAGAAAAGGTACAAGTTAGATTAATACACTTTAAAAATAAATTATAACTTCTATCAACAGTAATTAATACGCCCTAATCCCCCCTAATTGGCCATTTTTGCGTATTCTAACAAAGCAAAATAAACAAAACTCTAGGAAGCTTTTGAGGCTGCTACATGGCGGAGAAGAAAGACTATTGAAGAGATCGTTTCGGATATCAACACCATATCCCCCCTCTCTCCACTTCTACGCTTGCTCCACTCTCGAGTTCCTTTTAGATCCTATGGCACTTCTCCTTCTCTTCATTTGGGTTTTTTCTTACTATTTCTACTTTTCGTTTCGTGTCAATTGTGTGGTTTTTTTTATGAAATGGACGAGGAAGTAATCGATTTTTTTGTGCTGAATGCATTTCTATTATTTCGAGAAAGCCAGTTAGCTAGGGTATTGATTTCATAAAACTTAAAGGTGTATTTTTTTGTGTTTCACCATTTTGCTTGAATTTTCTTATCTTAAATTGAAAGTAATTCATCGATGGTGAGTTAGTGAATATATGGGAGAATGTAGCTCTGTGGCTGACAAACTTTGGACGTGTCCTTATTTAGGATTTTGGATGTATACCTAGAGATGCAATTTGCAACATCTAAGTGTGTGTGTGTGTGTGTGTAAGTTGAATCCCAATTTTGAGGGCTCCCACCTCCTCGTTCTAGGAGTATTATGAGGGAGGTAAATTTTAGGATGTGTCCCAACAGGACAGAGAACAATAGCTTGCCCGTACACTGGTACCCACAAAGAGTCCAATTTCATATATCAGGAATCGAATCTTCACACTGCGACTGCCAACAAGGCTAAAATTACCTCACTCATATCTTTTGCACCACTGAATTATGCAACATCCAAATAGCTTTTAACAAGGATCAATCTACAGTGAGAAAAGGAAAATTGGCCAAGTGTTCAGAACAACTCTTTTGAATGATTCCATATATTGTAAACATTTTCTTCAACTTTGGTGAACTTTTTGAGACTGAAATCCTTAATCACTGTCGTGTTGTAAGAATGCTAAATTGTGTCCCCTTTTTTCTTTTGAATTTGTGTCATTTTTTCAAATCTGACATTTTTTTTTATTCTGTGTCACTTTTTTTATTTGTGTCATTTTTTTAGTTCGTCACTTTTTTAAAATTCTATCACTTTTTTGAATTTGTCATTTATTTTTGAATTTTTGTCACTTTTTTTTAGTATTTGTTACTTTTTTCTCAGTCACCTTCTTGATTGCTATCTGACAAATGTCACTTTTTCATACTTTTATTAAAAAGTGACATTATATGTCATTTTTTAATAAAAAATGACACTTGATTTTTAAAAGTGACATCATATCACTTTTTTTAAATTAAAAAATGACACAATTTTAATAAAATAGTGATATTGTGTCACTTTTTAATATTATGTAGTATTTTTTACTTTCAAAAAAGTTTTCATATGATTTTTCAAAAGTTCCCTAATTTTAAGAGTATTTTTGTAAGTTGTCCTTATTTTTTTTTTTTTTGGATTATAAATTAAGTAGCGAATTTGTGAATAGAAAGGCAATTTGATTTTATTTTTCTCTCCAATAGAAGAACTTGAGCCCCTATTTGATTTAATTAAAAAAATTCTATCAAAATCTATATTAACATTAATCTTGTTGGATTATAAGTAAGTAGCGAATACGTGGGTAGAAAGGTAATTTGATTTCAATTTTCTCTCTCCAATGGGAGACACTTTAATTCCCTATTTGATTTAATTAAAAAAGTTGATAAAAATCTAAATCATCTTTTAAGTTTTATTTTAATCACACGTTTTATGTGATTTATAACGTTTATAAACTTTTCAATCACATATTTTGTCCCTATTTGATTTTGTAAAATAAATAAATAAATAAATTAGATTTTCAATATATTTTGATAAAAGTTGATTCATGCGTGATTGAAAAATTGTGGATCTTATAAAATATATAGTTGAAATGAGTTTTGAAGAAATAAGTTTAAAAAATGGGGATAAAGATGGACTTAATCAACTTTTATCAAAAGTTAGTAAAAAAATAATTTTTTAACAAAACCAAACCGAGGCTAAAGTTTGGCTGTAATATTTTTGAATAATTGTGACTCTTATTTTAGGTTTTATGACCTCAAATTTCAAGTCTATGTTGTGAGAATTGAACAAGACTACATGTATGTGGCCGTAGTTAGCATAGCCCAAGGTCCTCCAAAAAAGTTGGGGAATCCAATCACTGTGAAATATGGAGATTTAATTAACTAGACATTAGTTGTGAAAATGTATACCATTATAATTTAATATTGTTTCTCAATATTTGCTCAATTTAAAAGTTTACAGTTAATTTACTTTCAATGTTAACATGTTTATAATTTTAAAATTTTAAATGTTTATCATTATACTTTAACTTTGCCTATTGTAAATTTTTGGAGGCTTAGTATTTTATCACTTATGGATGATTCTTGTCAAAATTGTTGTCCTGTATCATAAATTTCTAATAATTGATGACTCCTCCGATTGCTTTGAATGACACTACCACCAGCGGAAGTGGGAACCACAGTGAGATGAAGAAGCAACAACCACAGCAGCAGGAACTAAAAATCAGACTAAAAAAATCACTGTAGTCGATATCTAAAATTATGCCCGCACTAGATAAATTGGCTTTGCCCCTGTCCTAATTGTTAGATTAACATAGTACCAAGTTGGAAGTACACAAAAGACTGTAAAAAGTTATTATTTCTTTCGGCTCCAACAATTGTTATTTCTGATTCCAGCCTTATTTACATAGTCGAATATTAATGATGTAATCACCTCTAGTTATTTATTTTACTTATTTCTCGTATAAATTTTTGACTCTAAAATATAGCAATATTAAAAAAAACAATAATGTTTCAAGCTCAAATAACTGAAAATGTCCTTCTTCTTGTCAACGGATTATTCACATTTCATTTGATTGGTATTCGGGGATTGAAAGCTAAGAAATCTAAAGATTATTCGAGAGAAAAAACAGAGATGATCCTGTTATGTGTTTGCACACTTGGGCAACCCACCAGGCCCATGGCCAACTAATGCCGAACCACGTGGCACTCAAATCGAGGTGATTTGCATAGCCGAAGCCCACAAACTGAGCTCTACAGAAGCCCCGGCCCATATATTTTGAGGTCCATCTATCATTGCTTCATGAGGAGCTTCCGAAGCCCATATGCCGAGGCCTTTTGAAGGTGGACGAGGCCCTGTTGGCCGAAGCTTTGTTGCCGAGGTGGCAGTCTCCGAAGCACAAAGCAACATCTTCCATAAACACCTCTACCAAGAAATCTTTTGCACAAAGATCTTACTTAAATGATTGATAGGACGTTTGTCATGAGTGTAAATGTTAAGTCTTGTCACTAGTAGAGGCGACTCTGCTAATCAATAAATGTATAACAGGCTAGGTACGGCCGATGCCTACAATTTGACATGTAACTCAACCGGATGAGGCCACGTGTACCCCGAACCAAAGGTCACGATCTAACTAGTGACACTATAAATACTTTCTCATGTACCCCATACAAATGCTAATGCAAGAATCAATACAAGAAACCATACATTACTCAACTCTTTCTCTCTTATTATCTTGCAACACAATACGAGTTTACACATTTTTACATATACATTTACAAACATCGATCGGTAATTATTTTACAATCATCTCGCCGGATTCCAAACGTTCTCGTCGCATCGTTGAGCTACTCCCACACCCTTGATCTATCCATTCTAGACCGTCGACGTGTCTTTGCGTGTTGGACTTTCGCTTACGTGTGCGCGGGTGGGTTCGGTATCTGTTGACAACATTTTTTGGGGTCAACAGATTGGCGCCGTCTGTGGGAAGCCATACCATAACCATGAACAACCTTGTGGCGAAAGCTTATTAAAGAGGAACATTTGGGCATCCCTCTTGAAAAAGGATTTGTTCTTGAAAACAGAACAAGAAGAAGCCCCACGACTTAGCAAAAATCTGAAGGGTAAGACGCAAGGAAAATGAGTTCAAACGAAGATACACCCCCAGGAGGGTAAGAGAAAATGCTAATGTACCCTCTCAAGCAGCTGTCCCTGCAGCTTGGACCCTATCGCAACCATAGAAGAGGTGGAATGCGTGCGACAGCCCGGCTGTCAAGAGAAATGGCCACCATGACAGCTAATATAAGGGACATTGCTAGCCAAAACGTGGCTATGAGGGAACTTATGGCCCAAATGCACGACCAGGGAGGCTTTCCTATTCCTCCATACGCCCCTCAAGGGCACTAACAGCAAGAAGATGAAGTTCAAAGTCGTGGGGCTACCTTGCCGGACTATAGCCGAGGTAAAAGCCCATTTGAAAGGGAAGTAGAAGTTGACGTTTCCTCCAACTACGCTTTTGGCCGACCCACCGAGGTCCCTTTGAACCATGATAACTTCCCACCTCCGTATGAGCAAGAGCAAAGACATAAGAGGTCAGGCAGTGTATTTGACAGAATTAGCCCCGCTGAACCGAGGCTTAGACAACAACAGCATCACGATCCTTGGACAAGGCCACCGACCCCATCTCCAATGCCTAAACAGCCGGAGGAAAGGCATGAAAATGCCCCCCGTGTTGCTCAGCCTATAAATAGGCGCCAA
Organism: Olea europaea var. sylvestris; assembly: GCF_002742605.1. NCBI lineage: Eukaryota > Viridiplantae > Streptophyta > Magnoliopsida > Lamiales > Oleaceae > Olea > Olea europaea. Next base: position 4,008,122 of record NC_036244.1, on the reverse strand, counting down.
AGGAGGGAGGAAGAAGTTAGGAACCCTCCTGGGACCTCTCACCAATAACCAAGGTATGAGGCTGAAGAAAACGATTTCTGTGACTTGGGCGACGACGATGAAAACCTGCCATTCTCAAGGGAACTAAGGAGTGCCCAAGTCCCGAACCACTATGTTATGCCAAAGATACCAAAGTATGACGGAAGATGCGACCCAGAGAAGCACCTGAATGCTTACAAAACTCACATGAGCCTAAAGGACGCCACCCCAATTGTGAAATGTAGAGCTTTCCACTTAACACTTAGCGGAGCAGTTGAAATTTGGTATAGTAGGTTACCACTTGGGAGCATAAGAAGTTGGTCCGAATTGAAGACGACCTTCTTGAAGAGGTTCGTTGTGAGCAAAGAGGGAGAGACCCCCATCCAACGTCTCCAAGACATGAGGCAAGCTCATGGTGAGTCCCTAAAGAGCGTCCTATCACGTTTCACCGATGAGATAATATATTGTGTGTAAGTCACCGACCGTGAGGCGTTATATGCATTGAGAGGTGGTCTGAACATGAACACCCTGTTTTGGAGGGACATACAAAATCAAAACCCCACCACCTATGATGCCCTACTCGAGATGATGAGACGGGAGATCATCAATGAAGAATTGATTGAGCATAGGAACATGGTAAATAGAGGTCTCCCACCTCCTCAAAGGTAGCGTGCTAGAGGGCTGACATCCCACTTAATGGACTACCAAATGAACCAAGCTGGTAATGAGAGTTCTGGGCAAGCACTTGCCACCACCACTCTTAATGCCATTCCTACATTAGCATATGAGGATATCAACCCAGTCACTGACACCTAACAGATGGGAACTCCGCAAGGATCCCTAGGGGTAGAGGCTGAGGCCAGGGTTCGGGACCTAGGAATAGGTCAAATCAGAACCCACCTGGATATTGTGCATACCACCGATCCTATGGACATGCCATAGTAGATTTCCGAGACTATGCTCACCGCTCTCGACATGAACCCCCGAGGGACAAAAATGAATCGCCCCGGGCGAATAGGCCCCCGCCTAGGTACAATAACCGACATGGGCATGAAGAGGCTGCTCCTCGTCAAAGGGATGTTTCTCCGCGACGAAGGGAGCGTGATGCAGAGAGGCCCAGGGAAGGCGCAGACCCCAAAGAAACTGACAAGCTCAGGGTGAGGCCCCTATTTTTGGAGGCCCATATATAGGCGGTGAAATGCGGAACGCTAAAAGGAATTATGCCCGTGAGGCCAAGCATCCCCGGCTTACCAGCTATATTGTGGGCCACAGCTCCCGGAGAGATCAAGTTCCACCTATTGCCTTCACCCAGGAGGACACTGAAGGGGTTTACTACCCCCACTGCGATGCACTTGTGGTAAGAGCAGTCATAGCCCGGAATGGACTCAAACGAATGTTAGTTGACAATCTTAGCTCCATCAACATTCTATTCGGATCCACTTTTGACAAGATGATACTGGACCATGAGTTAACATCTACCACCACTCCTTTGTACGGATTTATCAGAGATAGCATCACTCCGAGAGGAAAAATCACACACGCAATAGAGATGGGGGAATCTTCCCAAACCACAATGAGCTTCATGGAATTCCTCATTGTCGACAGTCGATCGGCCTATTACGGAGTATTGGGTAGGTCAGCCCTAAAAGAATTGGGAGCCGTCACCTCCATCCACTACTTATGCATGAAATTCTCGACTTAAAATGAGATGGCAATGGTGAGAGGCTACCAAAGAGGCTCAAGAGAATTTTATCTAAGCTCTATCAGAAAGGTAGAGCCCCGGGACTACCACGCAATTATTGTCGACGTAGTCATGGCTGATGCCCCAGATGATGTTATCGCCGAATCGAAAGATGTCGAAATGATTGACGTACCACCCAATCCAGAAGTATTGGTCATTGATGAGATTGATCCCCGCATAATTGAACATGAACCTCAATCATCCCTAGTTGAGGAGCTTGAGAGCTTCTCGGTAGACCCCCGAGACCCATCCAAATTGTTGAAGGTGGGCAAAGGCTTGTCCAGCAATGTGAAAGAAAAGCTCAAGGATTTCCTAAGTAGGAACCTCAACATCTTTGCTTGGAGGCATGAGGATATGGTAAGCATAGACCCTAAGGTTAGTTGCCACCACATGGAAATTGATCCTAAGGTTGTCCTACATAGACAAAAAAGGAGAGTCCTCAATCCTGAGTGGTACGAGGCCCTGAAGGATAAAGTTTAGAAGCTCATCCAGAATGGCTTCATCAGGGGTGTCACCTATCCGAGGTGGGTCTCCAATCCAGTTTTAGTGAAGAAACACAACAGCAATTGGAGGGTGTGCATCGATTTCACTAACCTTAACAAAGCTTGCCTGAAGGACAGTTTTCCACTTCTAAGGATTGACCAACTGGTAGACTCCATGGCTGGGCACGAGTTATTGAGTTTCATGGACGCATACTCCATCTACAATCAAATCCCCATGCATCCGGCCGATAAGGAACACACATCTTTCATCACAGATTGAGGCCTTTACTGCTACAAGCTGATGCCTTCGGGTTGAAAAACGTCGGAGCAACATATCAAAGGCTCATCAACAAAATGTTTGTGGACCTCATTGGCAAGACAATGGAGGTCTATGTAGATGACATGCTGGTAAAGAGTTTGGAATTTGGGGACCACATAACACACCTCAACAGCACCTTCCAAATCTTGAGAAGATATAGGATGAGGCTCAACCCCCTCAAATGCGCCTTCGGAGTGGCCTCCGGCAAATTCTTAGGATAAATGGTCAACCAACGTGGTATTGAAGCCAACCCTGAGAAGATCAAGGCCCATTGCAAGATGAGGTCCCTCCAAAAGCCAAAGGAAGTGCAAAGCTTGACTGGACAAGTGGCCGCGCTTAGCCGCTTCGTCTCCAAAGCTACGGACAAATGCCTCCCATTTTTCAAAGTGCTAAAAGTTGGAAATAAGTTCTAGTGGAATGAGGAATATAAAGAGGCCTTCCAGGGCCTGAAAAGGCACCTAGGAAGGCCCCCCTCCTCTCCAAATCGAAGCCCGTGAAATCCTACAGCTGTATTTAGCCGTCTCAAATGAGGCCATCAGTGCGGTTCTAATCCGAGAAGAGGGAACCACCTAACTCCCCGTTTACTGTACAAGTAAAGGACTCCTATCGCCTGAAATCCGCTACCCGAATATGGAGAAACTTGCTTTGGCCTTGATCAAGGCCTCCAGGAAGTTGAGACCCTACTTCCAACCCGCACCATCCGTGTGTTGACAAACTTTCCCATAAAGCAAGCACTTGAAAAGCCTGATGCCTCAAGGAGATTATTGAAATGGGCAGTGGAGTTAAGTGAATTTGACCTCATGTTCAAGGTTAGGGCAGCCATCAAGGGCCAAGCCTTAGCTGACTTTGTGGCAGAGTTCGCCAACTTACCCGAGGTAGATGAAATTATGGAACAAGCCGAGCCTCTTACGTGGAACCCATTCGTTGATAGGTCGGCTCAGGTGCTGGAGTTGTCCTCATCAACCTGAAAGGTCACAAGCTGAACTCGACAGTGAGCTTCGAGTTCAAGGCCACCAATAATGTAGCAGAATATGAGGCACTTCTCCCAGGCCTCAGGTTAGCCAAAGAAATGCAAGTAAAGAGGCTGCTCATCAGTAGCGACTTCCAGCTGGTCGTTAGCCAAGTCAACGGTAACTTTTCAGCCAGGGACAAAATAATGGCCTCCTACTTGAAAATGGTGATGAATCTCCTCCCATCCTTTGAAAAGTTTGAGTTGATCCAGATTCTGAACTGCTCATAGTAGTCCTTATAGAGTACCTCCTCATGCCGTCAACCGAGGCCCCCAATGTAATGTGAGTCACTGGGACTCCTACCTGGATACAGCCCATCGTGGCATACTTCAAGGACCAGGTACTTCCCACTGACAAGCATGAGGCCTACAAGCTAAGGAGGAGGTCAGCTGATTTCCTCTTCAATGATGATGTACTCTATAAGAGAAGCTTATCCTCTCTACTCTTACGATGCGTCGGAGGAGAAGAGACTACCTACATCTTAAGAGAAGTCCATGAGGGTGTGTGCGGCAACCACTCTGGAGATCTATCTTTGGCACAAAAAATACTAAGGCAGGGGTACTACTGGCCTACATTGAAAAGGAATGCCTCGAGTTTGTACGAAAATGTCACCAATGCCAATGATTTTTTCCTGTCCAAAGACAACCATCGCAGATTTGACCGCGGTCTCCAGCCCTTGGCCTTTCTCGAAGTGGGGTATGGACCTCATAGGTCCTCTACCAAAAGGCAGAGGAGGTGTGAGCTTTGCAATTGTGGCCATTGATTACTTCACGAAGTGGGTTGAAGCTGAACCCTTGACAAAAATTACAGAAGCCAACACTTCAAAGTTCTTGTGGAAGAATATCATATGCCGATTCGGGATTTCCTACTAGATCGTCTCAGACAATGGTAGATAGTTCGACAACAAGAAGATCAGAAGCTTGTGTGAAGAACTTGGCATCAAGAAACACTTCTCCACCCCTCACCACCCACAAGCAAATGGCCAGGTTGAGGCTGTGAACAAGACAATCAAGCACGTCCTGAAAAGGAAGCTTGATGTGTCAAAAGGGGCCTGGGTGGATGAGCTGCCACAGGTTCTTTGGCCAATCCGAACCACTACGAGGACCCCAACAGGGGAAACACCTTTCCTCATGGCATATGGGATTGAGAGAATGAGCCCTGTCGAGGTCGAACTTCCATCTCCAAGACATCTGTATTTCAGTGAGATAATAAACGACGAGCTTCGCAGGTGCGACCTCGACTTCAATGAGGAAAGGAGAGATGATGCCCAGCTGAAACTCGGCATATATCAAAGAAAGATGACGAAGTACTTCAACTAAAAAGTAAAGAAGAAGTCATTTCGAATCAACAACTTGGTCCTTAGGAGAGTCTTCTTCTCCTCGATGGAACCTGGCACTAGTTTCCTGGGCCCAAATTGGGAAGGTCCATATAAAATCAGAGAGGATATCCGACCCGGGACTTATTGGATTGAAGACATGAACGGCAAGGCACAACCGTATCCATGGAACATTGAGCACCTCCGAATCTATTATCAATAAATGTACTACCTCGTTGGACGATCTTTCCCAGTTTATGTAACATTTTCATAATTCAATAAAATTATCCATGATTGAATTCACGTGTTGCATTACGTCATCACCTCGGAGGAGAGGCCAGCATCCCATCTCTGGGCCACCTCGTCTGAACTCTGAGGCGCACGCACTTGCTTCTCTTTGGAGAGGCTGAACGCCACTGGGAGAAGCCTCAATATGGCTGAACCATCCACCATGTTGGGAAACGTCGTCACCTCGGAGAAGAGGCCAGCGTCCTATCTTTGGGCTACCTCGTCTGAAATCCGAGGCGCACGCACTTGCCTCCCTTTGGCGAGGCTGAACGCCACTTGGAGAAGCCTTAGCATGGTTGAACCATACACCATGTTGGGAAGTATCGTCACCTCGAAGGAGAGGCCAGCATCCCATATTTGGGCCATCTCCTTTGAACTCCAAGGCGCACGCACTTGCCTCCCTTTGGCGAGGCTGAATGCCACTGGGAGAAACCTCAGCATGGCTGAACCATCCACGATGTTAGGAAGTGTCTTCACCTCGGAGAAGAGGCCATCGTCCCATTTTTGGGCCACCTCGTCTGAACTCCGAGGCGCACGCCCTTACCTCCTTTTGGCGAGGCTGAACGCCACTGGAAGAACTCTCAACGTGGCTAAACCATCCACCATGTTGGGAAGCGTCCTCACCTCGGAAGAGAGGCCAGCGTCCCATCTTTGAGCCACCTCGCTTGAACTCCGAGGCGCATACACTTTTACACCTATTTAGGCACAAGGTTCAACTACTACTAGCTTCACGCAACTACCTTTCGAATCAGACAATATTCTCAGTTCGACTGAAATGCGGTACAGTCAGGATCCATTCAGGTTACAATTATTGAGCTTAAGTACAATTCATTTGCTTAAGTCCACTATTGATCATGGCTTGTGAGGCTTGCGTATAATTTACTAGCTCAAGTGATGGGAGTTATGATACCAAGTTAAAGTTGTTCAGTTCTTCAATCAACATTAAGTTCAATTACTTAACGAGGCCAATGTACTTTGGAGAAAAACAACGTTAAATGAAAGAAATTATATTGATTTACAATAAAGGTTACAAAAGGGGAGCCTGAGGCCAGTACATCAGAAATATCTGAAAAGAAAACTATCCTAAGCCTGGGATGACGGTGGAGGTGCCTCAACAGCTGGGGCCTCCATAGCTTGAGCATCAAAACTTCCTTCTTCTGCCTCCGCTACTTTATCTCCAACCACTTCATCAGCTGGGGTTTGAGGCACTTCACCCACAAACTCTGTCCTCAGCTGTGACAGGTCTTGATTTGGGAAAAATTCCTTAGCCCTCTCCATCATCTCGGCATAAGCATAGTTTCTCCAGTAGGTGCTGAAGCTCTTGTACTCCTCAGTATTGTGGAAGTTGGCAATATAGTCTTTCACCGCCTCCTCCCTAGCCACTTTGGCCTCCTCTTTTGCCCTGGCCGCTTCATCAACGTACCACTTTATCTTTCCCTCCAAGAACTTGTACGCATCTTGGGCCCCAGCCAGCTCCAAATTTGCCTTCTCCAAGGCTTCGACAGTCACCTTTTGGTGGTCATTGGAAACTTCCACTTTCTTAGTCAAGAAGGCCACCTCGCACTAGGACTCATACACCTCTTTCTTCAACGCCTCGATCTGAGCCAAAGAAGACTTCAACTTGGCCGTATCTTCAAGTTTTTGGGCCCTCGCTTCCTCCGCCTCAGCTCTAGCTCCCTTCAGCTATTCTGCAAAGGAGGCCATCTTCTTCTCCGAGGACTGGGTCCTCATTTGAAAGTCAGTAAGGGCCTCCCTACACTCCAGTGCGAGGCCAAAGTTCCTCACACTTTGGCTCATGAGGGCCTTTGTCAAATCTGTGGCGACGCATGAGGAGGCATGCAACTGCCACCGATCCGTCCATAATTCGTAGAAGCTTTCTGTGGCATTTCGGATCTCAAGTGGCAAAGTCGCCACCAATGCTAGAGCCAGAACCTCTTCCCTTTCGGCAAGGAAGTTCGGAGACTTCTCTTGTACCCTCGCAGACCTCTGCTTGGCGACCTCCTCCTCTGCCGCCTCAGCTGCCCTCCTTTCAGCCTCTTTCTTAGCCTCCCCGACCTCGGCTCGTCGAACCATTTCAATCTTTACCGCTTTCGAGGCGGATGCAAGGAGCTTCAATTAAGTGACTTCTCTGCCTTTATGGGACATAGAGGTCTCAAACTTTCCTGATGAGCTGGTGATGTGCACCAGCTTCCTCTTCTTCGGCTCCTCGGGGACCTTCTCCTTCCTCCGAGCCTCTGAGGTTCCCCCTCTTCAGGAGCCATTGAACTGCCGTCCTTAGAGAGGCACTTGACCCTGTCCTGAACCTCTTTGGCACCACTGGACATCGACTTTAGGGGCCTCACCTTCATAGTAGATGTGGCCCTAAGTATAGAGGCCATGTCAGGGGCTAGGTATTCCCTGCTCTTTAACTTATCTGCAGAACATGTAAGTGCATCAGCATCAAAACAAAAGGAAAGAAATGTACAAGTGTAGGAGCTTCTTATCCTTGGAGGCCATCAGTTCGAAATCAAGGAAGTAGCGACTTCGGTCGATGAGGTGGTCGAAGTAGTGAAGCTTGAGAGGTCTCTTGTAAATGTCCTCTATCACTTCGAACTCCTCCTTGCTCAACTCAAACCTCGTACTGCTATCTGCAAAGGAAGCCTCAACAATTAGAAAGAGAAATTTGAATACAGAATGCAAACTACTTAGGCTGGAAGACTCACGAGTTTCGTAATACTGGGTTGGTATTGTGCAAGCCAGGGTTGTGTCTCCCTCCACTGCCTGGCACTTGCCCATCACCCAGAACCACGACTCATTCCACCCCTTAATGGAAGAAGGCAGCTCCACCATAAAGGGTGCACGAGCCCCCTAAGAAGTTAAGTAATACCACCCCCTGACTCCTTACTTATTACCCTAGGCCGGAATAGGGTCATGAAGACATGGAGAGGCATATCCTCCGCAAGTGACACTTCATTCCATAGGAAGTACGAGTCAACCAACTGGCTCCACCCATTTGGCAGAATCTGGGTCGGGACAACATAAAGTTCCTCGCACCGCCCTGAAGAAGGGGTACAAAGGAAGACGCATACCTGCCTTAAACAGGTACTCGCTCACCGCCACGCATCCAGACCTCGGATAGCAGGCTCGCTCATGGACCTCGGGTACTAACATCTCTACATAATGGGGTACACAGTACCTTTCCCTAATCTCCCCCATCCTTTTCCCTGTCATATTCGAAGGGACCCTAGACGCCCCCCATACTACACTGTAGTCTACTGCCTCCTCGGTCATAGCATATTGCTCAACCTCGGAGTCCCTCCTATAACAAGCCCCCTGACCAAATGACGCCACAGTGACCAACTCCCTACCCAAAGTGGATTCCATTTCAAAAAACGACTAAGAGCACGATACAAGGGATTTTCTGTGAAAATACCTAAGGGAATAACTACGTCGACGGAATGGTGATGGAAAACTAGGGAAAAATAGCTTCAACGCCGGAAAACTTAAAGCTTTGGAAGAAAAATCAGATTGCAAAAGGTAGAAAATCCAATGAAATGGGGGTCTCTCGACTTTTATAAAAGGCCAGACGAACCCCAACCGTCTGATCAAAACCCATCCAATATGGACCCTTCATTCTAAATCAAATCCGAGGCGTAGAATTCAAACGATTTTTCAAACCTACGCCTCAAATTTAAGCATGTCTCCCACGCACCTCCTCCAATGCGTCTGCTTCTAGAAGCTCCAGCTGTTCTCATGATTACGGTTTTAATTCGACGGTCGCAGGCACCTTGGAAGTTGTAAGGGTTCAGCCACCTTTCCTCGAAAATATAAGCAAAACATCAAATCATTTGCACAGCTGTCGAGGAACAATTATTGTCAATGTGCCTCAGATATCAACCATCAAGCCTCGCAAGTTCGTTTTTCTCATCAGAAAACCATCAAGCCTCGCAGGTTCGATTTTCCTCATCAGAAATCAATCATCAAGCCTTATAGGTTCAGTTTTCTCAACTACGTCAGTTTCCTCATCAGAAATCAGCCATCAAGCCTCACAGGTTCAGTTTCTCAACCACCTCTACTTCCTCATCAGAATTCAGCCATAAATCGTCACAGGTTCGATTTCTCAACCACCTCGGCTTCCTCATCAAAATTTAGGCATAAATCCTCACAGGTTCGGTTTCTCAACCACCTCGACTTCCTCATCAGAATCCAGCTATCAAGCCTCGCAAGTCCGGTTTCTCAAACACCTCAGCTTCATCATTCTCATCACTCCTCGACAACAGCAAATCTCTAACTCCAAACATTATATAAATATCTATACTTGGACTTGGGGACTATTATTTGGGGTACAAAAATTTTCAAAAATTTCTTTCGATTTAACCAATTGGCGTTACTTCACCGAAGCCATCGCATTACATAAATGACTATACTCGGACTTGGGGGACTATTGTTATGTATTTGCACACTTGGGCAACCCACCAGAGCCCACGGTCAACTTATGCGGAACCACGTGGTACTCAAGCCGAGGTAATTTGCACAGCCGAAGCCCATAAACCGAGCTCCACAGAAGCCCCGGCTCGTATATTTCGAGGCCCATCTATCATTGCCTCCTGAGGAGCTTCCGAAGCCCATATGTTGAGGCCCTTTGAAGGTAGACAAGGCCCTATTGGTCGAAGCTCTGTTGCTGAGGTGGCAGTCTCCGAATCACAAAGCAACATCTTCCATAGACACCTCTCTCAAGAGATCTTCTGCACAAAAATCTTACTTGAATGATTGATAGGACGCTTGTCATGAGTGTAAATGTTAAGTCTTGTCACTAGTAGATGCGACTCTGCCAATCAATAAATGTATAACAGGCTAGGTGCGACTGATGCCTATAATTTGACATATAACTCAACCATAGATGAGGCCACGTGTACCCCGAACCAAAGGTCATTATCTAACTAGTGACACTATAAATACTTCCCTATGTACCCCATACAAAGGCTAATGCAAGAATTAATACAAAAAATCATACTTTACTCAACTCTCTCTCTCTCTTATTATCTTGCAACACAATACGCGTTTACACATTTTTACATATACATTTACAAACACCGATTGGTAATTATTGTACAATCGGTCTACGATCATCTGGCCGGATTTCGAACGTTCTCGTCCCGCATCGTTGAGCTACTCCCACGCTGTCCACGTATTTTTGCGTGTTGGACTTTTGCTTACGTGTGCGCGGGTGGGTCCGATATTTGTTGACAATATTTTTTGGGGTCAACAGGCCCCATATTAATATTATAATTTATATGTTAAAGTATGGATGTCACTTATCCAGAGAGTCATTCAATTGGAGCAACAATAAGTTATGGAAACGAGACGATAGAATTATCAATAAAATACTAGAGTACACTCCACATTATAATTGAAACCTAATCTCTCAATTTTCAACATTGAATTATCCCTTCTTGAATGGTAATAATTTCAACACACTTGCAAATTGAGAAAATTACTACTCCCAAAAAATATTCATTATTTTTCTCTACCTTTTATTTTAAATAAGTTTTCTCTAGATTATTATATTATTTTCCTACATTAAAAATTGAAATAATTTGAATGCATTTAATTATAAAGAGTGGACTTGTGACACGCCCCGCCCCTTGTAACGCTACTAGAGCGAAACGTGATGCGCGTCGATGATAGATGCCAACTAAAAGTCAGATCCACCATCAAAGCTACTACAAGTTCAATTTATCACTTTTTATACATAATTTTTCTAATAGAATTTTGGCCTTTTTTTTTTGTAAACATGACTAACCAACTTGTGATCAATTATACACAAATCCCAAACTATAACACAACATAATAGAGATAAGCCGGAATCTCAACTTTTACCAAGAAATAACATGAAATATACATATAAATACAAAATACATAGTGAGCCCCCTAACAATTTACAAATGATGCAAAATCACATCTAAACATGAACATGCGTCCCAAAATACTGACTACATGCTCTATGAAATGAGTCATACTAACAACCTCTGGTGTGTGGTTCTTACTCCAAAATCAAGGCTCAACTTCAAAAGATGTCCTGCTGCCTGATAAGAAAAATATGGGAAAATATATGAGTTGATAGCTCAGTGAATGGAGAAATTCGAAAATAAATATATTTTTTTCATTTTACATTTTTATCGAAAATCGAATTCATATCATTGAATAATTTACAAGATAACATCATATAATTGTAGCCAAAATGTGAGACATCCACGTAATATCATAAAATATCATCTCAAATCACGATATAAACATTAGTTGGTAATCATACTATAATCTCATCACATCAAATGCCCTGGAAAAATCCACAAAAAATGTACCCTCTGATTGACGCCTGTAATCCGCACCTCAGGCTAAAAACTTTCGCCACGAGCTTTTGGCCCCCTCCATGAACGAAAGCTGGTCTCAAGATTTCTGATAATCAATTTTAGAACATTGCCAATGCCTCCCTATGAATTATATGTACACGATCAAGACCCTTCCATGTAGGATAGAACATGGCCAAGGCTCTTCTGTGAATTAGAAGAAGTATATAATCATGAGTACTTTCTGACCGATCTCAATATTACATGTCTCATATACCAAATAAATCTCAATATTATATGTCTTACATATCAAATCACAAATATACATAAATAATCTTTGAGTTTCAACATGTATCATAATAAAAGAGATTTTCATAATAATTATATAATCGAACACATGGTTACACATACTTTGATAATATACTTCATTTATAAATACTTTTTAAAATATTTATGTTTTTCCACTCACAGAACTATGTACGCCAATATCAACTCGGTCGGTAAGTTGTCCCGATATCCGTATCGCCGCCTGAAATGTGATATAATTTTTAAATCAACAATTAACTAGTTTAAGTAATTTCAATAATTGAATATGCTATATCTAAACTTAATCATTTTCCGTTTAAGCAATTTCTAAAGTCTCTTTAATCACTAAAATTAGTTTTTCTTTCATTTAACTCAATTTCATAGCTTATTATACTTAATTCCTTCAATAAAATTGAATTTAATTTAACAATCTAACAACTATAATATTAAATATAACTTGACAATAAGTAACATTTTACTTACCATTCAAAATTGAGGAATTCAATTTTAATAGTATGAAGCACTTTATTCCTATTACGTTGGCAAATTTTTTATATTTTTTTTCTTTCTTCTTCTACTTTATTTATTTATTTATGGGTTTGGTTTGACTTTTAATTTACTAAAGGTTGTCTCAAAATTAAAATGCTAAGTTAAAGAGTATATTAGAACATGATTTTAACTATTGCCTCAAAATATAGAGCATCTCTTGTTGAAAAAGTCTTTTGAATATGCTCCTATTTATGCTAGTAGATTAATTACATTTAATTAAGATACATTTCCAATCAACTTACACGATATAAACTAATTATGAGCTCAATCATTTTTTTTTCTTTTTTGGGAAAAATGTTCTTTTCATATTTTTCTTGTGAGTTCAAAACCTATGACATTCAATCCAGTTTTTATTTGTTTTTTTTTTTTTTTTTTTCAAGTATTTAGTGAATAGTAAATTAGGAGGGGACGAAAGAAGAAAGAATAT
>NC_036244.1:3905384-3993152 GCF_002742605.1 Olea europaea var. sylvestris | reverse complement strand
AAAAAAAAAAAAAACAGAAAGTACGAATAGGATATAACAGAGATAGAATGCTGAAAGAAATATGAGAATTTGAATAATATTTCTTTTAATTTATTACAACGAGATTCCTTATACAAGTAAATCTCTTTTCCTGTTTGTGTGAGTCAACAAAAGAAATAATTAGGCAATTTGCGGGATAATTGACAAAACTTAACAGCTATAATATAAACTTTGGCTTGGTTGGATATTGTTGTATATTTTAAGATGATCAATTTTAGCTATGCTGAGTTCCGGGAACATTTACTTAAGTGCTTGATAAACTTCTATTTCAGAATTATTATATATTTTAAGATAAGCATTTTAGTAATTGATAAAAAAAAAAAAATCTTAATTGTGTCTATACACAAATATTAATATTGTAGCATTTATTTTTACTTCTATAATTTGGTGTGGTTTTTGAAAAGCTAAAAGTAGCTTTGAGCATCTTTGAATAATTTTTTGAAAATTTTTAGCCTAATTAAAAGACCATTTTAGCTAAAAAAAAAAAAAAAAGGGATTGAGCATGACTTTACAGAAACTCTTCTATATGAACATGAGAAGGACGATTCTTTCTAAACTCTCAGATTATCAATTACATTTGTAAAGTGTAATTTTAGATAACAAATAAAAAAATTCCAACTTTATTCATGGTTTATATATAAATTTTTTTTTCAATGACTAATAATTCAGTTCATAACTAAAAAGGAAAAAAACTGAATTGTTATTATCTTAATTATTTTGATGGTGAAAACAATGCATTATTAGCATTAAGGTTAAAATTGTTATAATAGTAGCAGCAAATCTGTACAAAACAGATAAAAGTTCTCCTAAAACGTAAGGCACTTTTAAAAATTAGTTTTCACACACTATTTAGAAAGCCATGACTTCTATTTCTCGTTTTCTTCTTCTACGTAAAAGTAAAAGCAAAGCTATGACAAACAAACTTTTAGTATTATTAATTTTCTATCTAAAATTAATACATTTACCATATTATTTTAAAAGAAAAAATATTATTAATCTTAAAATTTACAAAATAATGGACAAGAAAAAAAAGTGGAAGAATCCTGAATGATGAATGTGACTTTATTACTGTAGAATATCAAAAAATGTAGAATACTAACAAACATATGACACAAAAGTAATTAATTTTATATGGGTTAAAATATATACAACACAATTTAGTGGTATTAATTGTTCATAGTTTTTATATATTATCAGATTTATGTCCTAACTTTTTCTAATCGCAGTTTTATCCTTAACCTTCCATTTTGTCTTTAATGATGATTCTCATCAATGAGGAACAAATATTTAGTAATAATTTTGTATATATTCTTTCTTATTTAAATAAGAGGGAAAAATAAATATTTTTAATCTCTCTAATATAATTTTTGGATGGAACTGTTATCATGAACAAGATATAATATTGGAACTCGAAAGCATAGTTGTCAGACTTGACCCGAACACTGACCCGGACAATACAGCGGGTCAATGGATTAGTAGTTCAGCCAATGACCCGATAATTCAACTAGCGGATCAATTCCTGTCAAATGTATTATTAATTATTTTCATTGAACAATAAGATTTTACCATTCTCTAATAATAACTAAATTAACATCATATTATTTTATTAACTAAAGATCAATATGTATCCCAAATTTCATAGATTCTAAATCATATGTGGTCAAATATGCATATGAAACAATGAAAACAACAATTAATGATAAAATACTACTTTATCTAACAAAATTCAACAAGATAGCTTCATATACTATGAGAATATGCTTGCAAAAACAAAACTATCATTTAAAAGTCATTTGTTGATAAAGAACATGTTAACAAAGTAAATTATTTGAGATAAGTCAATATTTTCTTAGTTAAAAAGAGTTTGAGTACATCCATGCTAGGGTCTCGGACATAAATTCTTCAATTTTCGCCTTGTGCAAATGATGGAGTCTCGGTCATAATAAAATCCTCGTTTCCATTGTTTGGCCATTGGAACCTCGCCTTTAAGTTGATCAATCTAGTTACATTCTTGATTCTTTTTCCAATATTTGCTGCAATTTCTCATGACCTCAATCAATCAACTAAAGGTAGCAATAATTTTCTTATTATAATCGATTTAAACAATAATAGGAGTTAACAGAAGAAGAAATCATATATTTATGATTTAAAAAAATTATCCCGAGTATAAAATGAAGTTGGTCGAGCTTTTTAAGCAAGATACATATGACAGAGACACCTATTCTTCCATCCCTTAAAATTTGAAATTGGAGATTTGGATTTTTCATTTTTGGGAGTGGTTGAATTGCAAGAGATTGGAGATGGCAGCTGAGCTTTTTGATTTTGCAAGAATCCCTAATGTTTCAGAATTTTTGAAGACACGGGGATGGGGAAAGTGGAAAGACAAATAAACATGGGTTAATTAAGACTCGGTCAGGTCAAGGAAAAGTGGAACACATGTTTTATTAAAAATCGGTGGTTCAAAAGGGTGGATGGCGAGTTGTTTGTTCAGCCATAAATTCATTAAACTCGGAGCGGAACTGGGTCCGGTTCAACGGATTTTGGACTGAACCGGCCGGTCTGGTTCGAGTTTTATAATTATGCTCGAAAACAATCCCAAATGGAGCCTTAGCCTAGATAATTTCCAAGAAACATTAACCGAAATTTCAGGACCACCATTTAGTTTAGATAAAAATCAGATTTCAAATTTTTAATTTTAATTACATTTTAATCAACTTTTTTAACTGAACCAAATAGGGATTAATTGTTGAATTTGCATCGGTCGTAATAAAGCCACTATCTCTCCTTTTTAAGTAAACTAACTTCTTTTCCCTGTATTTTTACGTGAGATGAGACACCACCAATGCCTAACCCAACAAAATTTTCCGTTCATAATGAGTTTAAAAATTGATACACACACCACTAATAACCTATATTTCTAGATATTATCATATTGCTGAGCTTTTGAATTTTTGGTAGGATTTTGTGACGGAAACAATTTACCCGATGAACGGTTAATGCGAACTATTGACGCAATTTAGCAACCCTAAAAAATTGAATTCTCATCTGTAGCTATATATGAAAGGAATGCTTGATAGAGACACAGACTTGACATTTGAACAACATAGTTTAATGTATTAAAAGGTGCCAGTTACAAAGTTTATTCAAATTACCTATTTCAGGCAATTATGAGGGTCTATTTTGGGTGAATAGTGCCACCCAGAATATCAGTGGAATAAACTGGAAAATAGGCCCTAAGCTTCAATTCTATCTTTGCAATTTTACAATGATTTGCAATATATTTAGCCAGGTAGAGACACAGCCTTTTGTTTTTTGAAACAAAACGCAAACTTGATTAAATCATGTCGTTTCACATTATTGAGAAAAAAATATTCCATCAAAATGTATAGTGTAGTTTCTCTCGACTTAGTTTTAGGTCCCATCATCCCAGGTGTGTGTGGTTCTTTGTACTATGTGTCGTGTGTATCCCTAATTCTAATAAAAACTAATACACATATTGTGCGCATACCTTCTCTCTGGCTCCAAGAAAATGTAATTTTCTTTTTTACTCTCCAACTCTAAATCCTTCAAACACTTCTAATTGTCAAAGGATTCGTTTTCCTTAATTTCCTTTTAACCCCCAACTAGTATCCGTGTCTTTGTCCAATATTTATTTCTTTGGTCCTCTCTCTCTACATTACAAGTAATTTGGAGCCCTTTAATTATTTATTTTCTAACTTTTTGTCAAACCCAACACCCAGCATGCGAAATCGAAATAAGAATACATTCCGTACTTAATATATTAAAAGACGTATATAAGTTAGAAGGGTTGATTATCATCGAAGGATTTAATAACTAACATTTATATATATAGCATAATTTATTCAAAGAATATATTGCTTAACACATGACATGATTATTTAAAATGGTTTAAAAACGCTTGCAAGACAAAAGCCCTAATGTGATTCTGCACATTTTCTTAGTGGAAGATTAGTACCTAATTTAATCACATATAAAATATATAACTATGAATTTAACCCTACAATGGCATTGGATACTTCTATATTGGTGAAACTGTGTTTCAAATCCATTGGATGGCCAATTTAACACGACATAGCACCAGCATCTGAAGAGACAAAAAGTGAAAACCCTACTTGCTTTCTTGAATTTCAGAGGTGACTTAATATCGAGTACATAGAAGTCATGAGTTCAAATATTATGTACCGCTACCTATTTATGAAAATTGTCAACATATGAAACTGAAAAAATGGTCTCTAAACGTTAAATGGTGCTTTGAAGAAAATAAATAAATAAATGAATTCCGTAGACGTGTAACGTCTTAAGTCATTTTCACAATATATATACTTGAGGTCTCTCTTCATTTTCTCCTCCTTATTCTTAGACTCCTGGTAAGAATTAGATCCCAAGGGGCAACAATGAAAAGAGGTGAAAGCTCTGGAGGTGGCCAGAGTTCCTTAGGCTACCTATTTGGTTCCGATGATAAGCAAAAAAACAATGCACCATTGGCATCACCTGCTGCTTGTACACCGCCTTATGGAATCGATATCATCGATGAAAAGCCCCCAGAAAGTCCTCCTCCTAAAGAAAAAAAAGGAGTCACCAACAACCACCAAAGGGTCCAGGGTCAGAATTCAGGAAATTTCATCACTGTGAGTTAATTATTTAACCACACAAGAAAGCTTTTACTGTAGTTCTTTCTTGTTGACCCCTTGTTTTCCCCCTTGGGTAGACTAAATGTTACACTAATTCTTTAATTTGGAGAGAGGAAATCATACTCACCAATCCTTAACCAAAGTGGTCACTTTTCATTAGACTAAGAAGCTTGAAGAGAAAAAATGGGGTACTCCAAGCCAATAGAAATTCAATCAAACTTTTTTCTTCTCAAATATTTCCATATTCTCTGTGATATTTCGAAATTCTACATTTTTTGAGATTATTTCCATAATTGTATGTTTAAATTAACACGGATCATTGTGCGTGTGCTAGGATCGTCCATCCACTAAAGTTAAGTCGGTACCAGGTGGAGATTCGTCACTCGGTTACCTGTTTGGAGATAAGTCATGAGACTTTTGCCTTGTGAATGTTCTATCGTGGTTGGTCTGATTTCTGCTCCATGTAGAAGGGTGTGAAATGTTTGTGCTCTTGGAAATTATGTTAGGGTTTGTAGGGTTTGCTCTTTGTGTGATTATTTACTTCCTGTACATCAGCTTCTGAAGTCTGAACCGCCTGATTAGGATTTTCTCTATTATAGTCTGCTCATTTGGCAAGAATAAGAACTGTAAAATAAGCCTAATTTCGAGGCAGCTATATTTGATATGGGGTGTGATTTGTTTATTTTCATGTAAAAACTTCTGCACTTGTGTTTTTTTTCGACAGATATACATCCACATACTTCAGTATATCGAAAACTAGTAATAAAACTTCCGTATAGAAAGAGAAGATAGGAGGGGAAGAAAATTTCTTAAGATTACGTGTAAATCTTGGGAATTCTATTGACATTTTCTCCTTCATTTGGTGATTGTCCACTTTTCCTGGTTAATTTTGAATCGTGTTTAGTCTTATTTGAAACTGTACAAGTTTTATTATATTGCTGCGATACTGCATAGATATAATAGAGGTCATCAAATACTTTGAACTTTAAAATTTTGAATTTATGAATAAAATGCAATAGGATAACACAAAATAAATATAAAGTTAAATAAATCATGTTGGTTGTCGATGCTCTATGCTTCTTTTTGCTCTAAGTTCAGATATATTTAAGAAATGTGGCAAGAGTAATTTTAATCTCGAAAATTACTTATCTAGCATCTGTGATTGGTTCGTGTTCATGAGAGTAATATAATTAAGTCAAAAACACCATATTTTTAATTAGTTCTTAAATTCTAAGCTCATCTGCAGTTCAATTTGTTGGATCAATCTGCCAAATCTCACAAAGAAGACATCAGTTCTGTAGGCTAGCTATGGAATAATCCTCTAACAATTGAATGATTAGCAAAAAATAAATGCTGCAATTGACAACCACAGCTACCATTTACCAAGATAAATAGAACTATAAAGATAACTAGACAAATATTAGCACAGTAATGCTATTCATAGTTAACGACTGCAGTAATCTTCTTTATGTGATAGCTTGTTATTTGAAGCGTTAGCTTGTTATTTATGACAACAAAATTAAAAAAAATAAATTAATATTTCAAATAACAAACTATCATATAAGAATGACCACTACAGTTGCTTACTATGAACGGTATTATTCTAGCCTTGATTGACTAAAAGAGCAACAATCACATCTTTTTTGGCTTTGGTTAAAATTTCTTAATAGGAATAATTAGTCCAAACTCTCATATATCGATTATTATTTTTGTATTCAGGCATAACATCTCATACCAAGGTTGTCAGCTCATTAGGGAAGAGTAATCGGGAAATTTTACATTCATTTGAGTTTGAAACCGATCAACTTGTACATTTGAACTTTGATGATATATTGCTAATTTCATCTCAAAGCTTAAGTTAATAGAGAAAGATTATAGATATTTACTTAAATTCCATCTTCAACATATCATCTCGTGTGTACAAGAGATTCATTTCTTAATTAAAAGTAATAATATAAGCACACTTTTTATAAATGACTGTGGCAGGATTTGATTCAGTTCTAACAAAATAGTCAAAATACAGCTTAAAAGTTAAACCTCCTTAAACTTTGAAACTTTGAAATGGACATCAGCGAAGGTAATTAAAAAGATAAATAAAGTTAAAATTATGTTCGAAGTTATTTTTAATATTGAGTACTAAACGCGTCTTTAAAGTCATGATCTAATTTTCTTTTAATATTCTAGCTTCTTCCCTCGTGAATATTTGCTATAACATCTTCTCCTTGTCACTTTTTATTGGTTAGTTCCTAGAAAAACATTTTGACAATAGAAATGATTTGATCAAATTAAGGATATCAGATCATTTCATCATTTTAGCTGTCTAAGTGTAGACCAACTCTTTTCTACATGTTTGGCCAACAAAAGTACACATTATTAATTGACTTTTGATCAACATCAACAGTATAAAGTCTTTGGCGAAATAGTATAATTCTTGTTGCAAAGCATAATTTGTCAGCCTGACATTTGCTCTTTCTGTGATTAATTACTTCCTAAACATTAACGGCTTGATTAGGATTTTCTCTGTAGTCTGCTCCTTTGGCAAGAATAAGAACTGTAAAATAAGCCTAATTTCGAGGCAGGTATATACTTGATGTGGTGTGTGATTTGTTTATTTTCATGTCAAAAAGTCTGCACTTGTGTTTCTTTCGTATACATTTTATGTATTCACAAACTTCAATACATCGAAAACTAGAAATAGAACTTCTATATAGAAATAGAAGATGGGAGGGGGAGAAAATTGCTTAAAATTATGTGTAAATCTTGGGAATTCTACACTTCTGTTGAAGTTTTCTCCTTCATTTGGTGATCATTTTATAAATGGAATTTTGTAATGTATAATTCATGCAGTTTGTCCACCCTTTTTTTTTGTGGGTTACTTTTCAAGCGTGTTGAGTCTTATTCGAAACTGCATCATTGTTATTACATTGCTATGATACTGCATAGATATAATAGACTAAAATTTTGAATTTTATGAATAAAATGCAATGGACAACAAATTAAATATAGAGTTAAGTAAATCATGTTGATTGTAGATACTCTATGCTTCTCTTTGCTCTAAGTTCACGCACACGCACATATATACAAGAAAATGTGGCAAAAGTAATTTTAAGCTCGAAAAATTACTTATCTAACAGCTGGGATTGGTTCGTGTTCGAGATGGTAGTAATTTAACTAAGTAAAAAACAAATCATTTTTAATTAGTTCTTAAATAATTAAGCTCGTCTAGAGTTTATTTCAGTGGATTTCAATCTGCCAAAATCTTACAAAGATGCATCAGTTCTGTAGGCTAGGTATGGAATGATTAATTAGCAAGACATAGGTAAATAGAACTATAAAGATAACTAGACAAATATTAGCAAGTTTCTTAAAAACTTGATTGAATAAAAAGAGTACAGCCACGTCTTTTTTCGGTTCAATCCATCTTGTTTAGAGGAATAATTAATTCATATTCTTACATATTGATTGTTATTTTTGTATTTAGGCGATTTGAAATTTTGACTTTAACATCTCATAGCAAGATAGATCATTAGAGAAGGGTAATCTTGAAATTTTGCACTCAGATGAGTTTTAAAAATCAAAATGCACATTTGAACTTTTTGAATTTTGACATCTCATTTCAAAGCTTAAATTAATAGAGAGATCACATATATTTACTTAAATTTTATCATCAACATATCATTTCTCGTGTATATGGAATTTTTTTTTTTTTTTTTTTATTAAAAAGCATGATAGAAGCACTAATTTTATAAATGATCGTGGCAACTTTTGATTCAATTCTAAAAAATTAGTTAAAATACAGCTTAAAAGTAAAAACTCCTTAAACTCCGAAACTTTGAAATTGACATCAACGAAGGTAACTAAAAAGGTAAATAAAGTTAAAATTATGTTCGGGGTTGTTATTAATATTGTGTACTAGACGTGTCATTAAAGTGATGATCTAATTTCCTTTTAACATTCTAGTTTCTTCCCTTGTAAAAATTTGCTGCAACATCTTGTCCTTTTCACTTATCTATTGGTTAGTTCCTAGGAAAAAAGCATTTTCCTACAAGAAATGATTTGACCAAGTTAAGGATATCAGATCGAATCGTTTCATCATTTTTGTTGTACAAGTATGGACCAACTCTTTTCTACATGTTTGGCCAACAAAAGTACATATTATTATGTTACTCTCGATCACATCAACAGTGACAAGTCTTTGGCCAAATGGTATAATTCTTGTTGCAAAGCACAACTTGTCAGCTGGCAACCTGAGTTTGTTCATGGTGAACTTAGTCAGCCAAGGAAGACAAATATAAAGATTAATCATCATGTTAGCTATAATTATGAGACTTACTATTCTACGAAATATTAATAATCATATTATGCCCCCATTTAGTGACGATAAAATTAGATTTTTAGTAAATTTTAATAAAAGTTGATCAAATTTAAGTTTAAAAAGTTGATAAAAGTTGTGGATCCCTAAAAAGTATGATAAAAAATTAATATTAAGAAGTAAAGATCAAACATAAGCAAAGTGCAATCACACAGTAGATAAAATTATAGCATTTTTTTCTTCTTTAATAATGTATCCCTATGATATCCATTTTGTCGACAAAAAAATTTGTAAGCGCGATGATAAGTAGTACTAAATAGATCTTTTTTTTTTCTTTTTTTTTTTTTCTTTTTAAGTCTATGTTTGGCTCATGTATATCAAATCACTTTTTGCCACAAAATGTTCAAATATAGTGCCCACTTATTTCTATCTATTTAAAATATAAATCATTCATAACCACTTCCAGAACATAATTTTAATATTGGATAATTGACACAAAACGTCTCTATCTTTCAAGTCTATTGTGAAAAACGTCCATACCTTTCATTTTTTTAGCATTTTTTTGCCCTTATTTCAACTTTTCTTTGTGCTGGACATCCTTCCGTCTACATTCTCTCCGTTAATTAAATACAAAAACGCCTTTTTCTTTCAATGAACAAAGGTAAAATTGTCTTTACCCATTTCACCCCTTCTTCCCCCCATCAACTTAATACAAAAGTAATAGTAGCAACAATATGAATATAAAACACTTTAAATGATTACGTTAAATAAAGAAAAAATGTCGTGAACAACATTATATTTCGAAAATTTCACAACTACTTCTGATGTCATGTTGGGTTACTGGAAAAATTTAGAAACACATATATTGAATGGGTGGTCAATTTATAAAGATTAATATCGGATGTTCACTTCCGGTTTATGCTTATTAAGAGTGAAACCCACTGAGTAAATTGAGAAGAACGAGTGGAAATGGGTACTGTGAAGTACATATTACAATTCAATGGTGAATGACCCATTTTGCCTCAATGGAGAAGATGAACTGGTGCTATTCACTTCGTCTAAGAATTGAATTAACCTTGTGATAATAATCCCTACGTTATAATTTTTCTGAAAATGACCCTACCTTTAAAATGAATTGGTAATAAACGTCCCTATCTTTTAAAAAATTTGCGAATAACGTCCCAACCGTTCAAAATTTTGGCGAGAAAAGTCCCTATTTTCTTCTATTTTCCTTCTGTTTATGCACACAAACAATTCAAACTTCGAATACACGAATTCCATCACAAAATCTCGGACACAATTCATCCACCAATTAACCAAAAAATTGAAGAAAAATGAGCACGTGCAATAAAACAATTCGGACGGAACTTTTCAATTCAAATGTGCAAAATATCCACTGTGCAGCCAATAAAAGTTCTGAACGTGCTTAATTCTGTTCAGTATTCAAAAACATCAAAAACAGCGAAATGAGGTGCTACATTATATCCACAAACTGCATTACACAAACTGTGCACCGAATGAACAAAAACAGAAGCCAAAAGAATTGACAGGAGAACTTGGCTGGCAGCTTCATCCTAATGAAGTGCTGGAGGTGGTGCCCCTTTGCAGCCTCTCTTATTGGGTCCTACTTCATCACATTTTGTACATGTCATTATCAGCCTCGATCTTTTTCGTTGACTTGCAGTTGTTTCTAAAGTTGATTGCGAAGTTCTGGCATTGCTCTTCGGCTTTGTACACCTCTTCGGCTAACTTGAAGAAGCCATCTCATTTGGCTCTTTTCTTCTATTTTTCTTTGGCCTCCCAGCCCTCTTTGTGTACACTGGTGGATCGAGAGGGTTCAAACCTGGGGTTGGCCATGCGTTCAAACCTATGATGGGAGAAATTGAAGGTGTATATGTCCTCATATATGCATCCTTCTTGTAGATATCATCCATGAACTCCATCACGTTCAGACCTCTAGATACAACGGAGGCAATCACATGGCTACATGCAATTCCTAATAATTGCCAACCACGACATGTACAAGTTCTTGTCCTTAAATCCACAGCATGTAACACAGTTCCTGCATTGTGTCGAACTTGAAACTTTTCATTGCCTGCATATTAAGACCATTCCATCCTTGCAAACTTACCATTTTTCTCCAAAATCTTCTGAATTCTAGGTTCTATTGCTGCTGTCCACCGATCACAGGATTCCCTACGGGCTACAATTCTTCTCATCAAATATACCCTTATATCCTCTAGCATGGTTAATATCGGCTTCTCTCTTGCAGTCACAATTGTATTATTAAACGATTCACATAAATTGTTGAGAAACATGTCACACCGATTCCACTCTCTGAAGTGGGATTTACTCCAATGAGAAGTTGGCTTTCCTTCAAGCCATCCATAAGCAGCTGGGTCCAAGTCCAACATCCGTTGCATGTGTTCTAGTCATTGTAATACAATAGTGGCTCTGGCTGCATCTCACAAACAATTCTTTAAAGCCAAATCCTTGTGAGAGAGGCTAAAATTGTTGTATACATGTCTAACACACGTCCTGTGCTCTGAATTTTCAAATAAGGACTCAATTGCATTAGTCAACCCTTTTTGCTTATCTGAAACGAATGTCCAATTCTGAGCGTTGTGTATATGCAAATCATCCTTCAATAACCTCAAAAACCATCTCCAATTATCCTCATTATCAACTTCAACAACAGCATCTGCCACTAGATACATACCATTATTAGCATCAACACCAATCGCAGTCAACAACTGCCTACCAAGTTCTATCTTCAAAAAGCAACAATCTACCCCAATCACCCTTGTGCAACCCCGAAAAAAACCATCTCTCAATACTTCAAGGCAAATATACAACCGTCTAAATTCTTCAGTATACCCCTCAACCAAAGTAGTGGTCCCAATATTTGTTCTCTTCAACTCTTTACAATAATCCCATAGCAATTTCTAATGCTCCACCACACTCCCTCTAATTTTTTCAAGTGCTTTCTCCTTTGATATATACACTTGCCAAGGTGAGATATCACCTAAACCATCCTGCTTAACCCTTTCCATGAATGTGGTAACGATATGTTTTGGTCAACCATCCAATTAGTTAAATTTCTATTTGCCAAATAGGTTGATGTCACTCTAAAATTTTTATACACCATAAGGCAAGCATGCTCTTCTACAAAAGTTTTGATCACCCAACTGGTCTTGTTATGCTTCTTGGTAGCATACAACACCCATGGACAATCTCCTCGACACTTGGCTCTCAATCTGCGAGCATCATCCTTTTTGAACTTAATCTCTCTGTTATTTCTAACTGAATATTCAGTGATTGCAGCCTTTAGAATGGCCTTTGACTCAAATATCAAGCCTGTACAAACAAAAGAATCAATGCATATCATACCTTATTAAACTAAAGTACATAATCATGTTTAAAATAGAAGTAAAAAATATGTTCTAGATACCTTTTCTAAATACTGGATCCTCCATATCTGTCCCAACATGAAAAGCATCATCGAAAGCCTTCTTTCTTGAAGTTGTATCGCACTCTTCTTCACTATGAGTGCTTCGTAAATCATCGGAGTTCCCATACTCGGTATTCGAATCCCTAACCTGCCCATCGGATACACCAAATCCGAAATAAAAAATAATCCTTTCACTTCCAACTTCAGCAGTACCTATAGGCCCCTGCTCCATTTCATAATCCGATTCCACCAAACCTTCGACTTCATCTTCCCCTCTTGGTTCTTCATTTTGATCCTCCTCCACACTTAAATCACCCACATTTGTATCTTTCTCGTTCTGGTATTGTAAAGTCTCCTCATACTATGACCACAACTCCTCAGCATTTTCTTGAAAAAATTGATCTAACCAACTTTCTTCATGCTCCACTCCATTTTCTGCAACCGAAGGTACATAACAACCTTCAGATGTTTGGTCTTCACAACTTGTGAAGACCATTGCAATGCATATGATTGCATTCTAGCTACACAGTATATTTTCATGTCTGCATGTCCATTCCTATCCCTAAGCATCCCATTAATATCATCTTCACTCTCCAATCTCATCAACCCCTTCCCTAAACTCATTTTTTGCTTCTTATAGTAAAATTCCAACACCCTTTCATCACAAGTTCCATGTAAAAATTTACGTAAATTATCTCTCGTGCACTATTTATCATGAAAGAAGTCGACGAAAAGAATGAATTCCTTTTCATATGCCACATTGTTTGGCTTATCATAAAATTGACCTCCATAATGTACTTCGATAGTGAAATATTCAGAATTACCACCTGTAGGCAATAGCCTAAAGTTCATATCAAATGGAGAACATTGACTGCACGCTAAAGGGGAATATGCGCAGTGATAGAAAAAACACCGATTGCATGTGTTGAAGTAGACATAATTTTGGGGATTGCACAATGAAATTGTGTGAATGCACAATAGAATTGGATGAATTCACACAAAATTTAGGGAAAAAACATTGTACCATATCTGGGTCGATCATCACCCGGATTTCTCAAAAATGGAAGAAACATGTTGTTCTTCAAGGGTCTACGTAACAACAATAAATGGCATCAAACCTCCATATAGACTCTCAATCATGCAAAGCACAAAAATACGAACTGGAAAACGAAAATACCCAAAACGTTACCTTCGCTCACTGAAAAAATCGTCAATGCATGCTTCCATTGCACGGACAGATCAAATGCGAGAATATGAACGACAAAGAGAGGAACGGTTGTAGAAATGGAAGAAAGGGTGAGACGTTTCACGCGAAATCACAAGGGAACCGTCGTGCACCTTTGAGGAGATGAAGGGGTTGGAAGAAGGGGTTTAGGTGGGTGAGACAATTTTACCCTTGTTCATTGAAAGAAAAAAGTATTTTTGTATTTAATTAACGGAGAAACTGACGAAATGTGAACGAAAGGACGTCCGCGCAAAGAAAAGTTGAAATGAGGGCAAAAATGTCAAAAAATGAAAGGTATGGACGTTTTGTACCAATTACACTTTTAATATTCTTGTATTGTTTAATTTACTTTCATAAACAAACCATAAATGACTAGGTAAACAAAAAAGCAACGAATAGTTCAATTAACACAAATAATCCTAAAATCTGGTCAAACAAGGAGGTAGTACTCTTTTATAGACTTTCAATTATAGCATCAATATTTATGAATCTCCCCAGTAAAGATGACATATTCTTATTATCAAATGAACAGGTCGATGTCACAAACGTCACACAATTACGGTCACAGTCACAAGTCGTATAAGGTCACAATCATAAAGACACAAATTATAAGTCAAAACCACAAATTTAGTCGCAATCACACTTTTTTTTTTAATTTACATATTATTTATTAGTGACAAATTATCCATTTTATCAATAACTATTATTTGTTGATCACACATTATACACTTTATTGGTTACCAATGTTCTTCATCCCACTCCACCACAATCATCACCTCAACACCACTACCATCATTTGCAAATTGATCACGGCCTGAAATTGCAAGTAGGGGCTTACAATTTCATAAATTACACTAGAAGCCCCTATCCCAACTTTACCAAACCCTAATTTCTCCCTTTTCTTTGAGACATCAATGCATGGCCACAAATAGTACACCATCTTAGGCGCATCGTCAAGCATAGCATTGTTGCAACAGTAATGTTGCGACAATAGCAAAGGTGCCCCAACGTTGCTTACATGTTGGCAACAGGCAAGTGTTGATGACAACAATGGGCGGTAATGACGGGTAGCAATTCTTGTGGTGTGGGTGTGATATGATTTGGGGAATCGGTAAAAGAATAATAAATTGGGATTTCTGGTTCGTGGGTGGATGAGTGGAGTGAGATATACCTGATTTTTTAAATTAAAAACTTTAAACCATATTTTTGAATCGATACGTTGAAAAAGTAGGCGTGCGTGTACTTTTCACTTTAAAGTAACATAACCTTGCTTGCTTTATCCTACACATAATGGCTAATTTGTTAGTCCAATTACGATTATGAATATTGGGCCTTAAAGTCAAACTGATTGGACTAGCCCATTAAAGACAAGTCTCTTCATTCTTTTCTTTTTAGGATAGGAAAAACTTCATCTCTAAAAGATTAGGTCTTACCAATTTCAAAACTAAGAAATAAGGTTTAAAATTTCAAAAATTAGATATTAATTACATTTTATTTATGAAATAATTAATTAAAAATATATTTTATTAATTAAATATATTAAGGCCACAATTCTATACAATTTGGCAACAATTATTAGATTAATTGGTCCCAAAATTATTTCTGAGTCACAAATAAAAAAATTTATGGGTTGCAAATTATTTCTTGATCACAAATCAAAAATTTTATAGGTTCAATTTATTTATTGATCAGAAGATCAAAAATTTTATAAGTTACAACTTATTTAACGATCACAAATTATCAAATAAATTGGTCAAGAGTAATTTCTCGGTCACAATTTAATAAATTATGAGTCTCAATCATATTTTTAGGTCATATATTATTATTGATCATAAATTAACCAATTTATTTACTACAATCAACCAAATAACTGATCACAAATTGTTTATTGGTCATAAATACTTTCCCATTCCCAACTCACTATAACCCCATTGTACCACCATCATTGCCGCCGCCTGTATCAACAAAAACCAACACCATCACCACCACAACCACCACCACCACCACTGTTAGGTCTCGAGTAATATTTTCTTAAGTTGGTTGATATAGCCCATTTAAGAAACGGGTATGAAGGCTCGGCCCATTTAAAGTTATGAAAGCCCAAACCACAAATTATTTGAAAACCCAAAAAATTAAGACATTAACATAAATTTGTTTACAAAAATTTAATGAAAAGCTGAACTATCACAATAGTCATCTGCATGATATTTCACATAGACAATCCACATTCGAATTGCTATACAGACATTTTTATAAAATTATTTTTGAGTTAAAAACTCCTCATTTTATGCAATAAGAATACTTATATCAAGTTAATTGGATGGAATAGATGGAATAATTGTTTTATTAATGGGCATTTGTTGAGATGGGTAACAAATCAAATGAATAGTTCATTTCCACTACATTTTATTATGTAATTGTTTACTAAAACTTTTTACAAGAATTATTTTTTATGGGTTTAAAACTTCTTAAATTCTTAGTTAAAAACTCAATTAACAAGGTTAATGATAATATAACTCTCTCATTTAATTTTTCACAAGAAGAGGAAAGTCACTTTTTTACTACACATCTCCTCAAATTCGCGTTTCCTTTTATTTTCTCTTAAAAATATTTTTTATGTTAAGTTAAGTTTAAAGGAATAGAAAGTATGTCAAGAAGAAAGGTTTTTACACATTTTTTTTTATATTTCAAGAAAATAAAGGTAAATGGTTCTAAGTATTTACCATTTTGTTCATTATGCATATATATATGTGTGCACTTGTAATGTGTGTTAGGATTTTTAAAACTATAAATAAAGAAGTTCATGTATGGCCATAATTGATTTCCATGATCCTAAGGGATTATTCAGAATCATGAATTTGCCAATATTTATTTTACGTAAAAAGTTCAATTCTTTCATATCACTTTGTATATATATGTTTATGATCAAAATGGTGCACCATGTGATTTTAGTCCTACCGAGTTTATTGCATATACCTTCTATGTTGATAAATTTTTCATTTTAAAGAAAAATTGTCGAAGAGTGGGATTTACATGGATTACAGAAATGTGCTTAATTTGTGTAATTAGTCACATTTGAAGAGTTTCTAGTTCATACTAGTTATGGAACTTACTGTTAATTTCTAAAAGATGCTAGTTTATCTTTCTTTAGATTTTCTAGATTTTTTCTTGATGTGAATATTTAAATTATTATTAAGTTTAAGTATGCTTAGTTAAAGCTGCTAAATAATTTAAGATTAATCGTTTGACTTATAAACAAAAAATTTCATCTTACTGCCTGAACTTTGTCGCGCCATCCGGGACAGAATTCTTTGAGTTTTTAGACAAATCCAGTGAGTTTTGAAAGCAGTATGAGTCCTTTGTCCATTAACTTTGAAATCAAGTCAATTGAAGGCCGGTAGGATAAGTTTTGCCCTTTTCTGTGTGCTATATTCAGTGTGTCCGATAACAATTTTTTCTTCACATGTTTGAGTATCTATTTGAGTACCAAAATTATATTAGAAAATTCTGAAATTTTACTATATTGTATTTGAATGAGTTTAGAAAATAATATAAAAATTTCATAAAGTTATGAATACAATAAATGGTCCAACTAAGCTTGATCGTTGGATAGCGTGTTGCAGAATTTAGTCCCCGTTAATGCACACTATCATTCATTTTAACCCTTCATCTTAGTTTCATTATTTAACAAATCAAAGTCCTTAAGTCATTTGTTTCCAATAAATTTTAGAACTTGTAATAGAATATAAGCGTAACTACAAAGTTATAAGAAAATTAAGAAAATCTTAATTTAACCCGAATTTTTGAATAAAAAAATGAACACTCTTGTATTTGTACTAATTTAAAATTCCAAGATTTAATTCGTTACAATTTGGTATTAGAGACCAAAGTTCTATAAAAAAAATTGATTTTGTAGACATTATTGATGTATAAAAACAATTCTTTCATATACTTACATGTGTAGCTGTAATTTAGATGAGAACATGTAGTACTAACCTGTTTTGTGTTAAGATTTGAATTAATAAGTTTAAGACAAATTCCTTACGCATTTAAGAAAAATTATTAAAAGTTTGAAAAAAATAGATTGGAGAAGGATTGGAATTCTCCTCGGTATTTCGTATCTATCAATCATCCATATCCTCAACTCAGGTATGAACATTTTATTATACATTTTCATGGAATTTCGAAGTTACGTGTTTACGAATTTTATTGTTAGTTGTGAATAAAATATGTGTTAGATTGTCATAGCTATGGATGACAGATGGTTAGAAGAAACTAACCAACTAGAAGAAGAAGCAATCCAGTTAGTGTCTTAGAAATTGTGATTAGGAAGTATTTGGATTTTGAAGTTGATGATTCCCTAAATTTAGACGATCATGTGCAAAGTGTTCATGAGTGTTGGGTGGCAGCTAAGTATGTAGGCTTTCAAATTAGAAATCGACAAGTCATTTGGCATCTCTTGAATACATTAACACCCTGCGAAGAGTTGCAGGCAAGCTTTTATTAAAAGAAATAGGATCAGTAATTCCACCAGGGAATCTTGTGACATAGAATATGTGGATTTTTGCAATGCTCTTATAGCGTATTGGAAAACCTACCTTGATGAAGTAATCTCACATTCCAATCTAGATTAGGAGTGATGACAGATGATAAGTGGCTTAACTATTAGGAATCATGAATTTGCCGACATTTATCTACCTGAAATGTTACGTTCTTTCCCATCACTTTGTATATATGTATATACATTTATAACCAAAAGGGTACACAATGTGATATTAGTCCTACATAGCTTAAAGCGTACATCTTCCATGCTGATGAATTTTAAGGATAGTCGAGGAATGGTTTGAAGGGAGAAATGTGCTTCATTTGTGTAATTAGTCACATTTGAAGAGTTTCTAATTCTTATTAGTTATGCAACTTATGGTTAATTTCTAAAAGATGTTAGTTTATCCTTCTTTAAGATTTCCTAGTTCTTTTTTTGATGTGACGATTTAAATTGTTATTTGGTTTAAGTATGCATATAATTAAAATTGTTAAAGAAGTTAAGATTAAATGTAAGACTTGTAAATAAAAATTCTCATCATAATACCTTAACTTTGTCCTGTATTTATGGGCCCAACAACCCAACCCAGCCCTATACAGACGCACCGCAACCACCACCAACATAGCCACAACAATTCAATACACCCCACCAGAGCCACCAACACCATCGCACACCCACTACCATATGGTGCGTTGCAACGATTGTGAATGGCAAATCGCTACAAGGACGAAGCAGTTGTGGCGAAAATGCACCGCTCAACTGTGGTGCTGGCAACAGGCATGCTGCAAATTGCTGCCAATGACGATGCTCAGCCTCGCGTATCATTGTTCTAGTGTCTAGAAGTGACGGTGAGGTAGAGAGAATGAGATGCAGAGTAGAGAGAATGGATTGAAAATGATGAAGGAAATGAATATTAGGGTTTGGGGAGTGAGTATATAATTAATTGAATTTTGTAATATTATTATTTAACATTAAAAATTGTATTATCATATGCTTTTTGTATATATAAATTATAATTTTGATTTTTGAATTGCAATCTTTAAAAGTAGGCCTCCACATAATTTTCATTTTTTATTTATATTTTTATTAAAACTTTTGGTTATTTTCATTTTCACTTAATTTTTTCTAGAAACTATTTTCCTTAACCGCTGTTTGAGCCCTATTATCTAAAAAGTTATTTTTTTTATATTTATTTTTAGTCACACATCATCCAATAAAATAATTTTACACGTAATTTTAAAAAAATTTCTTCGTTTTTTATCACCCATTTTTCAAGTAAATCACTATTACAAGACTTAAATTTTACTAAAAATGGGGCTCAAATCCTTAACTTTTAGGGAAAAAATCATTATTGCATAAGAAATATAAAATGTTTCAAGTAATACTGCAAAAATAATAAATTAAAAAATCTACTACACAGTCAACAAAATATCATCAAATCCACCACAAGGGAATCTTTCCTCAATTAACACAATGTAATTGAAATTCTTAAATGGGCTTGTTAAACAATCCAAAGAAAATAAAGAAGAAAAAGGAGGAGGCTAGGGTTTCATTGATACTACGTAATTAATTGAATGCTAAAAGATGGTTTAACCTAAATACAAAGAGAATATATATAGGCTAAACAAAGGAAACTAAAAAGGACTATTCTATCCTTAATAAATAATAAATAATCATATATTTCTCAACATCTCCCCTCAAACTCACGATGCGGCAGCTACAAGCATGGAGAGTTTGCCAACTAGAAAACGAAAACAAGAAATAGAATGCGACTTGGTAAAAAAAATCTGCAAGCTGCAAAGAAGAAGAAACAAAGGGCAAAGTAATTGTGCCATACTTGAGATGATGATGAGTAATATGTGTTCACAAATTATTTCTTTCAATTTTAAAACCCACCGCAAGTGTAGGTTCGTTAACAAGTAGTAAAATGGACTATAAGTCCAAGTATCATTCCCACGAGGATTGAATTAGCTCTAATTAGACTAACGTGACCTTAACCGAATCTAATTGAATGAAAATTTTGTTTAAATATGAAAACCCCTAATTGTGGGAGAAATCCCCAATTTGAAACCCTAATTTTTAAAGAAAACCCTAATTTCAAAATTGGAAATCCTAATTTCGAAATTCCCCTAATTAAATGACTCAACAACTCAATTAAAATGTAAATATGCAATTTTGGAAGTTAATGTATAGAAATAAATTGAAATAGAATCATTAGGATCTCGAATCCCCAATTGATTACCAAAAACCCTAATTTCACAAATTCAATGAATCGATGGAAAAATGCCAATTCAATGTTCCTAAACCTATCCAATATACTCTCTCGATATATATTAAACCTACTCTTGCATACCACCAGCCTATATTTCTATGAATGATGCAAATATACAAGAATGCATGAATTTCTATGAACAATTAACGAATTGCATAAAGCATAAGGGTATATTTCTATCCCCTATCGGACCCTATGTTGATTTATATTTTATCGAATCTATTCCACTTCTCTCGAATGTAAGAAATAAATCATCTAATCTCACATAATATATGGCCAATAATTATGGATGCAATGAAAACATATAAATCAAGCATATTATCCAAACGAAACTCTATATTGAATTCATGAGATATACGAATTTAATAGTAATCAAAGGTTCATCGATCTCCTAATGAATTTAAAACCCTAGCCTACAATTATGATTACTGAATCAAGAAATAAAAATGAAATTAAAAGATATAAAGAATACTCCCGTATGAAAATCATTGTTTTCTTGTATGAAATCTTGAAATCCTTCTTGAATCCTTGTGAAATCAACCCAAGATTGTGTTTTTGTGTCTCCAATTCGTCTCTCTGATCGTTTTTTCCTTCAATTTGATGATTTTGGGTATTTATATCGCGTCAAAATCAAGTAGGAGAAGAGTTTCAACGAAAATAAAAAACTGCAACTAAGGCCCCCGAAGTATAACTATGCGACCGCATAGAAGGTTTCTATGCGGTCGCATAGACCAATCAATTTTCTCACAAAATTTCCTGCCACCTTCTATGCGACCGCATAGATGGTTACACTATGCGGTCGCATAGATATAACCAACTATGTGGTCTTTACATTTTGGTCCCTGAACTTCCTTGTTGCTTTTCTTGACTTCTTTCTTTCATTTCTTCATCTTTTTAACAAATTTTATCTTCCAATTGATGATTGACACCATCAAATCTCATGCCACTCATTCGGCACATCTTTTGAGTATTTTCACCTTTAGTCCTCCATCTTTCAATTGTCTTCAATTCAATCCCTTTTCACTTCTTTCTTCTTCCAATTGTTTTGCTTTGTCATTGAGCTCATACTTGGCATGTTGTTATTCTCGTTTTTCATTTAGCTCAACTTCTCAATATTTGCACCTTTGATCCTCGAACTATCACTTTGTTGCGTTTTGGTCCTTCTTCGGCTCTTTTCTCCTGAATTCCACAATTTCCATTGAAATACCTACATTGCATGAATTTAACTAGATTAAGTCACAATTCAACCATTTTATCCATGTTTAAGTCAAGTTTGTGAACCAAATAAGTGTGTAAAAACATACTTATCAATATGACAATCGATCTCAATGTACTTAGTTCGTTCATGAAAAACTGAGTTGTGAGCAATTTGAATAGAACTTTGGTTGTAGCATGACATTGGAGTGGGATGAGAAAGAAAAACTCTCATATCTGCAAGTAACCAACGTAACCAAACAATCTCTTTAGTAGTAGATGCCATAGCACGATATTCTGTTTCGGTGGAAGATTGAGAAACAATAGAGTGTTTCTTGCTTTTCCAAGAAATAAGAGAATCACCCAAAAAGATATAGAAACCAGTAATAGACTTGGGATTTGTGGGATCATTGCTATGATTAGCATCAGAGTATGCACGCAACTCCAAGGAGGAGGTGGATGGAAGTAACAGACTCTGAAAGACTATACCCCGAAGATATCGTAAAATAGGAAGAACAGCTGCCCAATGAACTGTAGTGGGAGAAGCAACAACTGACTAACAATATGAACAGCATATGCAATATTTGGACGAGTAATAGTGAGATATACCAAGCTCCCAACAACAGTACAGTATAAAATAGGATCTGACAAAGGTAAATCGTCATAAGAAGAATACTTTTACCATTAACCTCAATTGGAGTATCAACAATCTTATTATTAGTAAGTCTTGCCCGCTCAAGAATATCTGCAACATATTTCGACTGAGAAAGAAGATAACCTTTAGGTGAGAAGGCTACCTCAATACCTAAGAAATATCGTAGAGAACCCAAACCTTTCATTTCAAACTGTCTAGCTAACTCTGTCTTCAAAATCGAAATACCATCAATATCATCACCAGTAATAATCATGTCATCAACATATAAAGATAGAATGATACGACCTGCATCAGTGCTCTTAACAAAAAGAGCAGAATCATGGCTACTAGAAGCAAATCCAAGGGAAGAGATCACAACAAAAAATTTCTCAAACCAAGCACGAGGTGCTTGTTTGAGACCATACAACGCTTTCTTGAGCTTGCAAACATACCCAGAATCATATGAAACACCAGGAGGGGTGCCATATAAACCTCTTCTTGAAGATCTCCATTCAGGAAGGTATTTTTAACATCAAGTTGAGAGATACGCCGCTGACGAACCGAAGCTATTGTAATAAGAGAATGAATAGTAGTCATTTTTGCAACAGGAGCAAATGTCTCCTTATAATCCATACCATACTGTTGAGAGTATCCCTTTGCAACCAACCTAGCTTTGTATCGCTCAATTAACCCATCAGAATTAGTCTTGATCTTATACACCCAATGACAACCAACAACACTCTTACCAGAAGGTAAAGGGACCAAATCTCAAGTACCAATCTTATGCAAAGCAGAAAGTTCCTCATCCATAACTTGCTGTCAAAGAGGATCAAGAATTGCCTCTTTATAGGAAGAGGGCTCAGAGAGACAATGAATAGAAGCTAAAAAGGTGGAAAAGGATGAAGAATAAAAAGAATAAGCAAAATCTGGTAACTTTGTAGACTTACGAATGCGTATGGATTGATGTAGAGGCGGATCCACAATCTCAGACGGAGCTTAAGGGATCGTAAGAGAAGAGGACGCTTCAGGTGTGTCGGAGAGTAAAGTGTTAGTACCTGTGGAATGATTAGTACGAATTGGTTGTGAAGACAACGAGGTAGGAACATGAGAATGGACGTTTGAAGTAGTAGGCTCCTGAGAAGACAAACTATCAGGATTGTTAGAAAAAGGATCTATACGAATAAGATTGGATCTAGTCAGACTATGAGTAGTGGATGGAATAGAAAAGAAAGGTATATGCTCCAGAAAAATAACATGACGAGACATATAAAGTTTTTGAGTTATTGGATCAAAACAACGATACCCCTTTTTATCTTCACCATAACCAAGAAAGACACAAATAGCAGATCGAGATGAAAACTTGCTGCGTTCTAAAAAAACTCTAAAGGTAGAATAATTAGGGGTATACCCATACAACTTTTCGAAAGGAGAAAACTTTGAAATATGATAAGATGGAATTGTATTAATCAAACCTACAGCAGTAAGAACAGTTTCATCCCAAAACACACTAGGGACAGATGCAGACAACAAGAGAGAATGAGCAGTTTCAACACACTAGGGACAGATGCAGACAACAAGAGAGAATGAGCAGTTTCAACAAGTGCCTATGTTTTCTTTCAACAACACCATTTTGCTCAGGAGTATCTGTACACGAATTTTGGTGAATAGTTCCATCTAAAGCAAGCAGCTCACAAAATTTATTAGAAGTGTATTCCCCACCCAAATCACACCTAAAACATTTGATAACAGCAGAATGTTGAGTTTTAACAAGAGCACGAAAGGCTAAGAATATCTCAAAAAATTCAGAACGATGTTTCATAAAATAAACCCAACAATAACGAGTGTGATCATCAATAAAAGAAATATAATATCGATACCCTTCTTTTGCGGCAATAGGAGAAGACCCCCATATATCAAAATGAATCAAATCAAATGGAGAAAAAGAAACATAAATACTTCAATTAAAAGGTAAAGCTGAAAATTTTACCAATTTGCATCCATTACAATCAGAAATATCACAAGAGTGTAAAATTTCTAAAACCCCTGTAGAAGCAAAAAATCTCAAACGAGACGACGAAACTTGACCTAGACGGGAATGCCATAAATAAAAACTAGAAGAAGAAGGATTCAAACGAAACGAAGACAAATCAACACTAGTAGCGGCAGCAGCAACTAGCACTTTTAGCTCATCCAAAATATATAGTCCACCCTTTCTACGGCCTGTCCCAATCAGCTTCTGAGAGTGCAGATCCTACACATAATAAGAAGAAGAGGAAAATATGACTGAATTACCAAAATCACATAACTGACTAACAGAAGCAAGATTTAATGTGAGTTTCGGAATATGATAAACATTAGGAAGGGACAAGTGAGGTGTGATAAAAGAACCAACACATGCTAATGGCATAGGAGTGCCATCAACAGTCATGACAGCAATAGAGAATGAAGGGGACACAGAAGCAAAAGATGAAGAATCTGGAGACATATGATGTGAAGCACCAGAATCCAAGACCCATACAGAATGTGACATACCTGAAGAACTATGAGGCAACTGACCTATGGAAGAAGTAGACATAGCTTGAGGCTGCAAGGAGAGAAACTTCTGAAATTGCTCAGCCAAAGTACTAGGATAAGTGAAAGGACCTGATGAAGCTACTGCTGCAGTATTAGATTGTGGTGGTCTATGAGCATTAGATCATGATTGGTTGTGAGGCTTCCAAGCTTGAGATTGCTACTGTAATTGATCCGACTGTCTCAACTTAAGACACTGAGCCTTCCAATGACCTTTATGCTTATAGAAACTGCACTCGTCAAAGGCAACCCTTGTGTAAGGCTTATTTTGATTATTAGAGGATGGCCTACAAGACACTGCTAATACAGAAGGATTAAAAGCAGAAAGAATTCCATTTTCAGCATAAGACTTAAGACGTATTTCTTCAGTCAATAACTCGCTGACAATTGAGTCAACAGAAGGAAGTGGAGAACGATGCAAAATTGAACCTCTGAGTCCTTCAAAATCACTGCGAAGTGCCGTTAAAAATTGTACCAACCATTGCTGCTCTCTACGAGTAATATAGGCAGCACATGCCTTTAATTTTGTCGATTCTGCAAGGGCCAATTAATCCCAAAAATCTATCATAGCAGAATAAAACTCCTGAATACTCATATTATTCTGATGAAGATCTTGTATATCATTCTCCAATTGATACTGCTTTGCAAAATTTGACTAAGTGAATAATCTTTACAGATGATTCCAAACCTCCTTTGCTGTCTCATATTTCGCCAACTCTCTACCTATGGAATGCTCCACAGAGTTGTTAATCCAAGTAATAATTTTTGAATTGTTTGATTCCCAGGCATCTATCAAAACAGCAAAACCCTCATTGGTATTCTCAAGTTTTACAGAAGTTTCACTAATAAATCCCCACATCTTTTTACCCTTAAGAAAATTTCTCATCATGTAACTCCAATACGAATAATTCTTTCCATCCAACCTCACACTCACAGACTGAAGCGAATCGTCTCTTTCAGTAGCCATAATAAAAAAAACAGATTGCAGAAATAACAGTTGGATCCGCGAAAGCTGTGTTTGAGATTAAGTTTTGTCCCATGAAATCTGGCTCTGATACCATGTTAAACAATCCAAAGAAAATAAAGAAGAAAAAGGAGGAGGCTAGGGTTTCATTGATACTACGTAATTAATTGAATGCTAAAAGATAGTTTAACCTAAATACAAAGAGAATATATATAGGCTAAACAATGAAAACTAAAAAGGACTATTCTACCCTTAATAAATAATAAATAATCATATATTTCTTAAGAGGGCTGATATCAACGAAATTATTTACTCTTTTGCTGCAGTTATGGGAATTCAAAATTCAATTAGTTCTCAACCTTAGATAATTGTGAACAGATTATTACTTATCACTCTTCATCCGCAATTCGTGATATACTGGTGGCAAGAGGCTTTATTTCTTACAATTGAATCTTTATTATTGTGCTAATCTTGTAATACGGAAGAATTTTCCACAATCAATCGGGCAAAATTTATTGTGGTTTTGTATTAACTTGTTATCATCTTTCCATATGAGATTACAGATTGTGGTTAGATGTTTCATCATATGTTTGTTACTTGAAATTTATATCAAGTTGTGTTCTGGAATTGATTTCAGCCAAATTGCTATTTGAATGTGAAATTTTCACTCCTTATAATTGATGTTAGGAAACATATCATTGCAATCAAGACTATTGTTGACATTTGTTGGGTCTTATTTTGAGAGAATACAATTCTCATGGAAGAACTAGCATGTGTGTGTGTGTGTACACACACAGACACACACACATATATACTTTATGAATCCATCTCTGAATATGAATTAGTTGCAGCATGTCTTGACTATGGAGAAGCAAATTCGTTGCAGTGTCTGTAATGTGTTTGTAAAACCATTTAGGTAGTTTGAGAAACATGTACTCGAATCACTTCACTATATGTGATATTTTCATCACAATTTATTCTATTTGTCTGAGAAAAGGGTAATGAAACGTTCAAATTTTCTGAACTGATGATCATTTCTGAATTACTTACAATGGGAAGCATGCAGTGCAGGTACTTCATAATTCCACTTGAATTTCCTAAATGAGTGTTATTCGGCGTCGTATTTGGGGATCCTGTACAATGAAAGGTTGACAATTGCCAAGCACGTGATAAAATATTTCCTTCTAAATTCAAGAAGCAACTAGGCAGGCCTAAGAAGACTTGGAGCCGGACTAGGACGAAGTGATTAAAAGAAACAATGTGTGGAAGGTGAGGAAAGGGGTCGGAACAGGCGAACCGATAAGCAACCACTCCCACTTTGTCATATAGACAAGCATAAATGAGGTTAGATGGTATTATTTAACTACCAAGACGTGTGACATTGCGCTTCACAATACCTAACGTTATGATGCAATGAAAGTGTTGTCTTGCGTTTCTAGATATAGTATTCTCACATCACATGTTTTGGTGAATACCTTAGTTTTCCTGTTGAATTATCTTTCTGTTTAATAATGAAAGTAGATTTATATATATTTGGCCTATATTCTTGATGTTGATGTTTTTCTAATTGTGAATGAAGATATAAATGCTTGCCATATTAATGTTCATTTTCCAGATTTTCGGTTTGCAAAATTCATGTGCTATTTTCAAGCATGTTGAATCACAGATTCACATTAATCCTGATCGGTTGTGAGTCTTCATAACTATATTGCATGGACAGAATGTTGAATCACAATTTCACTAGAAAGAGAGGTTTGGTCTACAATCAAATTGATAGGGTATAAGTAACTTATAGCAATACAATTTGCCACCTCCCGAGTTATGATAAAGAGGAGAGCTAGTATTTACGTAGAAGAGAAAAACAAATTAATTTTAAAAAAAAAGAAAAAAAAAGGAAGGAAAGATGTGTCTGCTAGACAAAGTTTTCTAATTCAACAATAACATTTAGACAACTTCAGATTGATCAAACTAACATAGCATTTGTTTAGTTCGTATGCATCCAACTACACCACATCCATCATCTTTTTTACAACATCTAAAATTTTCTAGCATCTACCTACACATTGTTTAAAAATGCTTTCGTGTATACATTGCTGATACGAAATTTCACATCCAACTTCTATGAAAGACGAAATCTGCATTCGTATTTAAACTAAGAAACATATTTATGAAAATGATATACAATGATAAATACTAGAATTCATGTAAATTTATAAACATCATCATTGTTTCGCTGCAAAAAAAAAAAAAAAAAAAAAAACCATAGTATCAAGACAGTTCATTTATTCAATCAATAATAACCTCAAGTTGATCGACAAAATGAGCAACCAATGAGCACTGGTGAAAGACTTGACCACGTTTTCAACAAAATCAGATACTTGCTAGGTGTACAGGTAGAGGTTCTGTGAACCCCTACCGACAACTCACAATGGGGGTGCGTAAATTTATGGAATTTTTTATTTGGGTGGGGCCTACACATTATGAGTTATTTGGTCATGTTTTGTGAACCCGGCTTCTGTACATGAGGAAAAATTAAATATATTATACTGAGAATCAATAAAACCAATACGAAACATAGATGACTAATACTAAGACATTTCATGCCCCTAAATATATAGAAATCATTCATCATGGAAGATATGGGAAACTTCCCGTCAACTTCGAACCACATTTCATCGTGATTGATTCGGCTGCCTGACTTCCAAAATGAGGAGCTCATGTATAACTTAATGTTCTAATTGAATATCGCTTCACTAAAGGAAGTGACCAAAGCACGAACTTCGGAATAACTCCTTTTGCGCTGCAGTGAACTTTACCTTCAGGATTGATATAGTGTTGTCTTTGACGAAGACATTAGTGCTGCCATCTAATCTATTCTTGGGTTGGATGATGAATTCATAATTCTGTAAGAAGACAAACAAAAATTGGTTATTTTTGAATTGTGAGACATAACGTAGTTAGATAATTATGTGGCAAAGTTTATGTGTGGAAATTATGAGTATATCTGAACTAAAACAATTTTGACTAATGAATCAGAAGTTGAGCATCAATACTGCTCGAATCTCCATCTTTGTGTTTAGAAGAAAATTTCAACATAATCAAAACAGAATTACTAGATCCTTTCAAAACAGAACTCGGCCAGATAACTCACAAACTTGAATCCCACCAAAATAAAAATGCCAAAAGTTAACCCACTCACCCACTCCATTGTGAGATGTCGGTAGGGGTTTAAAACCCCTACCTCCACACCAAGTGCTTCTCTTTTAATAAGGGGATATAATTTATAACGTCTTTTTCCCATTGTTAACTAAGCCAACTAACGAAGTTAGAGAAGTTATGGAAAATGCATCGGATCATGAAATCTAACATGCTTCATAAATATAAAGAATGCCTAAATGTGCAATCCGCATTATAGCATAATGGCATGGTCATCTGAAAAGATAAATGGATTAAAACAGAAGATAGCCATACACACACCGATTTGTACACGTCACATTATGGATTTCGAAAAAATATGTAAGAATTGGCTAGCACCGAAGTTTTAAGGGGAAAAACATTAGAAGTAATCAGGAGAACTAATTACATCCGTGCATCTGGGTTGTACAACTTGAGCAAATTAGTTGATAGAGTTTGATCAAGTTTTACAAGCATAACATATTCATGCATGTAATGTGGAATGTAAATGGGGATTACTTCATGTGGTTGGCAGAAACAGATATGTTAGTGGGAAAAATGATAATTTAATGTGTAATATACATAATTTTAAAAATTTTCACATATAACATAAATGAGAAAACAAGCGTGAATTATGTAAATATTGACGAAAAATGGTAGTTTTGTTCTCGTGATCATCACAGAACATCCGAGTGTAAAATTACACAACAAATCAAAGGAAAACATAAAACTTGGAATAATTGATTATCTTCGTGTGAATTAACGGGAAAATTCTTTTTTAAAGAGCTGCATATACAGGCTAAGTGCAAATAATTCCAGAATAGGATTATTTCATACTAAATATGTGTGATACAAACTCACCTTCTTTTGCTGGTTCATGGTTTGACTCATAGATAAGCGGCAAGTAGAAACATCCATGATTAGGGGATGCCATTATTCAACAGAAATGTTTGGTTATAGACTATTATTCCAAATCAGCTCGCTAAACTTTTCTCGAGTAGTGCTTAATATTCATTCATTATCTTTTCAACATTCAATGATAAAAATCATTTATTTGATATTCAGAATATGGATTTCACAATATGAGATTTGAGGATGAGTGATATGTGGGGTGATTTGTGATTTTTTGGATTATCGGATTTAGAATTTTGATTTTGGTAGAAGATGGTTATTTGGATTTGGGGATTTTCCATGGTAAAAGACGGTAATTTGAGGATTTTGAACATTATTTGTGTAAATAGATTGGCTTGCTCGGTGAAGTAATATAAGCTATCAAAATAATAAATATAGATTTAAGTTGTTTTTTGTGTTTCATTTTTTACTTTATAAAATTCAGTAATACTAGTATTAAAAGAGTATGAATTTATTATATGAATTATTATTTTAAAATGAGTAATAAAAGTAATTTTCTCTAACTTTTAACTATGCTTTTTCTAACTCAACTTGAAGCTGTTCTGTGTACTTAAAAAAGACGCATATACTTTACTTTTATTAAAAATATATTTATCAATGCAATTTTGATGGTCTTCAACTTGGTCACTTAGCCCCAATTTCATCCTATTAATTTTCATTCCATTACATTTTATTTTTCACTATCTTATTTTCAATCACACAACCTTTAATAAAAGAATATTACGCGTAAACTAAACATTTTTCCTTCTTTTTCAATCACTCATTTTTAAAAAAAATACTATTCCACCCATTTTCATTTTCAAAAAAGGGCCAAACAGGGCCTTAATTGATGATATGCTAAATTTGTGTCTATATATTTTATTCTTACCCTTTGTTTTTTCATATTTTTATTTCTTTATATATTAAAAAAACTTAAATCCGAGCTCTATAATTCATTTCATATTCATTATATTCCTTAGCATAAATTTGAAGTAGCTCAAACCCGACTCGCTGTACCTTTCTAGAAAATATCTTATAACAAAAAGTAAGACACCAACAAAATGAAAATTGAAAAAATAAAAAGTCATTGTCACCATAATTTAAATAGAAAGAGTTAATTTCACTAGAAGTCCTCTAATTTTTTTATTATTGCTCTTGTTTCATTAAATTTATTTAGCCCTCGTTTGATTCCCATTATTTGTCCATTAAAATAAAAAATATGATTATTATTCATCACATCAAGCCATTATATTTGACTTTCTATCCTTTGTGTGGATTTCTTAACGCCTATATTTTTCATTTTCATTTTTATATTAATATATATTAAACGGGGCCTTCTGTTTAAATGAAAAGAGTTAATTTAACTAGAAGTCCTCAAATTTTTATTATTATTG
Source organism: Olea europaea var. sylvestris (assembly GCF_002742605.1). Taxonomy (NCBI): domain Eukaryota; kingdom Viridiplantae; phylum Streptophyta; class Magnoliopsida; order Lamiales; family Oleaceae; genus Olea; species Olea europaea. Next base: position 3,961,836 of record NC_036244.1, on the reverse strand, counting down.
CACTTGTTTAATCAAATTTTAGAGGGTGTTTGGGAGATATTTTTATGTGAAAATGTATTTTTAAATAGTAAATTGATGGGAAATGTGTGGTTGAAAAATAAGGAAAAGTTTTTTATTTAAAGAATGTGTGGTTGAAAAGAAGAGAGAGAAAAATGCATTTTGAAAAAATTAGTATCAAACGGAGCATTATTTATTTATATATATATTTTTTTACCTCAATATTTCTTTAATTAATACATTTTATTAATAGGGACGGATGTGGATCATGGAGTTGGGTCGATTTTGGATCAACACGAAACTAAAAGCAACCAATTCGGTTTTTGGTAAAATTCCAAACTAAAATTAATCAAAACCAATTTTCATTTAAATAAAATTGGAGTTGATGGAAAATAGCAGAAAAACGTAGAAACCACTAGAACCGCCAAGCATACGATTCCAGAAAAGCCTTTTCAGCACAAAAATCGCACAAATTTCTAATATATATACTCTCTCCTTCTCCATCGATCTGCAATTCTGCAATATCTCAAAAATCTGAACTTTCTGTCGAATTCCGTTCGTGCTTGTAGAATTAGCGTTTGGTTTCTAGTTGAAAAGTAGGCAAAAATGGCTGATATTCGCATGGGAGAAACAGAGACATTCGCATTTCAAGCGGAAATTAACCAGCTTCTCAGTCTTATCATCAACACTTTTTACAGCAACAAGGAAATCTTCCTTCGGGAACTCATCAGCAATTCCTCAGATGTAAGTATTCACATATAATTGTTTTTTTCAATTTTGGAGTAAAATTTGAATACCTGTTATTGAGGAGACGCTGAGAATTGTTTGTTGAGTTTTTGATGTAGGCGTTGGATAAGATTCGATTTGAGAGCTTGACGGACAAGAGCAAGCTGGATTCCCAGCCGGAGCTTTTCATTAGGATTGTACCGGACAAGGTTAATAAGACTTTCACTATCATTGACAGCGGCGTTGGCATGACTAAATCAGGTATATTGCAATTTCATTCGACCTCGATCCTTAATTTTATGCTCACAGAGTTGTTGCTTTGGTGTTCAGATGTTATAGAAATGAAACCTGATTGAGGAATTGTAATATCCGTTGCTGAACTATAATTGTTATGATTTTTGGTAATCAACAGTTAAAGAGTGCTAAGAGTGGACAATCTGCATAATGGAATTGAGGCTTTCAATTGATTATTGAAATGTGGCGAAGTTTTAAAAAAAAAAAAAAAAAAAAAAAAAAAAGGAAATCTTTCAATTTAGCATGCTCCTAGTTAAGATTCTGAAGCTTAGTCTTGTACTACAGGTAATGGTTGAAAATTAAATATGGATATGAGGTGAGACTATATATACTGATAAATACACAGACCAGTTTCAAGTTTATACATGACGAATATTGCAAGTGTCTTTTAAGTTAAGTAGTGCCCCGAGAAGTAAGGAGATTCCTCTTATTTTATCCATGATATGCTGTCTGAAAGCTATTTGAACGTGAATTTTTTTGTTCTTTACCCCCATAGAGATAATGAGTAGGAAGATTTGCAGTATTTCATTTGTACTGGCATTTAGATAGGTACATCTTCGCAAGGGTGCAATTGAAATTAAATTTTTTGCATACAATAGCTGAAACTTGATCTTCAAATGTCTTAGTATTCTGTCATAAGCTGCTCTGGGTGTTTTACATATGCATTCCAATTCCACTTAATGGAAATACATTACATGAGATTCTGGGCTCTGATAGTGTACATCTGAATGTGAACAGATTTGGTCAACAATTTGGGGACAATTGCAAGGTCTGGGACAAAGGAATTTATGGAGGCATTGCAGGCTGGGGCTGATGTCAGTATGATTGGTCAGTTTGGTGTAGGTTTTTACTCTGCTTACCTTGTGGCGGAGAAAGTTATTGTGACAACCAAACACAATGATGATGAACAATATGTATGGGAGTCCCAGGCCGGAGGTTCTTTCACCGTGACAAGAGATGTTAGTGGTGAGCCTTTGGGAAGGGGCACTAAAATAACTCTCTTCCTCAAGGATGATCAGGTATTGTTGCAATCTGTTTTGCATTAGGTATTTCTTATGTGAGACAGGCTTAATAATTTGAATAGACTTCAACTTTATGATTGAATTCCATTCTAGATGAGTGTGTTAGCGTTGCAAACCATTTTTCTGTATGTTGATGTACAAGACATACTATTCATAAACATTGTTGCTCTTCTTAGATAATTTCACGTGCTGCTAGAGTTCATGAACTTTGTTGTTTTTTTTAAATAATTTAATGTTCTTCCTGCATCACGTAGTAATTTCATGTTTACGTTTCTGATTATTGTAGCTGGAATATCTGGAAGAAAGGAGAATAAAGGATCTTGTTAAAAAGCATTCTGAGTTCATAAGCTACCCAATATATCTTTTGGTTGAGAAGACCACAGAGAAAGAGATCAGTGATGATGAAGACGAGGAGACAAAGAAGGAAGAGGAGGGCGATGTGGAGGAAGTTGATGAGGACAAAGATAAGGACAAAAAGAAGAAGAAGAAAATAAAGGAAGTAACACATGAATGGCAGCAGATCAACAAGCAGAAACCCATCTGGCTCCGCAAGCCTGAAGAGATTACCAAGGAAGAGTATGCTTCATTCTACAAGAGCTTAACAAATGACTGGGAGGAGCACCTTGCTGTGAAACACTTCTCCATTGAAGGACAGCTCGAATTTAAAGCAATTCTTTTTGTGCCAAAGAGGGCTCCTTTCGATCTATTTGACACAAGGAAGAAGATGAACAACATTAAGCTATATGTCAGGAGGGTCTTCATTATGGACAACTGTGAGGAGCTCATCCCTGAGTACCTCAGCTTTGTCAAGGGTGTGGTGGATTCTGACGATCTGCCACTTAACATTTCTAGAGAAACGCTTCAGCAGAACAAGATTCTGAAGGTCATTAGGAAAAATCTGGTGAAGAAGTGTATTGAGATGTTCTTTGAAATTGCGGAAAACAAAGAGGACTACACAAAATTCTATGAAGCCTTCTCCAAGAACATCAAGTTGGGAATTCATGAAGACAGCCAGAACAGGGGTAAACTTGCTGATCTTCTCAGATACTACTCAACAAAAAGCGGTGATGAGATGACCAGCTTGAAGGACTATGTCACCAGGATGAAGGAGGGTCAGAAGGATATCTACTATATCACCGGTGAGAGTAAGAAAGCAGTTGAGAACTCTCCATTCTTAGAGAAGCTTAAGAGGAGGGGATATGAAGTGCTCTTTATGGTGGATGCTATTGACGAATATGCTGTTGGTCAGTTAAAAGAGTACGATGGAAAAAAGCTAGTTTCTGCAACCAAGGAAGGTTTGAAACTTGATGAGGAATCCGAGGAAGAGAAAAGGAAGAAGGAAGAAAAGAAGAAATCGTTTGAGAATCTCTGCAAAGTTATCAAGGACATTCTAGGGGATAGGGTGGAGAAAGTGGTGGTTTCCGATAGGATTGTGGACTCTCCATGCTGCTTGGTTACTGGGGAATATGGTTGGACAGCTAACATGGAAAGGATTATGAAAGCTCAGGCATTGAGGGACACCTCGATGGGTGCTTACATGTCAAGCAAAAAGACTATGGAGATTAACCCAGACAATGGTATCATGGAGGAGCTGCGAAAGAGGGCCGAGGTTGATAAAAACGACAAGTCAGTGAAGGACTTGGTGCTGCTTCTATTCGAGACTGCGCTATTGACTTCTGGATTCAGTCTCGATGACCCTAACACATTTGCTTCAAGAATTCACAGAATGTTGAAGTTGGGTCTCAGTATTGAAGAGGATGAGACTGGTGCTGATGATACTGACATGCCTGCACTTGAAGAGGAAACCGAGGAAAGCAAGATGGAGGAAGTCGACTAAGGTGATTTTCCTTGTTTCAATCGTGAAGGTCGTGGCTGTGGTTGTCTAGAGAGTCCCGTGTACGAGTTTGTCTCTTCCTGAGTCTTCTATTGTTATGTTTGTCTGGTTTCTGTTGTGTAATAGTTGCTTAGAAACCTTCTGCCTTCTATCCTACGCGGCACTGTTGTATAGGAATGTAACTTTGTAGTGGTATGTATATGAGAGAATAAGTTGGAATACAAATCAGATGAATAATAATGAAAATCAGTATCAAGTAGGTACCTTGCTTCGATCCAATCTAAATATTTATAATAGAACAGAAAAACTTTCTGAACTTGGCGCATGCCATTAAACGTTGCCCCTGTTTCTATATATACGAATTTATTTCTGTATATTGATGTAATTAAACGTTAAATAAAACCTAATTAGCTAAACGACATTTAATTACAAGATTGTCGTGTGTGTGTGTATACATATAAATTTTGGGAAGTAAACAATGTACTTTGTTTTAATAAATTCAATGACGGCTTAGGAAGCTGTGCAACAATTTAGGGTGACACAAAGAACAGGAACATTAAGGAAGGAAAATACTAATTTGCTGGAGTTTAGTAACAAGATTACAAATTTGGTTAGTGAAAATGTAAGTTTGAGCAAAATAAAAGTAGGGAAGACAGCGACAAGGAAATTCGTTAACCGAGGAATACAACTATAAAACGTAGTTGAATTATGCTATTTGTATATAAAAATGGTACATAAGAAATTATATAAAACGATGTGAAGGGAAATGATTAGATGAAAAAATTGACTGTTTTTAAACTGACAAATGATATAATGACATATGGCATTATGTAACACATTATGTAAAGTTTGATATATTTGTAGCAAGGTCTAACGTAATTTCATGTTTCTAATCCATTTCAGGCACGGATGGAGCATGGGATCAAATCTAGTAGACCTATCTCTGACCTACCTAAGTATAAAATTTTGAAATAAGGTAATAAAACAAGAAATTGAAAATGTCACCAGATTTGTTCCTAATAAATTTGGAATATGATCATCGAATCTTATTTCAGCGCTGTGTTAGACTGATTGCTAGATTTATTGGAAGGTTCCAAGTTAATATATTTTTAGCAACCACAACAGACCAAATAGTTTCGGTATACTCCTTGTTCTACCTTGATTTGCATTACTCTTGGAAATATGTGTTTCTTTTGATCTACTAAGAGGGTGTTTGGAAGACATTTTTATATAAAAATACATTTTTGAATAGTAAATTGATGGGAAATGTATGGTTGAAAAAATAAGAAAAAGTTTTTGATTTATGTGTAATATTATTTTAATAAAGAATGTGTGATTGAAAAGAAGAGAGAGAAAAATGTATTTTGAAAAAAATGGGTACCAAACAGAACCTAAAATATGTCTCAAGCACCTAAAAAGTTAGGGACTGTTCTTTTCGTGGTTCAGTTTTGTAGTTTTGAATTCATTTTGAATTTTGTGTTTTGAATGTCTGTTTTGAGATTACTGAAAAGCGCTTTCTTAGTTCCTCAATTTGTTTTCAAATGAATAACAATGAGAATAAGCTTATATCTATTTTGTGCAAAATAGAAACAAGAAAGATAGCAACGAGGAAATTCGTTAACTTAGTAAAATGACCATAAGGAAATATTAGAACAGTTTTAAAAATTCCCTTGACAATATAGTATCAAGTGTAACTTGTAGGAACATGACAGAGACTAAATAGAGGAGAAAACTCCACAAAAAGCCTCGCAATTGTGTTATTCTGAGTCGACATCTAACTGAACTAAGTGCATCTCTGATGCATTCTACGGTTTGCTATCCAAGTGTCATACTATCCAAGTGTCATACGTAATTGGAAGACTTTCAGTCTACATGATATTGACTTCTAATAAATAGACAAGAAGTCTAAAATTAGTCTCCAATACAATGTATGGATTGATATTTACGTGTCAGTTATTTTCTTACAATAAAGATAAAACCCCAGAAAATGTAAATTGGAAAAACAAATATTAATTTTGACCATCATTATATTTAACAGAGCTTCATGATATATATATATATATATAGCTCTCTAGAAATTTCTTTGTCAGGTCAGTTCAATGGAGCCCATTTTAGTTTCCATTGGAAAGGGAATTTTAAAACACCGTCGATTTTTGGCAATGTGTCATAATTTTTGAAGCAATCCACGATCGCATTGGAGATACTATGTAAACCTCTATATGTCGTGGTGGTGCACATTTTTGGTTACAAAATGGAATGGAATTACGTAAATAGAAATTGCTGGCTGAAGTGTTGAAAAAATATTTACCATAATCGTTCATTCAAACAATCTGTGTATCCATAAATGGAATGTAATTACGAAATGAAAGATTGCCGGCTTAAATACACAAAAAATATTTACCATAATGAGAGCTTAGCTCAAATGTCCGTAGAAAGATCGATCCCTGAAGGACTGACCTCTTCAAAGCATCTTCTCCTTTGCTATACCAAACCTATCTCGGAAAATCCTTTGTAGAGAGAGCTAAGCTTAATGGATCAACATCCCGACCTCAACTAATTGGTCAAAAAGAGGAAGGCTTAATTATTGAGCCCCTGTTTGATTTCCTTAAATAAAATAATTATTTTTCATACTAATTTTCAATTACATATTTACATAATAAAATATTTTGTATGTAAACCCCCTTTTTTTTTTTTGCCCCACTTTGTTATGAGTGGAACAAGACAATTACAAAGATGAAATATAGCAATCACAAACAAGAACACCAAAACTTTATGTGAAATCCAATACGGGGAAAAAACCATGGATAAAGGAGGATAATTCAATAAATCAAGAAACTGAAATTGTTTTACAAGACTTGATGTACTCAATCTAAATTTAACAATTCCTCACAATTTTCTATTGTTCTCTCAATGTTTTCTATGTTGTTCAAGGTTATGAAGAGTATGCAAATCCTGGGATATATATGACCTCAATTATAGTGTTTTGGATGAAATAGGATACAAGAATTATATCATAATCATGAAATTGATTGTCAGCGGATAATACCGTCACTCAAGCGCTAGGCTCGCTGGAGGTAAGCGATAGACGCGGTACTTTAGCACTGCTTTCTTGCCCCTTAGTTACTTTGTTTTAGGACAAATTCTTACTTTTCGATTGTTTTGGGTGCCCAGGCACTTCGAAACTCGAAAACTAAGTTTCAACTTATCCAAAATTCTTCTTCCAATCAAACTCCTAATCAATGATGAAATTTGATCCATTTATCATTCAAACTCAAATTTCAATTATTCAAACTTCAACTTCAAACAAATTTTGAGTCACACCACAACAAGTATCAACCTTGACACAAATTTCAATGCATTCACCCTTCAATACGCAATTATACACCTCTTCCAAACAAGCTCCTAAAGGTTAATTCAACAATGAGTACCAACTGATGTAGACACTATTGGCACTCCCGAGGATGATGACGTAGTTACTATTTGAAATCCTGAGGATGTCACATCGAGGACTCGTATGTGCTTTTTCACTATGTATAGCCATGGAGTCCTCAAGTATAATGGTGTCCTTGAGATATTTCTCGAGGATCAGTGCCACCCTCCTACGAGATTTGGGTGACGATGTCCTCGGGGTATATTTTGGGGATGCCTTTCTGTTTTTCAATGGGACGGTTGATCCTCAAGCGCTTCCATTTGATTAATTTCAACGACCCTCTTGCTTAAGAAAGAGTCCTACGGTCTACGGACTCTAATTTGACCTAAACACCCCAACTCGAGACTCATACACCTAGGAGAACTCTATCTCAACTATATTACCTTTAAGTCGTGATTGGACCTCTCGCAATTGTAGTATGAGTCCAACATCCCTCTCAAGTAGGACTTTTTGAAGAGAAGGATTTTAACTAATTCAGTCCCACTAGGACTGCACTAATTACCTCTATAAATATAAAGCTTCAATCCATTATTCAGGCATGCTTTTACATAATTTTCAGCTCATAGCTTCACACATAAATTCTCTCTCTAACTTAAGCATCTGAGTGACGACAAGGACACACCTCAATGCCTTTGTTTCATGTATCAGAAGATCTCATTCGAGCTCACTCTTAGTCGTCAAGTTTGAGAAATCAACATGTACGATTTTTGGTAGCGTCACCAACTAAGTCCAAACAATGCTTAAACTTGGCAGTAGAAAGTGTCTTTGTCAACATATCAGTAAAATTATCTTTGGTATCAGCTTTGCTCAATTCAATATCACCACGAGCAATTACTCTAGTACTTAGCATCATTGTACTTTGTCCTTTCATAACACATCTGATCCTTAGTCAGAAAGATGGCACTCTAACTATCGAAATGCAGTGTAGAAATCTGCAAGTCTTCACTGATTTTGCCAAATAAACCCCTCAAGCACGTAGCTTCCTTACATACCTTTGTAATAGCCATGTACTTTGCCTTTGTAGTAGATGATGTTACTGCAGCATATCCAATAACTCCTTCTGAATCTCTTCCAAAATGCAAGCAAGCTTTTGTAGAGCTATGCAAGTATCTAAATATCAACTTCAATGCTCTTCAATGTTCCTTACCAAAATTTTCCATGTACCTGCTAATTGCACTGACTGTATGTGCCAAATCTAGGCATGTACAAACGATATCATACATCAATGATCCAACTGCACTTGCGTAAGGAACTAAAGATGTAATTCATATCTTTATCTGACTATAAACACAAAGTAGACGACAACTTAATGTGGGCAACCAAGGGGGTGCTGATAGCCTTTGCACTCAACATATTAAACATGTGAAGCACCTTCTCAATGTACTTTTTCTGAGTCAGGTATAATCTGCCAGCTTTTCTATCCATCAAGATCTCCATTCCAATAATCTTCTTTGCTACTCACAAACTTTTCATATCAAACTCTTCATCGAGTTGTGCTCTAATCTTCATTGCCTCTAATTATCATTGCCAGCTATCAACATATCATCAAAATAAAGTAGCAGATACGTAAATGACCTATCTTTACACTTTTTAAAGTACTAACAACTATCGTAACTGTATTTATTGAAGCCATGTGTAGTCATGAATGAGTCAAACCTCTTATACCATTGCCTTGGTGATTGTTTTAGGGCAAAAAAAGGCTTCTTCAATTTACACACATGACACATAGTCCTCATTTCTAGTGACTATGAAACACCTTGGCTGTTACATATAGATGTCTCTTCAAGTTCTTCATGCAAGATTTTTATTTTGACATTCAACTGCTTAAGTACCAAATCATGCTTAGCAACAATTCCAAACAAAGCTCTAATTGAGCCATGCTTTTATCATTGGAGAAACTACACCTGTGAAGTCTACACCTTAAATCTAACTATATCCCTTAGTCATAAGTCTTGCCTTATATCTGGCATCTTTAATCGTGGTGTGCCTTCTCTTCTTTTAAATAGTTACTCACAATGAACATCCTCTCATTGGGTAATTTCACCAAGTCTCACGTGCCATTTTTAAGTAGTAATTCCGTCTTCTTCTACATAGAAGGTTAGGACAAAACTCCTGAATCGAACCGATCGATTTTTCTTAAGTTAAATACTCGAACGGGTATCTGAATTAAGAACCGATGGATTCGATTCGGTTCTCGATTCTAGATCAAGAACCGAAGAACTGAATCTCCCTAATTTTTTAATTAATTTATTTTAAATAAGTCAAATTATTTTATTTTTTCTAAATAAATTTGCTAACTAATTAATTTAGTTCAAACAAAAAAATATGATTTCCTTATTTCTAATTTATAGTTCAAAGCTAACTTAATCAAACTGACATAAGTTTTATCCAAATCTGTTACTCTATCGTAGTGCTATTTCGACCGTTCTAAAGAAATCGAATTGAAGCTCCACATCGCCTCTCTTAATTATTTTGAGCTCGCTATCTTCATCTTCCTATGATTTTAACAATCAAATCTATGAAGAATTCAGTAATAGAAACGCAAAAGACACATACGATTGGACTACATTATTTCGTAAGAGCTAGAATGAAACGTATCATTAGTTGAACTAATGTAACTTTCTAAATATTAAAAAATTAAATTATAATACGGAACCTGGAACTAAATGGAACCGAAACGAATTGAACTGAACCGAATGGAACCAAACTCAAACGGTTCCATAATTAAATTTAGATCCAACGGTTCCACTTATTAAATACATTAAAATTTCGGGTCCGATTCGATTTTCATTAGAACCAAAACGAACTGGACCATGTCCAGCCCTACTACATAGTAATCATCCATCTTCTAGAATTATTGCAATCAACTGCTGCTGAGTATATAGTAGGCTCCTTACTAAATCAATATTTTCTACAATGTTCAATGCATATGCTACCAAGTTAGTTTTAGCATACCATTGTAAAGGTTTAATCACCCTTCTAGGTCTATCATTAACAACAGAATATTGTGTACTGCTGGTGGTGGTGAAAGAGTACTCTTCTTTTCTTTTCTTCTCTTCTAAAATAGATTGAGCTGTAGACTCTGATTTAGATCCCTAACCGATTTCCAACTCCACTTAAGTGCTTAGTTTAATCTGAGTTAACTTACCAGAATCCTTTTTAGGTAAATTTTAAAACATAGCAAGTTCATGAAATACTACATCTCTACTGATTACCATCTTACAAATTTTTGTACACCAAAGCTTATATCTTTTCATACCGAATTTATAACCAAGACACTTTCTAATCCTTAGTTTCAGTTTTTCATTATCCACATAAACGAAAGTAGAATACCCATATATTTTCAAATCTGAGTAATTTGGACTTTGGATGGTTTCCAGAATATATCTCTTTAGGAGTCTTTTTTCGAACTGCAATTGAAGGCGAATGATTGATAATGAAACAAGCTGTAGAAGTATCTTGCGCAACCCAGAATTATAAAGCATACATCAAACCTTTTCCATCAATGTATTCATCCTTTCCGTTACAATGTTCAGAAATCGTTGAATTCATTAGAACAAAACTGTAAGCTATTATCTATATGGAGATGTTTCACATACCTTTCGGTCCGCTTCTCAATCAGTCTTTTATTCTTTGAAGGTTGCAAACACATCACTCTTCTTCAAGAAGAAAACCCATAATGTTTTGGAGAAGTCATCAAATTATCGTTAAGAAATAATAAGCACCTCCCCAAGAAGGTATGCTAGCCATTCTTCAGAGATCCGAATGGATGTAATCAAGCGTTCCATTCGAACTAACTCCCTTTTATAAATCTAACCCTTTTCTGCTTTTAAAAAATCAATGCTCATAGTGCTTCAATTTACTTGTACTTTGCCCATCAGAAAGTTCTTTTATGCTCAATTAAGCCATTCTTTCACTCATATGCCCCAAATGCATATGCCATAATTTGGTAACTTCTTCACTTCTTAAGGAAAAAGTGGTAACAACTGCACCCTCCCTCGTAATAAATACATATAACTGCACTCTTTGTCCTTTTATCACAGCTAAAGCACTTATGCTGACTTTTAGAACTCCACATTCATCAGTGTATTTGTATCCTTTAGCATCAAAGATAGGATATTAAATTCTTCTTCAACTCTAGAATATGCCTTCCATCAGTAAATATTCTGACAACCCCATCGAACATTCTAATATTGATTGATCTAATTCCAGCTATTTTGCAAAATGCGTTATTTTCTATCATCACAGTACCACTTGAAACCACTTCATATGTAGTAATCTGATCCTATTGGGACACATATGGAATGTACAAGCCAAATCAAGAACCCAATCTACACAAGGATTGGAACCATCGTCAGAAATCACCAGTATTTTTACTTCACTTAACCAATCTCCAGAAACTCCTATTTTCTCTGGTTGTTTTCCTTTTTCTTTATTTGTAGTCATCCTTAAGTTCTTCAATTTGTAGCAGTCAACTCTAATGTGTCCATTCTTTTTGCAAAGTTGACATGTCTTCTCTCTATTCTGAGACTTCAATCTGCCCCTCATGTTACGAATGGAACGAGATAATTGCAAAGATGAAATATAGGAATCACAAATATGAATACCAAGATTTTACGTGAAAACCCACTACGAGAAAAAATCACTATTAGATGAGGATAATTCACTAAATAAAAAAACTGAAATTATTTTACAAGGTTTTGATGCACTCAACCTAAATCTAACAATTCCTCACAAGTTTTTATTGTTCTCTCAATGTTTTCTATTTTGTTCAATGTCATAAAGAGTATAAAAGTCATGGGATATACATGGGACCTCAATTATAGTGTTTTGAATAAAATAGGATACAAGAATTATGTCAAAAACGCGAAATTGATCATTAGGCGGATAACATCATCTCCCAAGCGCCAGGCTCATAGGAAGCGAACGACAGATGCGGCTCTTGATCGCTGCTTACTTGGCACTTTGGCACTGTGTTTCGAGATAAAGTCTTGCTTTTCAATTGAGCACCTAGGTGCTCTAAACTCAGCACCTCGTTGTTGTGTCTCTACCTAAACTCCAAAATCATGTTTTCAACATATCCAAAGCCTTCCAATCAAACTCCTAATCAATGATAAAATTTGATTCCTTTATCATTCAAACTCCAAATCCTATTACCCAAACATCAACTTCAAATAGAATTTAGGTCATGCCACAGCACACTTTTTAACCATACATTCTAAATAAAAAATAAAAAAAATACTATTCAAAACATCATTTTTACACAATAATGACCATCAAATAGTCTGACATGGTGTCCAAACTAATTAATCAAAATTTAGGAAAAGCACTAAGTAGGCCTAAGTTTATATGTAATGTCATTCCTAATTGAAGTGATTGGGGATACTATTAGCTCTTCAAAACCTCATATGAAAAGATTATTTCCAACTAGAAGGGAATGCAATCTTCAAATTTACTAATAAAAGTATTCTCGATCTTAGCAGGAATAGACATTTTTTCTCGAAAACGGAGAGAATCGATCCATTCGGCTTCGATTTTTTATTAAATGGATCAATTTTGGAATCATAGATCGAGAGTCGATCGATTTCAGTTTGATTCTTAGTACTACTGCCTTAAGAACCAATAGTGAATTTGATTTTCCCTAATTTCGCTTGTTGGTGTATTGCACAAATATACACTAGATATATGAACACTAGACATTGAAATTATCTCACGCCAACATTTGACTTTTCATACTCTTTTTCTTTCTTTTACAGCAAAATTTAATTGGTAATCAATAATTAAATTTAAATAATTTTATAAATATTTTATAATAATTCATAGCTTTAGTGCAATCCAAATGGGAAAAAATGTATTTTTATTTTATTTTTTTTTTTTTTTTGGTAAAAATTCAAATTTGTCATTGTTTCAAAATGATCGATCACCAAAATTTGAATATTATTGAAAATTATCAGGTAAGGGGAAAAAATTTTTTTTTTTTTTTTTTTTTTTTTTTTTTGGTAAAAATTCAAATTTGTCATTGTTTCAAAATGATCGATCACCAAAATTTGAATATTATTGAAAATTATCAGGTTGTAAATACTATTTGCATTTTTAATATACATTATCTTATGAATTTTCTTAAAAATTATTTTTTAATCCAAATTTTATAGCTCATATTATGCTTAATAGCTCTTTTTTTTTATGCCCTAATTAATTAATCTTGAGCATTAGAGTGTATTTCTTTTGGTTGTCTTATTTAATTAAAATTTTAATATTATTAGATTATAAGAATGATAAATGATTTCAACTTTATTTTTATCTATTTTTAATCTGACAAGTAAGTTCATACTTTAGTTATATAAATTACCAATATAAAGATGGACTAAATCAAAATCGGTTAGTTCAGTTCAGATTTGGTTTTATAGTTATATATGAAACCAGTGATTCTATTTTTAAAATTTCCATTGGTACTCAATCCGATTAGGTTCCCTTTGAAATCAAATTGAAGCTGGCCGCATCCAATCCTAGATCTCAAATATATTTCGATTATGTTAAATTTAGCGTTAAAGATCTGTTGATTGTGTGCCCATATAGCATATTTGGTTATGATATTTTTACAATAAACAAATTGTGAGTACATTTATTTATTCCATGCGAATTAAAGTGCTTATGATGAACAGGAGAATATAATTTGGATACTTATATTGAGAATCACAACAGAACATAACTTGTGTTTTAATCATAAATGATTTGTTCACAATCACTGTATAAAGGTAAAAATCTTGTATTGGAAGGTTGTAATGTTGGCCGATTAACTATTTGAATTTGCATTTTGTCCTTATCGTATAAATAGTTAAATGTAATATTAGTACACTTAAAATATATTGAACATTCCATGTCTCGAGTTTAATTCTATAGTATGATCGTGTGAGCATTAAATTTCACTTGATCATCAGGCATTTCATCTGAATTTCTGACAAGATTGTGTATATCTTTTTGTGATTTAATTGTTCTTTAATTGTCTAGTGGGTAAAATAAATTTAATTGACGAAGTTTGAGAACAAGTGAATTAGAGAATATGATTTTGTGACAATAATCGTCTTAAAAAACAGGTAGAGAGACTACTTAAATAATTTTATTAAATAGTTAAAATCTAAACTCAGTTTATAATGACAACTAACTTTAACATATGTGATTGCTTCACATGACCATTAAGAAAATTGATACCTAAATTAGTGAGAATAATTAGAGAGACAAAATAGTCATTTATGATCATATCTAGTTATCAGATCTCAAATGGAGATAAAAACATACGCAAAAATTTAGAGAAATGTATCACATATAAATTGGCTTTAGTTATTTTATTTATTTCGAGAGAACAGTATTTTAATTTTAGTGAAAAAATAAATTAATAATGAGATTATGTAGTCTAAGATCGACTAGATAAGATCTAATAATAAGAGGTTTGATAATATATGTCCAATCAGGTTCATGTGGTACCTCCATAAAATATTGAGACTTAATCACAATTACTATAAAATTTTCAACTAAACAATAAATTTAAATATAATTGTAATTTGTTGTGAAAAGGAAAAAAAAAAAAAGAAGATAAGAAAGAATAAAAATCAATAGAATTACATGTATTCTAATGAGAACCAAAACCCCATATTTATAAGTAATGATTATGGATACAATGATAATAATTTCTAGGGTTGCAGGGATACAATTGTCATTCACTAATAAATTTATCATTTACAACACTCCCTCTTGAATGACACATTATAAAATATCCGCATGGGACAAAAATATCAAACGAAGGGAAAAAAAAATATAATTATTTTAAAGTACTAAACATCAATGCCGCCCCATTAAAACATTGTTAGGAAAATCCAGTGAGATAAAATCTAAGCAAAGGAAAAAGAGTACAACTATCGCGTGATGTTGATTACTGAAAATTTTTGAATCAACGTATTTCAATCTTGTGAACTAATTTCTTGAATGTAGATGTCGACAATACTTTTGTGAACAAATCAGCTATATTGTCACTTGAACGAATTTGTTGAACATCGATGTCACCATTTTTATGAAACTTATGTGTATGAAAGAATTTTGGAGAAATATATTTCATCATGTTACCTTTGTTATAGTCTCTTTTGAGTTGTGTAATAGAAGCAGCATTATCTTCATCCAAAATTATTGGATTATCTTTTGTTGAAATTAATCCTCATGATACTTGGATATAATGTGTTATATTCATCAAGCATACACATTCTCGGCCTACTTCGTGGATTGTAATATTTTCAAAATGATTTGAAGATATTGTTGTCAATGTTCGTTTCACAGATCTTTATGATATAGCTCTTACTTCACGTATAAACACATATGCTTTTTGTGTTTTAGCTTTAACTGGATCAAAGAGATAACATAAATCTGCATATTCCACAACAGGAGATCCTGACTTTTGAGAGTAAAATAATCACAAATCAAGAGTACCTTTTAGGTAACGAAAAATATGTTTCTATTGCAATGTTTTTGAGTTGGTGTAGAGCTCTATCTTGTAAGGAGATTTACAGGAAATGTTATGTCGAGTTGAGTGCAGTTTATAAGATAAGTTAATACTCCAATTACACTAAAATATGGTACTTCAGGATTAAGAACATTTTCTCTATCTTCAAATGGGCGAAATAGATCTTTTTTCACTTCAAATGATTGACCAACAATATGTGATGCCAATGGACGTGCATTATCCATATAAAAATATTTTAAGACTTTTCTGTATATGTAGATTAATGAACAAATAGTTTTTCTGGAAAATGTTCAATTCGTAACCCTGAGATAAAATTTGGTTTTTCCTAATTCCTTCATCTCAAATTTATTTTTCAAATAATCAGTAGTTTTCCTAAGTTCTTCAAGAGTTCCAATTAAATTAATCATCAATATAATTTGCTACAATTGCAAATATAACATTTGTTTTCTTTATGAAAACATATAAGTAGACATCGACATTTTTATAACTCTCCTTCAACAAATATTCGCTAAGACAATTATATCAGATGTGTCGGATTGTTTCAATCCGTATAATGATATTTGCGATTTAATTAAGAACATGGTTCTTGAGTATGTATCGTTTGTTTCTGACACTTTAAGTTCTTCACACACACACACACACACACACACATATATCAAATGAACCATATAAATAGACAATTACTACATTTATTATGTGCATATCGAACCTTTGTTTTCAATTTTATCCCGCAAGTGGATGTATCGTAACAAGTAGTAAAGTGGACATTTGGAGTCCGGATTATCTTTCCCACGAGAATTATATTTTAGTACTCAATTTATTATTCCTAACTTTTATTTGATTAAAATAAATAAAAAATGATTGAATGTGATTTTTAAATTTAACTACAAAAAATATTGTGAATGAAACAGAAAATGAGTGAGAATTCAAATAATAAATGGATATTAGGGAAGAACAAATTCACCTATGAGATTCATAAAACAAAAGTAGTGTTCGGTCGAATTCTTCTATTGTATTCAACTTATTCCTCTCGAGTTCTCGTTGAACCTATTTAATTAGTTCAATTCCATATCTTTATGCAAATTAAATTTAATTAAACGAAGTAACAGTTCTAAGAATTTCTATAGGACCGCATCAATTAATATAGATATCTCTACACGTTATATTAATTTACCGAATTTTAATATGTGGTCTAAACAAGAATCCGCATTTCTACGTAATTATTATTCACGAAATCATTGAATAATTGGCTAGAAAATTAAAACCATTAAAAACATAATTAAAATTCACACATAAAATATAAAATAACAAGAATCTCAAATAAAAGAAATAAAAGTTCCAAATAGATTACATTGTTCGTCCTAAAATTAAATTTAACTACGCATATTAATAGAGGGAAAACAAGTTATTATCAAGAAATTCATCACCCGATTAATTGACAGAACGTGAATAATTTGTAAAATAAATCTGCATTTTTCCTCGTATTAATGTCTGTGTTAATCTCCTCCTTTCTCTCTTGGTTTTTGTGCGTATTCTCTTAAAAATTGGCAGCCTCAATTCTCTGGAAAAAATATGTAAACTTGGCTGTTCTCCTTAGCTGTTCGTGTCTCCTTCTTTCTATAATATGGTGTGTGGAAAAATATCTATTAAAATTGGCTCCTCCCGCAAAACTGATTGGTTTTCTGTTATGTGCATATATGTATTATTCTAAAAATGTAGTGGCCACCATAGTTGAGTAACAAAAGGAGCCTCTCTCTCTCCTGCGTGAATACATCCCCACTTTACAGCCACCATAATTGACTCTAATTCAAACCCTTTAATGTAATATTACCCATCAAATCCTCAATCTTTCAATATAATGCAATTAAATCCTTGAGTCCTTTTATCCTTGCAACACATGTCTTCTTTGATTCAATTCAAGTCCTTCACTTTCCAAAATATGAAATTTGATCTCCAAATTCTTCAATCTTCAATTCATAATCCGGATCAACTATTGAATTGTCACAACTTGGTCCCCAAACTTTTGCATTTCGCCCTTTTTTACTTCATTTCTCCAATTCGTTTTCCTTCATAAAATTTCAGTTATTAAACATAAAAGACAAAAATTTAGGATATAATTTGTCAAAAGAATCATCAAATATCGCTATTTAAAGTACCAAATAAGTGTATAAAATACACTTATCATTGAATTTGTTTGATGTTTATCTTTTAGATTTGGACATATGTTACTAATTTATGGATATAGCGATAAATTTTAATGTACACTTATCATCTGAAAATTTAAGTAATAGAATCAAAATTAAATAAAATCAAACCAGAATCGAATGGTTCGATTTTGGTTTGATTTCATATCTTTTTAAAAAAATCATTAGTTCATTATCAAAAAATTATTGGGTTATGGTTTGATTCATTTCGCTTGAATCCAAAATTAAATGGAATCCCGTTAATCCCTAATGACAAAATTAAAACACAAAATTCACAAAAATTGAAGTATGCATTCCATTTGATCAAACTCTAAAATTAAGGATGCATTCTATATCCAGTTATAATTTATGAATATAACTTATTTTACACTTAAAATTAATATTCTCAGAAATATTAAAGTAATGTAAGGTAATGAGATCAAGTTTAAGTTGATGCAAGTGAAATTTATGTAAAAATAAAAAATACAAAGCATGATAAGACAACAATATCAAACTTAATTGAAATTTTAGATGAGCTTTTCAAAATAATGTTCATATAATAATAAAAATTTACATTTGCACCATTTTTATATATTTTCTAAGAAAATCCCTTTTCTACCAAAATTTCTTTATTAAGTCAATAAATCAAAATTAACCTAAAATAAGGGCCAAATTAGTTTAGCTAAAAAAAATTAAATATTTAGTAGATTTTGATAAAAATAGATAAAATGTATGCTTAAAAATTGATAAATTTTTAAAAAAAAAATTAAAAAATAAGGTTAAACATATATTTGTGAGGTTAAATCCATCAATGTTCACTCAATTTTATATTTAGTGTCACTATGATCACTCTATTTGATTTTATTTCACCATGACTATTGAATTCCATATAATGTTTCATCATCACCACCCAACTATATATATATATAAGAATGTTTTTGTTAAAATAAATTTTTATTTTATTTTGAAAACTTCTAAAATAACTTTTTTTTTTATTTTATTTTTCTAAGTAATGTTTTTATTTTAAATAAGCTTTTATTTTATTTTTTAAATTTTTTTTAAATAAGATTTTATTTTATTTTTTAAGTAACATTTTTTTAAATAAGTTTTTATTTTAATTCTTTTAATTTATTTTATATATAAAATGATGAATTTGGACGATCATACTGATATTAAGTATAAAGTTGGATGATGAAACAAAATCAAATTAAAAAATACACAAATATAAAATTTGGTGCTTGTTGGTGAATTTAACCCTATATTTATACTTAAACCCAATCCAACCTCACTCTACCCACTCTACCTCCCCTTTCATTTCCTAGCATCATTTCCCTCCATCAAGCACATGCACGGATGCATCCTGTCATTTCCATTCTTTTTCTAACTTTCTTCTTCTCTCTCTATATATATGTAGATGTGAAAATGAGGTTGGAGAAGATCCATCAATATTTCAAATATTTTTTTAACTACAATTCCCAATCTAAAGATCTTGATTCATTCCACCAATGACAAAGCATTTTAATCATGTTCTGCACTTTGTTTTATTCTTTCTAAGTCAAGAAACATATACTCAAATACGTTGATTCATACTCAAAGCAAATATAAACAAAAAACAAAATAAACATATTATCTTGAAACCAGATAATTACTCAAGAAGTATATATTTTTTAGCACTAAAATATACGAAATATAAATAATACATAAAACGCTAAACAGAAAAAATTCTCGCGATTTATTCACATTAAAAAAAAGTCCAATTCTCGACTTCTTGGAAACAAAAAAAAAGCCTAAAATGAAGCACCTACAAAAAAATTTGATTCCATCCAGCAATTACATATATAAGTATAGGTATAGAGAGAGAATAAGCGAGCGAGAGAGAAATGAGGTCACAAGCAAGATAACAACGCTATGGGGGGAAAATCTAATTTGTCCTAAACAACTTAAATCTGATCAATTTGATCTCTAAACCAAATCTGATTAAAATGGGTACTATCTATTGAAAAAAAAAAAACAAAAGTGGCCAAACAAAAGCCACTACAAAAAAATAAAATAAAAATGAAAAAAAATGTGAGGGGAGCAGGCTACTCTTCTCACACAGAGCCGCCGCTCCATGTCACACAGAGCTGTTGCTCGTCACATGGAGCTGTTGCTCAGTGTGTTCAGCTACTGCTCTGTCTGGCACGGAGCAACATCCATGGTGACCCAAAAATGGTTTTTTATCATTTTCACTAAATTTGTTCCTTTCATAATTGTGTAAATACTCTTTTAGCCCAACAACACACTAATAAATATAAATACCTTCTTCTTCTTCTTCATCACCCAATAATTCAAAAAATCTCCACCATCCTCACATCATTTCTATGTCCTCTCATTACCTCTCTGCTTTTTTTTTTCGAGCCTCTAATTGACTAATTTCTGGTTCCAATATTCAAGATTCACAAATTCAAACTCAAAACAAATATTCTTTTAAAAAATAAGATTAATTCTTTAATTCAACATTAACTCCAATGAATCAACAAACAAAAGAATATATAAGATAAAAATGCTGGGATTTAGAATTAACCCAGAAAATTTCAAATTTAATACCCTGCCTTTAAATCAAATTAAAGTTCCAAATCCATTATATATATATATATATATATATATATATATATATTGTTCACCCATACAGAAAAATGCATAACATTCACATGGAAAGTCAGAAAAATTAGGATTTCTACCTTCAATTGGCTACAATGGACAAGACCACTGAACCCCTCACACGAGAGCACCAAAACTTTAAAATTTTTGAACGACTTGGAGATCATTCGACCGGAATTGGAGGTATGGGTGCGTGTTGATGAGCTACATAAGATGAAAATGCCGAGATTTAGAAATAACCCAAATAATTTCAAATTTTATATCCTGCCTTTAAATCAAATCAAAGTCCCAAAGCCACTTATATATATAGTTTACCTTATGGAAAAATGCATAACATTCGCATGGAAAGTCCAAAAAATTAGGTTTTCTACTTGCAATTGGTTGCAATGGAGGCGAGACCAATGAACCCCTCACACGAGAGCACCAAAATTGTAAAAGTTTTGAACGACTTGGAGATCATTCGGCCGGAATCGGAGGTATGGGTGCATGCTGATGAGCTTTTGGTCAGATTTCAAAGGTATGAGATTGTGGAGTGGACGATGTCTGATAGATGCGTGGGAAAAAAAAAGGTATGGGATTGTGGAGTGGGCGATGTCAGAGCTGATAGTTGCGTGAAAAAAAAAAACAAAAAAGTGGAAGATGATGGGAAATTGTGCCACGTTTCCAGCAAACATTTGCTATTTTATATATGTAGGACAACCCATTCCCGTTTTATATCAATTTTCATTTCAATTTCCAAGTTCCAACCTTTTCATTCTGCTTTGCCCGTTCACCGCTCCACTGCCTTTACTACGCCGATTCTACCTACTCAGTCCTGGCACATTTCAAGCTCTGCCTCTGTTCGCGCTAGTCAAGTGGCTGTTTGTGCCTAAGATTAAGCTTGTCCCCGAGGTGTCGAATTCCACCATTGGCAAAAACTTCACTGATTCACTGCTCAAGGAAGAGGAAGGCATCAATGAACGTTCTATAGTTCATAAATGCGCTAAAATCCAATCCGCCATTAATGAAGGTATATTTCTAGCTGCACAAGTTGCACTTGTTTTTTAAAGTGAATAAATACTTTTTATGACTTCAAGTTGTGTAAATTGTAAAATGTTTGCATTGTTTTTTTCTTTTTAACATATGAAATTTGCTCTTCAATTGCTTGAAGCGGCACTGCATTGCAACACATTGCTCTTCAATTGATTTTGCTACCAAACAGACGACTTCCAGTTCATTGTTGCCTCCGACCCGTGACTATGAATTGCTTATTCTATCACTGGAATTTGGAAATAGTGTATATTGCCCTGTGAAATGTGAATTTATTATAGTATTGCTATGAGAATAGAATTGTCCTGTGAATTGCTTTGTGGTCGTGCGAAACCCGCAAACGTACGGGATCATTGACAAGTAATAGATTTAGTGAGTTGAGAATGTTGTCCCACGAGGAATAAAATTTAATTAAGCGTACTAATGTTTAATTAGATTCAAAGTAAATAACTAAAAGTGTTTTGTGATTTTTAATTAATCTAACTTAATCTACGAAAGTGAGTAAAATGCAAATTTAACAAGTATATGGGAAGAGCGTATTGGACTACGAATTCATCTATTATTATCTATTTCAATTCTTGACTACATAGCTAGTTTTCGTTCATGCATTCTTCACAATCAATAATATTATTGTAATTAATTTTCTTTTACAAGACAAATTAAATTTATTCTAATAACAACTCGAACCTATTCCTAATCCTAATCCGAATTCGAATGAATAGAACGCATTCAATTTCACAATTATCTCAAAGATTGCACACGTGATAAATCTTATTTTTAAAATTTATTGCACGCGTGTTAATCAAATAGTATTCTAAACCTTTTGTGAGCTTCCCAGCACTATAACAAGCTACTATATATTTAATTAATGATCAAACAATCAAATAATAAAATAAAGCATGCAAGATTAATCAAAAATCACAAGAATTTAACAAAACTACTTCTATTGAATTAAAAATAAATAATAATGGGTTTCATCTTCATCCAATATATGAGAAAAATTAGTCTAACGTAATGTTGGAATTAAACACAAAAAATTGGAAAGAGATCACCGAGAAATTGACGAAACTTGATTAACTCCACAATTTCTTCTCGGCTACTGCATGTGTATGGACATGTATATCAACTCCAGGCAGCCTTCTTTTGTATTTTATTTCCCCACCTAGCTGGTGCCAAATTGTGTGTATTGTTTATATATAAAAATCAATTCCCCAAAGTTGGTTGCCACTTCTCTGTGCGTGTAATCTTCAATTCCGGCAGACTATATAATTCAGCAACCGGCAATTGTGTGTGTATCTTTCAATTCTTTTCCAATAACAGGTCAGCCCTCTTTTACTTTCAATGCGTGAATTTGTGGGTGTGGAATATATATAAATTATGGCAGCTCCCAATTTGTATATGATATTCTCTCCAATTTCTACCGTGTGATGTGTATATAATTCCAGCCGGCAGCTGCCATTTTCTTTTTGCCAATTTCTCGCTGTTGCTGTGTAGATATATGTTCCTCCAGTTGGCTTGTGTTCCCCTCCAAGCAGCTCTCCAATTTCTCCCTTTATTGGTGTGTAAAATATATATAAATCAGCCCCCAATGCCAGTATGCTATTCAATTCAGCCACTAACCTACTTTATTTCAATAGCAGGTCGGCCCTTTTATCCATTAGATCAGCCCACTTGAATTCTCATTCTAGTTTATTTAGGAGCCGTTTGGTACCCATTTTTTTCAAAATGTATTTTTCTCTCTTCTTTTTAACCATACATTCTTTATTAAAATATATTACATGTAAATAAAAAATATTTTCATATTTTTCAACCACACATTTTTCATCAATTTACTATTTAAAAATACATTTTTACATAAAAATGACTTCCAAACACCCTCTTAAAATTTAATTCCAATTCCACCAACTAGTTAAAAAAATCCAAGCCCCAATAAGCTTTCAACCCTTTTCAAATTGGTCTGTAGCCCAATTAGTGAGATATTTCTCATCAAGGCAACACTTTTTCCCTTTAATGAAATCTAGTCCCTGATATAAATTTATTTGTGCAACCAATATCCTCCTCAAATTCAAACTTGTGGAATTTAATCCCAAATTATAGATTTGACTCGATTTTGCCGTTCTTCCTTTCCAATTGCTTCAAACGGGTTCGTCACTAAAAACAAAATAAAATTATCCCAAGTTAAATAGAAATTAATATATTGACGACATAAAAATTTAATAATACGATTTAAATAAGTGCACAAATTGTACTTATCAAATACCCCAAAACTTAAATTTTTGTTCGTTCTCAAACAAAACTATAACTTAAATTGCAACAAACACACAAGTATGCAAAAATATTTGGTTGGATGGTCTTGCTTTTTACCTCAAGATTTAAGATCACGATATTAAATCTACAATCCGCTTCAAAGTCACGATACCAAACCAATATCCACTATTCCAATGCAAAACTGACACGTGTGAGCGAAAAAATAAGTCGACATTAATGAATTCACAAGTCGTTTCAATTCCCAACCCTCTATGATCAAATATATCGTTTCATCTCTCGTAAGATTCACACACCCCTAAACTTATTTTTTTCGCTCTTTTTTCAGTGTGTGATATAAGATTGAATTTTTTATTACTATCCTCATCCTCTCTAATTTAGGCGGACGTCACTGGTTGTAAGTCAATACATCAATGAATAAGGATTCTCAATTTATTTGTTTGCGTTGATCGTCAATATGCTTTATTGAAAGTTAAATTCCCTTGAACAAGTGTTGGGACTTAACAAGGCATTTAGTGCTTTGCTTTTCTCATGCACTTGTTTTTTCTATTTTTTTTTTTTTTGGCACTTTCTCTTAAGCTTTCTAGATAATCCTTATAGCGAGTTTTAGGCTGATGACTCTCAAGTCAAATGACTTTAGCGTACCAAGTTTTAAGATACCCTTGCAAGTTTAATTACTCGAGTCATAAAGGATTCAAAGAAAAGTTTTAAAATTTCAAAATATATGCCTTGATTAGTGCAATGCCCCTTATCACACATCTAATTTGAGACTTTCACCCAATTTTATCATGTTAATCTCAGACAATCTACACAAACTTTTTCATACAAGGTTGCTAAATTTGGTCTTAAGATAAATAATTAGTATTGTTTGGATAAAACATCTATGTCCAACTAAATCAATCTATCAAATGCATGAATCAACTCATTTCATTACAATGTCAAACTCAATTCTAGTGCATGTATAATATCAAGTTTTGTAAGTTTAAGTTTCAATCAATCTAGCATGCATCCACAGTTCATAAATCAATGCCAAATCTCAAATTTAATCGTTATTGTAAGCCAAACTGTCTAATCCGTACAAGCACACAACTAAAAATAAACAAATAAATAAAATAAAAACAATAAAAAATTTAACGATTTTTTTCTTAAATAAACCCACAAAACAAACAACAAAAATCATATGAAAACAAAAAATTCAAAGTTTTTCCATCCCCAAACTTAAACCTGACATTGCCCTTAATGTCTTAAAACATAATTAAGAATGTAAGGGGATGGGAAAGAAAAGGACAAAGGCACTCCCCGAATTTTTCTGTTGAGCGTGGAATGGACTATAGGTCGCCAGACAAATTCTTCATCATACTTTTTTCCTTGGTCTATCTTGGTTTAAGTGTTTCACGATATCATGTTCCTGCATATGGCAATCAAATCAAACATTACAGATCACATAACCTAGAATATGAGTTACTTAGCCCAAACAATCGAAATAACTAACATTAAACTTAAAGGTCTAAGCGGAAACATGACAAGATGAAGATGTCCTCTAAATTTAAATATACCTAAATCTAATGCAAACTCATAATAAAAAACAAGTCTATATGCAATGCGATACAAAAAGAAAAATGAATAAAGGGTTATGAAATTGGATTGCCTTCTAATAAGCTCTTAATTTATAGTCTTTAGCTAGACTTTGTTGTTTAGGCTATTTTGGATCCTCAAGTGGCAGAATCGTCTTCTCATGAGAATAATCACCACCCTAATAAGCTTTCAACCTCTGTCCATTAACCTTGAACCTTCGCTGTTGATCTTGTGTCACAACCTCAACTGTGCTATATGGATATACAGCTACCACTGTGAATGGACCCGACCACCTTGATCTTAGCTTGCCTGGAAAAAGCTTAAGGTGAGAATTGAACATGAGAACCTGTTGCCCAACCTCGAACTCTTTCCCTGTAATGTGTCTATCATTCCATCTTTTAGTTTTTTCTTTGTATAACTTTGTATTTTCATATGTATCCAGTCTAAACTTATCAAGCTCGTTCAGTTGAAGAATCTTCTTTCTCCAACTGCCTTTGTATCAAAATTTAACATGTGAGTTGCCCAATATGCCTTGTGCTCCAATTCAACTCGTAAGTGACATGTTTTTCCAAACACCAATTGATAGGGTGACATCCCAATAGGTGTTTTGAATGTAGTGCGGTAGGCCCAAAGTGTATCATCTACCTTCTTTGACCAGTCAATGTGTGATGCATCAACTGTAGCCTCTAAAATTTTCTTTATCTCTCTTTTGGATATCTCAACTTACCCACTAGTCTGCAGATGGTAAGGCATTGCACCCGAATGTTTGACCCCATATTTTGCCAACAAAGCTGAGAATAAGTGGTTATAGTAGTGTTTCCCGCCATCACTAATAATTGCCTGAGGAGTGCCATACAGAGAAAAGATATTCTTTTTAAGGAATTGGGTCACAACTCTCCCATCATTTGTTGGTGATGCCATAGCCTTAACCCATTTAGATATATAATCTACAGCCACCAAGATATTGTTGACCATATGAGGAGGGAAATAGTCCCATGAAGTCAATACCCCAGACGTAAAAGATTTCTACTTCCAAAATGCCATTCAGAGGCATTTCATTTCTTCTTGAGATGTTTCCCGTCCTTTGGCATTTATCATACTTCTTTACTAATTCATAAGCATCCTTAAACAGAGTTGGCCAATAAAAACCTGATTGTAAGACTTTAACTACTGTTTTGGTTGATGCAAAGTGACCTCCATATGGGGAAGAGTGGCAATGCTCCAATAATTGTTTCTATTCTTCTTTCGGCACACAATGACAAATGATTTTATCAGGTTATCTTCTATACAAAAAAGGATCATCCCAAAAGTAGTGCTTCAAATCACAAAAAAAAATTTTCTGTTGGCTCGAACACTTCGAATGAATAACAAAACTGGACAGATAATTAACATAGTTTGCATACCAAGGTGCTAACTTGATCTCAAAGAGTGTTTCATTTGGAAATGCCTTTTTTATTTCTTTTGTAGGATCTTCGTCTTGTTGTTCCAAACGTGATAGATAGTCTGTTACTAAATTTTCACTTCCCTTTTTATCCTTAATTTTCAAGTCGAATTCCTGTAGTAAAAGCACCCATCTGATAAGTCTTGGCTTTGCATCTTTGTTACTGAGTAAATACTTGAGCGCTCAATGATCTGTATACATTATCACCTTTGACCCAATTAAGTAAGGTCTGAATTTATCAAAGGCGAACACTACTACCAAAAGCTCATTTTCTGTAGTCGCACAATTCAACTGAGCTTCACTAAGAGTTTTGCTGGCATAGTGAATGACATGTAAGATATTATTCTTTCGCTGTCCTAACACTGCTCCAATTGCGAAATCACTTGCATTACACATTAATTCAAATGGTAAACTCCAATCAGGTGTAGCTAAGATAACTGTTGTGACCAATTTTTCTATCAAAGTGTTGAAGGCAACCAAACACTTTTTTGAAAAGTGAAAAGGCTCCATGAATAATTCAATGCTTCTGCCTACCATATCTGAGAAAATGGACATTATACACCTCTGAAAAGTAGCTAAAGTGTTACACAATCCAAGGTGCATTCTCCTGTATGCAAATGTACCTTAAGGACAAGTAAATGTTGTTTTCTCTTGGTCTTCTGGTGCTATAGGAATCTGATTATACCCAGAATACCCATCCAGGAATCAATAATGAGAATGTCCAGCACATCTCTTCAATATTTGATCAATGAAAGGAAGAGGAAATTGGTCCTTCCTTGTTGCATTGTTGAGTTTGCTATAATCAATGCATACTCTCAAACCCGTGACTCTGCGCATAGGAATTAACTCATTATTGTCATTAGGTACCACTATAATTCTCCCCTTTTTAGGAATTACATGCACTGGACTCACCCAATGGCTTATAGGATATATGATTCTTGCATCCAACAATCTAAGCGCTTATGCCCGCACAACCTTTTGTATCTTCAGATTTAATCTACGTTGTCGCTCTATAGATGGTGTAAAGTCCTCTTCCATTAAAATTTTGTGCATGCAAAGTGATGGGCTAATTCTTTTTATGTTATGGATGGTCCATCCTATCGCTGTTTTGTGATCTTGAAGTATCCTTATTAAATGATATTCTTCATCTTTGTTAAGGGCATTTGAAATAATTACTAGAAGTGTGTGTTTGTCCCCCAAGAAGGCGTATCTCAAGTGTGAAGGCAACTGCTTAAGTTCAAGAATTGGAGCTTTTGAATGGACGGTAAAGATTTTGTAGGATCTTCACCTAGCTTCAATTGAGTTAATCTTAAAGAGGGTGGGTTTTCTTCCAATTGTCGAGCACATTCTTTTATCTTTTCTGATTCAAATGGCTCTTTTACAGAATGAACCAAACAAGCCTCAAGCGGATCTTAAGGTTGATTGAGTTGAAATGTATTTGTCACTGTCATGTCCAATACATCAATCTGGCAACAAGAGTTAGGTTCATAATCAAATTTGAGCGCGTTGAAGACATTGATGGTCATCTCTTCGACATTCATTCTAAAGATCAACTGTCCTTTCTGCACATATATCAAAGTTCTTCCAGTAGCCAAGAATGGACGACCTAGAATGAGAGGGATATCCTTGTCTTCTTCCATGTCTAAGACAACAAAGTCAACTAGGAATATGAATTTGTCAACCTTTACCAAAATATTTTCAACAATTTTCCTTTGATATTTGATTTACCTATCAGCTAGCTGCAGCGTCATTGTAGTAGGTTTCAATTCCCCTAAACTTAATTCCCTGAAAAGAGACAAAGGTATTAAATTAATGCTTGCTCCTAAATCACACAATGTCTTTTTATTTATTTGTTACCAATATCGCAAGAAATAGTAAAACTCCCTAGATCTTATAATTTTGGTGGTAACTTATGTTGGAGTATTGTGCTGCATTCTTCGTTCAGCATCAATATTTCATTATCCTCCGGCTTTCGTTTGTTTGACAATACGTCCTTTATAAACTTGGCATAGCTAAGCATCTGAGCGAGAGCTTTTGCAAATGGTATGTTGATGTGTAACTTTTTGAACATCTCCAATAAATTTTCGAATTGTTTATCAAGCTTGTGCTTTTGTAGTCTTTGAAGAAATGAGACTGGAGGCATGTATGCTTTGACAAGAGTGGTTGCCGTAACCTATGGATTGTCTACTATAGCATCCTAAGTTTCTTCTATTGTTTTATCAGACTTATCCACGTGTTCCTCGCCCATAGTAGGTACTTTTTCTGTAGTAGCAGCTGGTCTTCTCACTGATATTTCTGGCAATTGAACTCCACTTCGAGTAGTGATGGCTTGTACCTGTTCCTTAGAATTTGTCTCGATATTGCTAGGTAGGGTCCCTTGAGTTCTGCTTGCTAATGCAGCTGCTATTTGACCTATCTGAGTTTCCAAAATTTTAATTGTAGCATTTTGGTTTTGAAGAATAGTATCAGTCTTAGCCAAGTATTGTCCCAATAGATCCTCGACTGATGGCTTTCTCGGTTGTTGTTGTTGCTGTTGTTGGAACCTCGACGGTTTAGTTTGAAAATTTCCACTTTGACCTTGATTATTAGCCCATGAAAAATTTGGATGATTTCTCCGACTCGGATTATATGTGTTGGAGTAGGGGTTGTTTTGTTGCCTCTGAAAGTTCTGCGTATAATTAACCTTCTAAGGCCGAATTACACGTGTAGAGGCTAGAGAACATCTTTTTGTAATATGATCTACCATGTACCCTTTGCAAACCGATTTTGGCAGGTATACTATGTACACATTTTGAGTAAGGCAGTCCAATTTCTTTGTCAATGCTTCCATTTGGGCTACTAATGATGTAGTTATATCAACATTGTGTAATCTTGCAGTCCTCCTTGGCACTTCCCTGTCTATTAGCCATATGGGTTGATTTTCTACAATTCGCTCAAAAAGGTCCAAGGCATTATCCAACAAAATATCTAATATCGACCCTCCCGTGGAAGCATCGATGATGTTGTGAAATTGAGGTCTCAGGTCGGAATAGAATATACAGATCTTTGATTCTTTAGGGATGTTCAGAGTGGGACACTTCTTCAAGTAATCTTTGAATCTTTCCCATCCTTTTGGATAGCTCTTGAAAGTATGGACTTCATTTTGGATATGATAGACTCGAGATGGCAAGAAAAATTTCAATGAGAACTTCTGCACCATTTCATTTCATGAAACGATGCTCCCAGGAATTAGAGAATTTAACCATTCCCGGACACCTTCCTTTAACATGTGAGAAAATAGGAGCAGTCAGATTTTCCTTCTTGGTTGATCATAGCGTAGAGCATTAAGAAGGCCTGAATGTGTTCATGAGGATTTTCAGTTGATCTCACAGAGAACTTGATATCTTGATGATTCTGGAATAAGTTAATAATGTCTGGTCTAATAAGGAAGTTGGCTTGTCCAAAAGATGGATAGATAATAGCTGGTTCCACAGGAGCTGACAGGGGATTTACATAATCCCTCACTAAAGCTTTTCCTTGATTTGCCACTGCTCTTGGTTGATCTCGCTGGGGTAACGGTAAAGGATTTTGAACTTGATTCGGATGTTGATCTTCTGTCATTTCTCTTGCTTGCCTCTGTTCTCTTCTTCGTTGTCTAAAAGTTCTTTCGATTTCAGGATCTATTAGAAGAAGCTTGATCACGTCAGAATTTTGCATAAAATGTGATTTCCTGAAAATAGTAAAACAAGAGACTTAAATCGTTTAATGAATAGCCTAAAACAAATAAAGTAAAGAAAAAAATTTAAAAAACTTCAAATCTAAAAAATAACTAATAAGCACATATTAAATAAATTACTCCCTGACAACGGCGTCAAAAACTTATTCGTGGGAAACCCGTAAGCGTACAGGATCGTGGACAAGTAATATATTTAGTGAGTTGAGAGTATCATTTCACGGGAAATAAAATTTAATTGAGTGTACTAGTGTTTAATTAGATTCAAAGTAAACAATTAAAAGTATTTTGTGATTTTTAATTAATCTAACTTATTCTATGAAAGCGAGTAAAATGTGAATTTAAACAAGTATATAGGAAAAGCGTATTGGATTACGAATCTTCCTATTATTATCTATTCCAATTCTTGAGTACGTAGCTAGTTTTCCTTCATGCATTCTTGACAATTGATAATTCTATTGTAATTAATTTTCTTTTCCAAGGCAAATTAAATATATCCTAATCACAATCCGAATCTATTCTTAGTCCGAATTCGAATGAATAGAACGTATTCAATTTCACAATTATCTGAAAAATTACATATATGATAAATCTTATTCTTAAAATTTATTGCACGCATGTTAATCAGACAATATTCTAAACCTATTGTGAGCTCCCCAGCACTACAACAAGCAACTATATATTTAATTGGTGATCAAACAATCAAATAATAAAATTAAGAATGCAGCATTAATAAAAAATTACAAGAATTTAACTAAACTACGTATATTGAATTAAAAATAAATAATAACGGGTTTCATCTTCATCCAATACATGAAAAAAATTAGGTTAACGTAATGTTGGAATTAAACACAAAAAATTATAAAGACATCACCGAGAAATTAACGAAACTTAATCCTCTACAATTTCTTCTCGGCTACTGTACGTGTATGGATATGTATATCAACTCCAGGCAGCCCTCTTTTGTATTTTATTTCCACACCTAGCTGGTGCCAAATTGTGTGTATTGTTTATATATAAAATCACTTTCCCAAAGTTGGTTGCCACTTCTCGTTGCGTGTAATCTTCAATTCCAATAGACTATATAATTCAGCAACCGGCAATTGTGTGTGTATCTGTTCCATTCTTTTCCAATAACAGGTCTGCCCTCTTTTACTTTCAATGCGTGAATTTGTGGGTGTGGAATATATATAAATTATGGCAGCTCCCAATTTGTATATGATATTCTCTCCAATTTCTGCCGTGTGATGTGTATATAATTCCAGCCGACAGCTGCCTTTTTCTCTTTGCCAATTTCTCGCTGTTGCTGTGTATATATATATGTTCCCCTCCAAGCAGCTCTCCAATTTCTCCCCTAATTAGCGTGTAAAATATATATAAATCAGCCCCCAATGCCTGCATACTAACGCAATCAATTCAGCCACTAACCTGCTTTATTTCAACAGCAAGTCTTGGACCAGTCCACTTGAATTCTCATTCTAGTTTATTTAGAATTTAATTCCAATTCCACCAACTAGTTAAAAAAATCCAAGCCCAAATAAGCTTTCATCCCTTTTCAAATTGGTCTGTAGCCCAATTAGTGAGATATTTCTCATCAAAGCAACACTTTTTCCCTTTAATGAAATATAGTCCCTGACATAAATTTATTTGTCCAACCAATGTCCTCCTCAAATTCAAACTCGTGGAGTTTAATCCCAAATTATAGATTTGACTCGATTTTGCCCTTCTTCCTTTCCAATTGCTTCAAATGAGTTTGTCACTAAAAACAAAATAAAACTAACCCAAGTTAAATAGAGATTAATATATTGACGACATAAAAATTTAATAATACGTCTTAAATAAGTGCACAAATTGTACTTATCAAATACCCTCAAACTTAAACTTCTGTCTGTCCTCAAACAAAACTATAACTTGAATTGCAACAAACATACAAGTATGCAAAAATTTTTGGTTGGATAGTCTTGCTTTTTACTTCAAGATTTAAGATCACGTATTAAATCTACAATCCGCTTCAAAGTCACGTTACCAAACCAATATCCACTATTCCAATACAAAACTGACATGTGTGAGTGAAAAACTAAGTTGACATTAATGAATTTACAAGTTTTTTCAATTCCCAACCTTCTATGGTCAAATATATCCTTTCATTTCTCGTAAAATTCACAAACCCCTAAACTTGTTTTTTTTTTTTTTTTGCCAGTGTGTGATCTAAGATTTAATTTTTATTACTATCCTCACCCTCTCCAAGTTAGGCGGACGTCACTGGTAGCAAGTCAACACATCAATGAATAAGAATTCTCAATTTATTTGATTGTTTTGACTGTCAAGACTCAATTAGGCTAATTATGCTTCATCGAAAGTTAAATTCTCTCGAATAAGTGTTGGGACTTAACAAGGCATTTAGTGCTTTTGCTTTTCTCATGTACTTTCTTTTTCTAATTTTGAAAAGATCTTTTTTTTTTTTTTTGGCACTTTCCCTTAAACTTTCTAGATGATCCTTGTAGCGAGTTTTAGGCTGATAACTCCCAAGTCAAATGACTTTAGGACACCAGATTTTAAGATACCATTGCAAGCTTAATTACTAAAGTCATAAAAGTTTCAAATAGAAGTTTTAAAATTTCAAAATATATGCATTTATTAGTGCAATACCCCTTATCACACACCTAATTTGATACTTTCACCCAACTTTATCTTGTTAATTTTAGACAATCCACACAAACTTTTTCATACAAGGTCCTAAATTTGGTCTAAAGATAAATAATTAGTATTGTTTGGCTAAAGCATCTATGTCCAATTAAATCAATATATCAAATGCATGAATCAACTCATTTCATCAGAATGTCAAACTCAATTGTCGTGCATGTATAATATCAAGTTTTGTAAGTTTAAACTTCAATCAATCTAGCATGCATCCACAGTTCATAAATCAATGTCAAATCTCAAATTTAATCGTTATTGTAAGCCAAACTGTCTAACCCACACAAGCACACAACCAAAAATAAACAAATAAATAAAATAAAAACAATAAAAGTTTTAACGATTTTTTTCTTAAATAAACACACAAAAACAAATGACAAAAATTATACGAAAACTAAAAATTCAATGTTTTTCCACCCTCCAAACTTAAACCCGACATTGTCCTCAATGTCTTAAAATATAATTAAGAATGTAATGAGACAGGAAAGAAAAGGAGGAAGGCACTCTCCGAATTTTTCTGTTAAGCGTGGAATGGACTATAGGTGACAGCCAGACAAATTTTTCATCATGCTTTTTCCTTGATTTATGTTGGTTTAAGTGTTTCACGATATCATGTTCCTGCATATGGCAATCAAATCAAACATTAGATATCACATAACCTAAAATATGAGTTACTTAGCCCAAACAATCGAAATAACCAATATTAAACTTAAAGGTCTAAGTAGAAACATGACAAGATGAAGATACCCTCTAAATTTAAATATGCCTAAATCTAATGTAAACTAATAATAAAAAACAAATCTATATGCAATGCGATACAAAAAGAAAAATGAATATAGGGTTATGAAATTGGGTTGCCTTCCAATAAGTGTTTAATCTATAGTCTTTAGCTAGACTTTGTTGTTTAGGCCATTTTGGATCCTCAAGTGGCAGAATCGTCTTCTCATGAGAGTAATCACCACCCCAATAAGCTTTCAACCTCTTTCCATTGACCTTGAACCTTCGCTGTTGATCTTGTGTCACAACCTCAACTGTGCCATATGGATATACAGCTACCACTGTAAATGGACCCGACCACCTTGATCTTAGCTTGCCTGGAAAAAGCTTCAGGTGAGAATTGAACATGAGAATCTGTTGCTCAACCTCGAACTCTTTCCCTTTAATGTGTCTATCATGCCATCTTTTAGTCCTTTCTTTGTATAACTTTGCATTTTCATATGCACCCAATCTAAACTTATCAAGCTGAATCAGTTGAAGAATCCTCTTTCTCCAGCTGCCTTTGTATCAAAATTTAAAATGTGAGTTGCCCAATATGCCTTGTGCTCCATTTCAATTGGTAAGTGACATGTTTTTCCAAACACCAATTGATAGGGTGACATCCTAATAGGTGTTTTGAATGCAGTGCGGTAGGCCCAAAGTGCATCATCTACCTTCTTTAACCAGTTAGTACGTGATGCATTAGCTGTAGCCTGTAGAATTTTCTTTATCTCTCATTTGGATATCTCAACTTGCCCATTAGTCTGTGGATGGTAAGGCATTGCACCCCAATGTTTGACCCCATATTTTGCCAACAAAGCTGAGAATAAGCGGTTACAATAGTGTTTCCTGCTATCACTAATAATTGCCCGTGGAGTGCCATACAGAGAAAAGATATTATTTTAAGGAATTGGGTTACAACTCTTCCAGCATTTGTTGGTAATGCCATAGCCTCAACCCATTTAGATACATAATCTACAGCCACCAAGATATATAGTTGACCTTATGAGGAGGGAAATAGTCCCATGAAGTTAATACCCCAGATGTAAAAAATTTCTACTTCCAAAATGCCATTCAAAGGCATTTCATTTCTTCTTGAGATGTTTCCCATCCTTTGGCATTTATCATACTTCTTTACTAATTCATAAGCATCCTTAAATAGAGTTGGCCAATTAAAACTTGATTGTAAGACTTTAGTTGCTGTTTTGGTTGATGTGAAGCGACCTCCATATGGAGAAGAGTGACAATGCTCCAATAATTGTTTCTATTCTTCTTTCGGTACACAACGACAAATGATTTGATTAGGCCATCTTCTATACATAAAAGGATTATCCCAAAAGTAGTGTTTCAGGGCACTGAAATTTTTTTTTTCAGTTGACTTGAACTCTTCGAATGAATAACAAATCTGGACAAATAATTAACATAGTCTTCATACCAAGGTGCTGACTTGATCTCAAAGAGTGTTTCATCTAGAAATACCTTTTTAATTTCTTTTGTAGGATCTTCATCTTGTTGCTCCAAATGAGATAGATGGTCTGCTACTAAATTTTCACTTCCCTTTTTATCCCTAATTTCCAAGTCGAATTCCTATAGTAAAAGCACCCATCTGATGAGTCTTGGCTTTGCATCTTTTTTACTTAGTATATACTTGAGCGCTGAATGATTTGTATACACTATCACCTTTGACCTAATCAAGTAAGGTCTGAATTTGTCAAAGGCAAACACTACTGCCAAACGCTCATTTTTTGTAGTCATGCAGTTCAACTGAGCTTCACTAAGAGTTTTGTTGGCATAGTGAATGACATGTAAAATATTATTCTTTCACTGTCCCAACACTACCCCAGTTGCGAAATCACTTGCGTTACACATTAATTCAAATGGTAAACTCCAATCAAGTGCAGCTAAGATAAGTGCTATGACCAATTTCTCTTTCAAAGTGTTGAAGGCAACCAAACA
Organism: Olea europaea var. sylvestris; assembly: GCF_002742605.1. Classification (NCBI taxonomy): domain Eukaryota; kingdom Viridiplantae; phylum Streptophyta; class Magnoliopsida; order Lamiales; family Oleaceae; genus Olea; species Olea europaea. Next base: position 3,925,770 of record NC_036244.1, on the reverse strand, counting down.
CTTTTCTGAAAAGTGAAAAGGCTCCATGAATACTTCAATGCTTCTACCTACCATATCTGAGAAAATGAACATTATACACCTATGAAAAGTAGCTGAAGCGTTACATAATCCAAAAGGCATTTTCCTATATGCAAAGGTACCATAAGGACAAGTAAATTTGATTTTCTCTTAGTCTTCTGGTGCTATATAAATCTGATTATACCCCGAATACCCATCCAGGAAGCAATAACGAGAATGTCCAACGAGTCTATTCAATATTTGATCAATGAAAGGAAGAGGAAATTGGTCCTTCCTTGTGGCATTGTTGAGTTTGCTGTAATCAATGCATACTCTCAAACTTGTGACTCTGCGCGAAGGAATTAACTCATTGTTGTCATTAGATACCACTGTAATTCCTCTCTTTTTAGGTACTACATGCACTGGATTCACCCAATGGCTGTCTGATGTAGTTTATATGATTCCTGCATCCAATAATTTCAGCGCTTCTGCCCGCACAACCTCTTCTATCTTCAGATTTAATATATGCTGCCGCTCTATATAAAGTGTAAAGTCCTCTTCCATCAAAATTGTGTGCATGCAAAGTGATGGGCTGATTCTTTTTATGTTATGGATGGTCCATCCTATCGCTGTTTTGTGATCTTGAAGTATCCTTATTAAATGATATTCTTCATCTTTATTAAGGGCATTTGAAATAATTACTAGAAGTGTGTGTATGTCTCCCAAGAAGGCATATCTCAAGTGTGAAGGCAACTACTTAAGTTCAAGAATTGGAGCTTTTTGAATGGACGGTAAAGATTTTGTAGGATCTTCACCTAGCTCTAATTGAGTCGATCTTAAAGAGGGTGGGTTTTCTTCCGATTGTCAAACACATTCTTTTATCTTTTCTGATTCAGATGGTTCTTTTACAGAATGAACCAAACAAGCCTCAAGCAGATCTTAAGGGTGATTGAGTCGAAATGTTTCTGTCACTGTCATGTCCAATACATCAATCTGGCAACAAGAGTTAGGTTCATCATCAAATTTGAGCACGTTGAAGACATTGATCGTCATTCATTCTGAAGATCAATTGTCCTTTCTACACATATATCAAAGCTCTTCCAGAATGGACGACCTAGAATGAGAGGGACATCCTTGTCTTCTTCCATGTCTAGGATAACAAAGTCAACTAGGAATATGAATTTGTTAACCTTTACCAAAATATTTTCAATAATTTTCCTTGGATATTTGATTGACCTATCAACTAGCTGCAACGTCACTGTAGTAGGTTTCAATTTCCTCAAACCTAATTCCCTGAAAAGAGATAAAGGCATTAAATTAATACTTACCCCTAAATCATACAATGCCTTTTTTATGTATTTGTTACCAATATTACAAGGAATAGTAAAACTCCTTGGATCTTATAATTTTGGTGGTAACTTATGTTGGAGTATTGTGCTGCATTCTTCGTTCAACATCTCTGTCTCATTATCCTCCGACTTTCATTTGTTTGACAATATGTCCTTCATAAACTTGGCATAGCTGGGCATCTAAGCAAGAGCTTCTGTGAATAGTATGTTATTGTGCAACTTTTTGAACATCTCCAAAAATTTCCCGAACTATTTATCAAGCTTGTGCTTTTGCAGTCTTTGTAGGAATGGGATTGGAGGCATGTATGCCTTGATAGGAGCGGTTGCATTAACTTGTGGATTGTCTACTATAGCATCCCAAGTTTCTTCTATTGTTTTATCAGACTTTTCCACGTGTTCCTCGCCCATAATATGTACCTTTGTTGTAGTATCAGATGGTCTTCTCATTGATATTTCTGGCAATTGAACTCCACTTCGAGTAGTGATGGCCTGTACCTGTTCTTTAGAATTTGCTCGGTATTGCTAGGTAGGCCCCCTTGAGTTCTGCTTGCTAATACAGCTGCTATTTGACCCATCCGAGTTTCCAAAATTTTAATTGTAGCATTTTGGTTCTGAAGAATAGTTTTAGTCTTGGCCAAGTATTGTCCCAATAGATCCTCAACTGATGGCTTTCTTGGTTGTTGTTGCTGCTATTGTTGGAACCCCGATGATTTAGTTTGAAAATTTCCACTTTGACCTTGATTATTAGCCCGTGAAAAATTTGGATGATTTCTCCAACTCGAATTATATGTGTTGGAGTAGGGGTTGTATTGTTGCCTCTAAAAGTTTTGCGTATAATTAACCTTTTGAGGCCGAATTACATATGTAGAGGCTAGAGAACATCTTTTTGTAATATGATCTACCCCGTACCCTTTGCAAGCCGATTTTGGCTTGTGTACCATGTTCACATTTTGAGTAAGGTTGTCCAACTTCTTTGCTAATGCTTCCATTTGGGCTACTAATGGTATAGTTATATCAACATTGTGTAATCCTGCTGTCCTCCTTGGCACTTCACTATCTATTAGCCATATGGGTTGATTTTCTACAATTCTCTCAAAAAGGTCTAAGGCATTATCCAACGGAATATCTAATATCGACCCTCCCAAGGAAGCATGGGGATGTTGTGAAATTTAGGGTCTCAGGTCGGAATAGAATATACAGATCTTCGATTCTTTACGGATGTTCAGAGTGGGACACTTCCTGAAGTAATCTTTGAATCTTTCCCATCTTTCTGGATAGCTCTTGAGATCCTTTTATTTGAAAGTATGGATTTCATTTCGAATATGATGGACTCGAGATGGCAGGAAAAATTTCAATGTGAACTTCAGCATCATTTCATTTCATGAAACGATGCTCCCAGGAATTAGAGAATTTAACCATTCCCATACACCTTCCTTTAACGTGTGAGGAAATAGGTGCAGTCAGATTTTCCTTCATAGTTGATTATATCGTAGAGCATTAAGAAGGCCTGAATGTGTTTATGAGGATTTTCAGTTGATCTCCCAGAGAACCTAATATCCTGATGATTCTGGAATAAGTTGATAATGTTAGGTCTAATATGGAAGTTGGCCTGTCCAAAAGATGGATAGATAATAGCCGGTTGAACAAGAGCTGGCATGGGATTTAAATAATCCCTTACTAAAGCTTCTCTTTGATTTGCTAATATTCTTGGTTGATTTGGCTGGGATAATGGTAAAGGATTTTGAACTTGATTCGGATGTTGATTTTCTGTCATTTCTCTTGCTTGTCTCTGTTCTCTTCTTCTCTGTTTGAAAGTTCTTTCGATTTCAGGATTTATTGAAAGAAGCTTGATCTCGTCAAAATTTTGCATAAAATGTGATTTTCTGAAAATAGTAAAACGAGAGACTCAGATCGTTTAATGAATAGCCTAAAACAAATAAAGTAAAGAAAAAAAACTTCAAATCTGAAAAAAAACTTATAAGCTCAGATTAAATAAATTACTCCCTGATAACGGCGCCAAAAATTTATTCATGGGAAACCTACAAGCGTACCGGATCGTTGACAAGTAATAGATTTAGTGAATTGAGAGTATCATCCCATGGGGCATAAAATTTAATTGATCCTAGTGTTTAATTAGGTTCAAAGTGAACAATTAAAAGTATGTTGTGATTTTTAATTATTCTAACTTAATCTATATATTCCAATTCTTGAGTATGTAACTAGTTTTCCTTCATGCATTCTTGACAATCGATAACCCTATTGTAATTAATTTTCTTTTCCAAGATAAATTAAATTTATCCTAATCATGACCCGAATCTATTCATAGTCCGAATTCGAATGAATAAAACACATTCAATTTCACAATTATCTGAAAAATTGCACGCGTGATAAATCTTATTCTTAAAATTTATTACACGCATGTTAACCAAACAGTGTTCTAAACCTATTGTAAGCTCCCCGGCACTACAACAAGCAACTATATATTTAATTGGTGATCAAACAATCAAATAATAAAATTAAGCATGCAACATTATTAAAAAATTACAAGAATTTAACTAAACTACGTATATTGAATTAAAAATAAATAATAACGGGTTTTATCTTCATCCAATACATGAGAAAAATTAGCTTAACGTAATGTTGGAATTAAACACAAAAAATTGGAAAGACATCACCGAGAAATTAACAAAACTTAATACTCTACAATTTCTTCTCGCCTACTGCACATGTATGGATATGTATATCAACTCCAGGCAGCCTTCTTTTGTATTTTATTTCCCCACCTAGCTGGTGCCGAATTGTGTGTATTATTTATAGGTTGCCACTTCTCTTTGCGTGTAATCTTCAATTCCAGTAGACTATATAATTCAGCAACCGGCAATTGTGTGTGTATCTGTTCCATTCTTTTCCAATAACAGGTCAGCCCTCTTTTACTTTCAATGTGTGAATTTGTGGGTGTGGAGTGTGGAACATATATAAATTATGGCAGCTCTCGATTTGTATATGATATTCTCTCCAATTTCTGCCGTGTGATGTGTATATAATTCCAGCCGACAGCTGCCTTTTCTCTTTGCCAATTTCTCGCTGTTGCTGTGTGTATATATACTAGTTTTTGACATGTACGTTGCACGAGTTTTGTATTTATTGTATTTTTATTAGCGTCCAAATTGAAGATTTTTCAAAATTGATTGAAAATTCGAAGTATCTGGTAAATTCTAATCGTTTGGTTTATTACATTAGCGCAGGATGCATGGAGATTTCTTTTTCGTTTTTTATTTTTTTCCTCATTTATTTATTTTTTATTTGTTTTATTCATATTATAAATAATTTTTTTCGATTTAAAATACTTTTTAATTCTTTTTTCTTTATGAAGAACTTAATTTTTTCAATTTTAATTAAAAAATATTTATATTGTAAGAAAACACTGCAACACGCAATTTTCATACCTCCCAAAAAATTAAAAAATAAAGATAGTATAAGACAGAAAATATTTTACAAAAAGTTACTTGAAAGTAAAAAATTTGAAGATAAAAGAATTAAAAAGAATTTTAAATTGAAAAAAATATTTTTAACGTAAAACTACGATACTGATTTCTCTCGGCACCATATTCATATGTATTTATATTTTGTGCTTCATATATATTTAATATTTATTTTATGCTTATGTTGAAAAAATAAAAATTTAGAAATTTTTTTGAAATTCGGTTTGGTAAATAAATGTACAGTGTTCTGCATTCTTGGTATTTGTAAGTGCAAAAATCGGTATATAAAAATACAGCAAATTGCAAATGCGGTAAGCAGCATATACGGTAAGGTGAAAATACGATAAGTTGTCTGCAAATACGGTAGGCTACAAATACGGTAAGTTACAAATACAGTAGGCAGTATATACTGTAAGGTGCAAAATACGGTAAGTTATTTGCAAGTACAGTAGGCAGCATATACGGTAAACTGTCTGCAAATATGGTAAGCTGCATATATGGATTTATAATTTATTATAAATGTATAAAATTTATTTAATCTTGAATTTCTTAAGTATTAAATGTTGTAATTCAATATTGTTTCTTTTTTTTTATAATTGTATTTCCGAAAATTAAAAAAAAATTGTTCATGAAATTGCTAATTTTTAAATGTGTTTTTTTGTTGAAAATAAAAATGATTTTTTTATATTATTTGTAAAAAGAAAAAAAATTATTGTAATTTTATTAGCGTAATAAGAATATTTATTATGCATTTTTATTTTTTGCATTCTGTAAAGAATTTTGTTTATAGTGATTGACAAATATTCTTCTACATATGCATCATGCCAACAACATTAAAAAAAAAAAAAAAAATTTTAGTATATATATTATGGAGGAAAGCCTCCATAATACGGAGGCTCTATCATGATAGAGCCTCCGTAAGCTTTATGGAAGCCTCCATTCTTGAGAAAAGGTTTTAGCACTGGTGTATCCTATATGTACTCCAGTTTATTCGAAGTATCCCAATGAAGCGGATCAATCCGCGGAGAAAGAGAAAGAGAAAGAAGTAGCGAAAGCCATTCCCATCAGTCGTCTGCACAATGCACGACGGACCATAGCCAACTTCCCAATCTGTGTCTTTCAAGCAACCATCAAAGCCCAAAGCCTATGGGTCATTCAAGACCATGTGCCGCTAACCTCCGTAATACGGAGGTTTCATAGAGATAGCTCAATCATGAGCCTTTGTTATTATGGAGGCCTCCATAATAACGGAGGCTCATGTGTGCTTGAGCCTCGTAATTACGGAGGCTCCAACGTGTATTTTTTTTTACTTTCTTTTTCCTTTATTGGCTTTCAATACAATAATTTCATTTCATTTAATCAACTTAATTTTTTAAATATTTTTAAAATAAAAATATATAAAATAATGGAGGCTTACTCTTTCTCCATTTTTACACGCTACAACCATACTTCTCTATTTTTCCACACTATCTCTTTCACCATTTTCTTACGCTATCAACCATGTATCTTTAGGAAATTTATTTTTGAGCACATAAGTAAGTTTAAATAAAAATATTATTTTTATATATGTATGTAAAAGGTATATAGTAACCATTTGGATGATCAAAAAATAATATCAATCAAAATGTTTACGAACTGTTTAAATAATATTGAGGGGGTTAATTCAAGAGCAAAAGTGTGAATTTCATAAATATTTGATTGAAAATATGTTTAAAGAAAAATAATTTTGAAAAATTGAAGACCAAACATGTTAACAAATGAATATATTTATTTTTCGAGAAATGAGTTTTTATTACCATTTCATTTTTATTATAAAATAATTCTAATCTTAATATGTTAGATTGTGTTTCAAAATTACATAATCTATCAAATATAATTTTTAAAATTAATTTTTATAAATTAATATGTTTTTATGATTTTTTTTTGTTTTTTGGAAAGTGACATATAATATAACTAAAAAATAAAAAATAATTAAATTTTTATTAATTTTATAATATAATATGCTATGGAGGCTCGAGTATGAGCCTCCATTATTACTTTACTAAAAAAAAAATCATAAAAATATATTACTTTATAAAAATTAATTTTAAAATTTATATTTGATAGATTATGTAATTTTGAAGCACAATCTAACATATTAAGATTAGAATCATTTCATGATAAAAATGAAATGATAATAAAAACTCATTTTTAGAAAAATAAATATATTCATTTGTTAACATGTTTGATCTTCATTTTTTAAAATTTATTTTTCTTCAAACATATTTTCAATCATATATTTATGGAATTCACACTTTTACTCTTAAATTAACTCCCTCAATAAATTATTATTTAAACGGTTCATAAACATTTTATTTGATGTTATTTTTTGGTCAACCAAATGGTTACTATATACCTTTTACGTACATCTATAAAAATAATGTTTTTATTTAAACTTACTTATATGCTCAAAAATAAACTTTCTAAAGATACATGGTTGATAGCGTAAGAAAATGGTGAAAGAGATAGTGTGGAGAAATAGAGAGGCATGATTGTAGCATGTAAAAATGGAGAAAGAGAAAAGAGGGCTCTATGACATAATCCTCTACGCTGCGTAAATTGAGGAAAAGCAACAAAGTCACTGTATCAAACATGTAAGATAAACGACGTCGTTTTTTTCTCTCAATAAAAAAAAAGTTATAGTGAGATAAAATGGAAGAATCTACTGTTATTTCTACAGTAGTGAAACATTACTCTTTTTATACAGTAGTGATATATGTTCCCCAGTTGGCTTGTGTTCCCCTCCAAGCAGCTCTTCAATTTCTTCCCTAATTGGCGTGTAAAATGTATATAAATCAGCCCCCAATGCCGGTATGCTCAATTCAGCCACTAACCTGCTGTATTTCAACAGTAAGTCTTGGACCAGCCCACTTGAATTATCATTCTAGTTTATTTAGAATTTAATTCCAATCCACCAACTAGTTGAACAAATCCAAGCCCAAATAAGCTTTCATCCCTTTTCAAATTGGTTTTGAAGCTCAATTATTGAGATATTTCTCATCAAGGTACCACTTTTCCCCTTTAATGAAATCTAGTCCCTAATATAAATTTATTTGTGCAACCGATGCCCTCCTCAAATTCAAACTTGTGGAATTTAATCTCAAATTATAGATTTGACTCGATTTTGCCCTTCTTCCTTTTTAATTGCTTCAAACGGGTTCGTCACTAAAAAAAATAAAATTAACCTAAGTTAAATAGAAATTAATAAATTAACGACATAAATTTTAATAATACAACTTAAATAAGTGCAAAAATTGCACTTATCACTTTGCTTTTGCTTTCCGTAGCAATTGGATATCAAATGTTTAAATCCAGATATCAAATGAAAAGATAATTCCAAAGAAAAACGAATCTAGAAAGTGTTGATGGCGGGGTATATCAAAGTATGAAAACTCGTAAGAAACAAGTGTAATATAAAAACTATGTCATTTTTAGCATTGTCTTAATATTGTTTTATATTTTTATCATTATTAAATTCATGAGTAAAATCTTGACATTCGACGTCGATAAACTTGTGCCTGCACTGGACTAATATCTTGGCTCCACCCCTGAAAACAACAATGGGAAAATTCATTGAATGGGGGATGTGATGAGAAAGATGGGGTATCATATTTTTAATCCATGATGCCCAAACTTGAAAAACGAATATTACTTTGGAATATTTCGACCAGAAATAGGGTTTATCTACTTTGCTAGGGCCAATGTAGCAAGGTTCAAATTCAGCCATTGTTTGATTCCCATTTTTGAGATAAAATGCATTATGAAATAGTTATTTTTTGAAGAATGTGGGGTTAAAAAGTGAAGAAAAGTTTTTGAAATACATGTATAATTATTTTATAGAAAAATGTGTGGTTGAAAATAAGTTTTGAAAAAATTGGGCTCAACTAGGGGCTCAATCTAGTCTTGACGTAAACGAATGCACTTGTTTATATTCTAGTGAGTTTGACTATTAGTTGTGGAAAATAAGTTATAATTTAAGGAAAGTCGGTGAGGATAATATAAAAAATGGTTGAACCCCAATTTTGAGGGCCTCCGCCGTCCCGCCCTTAGAGCTTTGTGAGGGAGGTAAATCGCGGGATGTGCTCCAGCAGGTCAGAGAACAAGAGCTGTCTTTACACTGCGCCTACAATCAGTCCAATTTCATGTCTCAGGAATCGAACCCCCATACTGCGACTACCAACAAGGCGTGAGATAACCTTACTGCTATTCTTTGCACCACTGAGTTATGCTTTGGGGGGAAAGTCAGTGAGGATAATATAAATTTACAGTTAATGGGATGATAGCATACTTGCCCCCCCTTTTTTTTTCTTCTTTTTTTTTTTTTCATAATTGCAATAGGATAGGAAAAAAAATACTTAATAATGAAGAATTTTGTTGACTACTGTCAAAGGTGACAAGAAAATGGGGCTATCACATTTTTAATCCATGCAGGCGAGACGGGAGAAATTAATATTATAGAAATTAATTCATTACTCATATCAACTATATAAAGAAACTCAAATCAGATCCAATTGAATACTCTAAGCACTATTCAATTTTAAATTATCCTGAGTTCGCAGAATGAAAATTGTTCAAGATTCAAATATCTTTGACTTGTACGCAAAAATAAACATCAATCCAGAGTACTTGGATATCCCCAATGAGACGCCATTTCTGGAGTCGCCTCTTCAATGCTGCTTTAGAAGGCCGTACCGGCCTAGCTCTTGAAATCTTGAGGCTAAAGCCTTCGCTGGGAAAGAAATTGAACGTTTATGGTCTTAGTCTAGTGCACCTGGCTTTGTATAATGGACACACAAACACTGTGAAATTACTCTCTGTACTCTAATACTTCTTATCTATTATTAATAAGTTTCCTTTCAGTACAAAAATAAGGGAAGGAAAAAAAAAACAAAAAACAAAAAAAATGGAAGAAGCAGATGCTCACAAGTCTATATGATAATTTCTTCACTAAATGAACATGTCAAGTGTCCGACTACGGCCAGAATGTAAAAAACGAAGGAAATTATCGATATGAGCACATCCAATGGGAGAGGCCTCAGAGGCAAGTCCACGAGTGTTCGAAAATTTCAGTGTCAAATGCACATCTCTGGAAAATTTCTCGGCTTCGTCGTTTGACACCGGGGCATTGAAATAGATCAATAAAAAATTAATATCATAATCAACATGCTAGAGCAAGAAATATACGTGAGTTGAAAAGTCTTCAAGGAAAACTTGCATACATTCGAAGATTTATCTCTAACCTGGCCGGACGATGTCATCCATTTAACAAATTGTTGAAGAAAGATGTACCATTTGAGTGGGACGACGCTTGTCAAAATGCTTTCCAAAGCATTAAGCAATATTTGTCATGTCCACCGGTACTCACAGCCCAATCCCAGAAGAGCTACTGACTCTTTATGTTGCAGCACAAGAATATTCTCTAGGAACACTTCTTGTCCAAGTCAACGATGAAGAAAAAGAGAATGCACTCTATTACTTAAGCCGGACATGGTAGGCGCTGAAATGAAGTATTCAACTATTGAAAAAATGTGCCTTCCATTAATCTTTGCAGCTAAAAAGTTGAGACATTATATGCTATCACACACGATCAACCTCGTTTCGAAGATTGATCCATTGAAGTACATAATGTCTAGGCCAATTCTCTCTGGCAGGATTAGAAAATGGGTACTACTATTGTCTGAGTTCAATATCAAATTCATTTCACAAAAGGCCATTAAAGGACAAGCTTTGGAAGATTTCCTAGCTGACCACCCAATTCCAGATTAATGGGAACTTCAAGAAGACCTTCCCGATAAAGAAGTTCTATTCACTGAAGCCATACCATCATGGAGGCTATACTTCGACGGGGCAGCCCGAAGTTATGGTGCCCGAGCAAGAGTAGTCTTAGTCACTCCCCATGATCTTGTTATGCCCAGCTCTTTTGCCTTAGCAAAGAAATGTTCAAACAACGTAGCGGAATATCAAGCCCTTATCCTTGGTTTAGAAGCAGCGTTAGATATGGATATCCAGCAGCTGGAAGTCTTTGGAGATTCTAAATTGATAATCAACCAACTTTTAGCTAAGTATGAAGTACTAAATTCAGACCTGAAACCATATTATGAATATGCATCAATGCTTATGAGACGATTTGATTCAATAAAAATTAAATTCGTCCCGAGAAGTGAAAACAGGGAAGCTGATGCCATAGCTAATTTGGCTGCTATTTTAGCTAGGTCAAATGAAGATTTCTCACACTCCATATCAATTGCTCAAAGATTGGTGCTTTCGTCATTGCTACCCAGTAATTTGGAAGAAAATAATGGTGTCGAAGTATTCGAAAATGAGGACAGAGAAGATTGGAGACAGCCGATAATCGATTTTCTTCAACATCAAAAGCTACCAGATAATCCACGACAAAAAACTAAAATCAAGAGGCATGTCTCGCTTTATCTTTTATAAGGGAACACTTTATCGACGATCATTTGATGGAATTTTCCTTCGATGCCTAAGTGATGACGAAGCAACACAGGTCGTGGAAGAAGCCCACTCTGGAATTGTGGTGCCTATCAGTCTGGACCTAAACTCCATTTTTGAATAAAAAGGATGGGCTATTACTGGCCAACTATGGTACAAGACTCCATGGATTATGCAAGAAAATGTGAAGCTTGCCAACTTCATCCATCAACCTCCGGAACCATTACATCCGACAGTAGCTTCATGGTCGTATGGTCGTTTGATACATGGGGTCTTGATGTAATTGGAACTCCAAAGTCTTCAGCATGGATACATACATCCTCGTCGGGACTGGCTACTTCTACAAGTGGGCCGAAGCCGTACCATTGAAGGAAGTAAAGAAAGAAAACGTTGCAGATTTTATTTGTATCCAAATTATTTATCGATATGGTGTTCCCCGGCATATCGTAACTGATAATGGAAAACCATTCTACAATAACCACTTAAACAATTTATGTGCTAAGTTTGGATTCAAACAGTATAACTCGTCCATGTACAATGCGGCAACTAACGGATTAACTGATGCGTTCAACAAAATACTATGCAATCTACTAAAAAAAGTTATCTCCAAATCAAAAAGAGATTGGCATGAGAAAATCGGTGAAGTCTTATGGGCCTATCGGACTCCAACACAAACCATTCCTTATGCCTTAGTATATGGAGTAGAAGCTATGCTTCCTTTGGAGTGTCAAATCCTGTCACTTCGAATTGCCATCGAGGAAGGTTTGACAACTAAAGAAAATGCCCACCTTCGATTGGAAGAGCTAGAAGCTTTGGATGAGAAGAGGTTAGAAGCACAAATGCATCTAGAGTGCTATCAAACTCGAATGGCCAAGTCTTTCAACAAAAAGGTACGACCAAGATCATTTCAAGTTGGAGATCTGGTACTTTTCGTGCGCAGGCCAATCATAATCATAAGAAAAACAGGGAGCAAGTTCCAACCTAAATGGGATGGTCCGTTTCTTGTTACTCATGCATTCACTAACGGAGCGTACAAGATCGTCGACCAAGATGGATTGCAAATCGGACCTATCAGTGGAAAATTTTTAAAGCGTTCTTACGCCTGAAATTCTTTATTTTTAAATTTTTCATTGTACAAAAAAAAATTGTGTTCTTGTAATGAACTACATTCGACTTTATCCTGTTTGGGTACGTAGGCAGTTTGAATAAATTATAAATTCAAGTTCAGTCACAACTAATAAATTCATTCAATTTGTTTACCAATTGCTGTAGTAAAAAAAAACACAAGAAACATGAAAAAGAAAAGTTCATCCAAATAAAAAAATAACAAGTCAAAATTCATACAATATGGTCTAAAAAAAGATCAGAAATTCATGACTTCATTAGAATCGCTCGCCATTGATCACTTACAGGAAACTATCTTCAAGGGTCTTCCTTTTCTGGTCAATGGATGCTACGCTAGCGATATCTCTTGTCTGTGTTTCTTCCAATGCTGCCTTCTTGGTTCCAATCATACTTTTATCTTCCTCTTGGGCTTGAAGTTTATCACGAAGTTTATCTAGTTCAAAGGTCAGCTCACTAATTTTGCCTCTCAACGAAGAATACGTGGAATCCTTTACTTTCAGCTGAATGTTCAAAAGTTTCAACTCCTGAGCCTTTTCTTCAACGGTTGGACAATCCAAGTATTGCTTTCTTTCAGATAAGTAAGAGTCAACTTTTTTCAAAAACACATCCATGCGCTTCATCAAAGGCGCTGTGTCTGTATGGAATGAGTTGGTAATCACGATTTGAAGAATTAAGTTATTTTCATCCCACCAAGATTGAATATTGGAGAATCCATGCTTCAAGACATCCTTAAAATACTTTTGAAGGTAATTAGTCATGGCTTCTTCCAGAGCAGCCTTCAGATAAGGAGACTCTTGGGTAATTCTAGGCGGAGGACCAGACATGAAAGAACAAATTGGTGCAGCCTGATGATTATTTGTTTGTGAAGGCGGAATACTAGCTAAAGCCAACGAAGATGGAACGACAAGAACTCCTTGATTGATCTCTAAAATGTTAGCTCTCACATTCCCTAAATTTACTTCATCTTCAGCATTAAAATTATTCATGATATGCACCAAAGTACCTCCATTGATAGTGCCCGGATATTTGCAAGGAGGGTCATGAGAATTATGAATACTATCTATTCCTTGAAGTGCATCGATTTGCCCGTCATTCTCACCAGTCTGACCTTGCAAAAATTTTGGATTCATGGAAAAATTTAGTTCTTTAGGGATGCTCGGAAAACCTACAAAAAATGGAGCATGATTTAAAAAAGAGGAGGGGGAAAGTGCAGCAAACAACAATAGGGCACATACCTGCATTTCGTGTCCTAGGTGACATGTCTAAAAATCCACCGTCTGATGGTGTGTTCGGGAGGCTGATATTAATGTGAGAAGCTCCAACTTCACCTTTTGAAAGACTCGAAATAGCTTGAAGCGACCTCGGTTCTATTGGTCATTTGACTTTGTATATTCGAGAAAGAGGAGCCTGAAATTAAAGATTGAGACAGAAAATCAGATACAAACAGTACATAAAAAAAGAGGGGAGAATTATACCTGATCTCTAGAACTTTCATCTTTTGGAGTCAAAGTCTTTCCTGGTGCTTGTGATGTTCGATCTCTAGGACTACTGTGATCTGGAATCAAAATTGCTTCTGGCACCTTATCAGCAGGCTCAGAGGTGGCAGCAATCTTTGCCGAGGGAACTATAATTTTGATTCTCTTAATACCTCTTTCATTTTGCTGGTTTGGATCCCTCATTCAAGAAGCCTCTTTAGGAATAGCATTTGGAGGGTTTAACCCTCTAGCTAAAAACATGTTCGGAGTCGAGCCAAGAACAAAGTCATGGCTCTCACTAGAAAATAAGACTTGCACCTGGACCTTGATCAAGAGTGGTAACACTTTGCTATTCCATCAAGCCTGGTATTCAACATCAATGTTTTGATGTATGTCCTCACATTCTATGGAGTACGAAATACAGACCCTCTTTTTGTCTGAGTTAAGGACAACCAAACCCGATATATGTCGCCTACACTGGGGGCAATATTCAACTTTCTTGGTGAACCGGGAAGTTTCTATCTAAAGCCAAACTATCTCGCAAACCTGTGAGGATTATACGCCTTAAGAATGAAAGGTGAATTTCCTCAACGATAAGAAACAAATCCAGATTGAATACTCATCATGAATTCTAAAGTATTTACAGACCTCGGTTGGTCATCCACACGTATATCAGGATGAGACGATGAGAGTAATTGATTCCAGCAAAAGTTATCGGTGTTCATCGCTCCACGGATAAATTCCCGACAATCAACAACATTTTTCTCCTAAGATTGAAAAGCATTCAGAGTTCCGGCATATCTTCGAATTATAGGGTGAGAATAACTCTTGTCTACATGAGCATAAACCCCTCGGACAAAATAAGTTGCTGCCTAAGCATAAAGAAATGTCCAGGAAATGAATGTGAAATTGAGCTAAGGTTTGGATTTGCCTGATAGTTAGATGTTCGTGTAAGTCCACTATAAATGCTCGCCAATATGGGTGGAATCAGACTATAAGTGTATCCCCTGCCATCCTAAAAGATGCTTTAAAACTCCCGACTCTTATACTTTCGTCCCCAGATGGAAGAACGAAGCGATAAAGCCATAGGGAGAGATAGGCTGCTATCTCTAATTCCTCTTCTTCTTCCATAGACAGAGATACTAGAAAATTGCTCCAATGATGTCGATCCCTATGAGTAATGTCTCTCGACTTGTCTGCCACCATGGGCCTCCGTATTTCCTTCGATGAAAATTGCTCCAATGACGTCGTTCCCTACGAGTAATGTCTCTCGACTAGTCTGTCATCACGGGCCTCTGTATTTCCTTCGATGTTCTTTGATGGCACCTCTTGAATGGATTTAAATTCATAGCATGCTTATAATTTTTGCGTTATTAAGGGTTCGAGGCACAACCATTCTCATGAAACAAAAAATTAATCCACTGTTCGTGAGTAACTCTGTCAAATTCATTCGCATGGGCAACCAATGCGAAAACATTAAAGAGATACAAACAAGACTTGGGAAGATGATCCGTCAACTCTAAAAGGCTTGGGACTACTTCCTCATAATAATGAGCCATGATCGAAAGTCCACTTATCTCGTGGATGTCCCAAAGAGAAATTCCAATTTCACCATTGGCAGTCACAAAGGTGTTGTTGTCTAGACATCAAACTTCACAAAGAGCTCTGTAAATAGAGTTTGGGCAATGGTAGTCTTTTACAGCAGAATCAACTGTAAAAGCTAACTCGCGAAGATTCCTCTTGAGTAGAAGTTTCTGGACCCACAAAGACCACTCCCAAAATTTTGAAAGAAAATTAATCTCTCATCGACTGACCAGTGTGCTTTCCCATCGTATTTCTCTATTATCAATTCTCTCACAAATCACAGTCCTTGGGATGTACTCCATGCTCTGGGAATGATGAGGCGGAAGACACAAAAAGGGAAGATGATTGCTAGAGTGATTGGACTTGCCAATATCCAAACTCTCGTAACATTCACTAATGGTGGACATATGCAATTCCGACAATAGCTCCAGAAGGTCGGGGGAAGGATCTGTCGTTGGCTTATGGACACTAAATTTAAGTTCACCTCGTACGTCGATCTGGGCATGGTACTTCACATTAGTATCTTTGAAACGCAAATAACTTTTGCCTTGATTTTTAAGCTCAACAATTTATCATCAGAACTTGTTCCAGTCATGCCTGCAACAACAAAAAAAAAGCCAGCTAAAAAAAAAGAGGGGCAGTAAACCTCTCAAATTGGTTTATTGTCTAAAATCTCGAGTCTCCCAAATATGTAAACAACCTCTATAAAAAATGTCTTGGACGATGGAAGGAACTAGTCCTTGGTCCTTAATACAAAGTGCTTTGGACGATGGAAGGATAAGGTCATTGGTCCTCAACTCAAAGTGCCTTGGACGATGGAAGGAGCCAGTCCTTGGTACTTCACACAAAATGTCTTGGATGATGGAAGGAACCAGTCCTTGTTCCTTAACACAAAGTGTCTTGGACTCCTTCGTCCTTGGTCCTCAACACAAAGTGCCTTGGACGATGGAAGGAACAGGTCCTTGATCCTCAACACAAAGTGTCTTGGACGATGGAAGGAACAAGTCCTTGGTCATCAACCCAAAGTGTCTTGGACAGTTGAAGGAGTCAGTCCTTGGTACTCAACACAAAGTGTCTTGAACAGTTGAAGAAGCCAGTCCTTGGTCCTTAACACAAAGTACTTTGGATGGTCGAAGGAGTCAGTCCTTGGCTCTTAACACAAAGTGCTTTGGATGATGGAAGGAACAGGTCCTTGGTCCTGCATTAGATGGTGAAAAGTGGCAGTCCTTGGTCCTCAATGTGTATGAAGGTTTGCAATTTTGAGTTTGTTCATAAGCATGTATTTTCTGAACTCATAGAATAATTGCAACATAATAATAATAATAATAATAATAATAATAATAATAATAATAATAATAATAATAATATATGTATATAACCTTTATACGAAGAAAATTTTGAATATCAAAATCCTTGATTTGCTCCAAAAGAATTGAAACCCTGCAAGTAAATGAAAAAAATGAGTTAGCTTCAACTTTGTTAAAACAAAGATAATATAATAATAATAACAATAATAATAATAATAAAAAAGAGAGGAACTAGAATAAGGAAAAAGAAAGAAAGTAAAAAGTAAAATAAAATAACATAATAATAAAGGGAAAAAAAACCGAAAAGATAAAGTCATGTGTGTTGGAAAAAAAAAAGTCCCAAATTGGTTTCTGCCTTTGTTTGGTTTTGTAAAAAAAATAAAACAAAAACAAGATGTATAATAATAATAATAAAAAAAGAAGAAGAAGAGGAAAATCGGTTTCTACTATTCAAAGAAACCATGCAATTGGCGGCGGCGGCGAAAACCAAACATGGTTTTTGCCGCCCAAGAAGAAAAAAATAAAAAAATGTGTTAAGGCAAAACCAATTTCAAACTGACTTCTGCTGCCGCCCAAGAAATTAAAAAAAAAAAATCGTTATAGCAAAACCAATTTGAATTATTAATTGGTTTTTGACTTTCTGCCTGCCATGTGCGTAAAACAATTCAAATTGGTATATAGTTTCTTGCTTTTCACGTTGCTAATAATAATAATAATAATAATAATAATAATAATAATAAAGATAGAAGAAAGAAAAACGAGAGAAAGAACCAAAAAAAAAAAAAAAAGAAAGAAAGAATCATTTACCTCTGTTTGCAAGATTTAATAGGCTTATTCTCAAATCTCATAATTCCTTCGTATAAATAGGCGAGTAATGGACTTCACTTAAGCCCAACTTACCATGAAACGTAAAAAACCTATTCAAATCAAATTTGTTATGGGTCTATAAAATAAATAAATAATCAAAATTCAATAAAAAAAAATTTATTCTCAGATTTAAAGGATAAAATTTTAATCAAATTCACATTTTGCTTTCAAATCTTCCATCCGTATTAATTTACTTATGGGAAGTTTGAGGTCAAATAAAAAAGAATCGAATCGAACAAATCAAAATAAAATTGAAAGTCAAGATTTATTAATTTATTTATTTCATAATAAATAAATCTTTAGGGGCATTTGTAGACATAAAAAAATAATAAAATAAAATGGATTGGATTGGATTGATTTAAATCATTAGCCCAATTAAATTTAAATCTACTAAAGCCATAAAACCCAAAGGTCCATACCAAATTTTAAATAAATAAACAAACAAAATAAATAAAACCATAATTATTCAATTATCTATTTTAATTAAATATAATTGAGTAATTACCAAAATTAGCCCGAATCCTCCCCTATAAATAAGACCAATGATCCATAAGACGGGACACGGAAAGCAAGCAAGAAAAAAACAGAGAACGCCACGAAGTGTTGAAGAAATTCCAAGACTAGAAGAAGGGAAGAATTCCTCTCAAATCCGAATCCGTGAACCCCAAGAAGATTAAAATCTTTTTCGAATCAAACAGGTTCACACCAAGTCCAAGGAGATCAAAGTCTTCTTCAAATCAAATCATATTCAAGTCCAAGTCTAAGCCCCCGAAGTTCGAGTTCCGAATAAGTCAAGTCTCGACAAATCAATTTTTCAACAAATTCTTGAAGACCAGGATTCAAGCCACGTGGCCCCTCGTCTTCAAGTATTTAGATCATTAATCAAAGGATTTTGCAATTTTACAATTACAAGAAGGTCAATATCACCTGTATTTATCAAAATACAATTTGTAACGATTTCTGTATTTTAATACACGAGATTTCGTCGTACAATTATATATTTCTTCTAATTCACTGAGGGGCCTTGGTCGTGTTCTATACTATACTAAGGGGTCTCAACCGTGTACATATAGCTCACTGAGGCCCCTTGACCGTATTCTAGAATTGATTATGAGAGGCCTTTGAGACCAGCTTTAGTTTACGAAAGGGGCCAAAGGCCCGTATCGAAAGTTCTTAGCACAAGGGGCAGATTACATATTCCAGTTAGAGGGTACATTTTTGGTGGATTTTTCAGTATGTTTGATGTGATGAGATTATAGCGTGGTTATCAGCTGATATTTATATCATGATTTTGAGATGATATTTTCGACCTTATGTGAATATTTCACTTTTGGTTATAATTACATGATATTATCTTATGAATTATTAAATGATATGAATTCAATTTTCGATACAAATATAAAATTGAAAAAGTATAATTATTTTCGAATTTCTCCACTCATTGAGTTATCAACTCATATATTTTTCCCACGATTTTTCCTACAGATAGTAATTGATTCTTTTTATCTGGAAGAGCCTACTGATTTCGGAATGAGTGTCACACGACATGTTGAAGGGTATGAGTCAATTTGATAAACCACAAAGTAAATTTTTGGGCCCATTGCACTATGTTTTTATAAACATTTGATTTTGTTGCATATCTTGAAATAACTCATAGTCAGCCTTAATGATAGACATCTAGTCAGCATCTATCATCAGGGCACTTCATGTTTCAGGTCCACTAGGGTGATTCGGAACAGGTCGTGCCACCAAGTACGGCATGTAACATCTCTATGTATAGCATCTAAGAACTCTATTTTGTACTTCATACTACGATTGCCAATTTAACTATATGTGGAGACATATTTTATATAATCTAATGAAATCATTCTTCTAACCAAGTCTTCTTTTCCATTAAGATACCACATGACCGAATTCCAAAATTATTACTTACATTGCATTACCCATTGTACGTGCAATGCACGTTCCGTCACTAGTATTCTTGAAAAACACAGTCAATGTTTTGTCATATATATTTTTTTAAAGAAAAAAAAACAATTGTATTTTTTTTTAATTAAGAAATATTTGTGATGTTTTATGTAGAAATAATGTTATTTGGCATTAGTGATCATATAGTATCAGTCTAAATATTATAATGTGATGGGCCCAATCAATGTGTATATCATTTAATAACACTTAAAAGGAATTGTATTCAAATAGAACTTTGAAAGACTTTTTGGAGGATTTAAAAAGTTTAGGGACATTCAATGTAGGCATTTGAAGAGTCTCTAAAAGTATTGATTTATTCAATGGAGATTTTATAGTCTCTAAAAATCACGGTGTATTCAATTAAAATCTTTTAGAAATCTGTAGAAGTCTTGGGATATTTAAATTGTTAATAACTTTTGTAAAAATCTTTAGAGTACTAATAATTAAGCAAAAATATTATAATAAAATTTCAAAATTTGTCTTTCATTCGTCCCAAGATATTGAAAGATTTTCACAAAAAAATTAATATATATTTTTCATTTATTTCAATATTTCTCTTACCTTTTCCCTTCTACAAGTATTAAAGTCATGATTAAAAGTTTTTTCTTGGACTAGTTATATTTGTTTCTATATCACCACCCCCATGCCCCAAACCGTGCTAGAAATCTCCCTGCCAACAGGGGGACATGTCCTCCCTAGAAATCCCGAGCCTATGTGGCCTGGGACAAGTATCTTTACCC
>NC_036244.1:3867735-3905321 GCF_002742605.1 Olea europaea var. sylvestris | reverse complement strand
GTTTCTTTTCCCCCCCCCCCCCCTTATTTTGTATCTCTATTTTTTAAGGAAAAAATAAATTGTAACTAATCTATTTTCTCTCTCTTTTATTTTTATTTTTATTTTCGATGAAAAGTTAATTGTAATTAAATATTCTTATAACTTTTTTTCATCATTTTTTAATAAAAAATATCTATTTTTAATTTAAAATTATAAGATTTTATATAAAAAAAGACTAATGTGTCTTTACTATTATTACTACTACTACTACTACTATTATTATTATTATTATTGCATTTTCATTTTTTATTTACTTGTAACAACCCTATCTTTTAACATACTTTGCAAAAAATGTCACTACCTTTAAAACTTAATCACATAAAAACATCCACACTAAACAAAAATTTAAAAAAAATCCACACTTCTGTAAAACAAAAGGTAGGGACGTTTTGCACCAAAATCATTGAAAGGTGGAGAAGTTTTGTGTTGATTAACCTTTTTTGGTTTAGTGAATGGTGCATTTGACGGTGAGTGGATGGAATGATCTTTTCCACAATGATGGGTGAAATTGAGGATGAAATCGCCAAAAAATGAAATTAGGAATGTTTTGAAAAAAATATTGAAAGATGGGAACAATTTGTTCTAATTAGGCTTAAATTGGAAGACCCAGCAACTGTTGGAATTGATTCATTTCTCTTTTCCTTTTTCTTTTTCTTTTCCTTTCGATTTCTCCTTTCCATTTTTCTTTTGATTTGTCTTAGTATTTTGACAAAAAAATCAAGAGTACAAGGAGGAGCATTAAATAGTTTGAAAAAGCTTTGAAAATATCAAGAAGAAGCCACTATTATCTTCAAGAAATCAACCAAACAAGGGTTTATTTATAATTTTGTATTTTCTCCATAGTTTTGCTAAACTTGTAATATATTACGATAAATATTATACTTTTATCATTTGTATAAAATGTGCTTGTTATTTATGTTGGGATTTATGGTTCGAGTTTAATCTAGTTTTAATTAATTTCAATATTTGCTATTTAATATAAAAATTACTAATGTTCATGTGTTTTTACTATTATTATTATTGCATTTTCATTTTCATTTATTTGTAACAACCCTATCCTTTAACATACTTTGCGAAAATCATCCCCGCCTTTAAAACTTAGTTGCATAAAATGTCCACACCAAAAAAAATAAAAATAAAAAATCCAAACTTCTGTAAAACAAAATGTAGGGATGTTTTGCACCAAATACATAAAAAGGTGGGGACATTTTGTGCTGATTAACCTTTTTCTTTGAGTGAATGGAGCATTTGAAGATGGATGGATGGAATGACCTTTTCCACAATGATAGGTGAAATTGCGGATGAAATCGTCCAAAAATGAAAAGTTTGGACGTTTTGAACAAAAAACATTGAAAGATGGGAACAATTTGTGCTAATTAGCCTTAAATTTGAAGACAGCCAATGTTGGTATTGATTCATTTCTCTTTTCTTTTTTTCTCTTTTTTCTTTTCTTTTTCTTTTTTCTCTTTTTCTTTTCCTTTCAATTTTTCCTTTCCTATTTTCTTTTGATTTTTCTTGGCATTTTGAGAGCAAAATCAAGAGTACATGGAGGAGCATTAAAGATTTGAGAAAGCCTTCAAAATATCAAGAACAAGCCACTATTATCTTCAAGAAATCAACCAAACAAGGGTTTATTTATAATCTTATATTTTCTCAATTGTTTTGCTAAAATTGTAATGTATTGCAGTAAATATTCTCTTTTTTATCATTTGTATAAAATGGGCTAGTTATTTATTTTCGAATTTATGGTTCAAGTATAATCTAGCTTTAATTAATTTCAATATTTGCTATTTAATATTAAAATTACTTATGTTCATGTGTTTTTACTATTATTATTATTGCATTTTCATTTCATTTACTTGTAACTACCTTATATTTTACTGTGCTATGCGAAAAACATCACTACCTTTAAAACTTGGTCACACAAAACATCCACACCAAAAAAATAAAACAAAATAAAATAAAATATTCACACTTCTGTAAAACAAAAGATAGGGACGTTTTGCACTAGAAACATTGAAAGGTGGGGGCGTTTTGTGCTGATTAACCTTTTTCGTTGAGTGAAAGAGCATTTGACCATGGGTGGATAGAATGATCTTTTCCACAATGATAGGTGAAATTGAGGATGAAATCGCAAAAAAAATAAAAAGTACGGAAAAGCATTGAAAGATGGGAACAACTTGTGCTAATTAGCATTAAATTGGAAGACACATCCACTATTGGAATTGATTCATTTCTCTTTTCCTTTTCTTTTTCTTTTTCTTTTACCTTTTCTTTTCCTTTCCTTTTCCTTTTTCTTCTCCTTGGTATTTGGAGAGCAAAATCAAGAGTACAAGGAGGAGTATTAAAGAATTTGAAAAAGCTTTGGACATATCAAGAACAAGCTACTATTATGTTATAGAAATCAACCAAACAAGGGTTTATTTATAATCTTGTATTTTCTCCATTGCTTTGCTAAACTTGTAATGTATTACAATAAATATTCCATTTTTATCATTTGTATAAAATGCGCTAGTTATTTATGTTGGGATTTATGGTTCAAGTTTAATCTAGTCTAGCTCTAATTAATTTCAATATTTGCTATTTGACATTAAAATCACTTATGTTCATATGTTTCTACTCTTATTATTATTGCATTTTCATTTTCATTTACTTGTAACAACCCTATCGCTTAACATACTTAGCGAAAAACATCACTACCTTTAGAACTAAGTCGCATAAAACATCCATACCCCAAAAAAAAAAAAAAAAAAAAAAAAAAAAAAAAAAAAAGGAAGTCAACATTTCTATAAAACAAAAATGTATGAATGTTTTGCACCAAAAGCTTTTTAAGCTGTGAACGTTTTGTACTGATTAACCTTTTTCTTTGAGTGAACGGAGCATTTGATTGTGAGTGGATGGAATGATCTTTTCCACAATGATAGATGAAAGTGAGGATGAAATTGGCAAAAAACAAAAAGTAGGGACATTTTGCATAAAAACTTTGAAAGATAGGAACAATTTGTGCTAATTAGCCTTAAATTGGGAGAGGTAGCCACTATTGGATTTGATTCATTTCTCTTTTCTTTTCTTTTTCCTTTTTCCTTTTTCTCCTTTTTGTTTCCTTACAATTTTTCCTTTCCTTAGTTCTTTTGATTTTTCTTGGCACTTTGAGAGCAAAATCAAGAGTACATGGGGGAGCATTAAAGAATTTGAAAAATCTCTCAAAATATCAAGAACAAGCTACTATTATCTTCAAGAAATCAACCAAACAAGGGTTTATTTATAATCTTGTACTTTCTCCATTGTTTTGCTATTGCTTTTATCATTTGTATAAAATAGCTAGTTATTTATGTTGGGATTTATGGTTCAAAACTAATATAGCTTTAATTAATTTCAATATTTGCTATTTAATATTAAAATTACTTAAGTTCTTGTGTTTTTACTATTATTATTATTGCATTTTCATTTTCATTTACTTGTAATAACCCTGTATTTTAACGTGCTTTGCGAAAAACATCACTAGCTTTAAAACTTAGTCGCATAAAACGTCAACACTTCTTAGTATAGGTGTCTTCAAATACCATTTGCACTACACACACTATGAATATTTTAGTGGTACTCTACCACACGTGTGAGATTTGGGATAGCTGTCACGTGGTAATAGGGTGACTTCGAATGTGGATTGACCAAATTTAGTAGACCTATGTCCAAAAAAAATCCCCATGTAATAGCTCATTATCATAATGTTCTTCTTTGAGGCCTATTTGACTCGAGCAATTAAGCTACGGGGTCACTTACAACCTGATGTTTGTGGTCAACTGGCTTGGATTAATTAGCCTAAAGCTCGCTACAAGGTGTTCTCAATCACCTAATGGAGAAGAACCTGTACTTAAGATGAAAAATAAATGAGCTTGAAAAATGTGATGAGTTTGGAAAAATGTGAAAATTTAAAAATTTAGAGGCTCATAGTAAGAGGGAGAAAAATAAAAATTAATAAGTATAAGTCCTACTGTACTTTCATGGTTTGATTTTTATTAGTAGGCGAATATATTTATTGGCTGTGATTGACATGTCCTTTCTCACAAAAGTAATATTTGGGGTCCTGCTAGCATTAGAATAGTGACACTTTATATACTTGAGTCACTTGTAATATTTACTCCATTATGATCTAAACTGAGTATGTGGGGGAGGTCTATGACTTATTGATTTTACTTGTGCATGTTATCTACTGCATTTTTAATTTTAATTTTTTATATATTATTGCTCTATGTAATTTTGATTTCTTATCCTTCAGCATTTGTCAAAAAAAGGGAGAAAGAAATGTGCAACTGAGGGGGAGAAAACAAGATGAGCATATATATAGGGGGGAGTGACTTTGCATTTGCATGTGCACTATTTTCGCAGTGTGATTGACATTTTGTATTTTACATTGCTATGTATAGTTTAATTGCAAATAGAATTGTCAATTCCTCGTAGAAACATGCACTCTTTGTATTTACGAATATATAAGTCCCAACTTCATCCAGAATGCATGATTAGGATGTTGTAAGTTTTAAATTTCTATCCCCC
This sequence comes from Olea europaea var. sylvestris, assembly GCF_002742605.1. Taxonomy (NCBI): domain Eukaryota; kingdom Viridiplantae; phylum Streptophyta; class Magnoliopsida; order Lamiales; family Oleaceae; genus Olea; species Olea europaea. The sequence continues at coordinate 3,900,731 of NC_036244.1, read as the reverse complement.
TCTAGACTACAACTTCCTCGTCGGACTCGTAGAAACATGCACTCTTTGTAATATAACATCCATCAATTGACAAGACTCTTTGTAGAAACATGCACACTTTGTACTTCTTTCATTTTGTATTTTGCACTGCTATGTATAGTTAAACTATACAATTATTGCGCATATAACACCCATCAATTGATATCTGTGTGAGAAGTAATTAACATATTGACAATAAATCTATAATGTTGATCCCAAAACGCTTAAAACCATTCATATTAGTTCCCACATCTTGATAGTTACCTTTGGGTAACCCTCCTCAAGTTTTGAAAGTGTGTATATCAATCCCTTAACTTTTTGTAAGTAAAGTTTCATTCACAAAACTTTTATTTTAAAAATGTTGATCTTAATGCTTTATATAATTCCAATTTATCATTGTGGTAGTAGTCAAATTCTTTAGACCAACTCTGATTAAGCTAGAACTCTCCCTTCCTGTGCTCCAATTACCGTTAAAATTGGGGTTTCACCCGTGATTACAGCATTTAAATTGAATTAAGTAGAAAGTAGAAATGTGTATAATTTGTAAATATGTATAAAGTTCATATGTCAAGATAAACACGTAGAACTTATCAAACACGTCCAAATTTAATTTTCTCGTTCATCCTGAACAAGATGATCTACTCAAACACTTAATGGAACATAAATAAATTTAATTCATACATATATCCTGGCGTATTTGCCTCAGATTTTAAAATTGCTCAAACAACTATAAAAGGTGTTGACCCTGGAAAATGTACTTTCCACGTGGCTAACAGCTTGCAGCTCCACGTAAGTTCTTTCTTACAGACTTGGAACATACTGTTAGCCACTCGTGACCAATTCGATGGTGGTGAAAGTGCCCACGAGCGTTTTTTATACGATCACGTCGGTCAGATAATATGAAAAGTGATGGAAATTCTAGTAGCGGGAATCTTCAAAAAACTCATATCACGTTGATATGGGGAATGAAATTTATTTAAATTTGGTTGAAGTTGGATTACCTTTCTAATGGCACAAAGTGTGGGTATATATAGGAGTAGAGGTGCATTATGGGTCGTTAGATGATGAGCACATAGCCTTATCTGTTGGCCAAAGTGTCTCTTCCTAGATGCCAATCAATCAATCCATAGGTGGGTTATTATTTATTGCTTCCTGACAAATAGATTCATGACTTGACTCTTTGATGTTTGCTGCACAAATGTCACATTAATCAGTCATAATGATTTTATTTTAGATCGATCTTTGTATAAAAGATCTCTTGGTTAATTGTGACGAGGCGTTTTGACTATTCTAGTAGCAAACATTGCCCCACTCATGTCATTTCATTGTCTCTCGCTTAGACTTGGGTCACCTCGACGCTTCAATCAAGAGTAGACATGTGTAAGCCTATCTCTTTACCTCAGCACTTTGGCGCATCGGTGTGTGGGAGGTGACATGGTTGGTGTGATGCTGGCAGATGATCTGGAGCCATGTTGGCAGATGATCTGGAGCCTCTTTATGAGAGGCGTAACAAAGGGCTTTTAAATAATGTCTGCGAAACCAATTCTTACTTATCTAATGCTCAATCGACGTGTATAGTCAGTCCAATCACCACAAGCCTTTAAGTTAGTTATATCTTGATCATCAATGGTCAGTTATTCGCTCTTTTGTGGATGCACACTTCAACTTCATATTCAATCTTTGACCTGAGGTGGTGTTAATTCTAAGATCTTAAAACACTTATTTCTTTCCTATACGAGTTTATATGGGTCTAGCCAATGGAAGCAGCTATCTATATACTTTATAATTCTTTTCAAATTTACCCCTATTATATGGGGATTAAATCAATTTTTTAGTAAATATTAATACAAGTCAATGGAATATGTAGTTAAAAAGCTGTGGTTTTTCAGATTTTTTGCTGAAGATAAATTTTTTGTAAGCTTTTTATAAGGTTTTTATCAAAATAAAATTTTCATTTGTAGACTTTTTATGGAATTCGGTATTTTTCCATTAATTTTAAATAGCATTTTTAAAATCTCAATTAATAATTAAGTTGGATTAAACCCAAATTTCAGTTCGATTCTCACTCATCCAAATTCCTGTCGCTATTAGAATTCATTTTCCTTCCCGCTAGTGCTGCCAAAGTCCAATCTTCCTCCCACTACAAAATCTAATGCCGATTACATGCTTCTCTATGTAATTTTTTTGCTTAATCCTATGTTGTTGCATATCCAATTCCTTATCCCCTAAAATTCTTCTCTAATGCTGGTTTTCGGCCCCTCTAATTCCCGCTGAGCATAATCATTTAGATTCCTTCAGCAAGCCATGTATATGGTATGCCATTGATCCCCATATTTGGAATTTTACCTATCATATTGTTTTTTAATGTGATGCTGCGTTGGCTGTTCGTATCATGTTGGAACAGTCGAGAGTGTTTTTGAATCATGATGTGTCCTTAGAGGTAACTAGAAACTGCTTCTTTAGTAGGTATAGATACACACATTTCTCTGTACCGGCCTCTTTCACATTCTTCTTTGGATTGATGTACAGGAAATTAATAGATTCTTCGTTGACTACTTGGTCGGCGATACGCCGGGGGTTCATCTCTACGGCGCATCTGGTCCACGCAGACCATGAACTGGATAAAGCTCTAAGTTCAAAATGTCTCGAGTTAGCAGCCCTTCAGTCTATGGCTATTGACTTCGCCAAATCAGGAGCTCCGGCCGAGATGCCTAGGTCTTCGAGGCCGAGAGAATTCCAGGATTTCATGGAAAGGTGGGAAAAGCCCATGTACATCTCTCAAGGTGCACTAGACAAGCTTTACACACAAGAACACAAACTTTGGCTGCTCGAGTATTATCTCGCAAGACGTATTTGATCAGGATGTCATCGTAGATGGTTATGAAGCCTTCGTGGAAACGTACTTGGGACAAAATGACCACGTTGCTGAATTTTTACAAAGCGAAAAGTCGAGATATTGACAGGCAGTTTGCATAACAAGTCGGTGTACTTGCAGCGTGATAATGGGATATTCGGGGAGGTTAAGGATCGTATTTTGGTGTCGGCCAAGAACCTAGAGAAAGAAGCCAAGAAGTGGTTCGAGAGTAGCTGCAATGTGATAAACAGAAATTGGGCATCAGCATGGTATTATTATGCGACTTATCAACCAACTTATTCTCATGGAAGTGCAAATTTCTTGGGCTTTCCTTGGATTTTAGGTAATATTTTGCTTGAAATTAAGTCAGTCAAAACAAGAAACTTAGAGTCTGTTTGGGAATGATTTTTAGAATTGATTTTTTGACCTTTAGGAGAAAAGTGGTGTTCACCTGTGAGAGAGAGAAGAAATCAAATATGGTTCTCTGTTATTATTTGAATTTTTTAATAACAGATTTTATTCCCATATAACTTTAAAAATTTATTACTATTGAAATTGGAATTGCATTATTGTAAACTGAGCTCATCAGTTCAATTGCGGTAGAAAAGATATATAACCGAATTGGATTTTATGTCTAGAATTCTCAATAATGTTTTGGCTGCCTGTAAGAGATACATGGGAATTCTGAATCGGGCTAGCCTTTTATTTATTAATTCTTGACGTTTAATTAGTGCTTTTGCTTAAAGATTCGTGGGCTTATGTTTCCACCTTTCAAGAATCGAACTCGATAGCATTGTTTCCATGAAATCAAAGAATGACAACGCATGGCTACAGGGGATATTGGCAAGGGAAGCAGAATTTGGGGTGGGGGAAGATGATGAAAGATTTTCCCATTTTTAATATTTGTGCTTAATCTGGAATTTATGTTTTGATATTTCTAAACTTAGTCTATTTAGCTTGCTAATGTTCAGACTTGCAGAAAACATTACACAGTTTCTTGAGTATATTTCAAAGGATATTTGGTGGGATTAAAATTAGATTTTTCTAATAGATCGTGATAAAAAAAAAAAAAATTTGAAATGCGTGATTGAAAAGTAATGAAATCCATAAAAAAATGTACTTAATATTAATTATTTGACTTTAATTTAAATTAAAATCAGATTTTAATTTAAACCGAATATGCCCTTAATAGATATAGTGGCTTTCTTTTCACTTAGCCGAAGTTTACTTGGGACTGGATATATCAGATTTCGAAAAGCAATTTTCAAATCGGTCAAACAGCATATAGATCTGCCTATTCACGAACAAGTTTTGTATTTCCTTCAAGTCTTCTGACTGACTCATCTCGATATACTCAGATAATATTTCTTACCTCCCCTAACGTCCACCTCTTATCCACACTTTTGAATATATATTTCGTCCTTTGGCCCTCATTTCTTGGAAATGAAAATTAGTGGAATGATTTTTTTTTTTTTTTAAATAAGTGATTGAAAAAGAAAGAAAAAATTTCGATTTACGTGTAATATTATTTTATGAAAAATTGTGTAATTGAAAATAGAATAGAAAAAAATTATTGAAATGGGCTTAACCGTGGTACACATTCAAATAATGCCTTAAGTGTCCACATTCAAATAATGACCTCCTCTTATCCTCACATCCTTTTTTACCTGATGCAAATAGCAATTTTTTTGTAGAATTTTTAGCAACACATATTTATTGTCACAAAAGTAGATCTTATTGCATTAAAAATACTTTGTTGCAAAAAACAAAAATTTGTTGTCATAAGTTTCTCACCAAAAAATATTTTGGCTCTTGCTTCTAGGGTTGGACAAAACTCCCGAATCGAGTTATTTTTCTTATATTAAATACCTGAATAGGTATTTGAATTGAGAATCGATCAGTTCCGTTCGGTTCTCGATTCTAGATCAAGAATCGAAGAACCGAATCTCTCTAATTTTTTTAATCAATTTTTTTTATTTTTTCTAAATAAATTTACTAACTAGTTAATTTAACTCAAACCCAAAAATATGATTTTCCTATTTCTAATTTTCAATTCAAATCTAACTTGATCAAATTGACCTAAGTTTTATCCAAATAAGTTACTCTACTGTAGTGTCGTTTCTACTGTTTTGGAGAAATCAAATTGAAGCTTGACAATGCATCTCTTAATTATTGTGAGCTCGCTATTTTCATATTCCTATGATTTTAATAATCAAATCTATGAATAACTCAGCAAAGAGGGACGCAAAAGACATATAAAATTAGATTACGTTATTTTGTAAGAACTGAGATTGAACATATCATTAGTTAAATTAATGTAACTTTGTAATTATTAAAAACTTTAATTATAATACGAAATCTGAGAACCAAATGGAACCGAACCCGAACAGTTTCATAATTAAATTTGGACATGACGGTTCCACTTACAAAATACTCGAAAATTTCGGGCTCGGTTCGATTCTCGTTAAAATCGAATCGAACCGAACCATGACCAGCCCTACCTGCTTCCATCATTTTTTTATTGCGACAATTTTTATTATTTGTTGCACTTTTTGATATATTACAACAACTTTTTGTGTCGTCTTATATTGTTTAGTAATTATCTTTTCTATCATAACTTTTGTAGCAAATTTTAAAAAGGTGTCATGCTAAAACAATTATTACGACAACTTTTTGTATGTCGTAAAATATCTCATCGCTAGATGACAATTTTGTTGTAGTGGGAACTAAATGAAGATGTGGCAATCAATGATGAGAAAATCAACTCACACTCTTCCGATTTAGTTGATTGTCAAGAAATTGATTTTGTGATTAAACCCAATGAGGAGGTGGAAGTTTTTATGGTTGAATTTGAATTGGATGGAATAGGAAAGTCCTATTACATAGAAAAGGAGCAATGTTGAGTTTTGGAAATCCAATGAAGAATGGAACAACACTAAATAAAAAAGAATGAGCATGACATCCAAAACCATCTTTAGATGTCCATGAACCGATTGTCAAAGTCGAGCTAAAGACTGTAAAAAGACACTTGTTGAAAGGAAATCTAATTGGATGTCCTTTAATCCTTTTATTTAATTTTATGCATTTTTATTAACTATCATTTATTTGTAAGTAATTTTTGAAGTCCCATATATCCATGGTTCCTAACAAGTTCGGGGATAAAAGTGTTTTACCAAATGGTCACTGATCCAAGTTCATTAAAAGTATCACTAGTCCAAGTCAAGATTGGAATCCCATCACCAAATGTACAACCGGGGAAGTTTCGTTATCCCCTCTTCTCTTTTATCTTGCTTTTGTGTTGACATATTAGATAATCTTGCCAACTTAGGATTGTTTGATATTTAAAATTGTTGTTGATTCATGAGCTATGACCAAATGTGCTGTTTGTGCATAAAATTTTTAAAAAATTTTGCTTGTTCATGCGAGATCCCTAATTACTTTGAGCACAATAGTCATGATTAATTGTTATCTAGATGTGAAAATTATTGATTGATGGAGAAATTTTTGAATTGGTTGAACAAAGTTGTGGGTTGTGTTTAAATGTTTATCAATCCTACATTCTCTTCTCTTTCACTGAACCATATCGCAAGATAAGTTTCGAAGTGATCGAACTGGTAAAAGATATTATCTAGAAATGGGTTGATTCCCCGCATGTTGCTTTTATCCTTTTTTTTTTTTTTTGGAGTGTCTTTTTCTAAGTATAAGTTGGATAATGAACGTATGCCAGGAATCTAAGCCTTGTTAATCTTGTTGTGCTTAAAAGAATGATTTTGCTCTTGTTGAATCTTAGGCCTCACTTTATATGCTTTTTGACTCGAGTTATTAAGTCTGTTGGGGTATTTCAAAACCCAATGCACTTTGATCTAAATAAATAGGAAGCCATCGACCTAAAGCTCGCTACAAGGGATAAAAATAGCTTAAGAGAGTGAGATAAAATATGAGATTTAATAGAGAATGAAAGAAAAAAAGTTGACATGGTGTAGTTGAATTGATATTTGGACTTAATAAACTAGTGGATTTGAATTAATTAGTATAAACTTAACTGCAAAAGAACTTATTAATGAAGAATCATCACATGACTAAATATTGAGATTGTCGATTAAACCCAACCGAACTAGAGCAAAAAAGAAAAGAGTGGTTGGATAACAAAGAAATATCAATTTGAGCATGTGAATCTTACGAGTGGGAAATGAAATATTAGACCACTAAGGACCGGGTTTGAGCTATTTTTAATTTTTTTTTCTATCTTTACAATTTCTTCCTAATTTAGATGATGATTGAAACTAATTACATACACAGATCGAACATTGGATAAATTTAAATTATTTTTGCTAATATTGTTTGGAGCATATTTGTGAATTGATTGTACAATTTTATGCTCATTGATATATTTGACAAGTTATTGTTGACTACTGAACTTCGATCTAACAAAAACAATTCGCTAACACCACCTCAAGCAGATGTGAGTTTAGTCACTGCTCCCAGCTCGGACTTGCCCACCGTTATCTCAGAAAAACATCATGATTACCCCTGTCACATCACCCTATCAATCATGTACACTTGCCACAAGTGATGTTACCGTCACCCAAAACCACTAATCCAAAGCCTTGAATCCCAAGCCTCTTGCAGGTCATCATCACCTGGAGAAAATATTGGCACATGGTCATCGGCCTCATCGACCAATCATAGGAGAATTCGGCGACCCGAGTTCCGAGCTCGGTACTATAGTTGATTTGACTGATTTGATGTAATTTCGATCGAAACCATGTATAAATAGTAGAGGAAAAGTCCTTTGAAGGGCAAGAAAAGATACATACAAAATCAAAATCTAATCACTTTTTCCCCATAAATTTTGTGATCCTATGTAACAATATATTGTCCTCTTTTCTTAAAGTTGGCTTGAGATTAACTTTGCTAATTTAGACGTCAACAGTTTGGCGCTAGAAGGAGAGCCCAATTGTGAAAAATAGCCTCATTCTTCCCACAAAATCTGAGAACCATGAGCCATAGCTCAAGTTCTAGAAACCCATCTCACACCCATCCTCATGAAACAAATACCCCACCAAGTTCTCCATGACGACAAAACCCTCAGATGACTGCCATGAGGGAGGTCCTGGAAAAACTCACAAATGTAGTGGGACGATTGGAACGGAGTCAAGCCCACTTGTTCCCACCAGATACCGAGGTGGAATCCCCTGCGAGGACAAGAACAAGATGTCCCCCTACCAGGAGGACTTTCCACTTTTCAAGAGGAGAATCCTCAAGAAGCCGAACTCAGGAGTAAGGATCCTGAGGCGAAGAGGACGACAGTGTGTTCGTCAGGTTGGAGACCCAGCACTCGCTAATCCTTACGTGAGGACAAACTGACCTCTAACGTCCTCTAGAGCAGACAGAACCCAAGTTGAGCGCGCTGAAAAGACTCATCACTGACCTGCAGGCTAAAAACAAAGGTGGCACTAAAGACTATCTCATTAAGCGATATTCCCCCTTTACTGAGGATGTCCTTATGGAACCATTACCTAAAAGTTTGAAAATTCCCCAGATGGCCGCATATGAAGAAGATGGTGATCCCCTCAGCCACCTTGACAAATACACCTCGTGGATGGAATTGCAAGGGGCAAGCAATGCCATCATGTGTCGAGCATTTCCCCTGACTCTAGGAGACAAAGCTCAGAGATGGTTTAGGAGACTGCATCAAAGGTTGGTAAAAAATTGCAATGATCTGGCCACGGCATTCTCGGCTTAGTTCATGGGCTTCTACGCCAGAACCACGCCCAAAGAACGGCTAGTAAGTATCAAACAGAGAAGAAGGGAATCCCTCAAAAGCTTCTTCAGCAGATTCAACAAGCAATCCATGGAAGTAGAAAAAAATATCCGACGACGCAGTACTTATGGCCGTACTAGCAGGACTAAGGCCCAGTACGAGATTCTGGTGGTCAGTACACGAGGACGGCCCAAGAACTTATCATGAGTTCTTGAACCAAGCTGATAAATACATAAGTGCTGAAGAAGCAACCTCTGACCAAAAGGAAGCCAGATGCGAGCCCAACCTTAGTAATACGGCGAAAGAGAACAAATCAAGCGACAGTCCTCAACCCGAAAGAAAGAAAGATAGGAGAGAAAGAGAATGTCATAAAGCTCAGCCATACAAATTTCGGGAATATCACCCACTTAAAGCCTCCTTGGAAGAAGTATTTACGCAAACTAATGAAAAAGAGGCATTTCACAGGCCTATGATCCAGAAGAACGGGTAGGCAGGACACCACCAGGGACGATACTGTCGATATCATAGGATGGATGGTTATGACACTGATAACTGTCGGGAATTAAAGGAGGAAGTTGAGTCCTTAATTCGTAGAGTTCAGTTACAGGAGTTTGTTGTCAAATCGAAAGAAGCAGATCGACCTATCACGCAGCAACCGCTGCTGTAGAGGCCTCTTGCACGAGCTCAGCTGGCAGTCCCTAATCGTAATCTGCCCCCACTCGTCGAAATCAAAATGATGGTTGGAAGAAATCAATATATTGAGGGATCTAGAAGGGCGAGACGAAGACAAGCCCAAAGTGCAAGAATCATGCCAAACTACTGGGTTCAAACCCCGCCGATTGGATTAGACCTTGAATGATTTTGGTTCACGGAAGAAGATTCCCAAGGAATCCTCCAAGACCAAAGCAACGCCCTAGTGGTCACAATGCCAGTTGTCGAAGTGAAAGTTCACCGGACATTGGTAGACAACAGAAGTTCGGTCAACATACTGTACTCACGAACTTTGAGGCAGTTGGAAATATCGGAGCGCTACCTTCAACCGTACTCGAGAAAACTATAAGGATTCTCCGAAGATCCTATTGAAGCCCGAGGTCAGATCATCCTTGTTGTAGAGCTGGACGAAGCTCCTCTCTAAAGAAGGATCTTAGAAGATTTCGTGGTAGTCAATCTACCACCCAACTATAACGCAATATTGGGAAGACCCATTTTGCACGAGCTGAAAGTCGCCACATCAATTTATCATTACTGTATGAAATTTCCCACTCCTTACGGGACTGCAATTATCTGGGAGGATCAAGCTGGAGCAAGAGCGTCCAATATCGACTGAAGAGACCAATCATTGTGGATCTCTCTAAGATAGGCATAACAAAGAAGCATCTCACGAAAGCCATGGATGAGCAATTGTCCTTTGACGAAAAAGAGGCAGACCCACATTCTTATCCCGAAGTTCTGGTAATCTTGTTGCTTATAGCTGGCGTAACCATCCCAAAAGTCTTAGTGGATACGAGGAGTGTTCTCAATATCCTCTTCAGCAACACTCTCAAATTGATGGGTATCCCTGCCAACTTCCTGCGACCATACTCAAATATAGTCCTTGGACTAAGCGGAGCCTTGACCTCTGTCAAAGGATCGATCAAACTCAAAGTTGAGTCAGGATCAATACCTCGGCAAGTGAAGATGAACTCCGAGTTCGTGGTATTCGACACTCCGTCGCCTTATGATACTGTAATGGGACAGTCCCTAACATTCAGCCTTAGAGTAGTGGTGTCCCTGTACCACTATTCAATCAAATTCCCTATACACCATGGTGTGGGCAAGATCAAAGAAAACAGGGAACTCGCCAAAAGATGTCAATTGAAAGCCTACACCAACCATCAACGCATTCCCTCGGGAGTACATATGGCTAATATATGGGAATTCGAGCTCATTCCACTGGACCTGCGGACCAAGATTGAAGGTGGAGAACCCATCGAAGAGCTAGAGGGAGTTCAAGTTTGTGCCAATAACCCATCAAAATAACTCAAAGTCGAGTGCGAGTTGCAGCCCTCCACTTGAAGTGAAATCGTGGCCTTTCTTAGACAAAATCTTGATGTCTTTGCCTGGAACCAGGGGGACAAGAGAGGGATAGACCCAAATTGCCTGCCACAAATTACATGTGGATCCCTCAGATCGATCGAAGCAGCAAAAACAACGACCTCTGAACCCCGAAAGATATAAAACACTCAACAAGGAGGTACAAAAACTATTGCACAACATTTTCCTCCTCAAGATAAAATACCCAAAGCGGTCGCCAATCCGATCCTTGTGAAAAAACACAATGGAGATTGGAGGGTATACATAGACTTCACCGATCTCAACAAAGCGTGCTCTAAAGATAGTTTTCCTCTACCAAGAATAGATCAAATGGTGGATGCCACGGCAGGGTACGAACTACTCAGCTTCATGGATGCGTACTCCAGATACAACCAGATACCGATGTATGGCCCATATCAAGAACATACCTCGTTTGTAACTGACTAAGGTCTTTATTGCTACAGAGTAATGCAATTTGGCCTCAAAAATGTTGGTGCTACCTATCAACGACTTGTGAATTCCATGTTATCCCAACAGATCGAAAAAATAATGGAAGTGTATGTTGATGACATGGTCAAAATCTTCAAGGCTAAAGACTACTATCGGTACCTAGCCGAGATGTTCGATATCTTGAGAAAGTACGGAATGAAGTTAAACCTGAGAAAACGTACCTTCGGGGTCAACCCTGGAAGGTTCCTAGGTTACATTTAAACAATCGAGAAATTGAGGCAAATCCTGAAAAGATACAAGCTGTTATCCAAATGAAGCCTCCGACCAAATCCAGAGAGGTGTAAAGTTTAACTGGAAGGATTGCCACCCTCAGCCTATTCGTTTCTAAGTCGACGGACCGATGCAAACCCTTCTTTGACACGTTGCGAGGAGGAAAGAAGTTCGAATTGACCAAAGAATGCCAGGAAGTCTTTAATGAGTTAAAGAGACAACTAGCTTTGCCTCCGCTGCTCTTAAAACCTAAGGCAGGCAAGGTCCTAAAGCTATGTTTATCTATTTCAGAACATGCCATTAGTTTCGTTCTGACTTGCGAAGAGAACGACGTTCAACACCCAGTCTATTACGTAAGCAAAGCGCTTCACGAAGCTGAGCTCAGATACTCGCCCATGGAAAAACTGGCATTCGATGTACTAATGATAGCGCGAAAACTAACGCTATATTTCTTGAAACACCCCATTAAAGTTCTCACCAACTTTCCATTGAGACAAACATTGTAAAGACCTGACACTTCTGGTCGGATGGTGAAATGGGTAGTAGAGCTCGGACAATTCGACATAAAATACACACCTCATTCCTCTATCAAGGGCCAAGCGCTCATCGACTTTGTCTCTGAGTTCTGCAGCGTTCCAATCTAGGAAATACCAGAAGAAACCCCATGAGAACTTTATGTCGATGGTTCATCCACCGGAGATCGATCTAGGGCTGGCGTGGTATTAATTATCCCATAGCAACGCATATTCTGCGAAGCCCTGCCATTTGACTTCAAAGCTTCAAACAATGATGCCGAGTACGAATCTCTCATCATCGGAGTAAGGATGGTCTCAGGGTTAGGAATTTCCAACCTAATCATACACAGTGACTCCCAACTAGTCGTAAATCAGGTCAACGGCGTATATCAGGTGAAAGAAAAAAGAATGGACAATTACCTACGGGTTGTAAGGAAAGAATTTGAAAGCTTCAACACCACCCAAGTCAAGCAGATTCCCCGATCTCATAATGTCCATGCCGACGCACTGGCCCGCCTAGCCACCAGTGAGGTAATCGAAGAATTCGATAGCATCCCCATGGGAAGAATATCCCTACCTACCATCGAGTTGGCCGAAGTGGCCTTTATGATGATAGATCCTAAACCAACTTGGCAGGACGAGATCATCGCATACTAAAGACTGAGAAATGTCCTGAAAACTTGGTAGAGGCCAGAAAGCTCCGAATCAGGTCGGCCAGATACACACTCATTGATAATGTCCTCTACAAGCGGAGATGTTCACGAAGGAATATGTAGAAATCAATCCGGTGGGCTTTCCTTAAACCATAAGATTATATGACAAGGGTACTTTTGGCCAACAATAAAACGTGCTGCCCTCGAGTTTGTCAAAAGATGCGACAAGTGTCAGCACCTCGCCCTATCATAAACACTCTACCAAGTGAACTGAACCCGATGATAGCATAATGGCCCTTTACCAAATGGGAGATCGACCTGATTGCGCTTATGCCCATTGAAAAAGGAAGCGTAAAATTCGCCATCGTTGCAGTGGATTACTTCACTAAATGGATCGAGGCAGAGCCGCTTGCCAAGATCATCGAACAAAAAATGATCGACTTTCTGTGGAAATTAGTTATCTGTAGGTTTGGCATACCTCACTCCATCGTTACGGACAATGGAAAACAGTCCGATAACGCACGTCTTTCAGACTTCTGTGAGGAGTTCGGTTTCAAGAAACATTTCTAAACGCCAAACCATCCACAGGCAAACAGCCAAGTTAAGGCCATTAACAAAATCATTAAGCACACATTGAAAGCAAAACTTGACGTGTTTAAAGGAGGATAGGCTGAAGAACTCCCCAGTGTCCTGTGGTCATATCGCACCACTACAAGGACTAGCATGGGAGAAACCCCATTCTCACTGACTTTTGGTGTAAAGGCTGTAATCCCACTAGAAGTCGGCATTCCCTCACTGTGCATAACTATTTATGACGAAGAAAGGAATTGTATGGCTCTTCGTACGGAACTTGACCTAGCCGAAGAAAAAAAGAACAATGCTGAATTCAAAAATGCCATTTACAAGCAACGGAACGCCAAATACTACAATCAAATAGTACGAAAAAGAGAATTTGAAGTGAGATCCCTCATTTTACGAAAGGTATTCCTCTCCACAAGGGAGGTCGACAGCGAATGCTTGGGACTGAACTGGGAAGGCCCCTATCTGGTAACAAAGAGCCTATTAAAAGGGGCGTATAAATTGGAAGACTTAAACGGTAGACCTTTACCCTATCCTTGGAATGCCAAACACCTTAAGTAGTATTATCAGTGAACGGAAAGGTCCATGATATATAAGTCCGCTTGTAATGTCAATCACATCAATAAAAGGGACCCCTTATTTTGAACATTTTATTCAATACTTCATCAGAATTCTCAAAAGCCCTGCTCCATGTGAAGGTCGAGCTAAGATTGTATGTACTACGACACTTAATGAAAATTCCTCCATATGAATTCTCAAAAGCCCTGCTCCATGTGCAGGCCAAGCTAAGATCGTATGTCCTATGACACTTAGTGGAAATTCTTCCTCATGAATTCTCAAAAGCCCTGCTCCATGTGCAGGCCGAGCTAAGGTCGTATGTGCTACGACACTTAGTGGAAATTCATCCTTAAGAATTCTCAAAAGTCTTACTCCATGTGCAGGCTGAGCTAAAGTCACATGTGCTACGACACCTAGTAGAAATTCTTCTTTAGAAATTCTCAAAAGCCCTGCTCCATGTGCAGGCTGAGCTAAGGTCGTATGTGCTACGACACTTAGTGAAAATTCCTCCTTCAAAATTCTCAAAAGCCCTACTCCATGTGCAGGTCGAGCTAAGATCGTATGTGCTACGACACTTAGTGGAAATTCCTCCTTAGGAATTCCCAAAAGCCCTGCCACATGCGTAGGCTATCAAAATTCCATGAAAGGATAAAACAAGTAGCACATAAAAGGGCAAGAATGTCAATACAATAAAACATGTTCACAAACAAAGTCAATATAAACCATTACAAATGTCAAAAACATTAATGTTCAAAAAACTTGTGCACAACTAGGAAGGGAGAGGGCCTCATTAGCAGCAATATCTTCATCAACAAGAGAAATTTGAACGCCCGCCTCCTCAGCAAGATGCTAGAGCTCTTACCTCTGTTGCTCAACCGCTTCCTCAAGGAATGCCACGTCTAGCCTAGGCCTTTCCCTTTGGATATGTTTAACCACCTCTTCCAGAGCCACTACATATGCGTCCTGGGCCATGGCATCAAACTCAGTGACGACTTCCAGAGCTCAACTGCCTTTATAGCCTTTGCCTCTGCCTCCTCTGCTCTTTGGGTTGCAGTCCTCATCCTCTCGTTCGCTTCTCTGACCTTGGCCACGGCTTCCTCAAGCCGAGTTCCCTCCTCTTCAAATCTCTTCCTTTCGTCTTTAGCCCAACTTCTGGCCTTTTCCTTTGTGGCTCTCAAGGCCCTGATCTCTCCCATTAACCTCTCTTCTTGGCCAAGCCTAGAGTTCAGCTCGACCCTCATCTGATTGAGCTTCTCCTCATACTCATTTTCCGTCGAAGCGAATTAGGCCTTCTCAGCCTCCATGCTGCTATAAAGGTTGAAGGCTTGGTCCTTAACTTCCATCAGCTTGTCAAGTTCGGAATTGACCTATTCAAAAAAAAAATTATTAGTCGAATAGTTAAATGGAGCTGCGCTGTCACTAAGAGCTCACCAATGGGCATTTCATTCAAAAAATGTTGTTCCCTTTCGCCCCACCTCCTAGTAAGCAGGTTCGCGGAGTCTCTCAGGGGTGGAGTAAGTGCAGCAGTAACCTCCCTCGAAGGCGAGGAAGCTCGGAGATAGTCAAGAAAAATTTCAGGCCTATGGCCTATAAGGCTGTCCACACTGGGCCTCTGCAAGTCCGGACACCTATCCCATAACTTAGCAGAACTGGTGTCGACAGAGGAGGGAGCCATCAGAGCTGGCGAAGAAATGGTTGGAGAGGGCTAAGTGATGGCGACCACAAGAGATGAGCTCGGAGAAGGTACTACCTCAGGAATACGTAGGACTATAGGAGTCGAAGTTCGATTTCTCTTCAACAGGACCTCCTCCTCTATATTCTCATAACAGCTCTTAGACCAACATAGGACATCTCTCTTCTTCACCTTTGCTGTAGCCGCAACCTTGGCCGCTTTGTACCCCAACATTTTCTGTGATGTGTGCTAAAAATACCACAAAAAGTATATAAGTCTCAACTTTAATCGTTGGCGCCCCGCTAAAAATCACCCAAGATCTACCTGAACTAGTAGGGATTGATGTGGACGCTACAGCCGCAGAAGGTCCTGAAACTACAGTTCGAATCAAGCCTGCTTGGAAGAGGTTAGAATTTGACAGCAAATACTTACAAGACATCTGTCTCTTCGACAAGGCCCGAACTGCTTGAGCTTACCTTTGAGTGTCCTTAGTCAGAGTAGGCCTCTTGTAATCTGCACAATAATATAACAAAATCATTAGCTCAGCCCAGAATGTCACCTCGGTCAAAACACCAAGAGGCAGTTACTTACATAGCGAGTGATAAAGTACAGGGACCACGTCATCCCTATTCACCTAGGCAGAATGAAACTACCACTCTCTCGACACACAGAAGAAGAGTTCTTCCTTCCATTTCTTAATTGAGAGGGGTATCTAAAACTAAAGAGCCTCCCATCCTTGGCCTAACACTAGTATACCACCAGCCCGAGTTCCTCCCATCCTCCTTAAAAGTAAACAAGGAATTAAACTACTCTACTGTAAGCTCGAGATTACCTAGCCTATCCTACAAGATGAGTGTGGCGATCAGTGTTCGCCACCCATTTGGACATAACTGAATGGGAGCTATACCCCGAGAAGACAAAAACTTCCGAATGACTCTAGGAATAGGTACCCTAAGCTCGACTTGTAGGATAACAGAATTTAGAGCAACGCATCCCATAGGATGAACATTAGCACGATCGATGGGTTTTGGGATTATCATAACTACCAAGCTCAGAATATTATATTTCACCCGCCAACTAGCTAACATGTCATCCATTACAACCGACTTGTAAGAATTGGCTCTCCACTCTACCTGGTCGTTCCCCTCACTACCCCCATGAAAACCTGCCTTTTCATCCCTCAGATCCCTCCTATCTCGCTCCATCTCCCTGGGACGAACCAAGGTAACCAAATTGGCTATCGAGAGTGGGATGGGGTGAAAATTTCCCTACACTCAGACGATGAGCTAGAAGTTAAAGGGACAGATTCTTCCTGCTGATTTTCCCAGGAATGTACTATGGACTCGTCCGAACTCATGTACAGATCGAAAAGAAAGTGTGAATAAGAATGACAAAGAGAAAAGTGAAGGAATACCTCAGAAATCGAAGGAAAGACGACCTCACTCAAAAGGAAAGTATGGCGCACTTGGAGTGTCTTGCTGCCTTGGAGAGAAAATTGCATAAAGTGAAAAGGGAAAATGAAAGGCTAAAAGGAACTTAAAAGGAAGAGAAGTCTAAGAGTCTCAATTCGGACCCTCCAACTAAAAAAGGAGGGAAAAATCAACGACTTAAAATGCTGGGTAGCCTAAACGGTGCAGTCTCTTTTTGAAGCTTCTCAAAAAAGCTATCTAAAATGTCGTACAACTCATCCCTATCAGAACATGACACTTGGCGCCGCAATCAGCTCCCCTTTACAGCAGAACTGACCTGTGGAGTGACTGTTGGCTATCGAACTCCATTCTAACAAAAACAATTTGCTCACCCCACCTCAGGCAGATGTGAGTTCGATCACCGCTCTTAGTTCGGACTTGCCCGTCGTTATCTCAGAAAAACATCATGATTACCCATGTCACATCACCCTATCAATCATGTACATTTTCCACAAGTGATGTCACCGCCGCCCAAAACCACTAATCCAAAGCCTTGAATCCCAAGCCCTTTGCAGGTCATCATCACCTAGGGAAAATATTGGCACATGGTCACCGGCCTCATCGACCAATCACAGGAGAATTCGACGACCCGAGTTCTGAGCTTGGTACTATAGTTGATTGACTTATTTGATGTAATTTCGATCGAAACCATGTATAAATAGTAGAGCAAAAGTCCTTTGAAGGGCAAGAAAAGATACATACAAAACCAGAATCTAATCACTTTTTCCCCATACATTTTGTGATCCTAGGTAACAATAAATTGCCCTCTTTTCTTAAAGTTGGCTTGAGATTAACCTTGCTAATTTCGACGTCAACAATTTTTATCTCATTTTACATGATTGTAATAGTCGTAATCTTGCTCAGGACGAGCAAGAGCTTAAGTTTGGGGGTGTTGATATGTGTGTTTTTGCAAACTTATTTAATACCCAAATAAGCTAATTAGTAATTAAATTGAACGAATCATATTCACAATTGTGCATTTATGACTTTTGTTGGCAAAAATCACCTATGGAATATAATAATGCAAAATGAGGAGAAAGGGGCCGAAAGTGTGCAAAATTGTGAATCTGGGGACCAAAGTACGTAAGTGCCAAAAGTTTAAGACCTTGACCTACGATTTTTGAAGGGTCTGATTGAAATTAAAGTCATAATATAATGACTAAATTGTACAATATCAAAGTTGAGTGACTTGGCATGCAATTATCCGAGAACTTTTGCTGTAAGATGAAACCAATATTTGGTTTTGGCAGAGAGTTGGCACCTAGGCACCATGTCTTTTTAATTGAGAAAAACACTCAGGTCCATTTTAGATGCTTTTCCAAAAATTGGGGACATAGGCAGCAATTTTTTAAAAAGTTTTGAAGGTTTTAAATTGAGGCTAGTTAGCACAAAACGTCATCACTTTTCAATGTTCTTGTGCAAAATGTCACTATCTTTCATTTTTTTGCAATTTCACCCTCACTTTCACCTTTCATTGTAAAAAAGGTCATTTCATTCACTACAGTCAAATATTCCGTTAACTCAACAAATGTTAATTAGCACAAAATCTTTTAATGTTTTTGTGCAAAACGTCCCTATTTATTTATTTATTTTTTGACAATTTCATCCTCACTTTCACCTTTCATTGTGGAAGAGTCCTTCCATCCAAACACTGTCAAATACTCGATTAATTCAACAAAAAATGCAATTTATCTTTTCAAAAATCAAGAGTAATATAGTTTTTCCCAATTATTTATGGCCTTCTTCCTGCCTCCAAAGTTAGCTGTTTAAAACTCAAAGTAATATGAAAATAATTTTTACAATTATTCCATTAAATAAATAAGAAATAACGTAAAGAACGTTGTATTTCACCTTGAGGAGAGCAATGGTTGCTATAATATTGGATTACTCATAAAATTTGGAATGGTAGAGAAGAAATAGAATATGTGGTCGATAAACTGGAAATGTTCACCCCATTTGTGCTTATTAAACTTGTAAATAAAAGTAAAATAAGAAGAATAATGACATATATGATGTTGTAAATAATCCATCGAATCTCAATGGTAAATGGCCCATCAAATACGGATGGAGAAGATGAATTGGACCTGTTCTTTTCTTTTTAACTTGAAATTGAATTCGTGATATCCCTAACTATTAACAAGTTTTACTTGCAACGACCCTGTTTTTAACGTACTTTGTGAAAAACATCCCTACCTTTAAAACTTAGTTGCATAAAACATCCAAACCTCTGTAAAATAAAATGTAGGAATGTTTTGCATAAAATACATTGAAAGGTGGGGACGTTTGGTGCAAATTAGCCTCTCTCTTTTTTGTCGAGTTAACAGAGCATTTGGCGGTGGAAGGATGAAATTCGGCAATGAAAGGTGAAATTGTCAAAAAATGAGAGGTTTGAACATTTTTCACAAAAATATTAAAAAGTGGGGACGCTTTGTGCTAATTAGCCTTAAATTGGAAGAAACAAAGACTATTGGAATTGATTCATTTCTCTTTTCTTTTTCTTTTTCTTTTTTCTTTTTCTTTTTCTTTTTCTTTTCCTTTTAATTATTCCTTTCCTTTTTCTTTTGATTTTTTTTTTTTTGACAGCAAAATCAAGAACACAAGAAGGAGCATTAAACAATTTGAAAAAGCTTTGGAAAACTCAAGAGTAATACACTATTATCTTTAAGAATTCAACCAAAGAAGGGTTTTATCTATAATATTGTATTTTCTCCATTGTTTTGCTAAACATGTAATATTGCTATAAATATTCTCCTTTTTATCATTGGTATAAAATGGGCTGATTATTTATGTTAGAATTTATGGTTCAAGTTTAATCTAGCTTGAATTAATTTCAATGTTTGTTATTCAATATTAAAATTACTTATTTTCATGTCTTTTTATTATTGTTATCGTTGCATTTTCATTTATATAGTCAATAGATGATTGTGTTTAGTAATTTGTATACCATTTAAGAGAAGATTGTGTATTTTAGACCAAATAGTAAAAGCCCAAATTCTTGTAGGGGATAGTGATATATCCCTAACCTTAAGTGAGCAATTGAGTTATTTTCACAAAGGTTCTCAACATAGAGATATAATAAGTTAAACCAATCAATTAAGGTTAATTTCTCTCGAGAGTACTAATTAACTAAATTTGAAAAATCGTGTCTAACATCGTAATTGAGTAATTTGTTAATGGTTTTTGGAAAAATTAATTAGGCCAGGATTAAGCGAAACTATGAATCCCAACCATGTTTTCTTAGTTTGTAGAGTTTTAGTTTATTTTCCTTATTTTCAAATCATAATGTTAATTGTGTGTGTTATTTTAATTGTTAGAGTTAAATTACTTAAAGTTGTGTAATAGAAAGTAAATATTTCCCAAGAAATCGACAACTTGGGCTAAATTAGTTTTTCACTCTCAGTTGAAGGATCTTTGGACATCTTGGCAAAGGACATTTACAGCCTATTTGGGAGTGATTTTTTCCTCCCAAAAAATTGATTTTTTGACCGCTATTTCACTATTTCAGCCGTCATATCTGACGGGGTGAGGCGTCTATTCATAGGCGTCAAACAGCCTCGTCTATAGAGTGAGAGGGTAATAACTTCTCCTGAATTGAGTTGACATAAAGTTGATACGTCACATCAACTAGGTCCTTGGAGACGTCAAATTAATTAAGACTTGTGGGCAGAGAGGATCTTGACATAGATCTCTTTCTGAAAGTGGCAGCGGATCCACTGAAGGAGAACCTTGGAGTGCATTGCGCTTCGGCGTTAAGGACACTTCGATCGGTTCGGTAGAATTGCTTTGTGCCTCACAGAGCGTTAGCAGGGTGGTGGAGTCACTTCGGACCACTTCGAATTGGTGGTGGACACCTCGTATGATGCAGTGGTAGACTTTTCGAAGTGGTTCATATAGGGGCGTAACAGTTACCATACCAAAATCGCCATTACATCGCTCCTCTACGCCAGATCAGTAGAGAGAGGGTCAGGTTTGGGGGGCTTTTGTTAGAGGTAAAGGTGGGCTCATTAGCTCCGGAGTT
Source organism: Olea europaea var. sylvestris (assembly GCF_002742605.1). Classification (NCBI taxonomy): domain Eukaryota; kingdom Viridiplantae; phylum Streptophyta; class Magnoliopsida; order Lamiales; family Oleaceae; genus Olea; species Olea europaea. The sequence continues at coordinate 3,879,838 of NC_036244.1, read as the reverse complement.
GAAGCATATGAAGGTGAAGTGTGTTTCTTGCTGTGAGACAGAGCCTTAGCTGGAGTCTTACATGGGTGCATAAAAGTCGTTCTGGTGGTGTTGATGTCTTGGGAGCTGGAGATAGTGGATATTGATTCGGACCACAAAACGAAGATTAATGATGTTATGGGTTCAATTGGACACGATTAGAAGTTAAAGGGATGAAATTGCAAGAAAAATATATAAAAGAATCAAGAATTAAAATCGAGGACTAAAATGTAACATTTGAAAGTTGATATAACTGAGCGAATGCCCAATTATATCCGCCCAATTATAATGCAATATTTCCATGTCATACGTATTTTTAATTATTTTTGTATTTAAGTTTGTGTTTTAATAAAGTATGGCATTTTATTTTAAAATACTACACAAATTACCAAAATTAACCTACTTAAATACAAAAATAATTAAAAAGTATGGAATTTTATTTTAAAATACTACACAAATTACCAAAATTAACCAAACAAATGATTTGGTGGTATCGTCACTCAATAATCCATAGGAAAAAATAACTACATGAATTGAGATGACCAAATTTTCATATGAAATTTATGAATAATTATGTATTTACAACAACATCCATTTTTTGCTTTTTACATAAACATCCATAAAAAAATAATAAATAAATAAATAAATTCAAGATCAACAAAATTATAGCTTCGAAGGAGAAAAGGGAAAATATCTTGGCTCTATATAAAAAAGAGGATGTGAGGAGTACTGTTCATTTTTTGTACGTGTTTGCACTAATCTAATTTTGAACGAGTTTTCTTTTTTGTTGAGTGTGAAAATGTTGTATTGGGAATACAAATGGGTGAATTGTTGTGTGCGTTCGTTGCACGAACCAAATTGTGACTATCATTTTACACCAATATTTAAAAAAAAAAAAAACTAAATGATTTAACGAATTATTGTAGACAAAAAAATTATTATAAAGTTTTTTACTAAATTGAAATAATTAAAATTAATAATATTTGTGATAAGAACTGTTCATTTTTTGTACGCATTCACACTTGACTGGTTTCAAACGAGTTTTTTTTTTTTTTTTGTTATGTGTAGAAAGGTTGTGTTGGGAATATAAATGACTGAATTGTTATGTGACGTGCGTTGCACGAATCAAATTGTGATTATCATTTTACACCAACACTAATAAAACAAACTAAATGATTTAACGAATTATTGCAGGCAAAAATTAAAAAAAATTATTATAAATTTTTTACTTAAATTGAAATAATTAAAATTATAAATAAATACTATTTCATTAATTAAAATTGAAAAAAATATGTTTTATAATAAAATGAAAAGAATTAAAAAAATTAAGTCAAACAAAACATTATTTATAATACGAAGAAAAAAATTTGAAACAATTTTCAAAAAATATATAATAAAAACAAAACAAATATGAAGAAAAAAGAAATTTTAAAATAATTTTCAAATAATATATAATAAAAACAAAAGAAATTAAACAAAAGAATGTCACGAAAATTAAATAAAGAATATATAAATATTATTTAATTAAAATTAAAAAAATTAAATTTTATCATCAAGAGAAAAAAGAATTTAAAAACATTTTAAATCGAAAATAATTTATTTAAATGATGAACAAAACAAATTTCAGAAAAAAAATAAAAAATAAAAATTCTCTCCATAACACGGATAATTACGGAGAGACTCTCTCCAAATTTTATTTTATTTTTTTTAATATGTTTTGTTTATATTATAAATATTTTTCTTTTCGATTTAAATATATTTTTAATTCTTTTCTCTTTATGATAAAACTTAATTTTTTTCAATTTCAATTAAATTAATTTTCATAATATTATTTTGTTTAATTTGTTTGTTTTTATTATATTTTTTTAAAATTGTTTTAAAATTTATTTTTCCTCATATTATAAATAATTTTTGTTCGGTTGAAATATTTTTTATTTTTTTTGTTTTGTGAAAAACTTAATTTTTTCAATTCTAATTAAATAATATTTATTTTTAATATTAATTATTTCAATTTTATTTATAAATAATATTTTTTTCGATTTAATTTTTTTAATTCTTTCTTTTCTCTTTATTATTAAACTTACTTTTTTCAATTGTAATTAAATATTATTTATATATTCGTTATTTAATTTTCGTAACTTTCTTTTGTTTAACTTATCATATTTTTGTAAAAAAAGTTTTAAAATTTTATTTTTCTTCATTTTATAAATATTTTTTTCCAATTTAAAATTCTTTTTAATTCTTTTCATTTATGATAAAATGTAAATTTTTTAATTTTTATGAATAAAAAGGAAATTCTAAAACAATTTTCGAAAATATATAACAAAAAAAATTAAACAAAAGAATGTTACAAAAATTAAATAAAGAATATATAAATATTATTTAATTAAAATTGAAAAAAAAAATTAAGTTTCATCATAAAGAGAAAAGAATTAAAAAAAAAAAAATTAAATCGAAACCTTCCATTAGCAATGGAGAATCTCCAATTTTTTATTTATTTTTTATTTTCTCGGTTTATATTATAAATACTTTTCTTTTCAATTTAAAATTCTTTTCTTTTAATGAGAAAACTCATTTTTTTTCAATTTTAATAAATAATATTTATATAATCTTTATTTAATTTTCGTAATATTCTTTTGTTTAATTTCATTTGTTTTTATTATATTTTTTTAAAATTGTTTTAAAAATTCTTTTTCCTCATATTATAAATAATTTTTTTTTCGATTTAAATTTTTTTATTTTTTTTGTGATAAAACGTAATTTTTTCAATTTTAATTAGATAATATTTAATTTTAATTTTAATTATTCCTTGTGATAACTGTAATTGAAACTTACAATTATCATAAAACATTATTTTCAGGTCATGTGGTAACTCTATAAAGTATTGAAACTTACAACTATCATAGAAGTTTTAAACTTAATTACAATTCTTATAAAGTTTTGAACTTAATTGTCATTAAAATTTATAAACTTAACTGAAATTGTAATTATAAACTTATTATAATGTTGTAATTGTAATTGCCATTGTAATTTCTCAGTTAGTGAGAAGAAAAAGCGTTTGCTTATTTTTAATTTAATTCAATGCAAAAAGCAACGATAAGGAAATTTATTGACTGTGGAAGGTGATGAGAAAGCGGGCTTATCATTTTTTTAATTCAACGCTATACGATAGAAGAAAAAGCAACAATAAGGAAATTTATTGACTGTGGAAGGTGATGATAAAGCGGGGTCATCACATTTTTAATCCATACCGGCCAGACCTGAAAAATTAATTTACTTTGGAATACTTTCCAAAAATATTATTGAATCTAGTCATGCACGTAAACTTCACATATTTATATTCTAGTGAATTTGTCCGTTAGGTGAGGAAATTTTTTTAAATTGATTGGGTTAGTAAGAAGGTAATGCATTTGCTTATTTTTAATTTAATTTAATGTAATAGGTTAGAAGAAAAGGCAACGGGGGCAAAAATTAGAATATTCATTGACTGTGGTAAGGCTATGAGAAACAGGGTATCACATTTTCACTCCATGCGGGCCACACTTGAAAAAGCTAATGTTACTTTGCCATATTTTACTAGAAATATTATTCAGTCTAGTCTTGCACCCACCTTTATATGCTAGTGAGTTTGACTCTTCGGTGAGGAAAATATAAATTTATTGGGTTAGTTGGAAAATAACGCGTGAGGAAAATATAAATTTATTGGGTTAGTTGGAAAATAACGCGCTTGTTTATTTTTTTATGCTATATGATAGAATTAAAATCAACGAGAAGGCAATTCATTGACTATGGAAGTCGATGAGAAAGCGGGGTCATCACATTTTTAATCCTTGTTGGCCACATAATGATATTTCTAAATACTTTACTAGAAACATCATGATTCAATCAAGTCACAATCTTCGATTGTTAGGTGAAGAAAATAGATTACAATTTAAGTGAGGAAAATAAAAATTTGACTGGATTGTTATGTACGAGACTATATAAGGCAACGATACCTTGATCTTGAATGGTGTTAGTTCTTGTGAATTCTTGATATCAATTATATAAAGAAACTCATATTATATCCAGTTGCAATACTAACAGCACTTTTCAATTTTAAACTATCTCGAGTTTGCATAATGAATGCTATTGAAGATCCAGATATTGTTCACTTGTATACGAAAATACGCAATAATCCACACTACTTGGAAGTCCCCAGTGAGATGCCATTCGTGGAGTCACCTCTTCATACTGCTGCTTCACAAGGCCGTACTAGCCTTGCTCTTGAAATCTTGAGGCTAAAGCCTTTGTTGGGGAAGAAATTGAACCTCGATGGTCTTAGTCCATTGCACTTGGCTTTGAGTAATGGGCACACCAACACTGTGAGACGACTCGTCAAGCATAATCCGGTCCTCATTCGTGTCCCAGGGAGGGAAGGGATCACACTTTTACATTACGCAGTGGAAAAGGAGGACATCGATCTTTTGATTTATTTTCTTCTCATTTGTCCATCCTCAATAAATGACATGACCGTTCGAGATGAGACTGTTGTTCATATTGCTGTAAGAAATGAAAATCTGAGAGCTTTTAAGGTTTTACTTGGTTGGGCTGGAAGGACCCTTAATACGACAGTGCTTCCCTGGAGAAACGAGGAAGGCAATACCGTGATGCATCTTGCAGCATTAACAAACCAATCGCAGGTATGCTTCTATGACTAAATCTTCATTTATTTAATTGAGAATGAATTCCATAAAATCTCCTCCAATCAACTTTCATCAGTAAATGATTCCTTAACCCAACGCGGTGCCAGGAAGTACAACAGGGCTCATGTGAGGTTTGTCCGAACCATTGACATTATTGACCCTAGAAATCCCAAGAAAGTACCAAGCAAAGAATACAAAGTTTTTATCTAGTTCCATACTTTGGCCCGTTTGACGTAAGATTTTTTGAGAATATATTTTATGAAAAATAATATTTTTGTTGAAATTGTGATTAAAAGTATGAAAAATTATGAATTTACGTGCATAATTATTTTATTTTGAGAATGTTTGATAGAAAATTAATTTGGAGAAAAATGAGTTTTAAAAAGTATGTACCATATAAGTCCCACATCCAAGTTGAGATCTATTTTGATGGAGTCTCTTATACTAGATCTTCACCTGATTTCCTGGTTTAGAGTACAAATGGATGATTACAACAATTTAAGCTTAGCGTGAGATTACGTTTGGAGCCCCAGATTTTGATTGTCAAACAATCAAAATTATTTAGGTATTTGGTAAACTTCATATAATTCTAATCTTGAAAGGATACTAACCACGGATTTGAGAAGTTTATCCAATTACTCTTCATTAAACTGTTAATTTTGACCTTATGAATAAAATTGGTACTTGCTTACAGTATAAATTGAATTAAAAGAGTTTATTGATAAAACAACTACAATCGAATATTAATGTAAATACATTTAAAAAATATTCTCACTTCTCTGTGGATTTTGCCTCCTAAATTTACTAGTTTTCATGTTTCAACTAAAACAACTGAAGAAATAGTTATTTGAGAGTAAGATATTTGACTTGTATGCCTCTTTCTTCAAATGTGAGGGTATTTATAGATTTTCCTCCAAGCTCTGAGATAGATTGGTCATTTTCAAGTAGTGCTAGATGGCTACTCCTTATTGGTCATTTTATAACTAGTTCGATTAGGAGTCACGTTTTATTCATTTGCTCATATGCTTCTTATTGATAGTCAGTGTCCAATCTGCTTACCAAAAATAGTTCGTGACTCTTAGGTGAGCCTTTTGCATTTCCTTCCCTTCGCATGTTGCTTTCGACCTCGCTGATGAGTAAATGTTGCGAGGCGTATTCCTTGGTTCAACAGTACTTACAAGGTCCTTTGGTTTTATGCACATATTAGAACTTTTGCCACTATAAAGTATGTTTTTATTTTCCAGTTTCATGAATTTTGAATTTTTATTATTTTTTCTGTCAAAATAATTATGTGGAATCTACAGTCTTAGATAAATATTTATTATTACTCATATTCAGCAAACAACTGACGGAATAAAAGAATAACAATCAAGGGATGGCTTGAAACCCTAGCCTACTAAATAAAATAAAACATAATGAACTATAATTAAAGGATTATGAAAAGGCGGAACAGGTGATCGAGTTTGTATAACGGATTTATACTCAATACACTAAAAACTCCATTTTTCTAAAATCTGTAATTTTTTACTTAAGACTTTTTTTTTAACGTTATAGAATTTGTAAAAGTGACGTTAAGGATCAAAGTCCTAATCAACCTTTCACACCTACAAGTTTGACTGGAAACATGAAAATTGTCTCGAGGTCAAACTAGAACTTGAAGAGGATTGTGATTTGTGATCATGATCAATAGTTGATACTCTTCCAAATTGATACATCATGCAGAAAGCTCATCTATAAATTGGCTTAGTTAAAAACACCAGAAATTATAAAAATCAATAAAATTAAATGGTTCTCATTTTTCTTTAAACTGAGTATTGTTTAGTAAACACTATTTTTGTTCAGTTATAATTTTATATGACTGCTTGTTTATGGTTTCAGGTTATAAAGTCATTAATCCGGTATGTGCATGTGAATGAGAAGAACTTAGAAGGTAAGACGGCATTGGATATACTGAATCCTGAAAATGTAGAAGCAAGGAAAATTTTAATAAGCGCAGGAGCAAAAAAAGGTTCATCACTTGTCGATGATGCGACCAGTTGTGAAAATTATTTGAAGTCAACTATGACGAGGAAAGAATCGTTATTCCTATTTGGTGCTTACCTGGATTATGGCTTGTCAGGAAATATGCGAAACGCTTTCCTAGTGGTAGTTGTGCTTATTGCAACTGCTGCTTTTCAAGCTGCTCTCACTCCCCCTTTTTGGATTTCTCACAATGGTACCACTCCTGTTTTTCCCAGCATCACATCTGTTTATAATGAAACTACTTCAACCAATTCAACAAGCACCAACTTCGGCGAAAATACCCCACTGATTGCAAAAACAAGTGTAATTATGAACACGATAGCCTTTAGTCTTGCAATGGGAACGTGTACAATACTTACAAATGCTCCACTTCGATGATTAACGTGATATATTTATTTGTCGAAAACCATTTAAAATTGAATGAAATATTAAGTGTTAAAGTAACCCATATAAATTAAGTATTATGGAAGAATTTGATTTTCCAAACACTTATCCCACATAGGAATGTTAGGAAACTTTGGTGTGATTTATAAGGTGGAAGTTTGGAATTGGATTTGGGCCTCAAGGGGTACCAATAGTCTTTGGAAGGGGGAAGATCTATATAATATTGGGTTCGGTCATAAACCCACAGGTGCGCGTCGCCGCTGCCGTCCGTCCGGCCGGCTCGGCATAGCACGGCACGAGCACGTGCCCGTGTCCGAGTCCGGTCCGGTGCGGGTGCGGGTGGACCTTTACACTATATTAACTTTTTGGACAAAATTTATTTAAAATTTTAGGCCAAATTGTAAATAATCAAATTCTTGGGTACATTATGAAATTTAAATTTTGGCTTATTCCGGGTGTTTTATTTTCTTTTAACAGTCGATTGTTTATCGACCAAACAGTCGATTGTTAACCGACTTAATAGACACGACTTTTAAAAACAGCATGTCTGTTCGAATTTTTGAGGCTTGTCTGAAAGGTGATAACTGTTCAAATGGCCACGAACAAGTCTATAAATAGTCAGCCTCTCTACCAGAAAATTTATACCATTTTCATTGCAAACTTTCTGTACTTTGAATCTCATTTCCCTCTCTCTCGTTCTGATATTGTCTCGAAGTAAAACACACTTCGTTGAGTTCGTTGGAACTCCTACAGATTGCAGTGCTGCTTCCGTAGGAGACGAAAATTCGTTCTATCTTGGGAAACGATTGCTGGACGCCTTTAGCACCATTGAAGGCAGCAAATTCGTTTTAAGAAAACATCGTGAAGTCGGTGGGCTCGAATTACAATTTTGGATCCTATTGATCAATTCTTACATTCAGGTGATTCTGTCGGATTATTTTCGAAGAAGTAACTTCAAACTCCAGAAACAACACATTGTTCATTCATACATGCAACGCCATCCATATTATAAAGAACTTTACAAAATGTTAAATACATTTTCTGTTTTGAACATATAATAAATAATATTTTACTATATTTATTTTGCATGTTTTTCCCAATTGTTGTTTTTATTTTTTATTTTTTTTATTTTTTTTATTTTTTTGGGTTAATGTAACGTGAATTTAAATAAATAAATAAAAATTGGAATTTAGTTCATACTAGCCTCCAATCTTGAATCATGGCTACGCCCCTTATCCGCTTGTTTCGTACCTCCAATTTGAGGTGCAGCTTAATTGAATGTTTACTTATCTTCACTTCAATATACCATTCTACTTTGAATCCTCTACAAAATGCACTGTTTCTATTTGTATCAACACCGCTCAACCTTTTAATTTAATCTGAGCAACTTTCTTTAAAACATGTATGTAGAAGGAGCTAGGAGATTAATGTACAAATCTGTTCCGAGTATTACCATTGGTTAATCAATGTAATATTTATTAGCGAATAATAAAAACTTATAGAAAATGTGAATGTTTTGTCCATTTGTCAAAAGAATTATGGATTCTGGTTGGCCTTCCATGAAGTTATTGACTGAATATGACTTTTCATGATGGTTACATAAGATGGCGATTTAAAGAAATTTAGGGTGACACGAAACGCGGGAACGTTAGGTATTACTAATTAACTGGAGTTCAATGACCAGAGTATGTATTTACTAATTGTTAATTTAATTTCATGCAAAATAAAAATAAAAGATAAAAATAAGGGAAAGATAGCAAAGAGGAAGTGAATATTGTTATCTAACAACTATGGTGCTAGAGTACTAGTATATATGGTCACACTTAATAGATTCAATTAAATGAATCATGTTGATAAGTATATTTTGTGCACTTATTTGGATCATATTACTAAGCTTTTATGTCATGAAAGTATTGACTTCTACTTAATTAATCATTATTTATTTCAATGATGGACCTGTTTCGCAACAATTGGAAAAGAAGAAGGGTGAAATCCAAAGTATGAGGACTAAATTATAACACTTGAATAGTTGATTTGAACCATAATATGAAGATTAAAGATGTTATGGGTTCAATTGGACACAATTAGAAATTAAATGGTTGAAATTGCAAGAGAAAATATTTAAAAGAATCAAAAATTGAATTTGATAACTAAAATACAACATTTGAAAGTTGATATAACTGGATGAGTTATAATGCAATATTTCCACGTTGTTCATATTTTCAATTATTTTTGCATTTAAGTTTGTGTTTTACAAAATGAACTGTTTCTGTTTGTATCAACACAGCTCAACCTTTTAATTTAATCTGATGTCTTTATCAGCAACTTTCTTTAAAACATGTATGTAGAAGGAGCTAGAAGATTAATGTACAAATCTATTCCGAGTATTACCATTGGTTAATCAATGTAATATTTATTAGCGAATAATAAGAACTTATAGAAAATGTGAATGTTTTGTCCATTTGTCGAAAGAATTATGGATTCTGGTTGGCCTTCCATGAAGTTATTGATTGAATTTTTCATGATGGTTACATACAGGGCGGACCCAGACCTTTAGTATTGTGGGGTCAAAATTTTAAAAATAATTTTTTTAATAAACAACATAATATCAATGAAAATAAGTTTATATGTATTTTGACACGTTGAAAATGTCGTATAATTACATCATTATTAATATTATTAAATAAATTTTGCTACTTGTATAGTTTTGTTTATCATTTCATTGACAAATGCTGAGCTAACATTGAGTAAATTAAATTGAATATAGAAATTAAATGAATTGAAATAAAATTCAAGTTTAGTTCAGTAAGTGAATGAAATTCAAATTTAAAGCAAATATAATTCGAAAGTAATTCAAATTGCATTTAATCCATAACGACCCTAAAAAATTTAGGTCATATTTCATGTAAGACTTCCGAATGAAACGATATAAATTATATTGAAAAATTTACCGTGCAAAAATAATAATTAATTGAATTTTTAAAACAAAAAAAACGAGTTAGGCATTTTTTTTGAGGTGTACGTTTGATACATATTTAACTATTTTCGATATCAATTTGGACTATTCGATATGAAAACGATGTAGTTTTCAAAACAAACTTTTACATGACAAAAATGATTTGGGGATTCAGATAGCACATGATCACAAACAAATTTTTAAAGTTAGGATATTATCGAAATTCTTAAAATACTAGTTTCAAACGTCATACTTTAACATGTCATAACTTTTGTTATAGTTGACCACTTTGCGTGCCATTAATGAGTGAAAAATTAGGTCATGAGCACTTCAAAATGGTATTAAGAATGCAATATTTTGACTTTATTTGGCATCCCGACGAGTGCATCAAAGTGGATTTTAAATAAAAAAAAAAAAAAGCAAAATTTTGTGGGGTCATTTGACCCCACATGATCCCATGTGGGTCCGCCCCTGATTACATAAGATGGCGATTTAAAGAAAATTAGGCTAACACGAAACGCGGGAACGTTAGGTATTACTAATTAACTAGAGTTCAATGACCGGAGTATGTATTTACTAATTGTCAATTTAATTTCATGTTAAAAATACAAAATAAAAATAAGGGAAAGATAGCAAGGAGGAAGTGAATATTGTTATCTAACAACTATGGTGCTAAAGCACTAATATATATGGTCACACTTAATAGATTCAATTAAATGAATCATGTTGATAAGTATATTTTTTGTACTTATTTGGACCATATTATTAAGCTTTTATGTTATGAAAGTATTGACTTCTTCTTAACTTGTATTAATGATTATTTATTTCAGTGATGGACCTCTTTTGCAACAATCGGAAAAGAAGAAGGGTGAAATCCAAAGTATGAGGACTAAATTATAACACTTCAATAGTTGATTTGAACCATAATATGAAGATTAAAGATGTTACGGGTTCAATTGGACATAATTAGAAATTAAATGGTTGAAATTGCAATAGAAAATATTTAAAAGAATCAAAAATTGAATTTGATGACTAAAATACAACATTTGAAAGTTCATATAACTGGACGACTGTCCAATTCTATTGGCCAAGTTATAATGCAATATTTCCACGTCGTTCGTATTTTCAATTATTTTTGCATTTAAGTTTGTGTTTTATTAAAGTATGGGATTTCATTTTCAAATACTACACAAATTACCAAAATTAACAAAACAAATGATTTGGTGGTCTCGTTACTCAATAATCCATAGAAAAAAATAACAATTTGAATTGAGTTGACCACATTTTCATATGAAAATTATGAATAATTATGTGTTTACAACAGCATCCTTCTTTTTTTTCTTTTCTTTTTTTTTTTACATAAACATCTATAAAAAAAATAATATGCAAGATCAACAAAATAAATTACAGCTTCGAAGGAGAGAAGGTAAAATTTGGTTGGGAAAAATGGAAAGGGGGTGATCGAGGAATAAAATAAAGGGTGGTGGGGTAAGGAATCTAAAAGTCGAGAGAGAGAAACCTACCACCACTGATGTGGCAATGCAACATCAACGGTGGGCAATGTGCAGGCAATCAGTTCTGTGTCTTTAAAATCCATCATTACAAGTTATTACCCTCATCAAATTGCTAAATTTTCGACCCCAAAATTAGAGGGAAATACATGGAAATGACCTAAGTAAAGAGGTCATTTTTCCAAAATGATCTTTGACTAATTTATCAAATTAAAATACCCAAAATACCCCATCCTTTTGAATATTGCATAACAAGTCACTATAATATAGAAATCTTCCATTTTAGTCCTTAAAATTAAAAATTATTTGAATTTTGATAGATTTATTGTTTACAAATTTATTTGATTTATTTAATTTTTGTTCGCTGATAAGTGTATTTTATACACTTATTCGGGTGCTTAAAATGACAATATTTGGTGGTTCTTTTAACAAATTATATCCTAATTTTTTTTATTTTATGCTTAATAGATATATTTCACGATCAAAAAGGGAGTTGAAGAGAAGAAGCAAAAATGGGCGAAAAGTGGCAA
>NC_036244.1:3738534-3866116 GCF_002742605.1 Olea europaea var. sylvestris | reverse complement strand
ATAGTCCTCGTGGGAACGATAATCCGGACTCAAAAGGTCCACTTTATTACTTTTTACGATCCGTCCACTTGCAGGATAAAATCGAAACAAGTTTTTGGCACCGTTGTCGAGAACTATTATTTTTAGTCTTAATTTATTTATTTTATTTTTAATTATTATTGGATCTGCTTATTTTCTTTTATTTATAGAAAACTATGTTCATTGTATGCTCCGTGTCCAAGACGATGATTTTGAACTGTTTGATTCGAAAATAGAACGTACCTTTAGACGAAGACGCAGGGAACACAAACAAAAACAGCAGCATCAAATGGCTGACAATTTAAATAACCCTATCCCTATACAGCCAATTGGACAAATGGCCGCGAGAAATCAACAGCAAGAGCAAAGAGAAGTAAATGAAGGGGACTTGCCAGTGTCTATGTTTTTGACGCCTATAGCAGCACCCGCGCGGTCCAGCATAGTATATCCAGAATTTGGGGTAAACAACTTTCAGATACGGGCTGATTGGATTAATTTGATGAGCAACACTCTGCAATTCTACGGGTTACCTCATGAGAATCCAAACACGCATATCTCAAGGTTTCTCCGGAATTGTCAGAATTGTCATGCTCCCGGGGTTAATGAGGATGCCATCAAGCTGCGATTATTCCCATATACACTAAGAGATGCAGCATTGGAATGGCTGGATGCCGAACCGGATAGAAGCATTACCACATGGGAGGAACTGACCAGGAAATTCTGCAATAAGTTCTTTCCACCAGCTAAGGTAGCAAAAATCAGACTGGAAATTCAAACTTTTCAACAGAGAGATGGGGAGAGCTATCATGAAGCATGGAACAGATTTAAGGAGTTGATGAGGAAGTGTCCAAATCATGGGATCACTATTGGAAATCAAGTGCAGTATTTCTACACGGGACTTTCATCATTATCCAAATCTCAAGTGGATTCCTCTGCAGGCGGATCGATCATAGGGAAATCAGTGCAACAATGTATGGATCTCTTTGAGTTGATTGCTACTACTCATTCCATGTTTTCATCAGAAAGAGTGGTGCCTCCAAAAATAGCGGGGATATACGAAGTAGACAGCTCAGCGTCGACCAACGCCCAAATAGCAGCATTGACAAAACAAGTGGAGTTATTGGTGAAGTCACAAACAAAAGGAGCACACGCAGTGATTGCCGGTCCATCATGTGAGAACTGCGGAGCTAATCATCTAATAGAAAATTGCACATCATTAGGCTTTCCAAAGGAACAAATCAACTTCATTCAAAATGGCTCTCGAAATTTTAATCCCTTTTCACAGACATTTAACCCAGGATGGAGACAACACCCAAACTTCAGATGGTCGGATAATCAGCAAGGGAGCAGTTCGAACAATAACCAGCCAGAGAAAAGACCAAATTTGGGGGAGATGTTCAACCAGTACATGCAGAAGATAGATAAGGTATTCCAACAGATTGACACTAACTTTCAGAATCAGCAAGCATCTATTAAGAAGCTGGAAACTCAAATTGGTCAGATAGCTCAACAGCTTGCAGAACGCCCACAAGGGACTTTGCCAGGCAACACAATGGTCAATCCAAAAGAGCAAGTGCAAGCTATTACAACTAGAAGTGGAGTGCAACTTCCAGAGATACATGTGAAGAGACCAGATAGAAAAGACAGAGAAATAATGGATGAAGAGGCTGGGACAAAAGCAGAGTCTGAACAACCAACTAACGAGGAGGATAAAAGGAAAGAAACATCCACGGTGAGAGCACCCACCCCCGTGAAAGCTTATGTGCCACCAATTCCCTTCCCTCAAAGGTTACAAAGAAAGAAGTTGGACAAACAGTTTGCAAAGTTTGTGGAGATTTTCAAGAAACTGCACATCAATATTCCGTTCGCAGACGCAATAGCCCAAATGCCCAGTTGTGCAAAATTCTTAAAGGAGATTCTGTCTAACAAAAGGAAGCTGGAAGAACATGAGACTGTCTGTCTAAACGAGGAGTGCAGTGCAATTCTATTGAAAAAGCTACCTCCTAAAGCCTGCAAGGGTATTTTAAAACCTGGTGCCCTAAAGTCGTCTGACTTGGGAGTCATCGGCCTAAAGCTTGTTACATGGGTCATTTAGAAAGCAATCAGAGATGAAGTCGCACTTAAAAAAAAAAAATTGTTCTCTTCGAAGCCTTTTTGACTCGGGTCAGTAAGTCTGTAAGGGTGTTTAAAACCTGGTGCCCTAAAATCATCTGATTTGGGAGTCATCGGCCTAAAGCCTGCTACATGGGTCATCTAGAAAGCTTAATGGAGAGAAAATAAAAAAATTAATTATGAAAAAGAAAAAAAAAAAAGAAAAAAGCAAGTGCATCAAAAGAGCAAAAGCACTAAATACCTTGGTTAAGTCCCAACACCTATTTGAGGGAATTTGACTTTCGATAAAAGATAATTAGCCTAATTGAGTCTTGGAGGTCGAAGCAATCAAATAATTGGAGAATCCATGTTCATTGAAGTATTGACTTGTAACTTGTAACGTCTACCCAAACTCGAGAGGGTGAGGATAGTAATGAAATATTCAACCTTAAGTTACACACCGGGAAAAGAGTGAAAAAAAAAAAATAATAATAAGTTTGGGGGCGTGTGAATCAAACGAGAAATGTAAGGATATATTTGACCATAGAGGGTTGGGAATAGAAACAACTTGTGTAGTCATGGTTGATTACTTAATTCTTCACACACACACGTCGATTTTGCATTGAAAGAGTGGATATTGATTTAGTATTGTGACTTTGAAGCGATTTGTAAATTTAATTCGATAATCTCAAATCTTGTGATAAGATGCTAGACTGTCCAACCAAATATTTTTTGCATGCTTGTGTGTTTGTTGTTATTTAGGTTATAGTTTTGTTTTGGGACAAACAAATATTTAAGTTTGGGGGTATTTGATAAGTGTATTTTATACACTTATTCGGGTGCTTAAAATGACAATATTTGGTGGTTCTTTTAACAAATTATATCCTAATTTTTTTATTTTATGCTTAATAGATATATTTCACGATCAAAAAGGGAGTTGAAGAGAAGAAGCAAAAATGGGCGAAAAGTGGCAACATTCAAGTACAAGGACTAAATTGGCTATTTGATGCAAAGATTGGAAATCAAAATTCATTATCTAGAAAATTAAGGACTTGGAAGCAAACACTATAAATGGGCCTCAACTAGACTTCCACGTGGGCTGAAATTGAATGGCAATTGAAATACATATCATAGATGGGACTTAAACAATTCAAGTGGGCTGCTAGGTTTTATTTTATATATATATACACCATTTACACGCCGAGGAGGAGGGAGCCGAACTGGGGGAAAATTGGGACTCCAATTTGAGTCAATTATTGAGGCTCAATAGCACAGAAATCGAGAGAGACATACGGAAAAAGAGGGGGGCCGACTGGAGAATATTCAATTATTGCGGCTGCTTGGAGGAAGGAATTCATACAAACACATTGGGCTGTTAAATTATATACATGCATTGGAGGCAAAATCGAGGAGAGAAGAAGATTGTTGGAGGCATAATAAACCAATTGGGCTGAATTAAATATATTTATACATAGAAAACAGCAACTGCTGGGAGAAAAAATTGAGTTGTTGGCTGCTGCCTTCATTAGCTCTATATACCCGCACGGAATTTGAGGCGATTTTGGAGGAAAGAGATACACGTTGCTGGCAGCCAATAGTATTAAATCACACGCACAGCTGAATAAAAAGGAACACAATTTGGCTGCTGCTGGATTAAACAATAGACAGCATACACACGGCAGATTTGGACAGAAAAGAAGGAGAAGACGGCTAGAGCAAAAATTGGGAAATTCATTCACGTTTCGTCAATTAATCCCGGTGATGTCTTCCATTATTTTATCTTGCGTTTCTTCCATTATTATGAGTAGCTAGATTTGATTTAGGGCGAACAACGTAATCTTTTGGAACCGTTTATTTTATGCAATTAAGATTCTAGTGCTTTAATTTTATATGTGTTGATTTTAATGTTGTGCTTAATGCATTCAACTACTTGATCATTAATTAGATGATTTGTGAACAATGATTACGTAGAGATACGGATTATTTGTTTAGACCACATGTTAAAATCCGGTAAATCGATATAACGTGTAGAGATACCTATATTGATTGCTGCGGTCATGTATAAATTCTTAGAACCAATGTTGCGTTTAATTAAATTTAACTTGCATAGAGATATGAAATTGAACTAATTAAATAGGCTCAACGAGAACTCGAGAGGGGTAAGTTGAATACCATAGAAGAATTCGACCGAACTTTACTTTAGGTTGTATGAATCTTGATTTACGAAATAAAGGTGACCATTAGGTGAAATTGTTCCGTCCTAACGCACAGTTATTATTTGAAGTCTCAATCAATTTTTGTTGCATCCAATCACTTTTGATACATTTACATTCTTTAGTAGCTAGATTAAAAATCATGTTTAATCATTTTTCTCGTTTATTTTTGTCAAATAAAAGTTAGGAATAATAAATTGAGTATTAAAGTATAGTCCTCGTGGGAACGATAATCCGAACTCAAAAGGTCCACTTACTACTTGTTACGATCCGTACACTTGCGGGATAAAATCGACAACATTCGCTCAAAGTGACACCTCCTAATTGGTATCAGAGCCATAGAGATCATGAAAATTAAAATAAAGAAAATAAATAATTATTGACATTTAGAAGAAGAAAGAGGAAGTTATATATTTTTAAAACCTATTCATAAAAAATTAAAAATAATAACATTAACAATAATTAAAGAACTACCCAAAGAACTAAAAGAACAAATATTAGAAAAATTAATAATATGATCAATAAAGGATAAATATATATATGGAAAAATTATTAAAGTATATGAAGATGAAGAAATTAATTTATATTATAAGGAGAAGTATGGATGCAAGTAATAATACAAGAATTTTCCAATAGGAGTGTGCCATATGTGCATTATGGACACCATTATGGTGTCCATAATGTACACCAAGAATTTTCCTTTTAACTTTTGTCGAGTATATCACAAGTGCACTTAAAGCGATCGTGTCTAGAATTATTGTCGATGTGAAGCACAGAATAAATATTAGGATGATTATACATCTAGAAATAATGCAATTGAACACAAATGCATCAAAACGTTGACAAATGGAGCTTCTAAACCTATCCTCGAAAATATTTGTTGACCGCTAATAGATGATCAACAAATTCTCCTCACCTAATCAAGTTTTCCCTGCTAGACTCACTATTTTTCCATTCAATAGGAAGCAAGGAGATAAATAACTATTGTTGGAAAATAAGGGGTTGGAGAATAAACAACAACAAAATTATGGAAACAAAATGAATAGAAATCACGAAATACGTCAAGAATGAATTTGAGGCTTGAACACGGGATCATTGTCCTCAAACTATATTTGCCCCCTCTTCAGATGCTTAATGGTGTTATAGCAAATGGTTTGAAGGATTTTAACAAGCCTTGATGTGAAAATAACAAAGCACGAGAAATTTTCCATCAAAATTTGATGAACACAATAAAGAAGAAATGAATATGAGTTATAGCATGAATTTGATTAATTGTGGAACAATGTATGTATTTCTTGTTTGTAATATGTTTGAATTGATCATTCATTACCTATTTATAGGCCTCAATCAATACATCACGAAATGGTGTCATAACAAAATGAAAAGTGGCAACTTTTAATACAAAATGGCTCCCAAGTTTCAAATTGAAAAATCAGCCAACGGCTATTTTTTAACACTATGCATACGTATAGTATAAACCGTGCCTATGCGTAGTAGAAGCAAAATCAATTCTGATTTTGCCAAAGCACATCTCACGTACGCACAAAAATAAGCCTGTGCGTACGCATAGGCAAAAATCAAAATTTTCATTTTTCAATTTCTTTTGATTCTATTAATTCCACAATTGAGTCCAACAATTAGTCCATTATCATTCCATTGATTTTGAACAAATATTCAACAATCCTCCACTTGTTCAAAATCAATAAGATCACATATTCAAAAAGACGACACTTATGCATAAGCATTAGATATCTTTCGATTTGAATTTAACCATAGTGTAATTCAAACAAAGTAAAGTCAGAATTAGAGGTAGCATGGAAGCTTTGAATCAATTATTCCTTGTGACAATACCGGTAATAACACACACATAAGTATCACGTGTTCTCAAGTTTCTCAACTCGCTTAGCGCTTTTATGGCCTTGCGCTCATCCTATTCGACAAACTTTTAAGAGAGAAACTTCAACTCTCTATTGAGGCGGCACCACCTCGAAGTTAGTCTAGGTGAAGTTCTTCCGATACCTTTGTTACTTTTAGAGGTACTTGTGCTTTATCACTGAACTTCATTAAGAGCTTTAAGCTCAACCCTCACTTCAGTAACAACCAGCATTATTTAATTAGGATAGGGTCATTGCATATTTGAATAATGCTGCAACCATCCACATATCGAATGACTTGTTGTTACCTTTTGAACCCGTGGATTACTTTTTGAGTAATGACAGGTAGGGTTGCCGTCATTGGTGGATCTTTTTAGTTAAGAAGTTTCAACCCCATCCTACTCAAAGTAGACGTACTAAATCTCTATTTAGTGCTTTAGTTAAAGGATCCGCTAAATTCTCAATTGACCTTACATAATTTAGGGAAATTATTTCATCTTTGATTAATTTCCTTATGTAGTCATGTCTTAGACTCATATGTCTAGACTTTCCATTGTATACCTCGTTATATGCCTTTGCTAACCTGGCTTGACTATCACACATGATAGGTATTGAAGAGATATTCTTCGATCCCAAAGGTATCTCATATAAGAGATCCTGGTATAATCCAGGAGTCGAGCCCGACGAAGGCAAGTGCGAGACGAAACTCATTGATAGTCGATGGTGGACCAATGACGCGATCAAGGGCAAAGTAAGTGAAACAAGAGATGGGATTGCTCGTTCAAGAAACCATTGATGGAACCATGTTTGGGACTCAAAATGGAGCAACTTTCATGTTCGGGTCGAAAGCCGAATTGACTTGGATCAATTTGTTATCAAGCGACGAAAGCGGAGGTAGAAAACAACACCATGCGGTTGCACAGGCAAAACTCCATGCGGCTGCACACATGAATACCGAAAATAAAATAAAAATTTCTTGATGAACCATGTGACCGCATGGATTTACACCATGTGGCCACACAAGCCAAAAAAATTGGCGAATTTTCTATTTTTGGCTGAATTTCCTAGTTTCGATAGAATTCTTATGAAATCAAATTATTACCATAATTTGATGTTTTCGACATTTTTATTCCTTAGTATAAACAGGAGATTACTTTTCATTGTAACAACTTTGAACTTTTGACTTTTGAATTAATATTATAGAGAAAGAAATTTATTCTTTCAATTTATTGTTTTTCTTGAACAATCTTGGAACTTATCAAGAATCAACTTCTTGTGGTGTTCTAATCAATCGGATTGTGGGTTCTTTCAATTGTAATCAAGGGGTTTTAGGGTCTTCGCTAATCTAGGGTTTCTTGGTTCAATTCTTGGGGTTCAAGATCCAAAACCGGGTTAGTATTGGCGTTATTGGATTCCGCATCAATCTCGTTGTGGGTTTCGTACTTTCCATTGCTACGGGATTCGGATTAGTTGGATCAGAGCTTTGGCTCCAATTTAATCAGGTTATATCCTTTGTTTTCTAATTTTTTTTTTCAATTCCTTATGTTCTTGTATCCAGAAAATTTTCTTGATTCTTTGATCCAAAAGTTTCATCAAAAATCTTCAAATTCCGTTTCTGGGCTCAATTTTCACCCAAATCAGTTTTCGTTTTCTTTGTTGGTTTTGTTATTGATTTTCGGATCTAAAAAAAAAAAAAATATATATATATATATATATATATATATACTGTTCATCCGTACAGTAAAAAAAACTTGTTAAATATTATTGATCTATTAAATACCAACTTTTATTATTCATTATCGTTTCTAAATTACTTGGACACATTGAATCATTCCATTCCTTCAATTCAAATCAAATTTTAAAAGTTTCCTTTGACTCCTTTGTTACAATTATTGAGTCACATCAGGTTTGGGGAATTCTACACGAAGTGATTGATTGATTGAGTTCATTGATTGTTCCTAGAAGCAATTGTTGAAAGAATTGAGTGGTAAAAGGCAGAGAGGTAAGCTTAATAGAGGGTAAAAGCCCTTGTGTGTGTTCCGAGTGACTTTTGGTGAGGCAGTAAAATAAAATTTTTAGTGTTAGGATGTCAGAAAGGGCAGAATCAAATTCAAACCGACAAAGAAATAATAATAATGCATCGGAGGATTTAGTACAGAGGTTTGAGAGGGCGTTTGGAGATGTGAGAGAAAGGTTGGAGAAATAGGAGGCTTGGATGAATAGATTAGATACATCGGTGGCTAATCTTAGTCGGGGGCATCGAGTGGATGTATCCAATGCCAGAGGACCGGATAGATGGGAGCCTAGGAGGGAAAGGCGAGAGGAGTATGGATATGAGAGTGACATGGGCGAAGATGAATTTCACGGTGTTGAGATGGGAAGGATGAGAAATAGAGGCGATAGGTTCGATAGACGGGGTTGGAATGATCGCGGGGAGGAGTTGGATAGAAACTTGGGAAATATAAAAATGACAGTTGCTTCATTCAAAGAAAGGAGTGATCACGAGGCATACCTGGAGTGGGAAAGGAAGGTTGAAATGATCTTCGAGTGTTATAACTACTCGGAGGAGAAAAAGGTAAAGTTAGCAGTTTTGGAGTACAGTGACTATGGAATTTCATGGTGGGATCAAGTGATTACTTCACAACGTAGGAGTGGGGGAAGACCAATCAGCACTTGGGAGGAATTGAAGTCATTGATGAGAAAGAGGTTTGTTCCTAGCCACTATTACCGAGAGATCCATCAAAAACTGCAAGGTCTATATCAAAGGTCGAAAAGTGTAGAGGACTATCATAAGGAGATGGAAATACTCATGATTAGGGCCAATGTGGTGGAGGATCGGGAGGCTACCATGGCACGATTCTTGAATGGGTTGAATAGGGAATTCGCCAATGTATTGGAGTTGCAACATTATGTGGAGTTGGAAGACATGTTGCATGTGGCTATAAAGGTAGAGAGACAGCTGAAGAGGAAAGGGGCAGCTAGGCAGCGGTTAGGAACCTCGAGTGTTAATCCATCTTGGAAGCAAGGGTGGAACAACAACAACAACAACAAAGGTGATAAAGCTGTACCTAAAGGTAGGAATGAGTGGCAGAAAGGGAAAGAAGAAAGTGCTAGCAAAACAGCACCCAAAACAGATTCACAACCGTCAAGGAATCGAGACATCAAGTGCTTCAGATGCTTGGGGTCAGGACACATTGCTTCTCAATGCCCAAATAAACGGGTAATGGTTTTGTTGGATAATGGAGAGGTGGTGAGTGAAGGTGAAGGAGAGTTTGAGGACATGCCTACATTGGAGGACGTTGAAGAAGAAGAAAAATTGGAGTTTGCAGTTGGGGAATCGTTGGTGTCAAGGAGAGCTCTTAACACTCAAGTCAAAGTGGATGATTCGGAGCAGCAGAGAGAAAATATATTCCACACACGTCGTTACATCAACGATAAGATATGTAGTATGATTATTGATGGTGGGAGTTGCACGAATGTAGCTAGCACAACTTTAGTTGAGAAATTAGGACTAGCATTGTTAAGACACCCTAGGCCTTATAAGTTGCAATGGTTGAATGAAAGTGGGGAAGTTAGGGTGAATAAAAGAGTTTTAATTGATTTCTCAATTGGGAGTTAGAGTGACAAAGTAGTATGTGATGTGGTGCCTATGCATGTAGGTCATATCTTGTTAGGAAGACCATGGCAATATGATAGAAGGGTCACACATGATGGTTATAGGAATCGTTATAGCTTTGTCAAGGATGGAAAGACTATTACTCTTGCGCCATTAACACTGGCACAAGTGTATGAAGATCAAATCAAGCTGAAAAGTGAGGAAGACGAGAGAATAAGAGAGTCAGGAAAAAAGAGAAGCAATAGTAAAACCATCAATAAGAGAGAAAATAGTGAGGTGGCTGAGAGTGGAGAAAAGAGAGAAGCCACATGAGCGGAGAGAAAATGAGTCAGTTGAGAGGAGAGAAAAAGAGTCAGCTGAGCGGAGAGAAAAGCCAAAGGTCAACTTCTATGCAAAAGAGAGTGAGTTGAAAAAGGCTATAAGCGATAATAGGCAAATGATATTGTTAGTGTACAAGGAGTCCCTCCTCAATTTTGAGGATTCTAACACATCCCTCCCTAGTTTGGTTAAGTCTTTATTGCAGGAGTTCGACAATGTGTTTCCTGAGGAGATGCCAAGTGGATTGCCACCAATCAGAGGCATCGAGCACCAGGTTGACTTTGTACCCGGAGCTGTCATACTGAATCGACCAGCTTACCGAAGCAATCCCGAGGAGACGAAGGAGCTTCAAAAGTAAGTGGAGGAGTTGATGAGCAAAGGTTATATCAGGGAGAGCATGAGTCCATGTGCTGTACCTGTTTTGCTGGTGCCTAAGAAGGACGGGACTTGGAGAATGTGCGTGGATTGCCGAGCTATCAACAATATCACGGTAAAGTATCGTCACCCAATACCTAGGTTAGATGATATGCTTGATGAGTTGCATGGTGCTTACATTTTTAGTAAGATTGATCTTAAGAGTGGGTATCATCAAATTTGCATGCGGGAGGGTGATGAATGGAAAACGGCATTTAAGACTAAGTATGGATTGTATGAATGGTTAGTTATGCCGTTTGGACTCACTAATGCACCGAGCACTTTCATGCGTTTAATAAACCATGTTTTGCGTGCTTTTATTGGGAAATTTGTTGTAGTTTATTTTGATGACATCTTAATCTATAGCAAAAACCTAGATGAGCATTTAGAACATTTAAATGGTGTGCTTATTGTGTTGCGAAAGGAACAACTACATGCTAATTTCAAAAAGTGCACATTTTGAATGGATAGAGTTGTTTTCCTAGGATTTGTGGTTAGTGCTAACGGGGTGGAAGTCGATGAAGAAAAGATAAAAGCTATTAAAGAATGGCCAACACCTAAGACTATAACTGAAATTAGGAGTTTTCATGGATTGGCTAGTTTTTATAGGCGATTTGTAAGAGATTTTAGCACTATCACCACACCGTTGACTGAAATAGTAAAGAAGAGTGTAGGTTTCCATTGGGGAGAATCTCAAGAAATTGCATTTAACACAATTAAGGATAAGCTATGTAAAGCACCTGTTTTGGCATTACCCAATTTTGATAAAACATTCGAGGTTGAGTGTGATGCATCAGGAATAGGTATAGGAGCAGTGTTAATGCATGAAAGGAGACCTGTTGCTTACTTTAGCGAAAAGTTGAGTGGGACAGCATTGAATTATCCGACATATGACAAGGAGCTGTATTCACTTGTTCGAGCATTGGAGACTTGGCAGCACTACTTATGGCCAAAGGAATTCGTGATACATACCGATCATGAATCTTTAAAGCATTTGCGAGGTCAAGGTAAGTTGAACAAAAGACATGCGAGATGGGTGTAGTTTATCGAGACATTTCCCTATGTCATCAAGTACAAACAAGGTAACAAAAATATAGTTGCTGATGCGTTGTCTCGAAGGTACTTGCTTTTAAATTCATTAAGTACTAAATTACTTGGTTTCGAGCATATTAAAGGCATGTATGAATCTGATTTTGATTTTTCTAGTATTTATGCTTCATGTGACGAAGGTGCATTTGATAAATTCTATAGGCATGAAGGATATTTGTTTAGGAAAGATAAGTTGTGCATTCCTAATTGTTCTTTGCTTAAATTATTGGTAAGGGAAGCACATGGCGGTTGTTTAATGGGACACTTCGGGTTCAAAAGACTTTAGACATGTTAGGGAAACATTTTTATTGGCCTAAAATGCGACATGACGTAGAAGAAATATGTGGAAAGTGCATAACTTGTAAAAAGGCTAAGTCTAAGGTTCAACCCCATGGTTTGTATACTCCTTTGCCTGTACCTAGTGAACCTTGGGTAGACATATCTATGGACTTTGTGTTAGGTTTGCCTAGGACAAAAACGGGTCAGGATTCAATATTTGTAGTGGTCGATAGGTTTAGTAAGATGGCGCACTTCGTACCATGTCATAAAACTGACGATGCTACTAATATTGCAGACTTATTCTTTAGGGAGATAGTACGTTTACATGGAGTACCTAAAAGTATAGTGTGAAGTTTTTGAGTCATTTTTGGCGTGTTCTGTGGAGTAAGTTAGGAACTAAGTTATTATTTTCTACAACTTTTCACCCATAAACAGATGGACAAACTGAGGTAGTTAATCGAACTATGACTCAACTACTTAGGACAGTAATCAATAAAAATCTGAAATCATGGGAAGAGTGTTTACCGTTTATAGAGTTTGCATAAAATCGAGCTACACATTATACTACTTCGTTTTCTCCTTTTGAAATTGTTTATGGTTTTAATCCACTAACACCTATGGATTTAATGCCTTTGCCTGTGCATGAACGAGGTAGCTTGGATGGGAAACGAAAAGCCGAGATGGTGAAAACACTCCATTAAAAAAAGGTCAGGATGCAGATCTAAGAGAAAGGAAAGCTGATTGCATCAAAAGCAAATAAAGGAAGAAGACGCGTTACATTTTAGCCTGGAGATTGGGTTTGGGTGCATTTTAGAAAAGAGCATTTTCCAGAATAGAGGAAGTCAAAATTGCAACCACAAGGTGATAGACCGTTTCAAATCATCGAGAGGATCAATGACAATGCATACAAAGTGGATTTACCAGGTGAGTACAATATTTCGGCTACTTTTAATGTATCTGACCTCTCTCTGTTTGATGCAGGTTCAGATTCGAGGACGAATCCTTTTGAAGAGTGAGGGGATGATATGATCTAGGAGTCGAGCCCGACGAAGGCAAGTGCGAGACGAGACCCGTTGATAGTCGATGGCGGACCAATGACGCGATCAAGGGTAAAGCAAGTGAAACAAGCGATGAGATTGCTCGTTCAAGAACCCATTGATGGAACCATGTTCGGGACTCAAAATGGAGCAACTTTCATGTTCGAGTCGAAGGCCGAATCGACTTGGATCAATTTGTTATCAAGCGACGAAAACGAAGGCAGAAAACAACACCATGTGGCCGCACAGGCAAAACTCCATGCGGCCGCACACATGAATACCGAAAATAAAAATTGTTTTTCTTGATGAACCATGTGACCGCATGGATTTACATCATGCGGCAGCACAAGCCAAAAAAATTGGCGAATTTTCTATTTTTGGCCGAATTTCCTAGTTTCGATAGAATTCTTATGAAATCAAATTATTACCATAATTTGATGGTTTTGGACGTTTTTATTCCTTAGTATAAATAGGAGATTACTTTTCATTGTAACAATTTTGAACTTTTGACTTTTGAATTAATATTATAGAGAGAAATTTATTCTTTCAATTTATTGTTCTTCTTGAACAATCTTGGAACTTATCAAGAATCAACTTCTTGTGGCGTTCTAATCAATCGAATTGTGGGTTCTTTCAATTGTAATCAAGGGGTTTTAGGTTCTTCGCTAATCTAGAGTTTCTTGGTTCAATTCTTGAGGTTCAAGATCCAAAACCGGGTTAGTATTGGCGTTCTTGGGTTCCGCATCAATCTCGTTGTGGGTTTCGTACTTTCCATTGCTGCGGGGTTCGCATAAGATCCTTCAGCCACTCAACCTATTTTCCTGTATCCGATAAAGCTACAAATTCAGATTCCATGGTTGAGTGTGTTATACATGTTTTTTTCTTTGAATTTCAAGAAACAGCACCTCCTCCAAGAGTGAATATCCAACCCGAAGTGGATTTACTTTCACCCGTGCTAGATATCCAACTAGCATCGGTAAATCCTTCCAATATCGCTGGGGATTTACTATATTGTAGGCTCAAGTTCTTGATTTTCTTTAAGTATCCAAGAACTCTCACAATAGCCTTCCAATGATCATTACTCGGATTGCTAATAAATATACTAAGTTCAATTATTGCATAAGCTATATCCAGTCTTGTGCATTGAACAACATGCATAAGACTCCCTATAACACTTACATATTCCAATTGAGCAATCGCCCTTCCATCATTCTTTATTAGTTTTGAACTTGGATCAATCGGGGCACTACATTCTTTTATGTTTAAATGTTTGAACTTACTTATCACATTCTCAATATAATGTGATTGACTTAGATAGTAACCCCCACTAGTCTTTGTGACTTTGATACCTAAAATGGTATCCACTTGTCCAAGATCCTTAATCTTGAATGTGGAAGAAAGAAACCTCTTTGTTTCTTCTATTCCGTCCATGTGATTACTCATAATTAGCATGTCATCAACATACAAGCATATAAATGTCACATAATCATAAAAAACTTTAGAATATAAACATTTATCAATGTTATTATGTTTAAACCTGAATGATATTATTGCTAAGTTAAACTTCTCATGCCATTTCTTTGGTGCTTACTTCAAACCATATAAAGATTTCACCAACTTGCACACTTTATGTTCATTTCCAGGTAGAGCAAACCCTTTGGGTTGTTCCATATAGACCTCCTCATCGAGATCTCCATTTAGGAATGTCGTCTTGACATCCATTTGATGAACATGCAAGTTATATATTGAAGTCAAAGCGAATAATATCATAATCGATGTTATTCTAGCTACCGGTGCATAAGTATCAAAATAGTCGGTTCCTTCCTTTTGTCGATATCCTTTGGCTACTAATCTAGCCTTGAAGGTATTTAAGGATCCATCAACATTGTATTTTCTCCTAAATACCCATTTGCATCCAATAGGCTTGGATCCCGATGGTAAATCAACAAGTTCCCAAGTATTATTGGACATTATCGAATTCATTTTGTCCTTAATTGCATCTTTCCAAAAGGTGCTATCACGAGAAGTCATAGCTTCTTTAAAAGTCTTAGGGTCGGTTTCAACTTGTAGAACAAAAAGAATTGTTCTCACAACATTCAACTCATTTCCCTCTACTAAGTAAAAGAAGATAAGTTGAGAATCAATTTTCTCCAGTCCCAAAGACTTCTCAACTCGAGTTCTCTTGCTTTTTCGTGGTTCACTAAACTCATCAACATCTTTAGAAGATATTTCATCATGTGTTTCACTTGAGCTAAGGATATTTTCAAGATTTTCCCGCAATTCATTATCGGAAGAAAACGAATCCTCAAATAACTCCACATCGTTGGATTCGATAATCACATTAGACTCCAAATTTATTAATCTCTAAGATTTACTATTGTTTGCAGATCCAACAAAGGCACATTTAATTCCCCTTGGACCCAATTTGGTCCTATTAGGATTCGTGCTCTTGCAATAGGCAAAACACCCCCATACTTTGAAGTATTGAATGTTCGATTTTCTTCCTTTTCACAATTCATAAGGAGAAACCTTAGTATATTTTGAAGGAATCCTATTAAGTATTCTACATACACTTAATAAAGCTTCACCCCACAAGTTAAATGGCAACTTAGCATGAATAAACATGACATTTATCATTTCTACAAATGTTCTATTCTTTCTTTCAGTCAAGCCGTTTTGTTCGGGTGTCCTAGGTGCAGAACATTGATAAATAATTCCATGTTATTCACAAAACAAATTAAAATCATTGGAAAAGTATTCACCACCTCTATCACTCCTTAAAATTTTGATTTTCTTTCCTAGATAATTTTCAACCTCATTCTTGTATGTCTTAAACATGTTAAAGGCTTCACTTTTATGTTTTATCAAATAAACGTAAGTATATATAGAAAAGTCATCTATAAAAGTTATGAAATATTTATTTCCACCTCTAGTTAACATACCATTAAGTTCACATATATCGATATGAATTAATTCTAAAATACTAGAGGTTCTTTTAACACTTTGATATGATTTTTTAATCATTTTAGATTCTACACATATTTTGCATTTATGTTCATCATTTTCATCACATGAGATCAAGTCATATTTTTCATGCGTTTCATTGTATTTCTACCAACATGACCTAATCTAACATGCCATAATGAAAATAAATTCACAACATAAGTAAAATTACTTTTATTCATTTCATTGTCAATGGTACATAATTTGACCATTCCTTCACATGAATAGCATTTTCTAACAAATTTCCCATTAAAGGATAGTACAAGTTTACCGGGCTCATAAACACATTTGATGCCCGATTTTTCCAAGAGATTGCCACTAACTAGGTTCCTATTCATATCCGGAACATATAGTACATTAGTTAGAGTAACGATTTTCCTAGAAGTGAAGATAATGTCTACACTTCCTTTTCCAAACACCTTAGACTGCATCTCGTTACCCATTTGAATCTCTTGTTCTCCACCCACTTGTTGATAAGTTTTGAACAAAGATTTATCATATGATACATGTACCGTAGCACAAGTATCATACCACCACCCAGGAACATTTCTTTTGATTGCGTTTACTTCACTTATGTGGCCACAATTTTGTCATCTTGGATGGAATTTACTTTGGCCTCGAAGTTGTTTTGTTTTCGGTGCCTACAATCCTTGGCATAGTGACCAGATTTTCCACACACAAAGTAACCTCCTTTTGTCTTCTTCTTGGACTTGTTAAAGTTCCTAGAAGGCTTTCTTTTGTTGGATTTTGCCGACGGTTCTATTTTTTCCACAACATTTGCTTTAGAAGAGCCCTCATGAGAATTTTCAGTTTTATCACGTATTCTCGACTCCTCTTCGATTCGAAGATGCTTTTGCAATTGTTCCAAAGAATAATCTTCGGAACTATGCATGATCTTCTTCCGGTATCCTTTCCAAGTTCCGAGAAGTTTGGCAATTATAGCCCCCACTTGAAAGGTCTCCGGTATATCAATTTTTACCGCCTTTAGTTTGTTGACAATCACTTGCAACTCATGCACTTAAGGAAGAAGAGTGATATTTTCGAAGAATTTAAAATCAAAATACTTAGAAATCAAAAATTTCTTTGTACCTTCTTCTTCCGCCTTGTACTTACTTTCCAATGCTTCCCAGATTTCTTTCGCCGAAGTTGTATGGGTGTATAGATCATACAAACGATCCGACAATGCATTCAAAATGTGGCCACGGTAAATCAATTCATCTTCTTGGCATTTTTGTCTCTTGATTTTGATTGCTTCGGATTCTCCATTTGTTGGTTCCCGCAAAGGCGCCAAATTTGGATCGAGAATATAAAAAATCTTCAACGCCGTTAGGAGGAATTTCAACTGGTCTTGCCACCGCATGAAGTTAGTCCCGTCAAAACGATCCAATCTAACTAGATCTTGATTCATGAGTTTGATGGTTGCCATAGTTGTATCATTCTCCATTGCAAAATATAATTTGAGATTGTTGGAAAATAAGGGGTTGGAGAATAAACAACAACAAAATTATGGAAACAAAATGAATAGAAATCACGACATACGTCAAGAATGAATTTGAGGCTTGAACACGGGATCGTTGTCCTCAAACTATATTTGCCCCCTCTTCAGATGCTTAAGGGTATTATGGCAAATGGTTTGAAAGATTTTAACAAGCCTTGATATATAAAATAACAAAGCACGAGAATTTTTCCGCCAAAACTTGATGAACACAATAAAGAAGAAATGAATATAAGTTATAGCATGGATTTCATTAATTGTGGAACAATGTATGTATTTTTTGTTTGTTATATGTTTGTATTGATCATTCATCACCTATTTATAGGCCTCAATCAATACATCACGAAATGGTGTCAAAACAAGATAAAAAGTGGCAACTTTTAATCCAAAACGGCTCCCAAGTTTCAAATTGAAAAATCAGCCAACGACTATTTTTTAACACTATGCGTACGCATAATATAAATTGTGCGTACGCATAGTAGAAGCAAGATCAATTCTGATTTTGTCAAAGCACATCTCGCGTACGCACAAAAATAAGTCTGTCCGTACGCATAGGCAAAAATCAAAATTTTCATTTTTCAATTTCTTTTAATTTTACGAATTTCACAATTGAGTCCAACAATTAGTCCATTATCATTCCATTGATTTTGAACAAATATTCAACAACTATTTGGGAGGATACTACTTCAAATTCAGCATTGCATCATTCTTCATCACAAGTACCCCTATTTATAGATTTCTATTCAAGCTTTGGTTATAAATGAGTCCTGTGACATGTAGTAGCCAATGATTGATTGATTTCTACGTAATTCTAGTATCAGTTCACATTTTATTTGCCTATTGACGTTTGTATTCATTCGTTATAAAGTCATGTTTTATACTTCTATTCGCATGTACTCATTTAACGGTTTTTGACAATGTGAAATAATTTAACAGATCGTCATTTTTGGTTGTGCATTCATACAGTTACGAATTTTCTCTTCTGCTTCCCAAAGTTTGCAAAAAATTTTAATTATTTCAAGATGGTTAGGAAAAAAGGGGTTCACCAGTATACACTTTACAAGTTTTCATTATTCAATAAATTGTCCCCGAAGTTCAGACTTATTTATTTATACTCAAGCTGCAAACTTATGGTCCTAAATAAATGTTTAAGGAAAATTTCTTATCTAACATGACCGACGTGTTACATAATGATAGAGCGTGTTGTGGTCATGATAGTTTTTTACATGCTTTGATGAAGTCATTTAGTACGTTTCTAGTTACATGGCTTGTTCTTAATTAATGCACGTCTTTTTGAAATATTTCTTGGGTGTCTCTTTGTATTCAACAACCAAGATTTGTTGCTTTCCTTTTGACGAATAAGATTGCCACTGACATGATCCAATGGCTTGTTTCTTTTGTTTGAACTTATAAATATGAATTCCTATCTTTGACACATCTCCTTACTTTCCCAAATTCCTTGTTTCTAGTTTGTCTTTTTCGGTTGCTATGTTCTATACTTCTAAGGCATTTTTCAATGACTTTCTCTCATTTCTTTTTACTAAACTTTCCAAAATCTTTCTTAGGTACGATTCTCAAAATATATCTCATAGTGTTGAGACCACAAGTTTTATATCTAGAGAAGACGAAACATAGTTGTCTTCTTCATTTGTTGAAGTGTTATATACTCGTGTTATGCCTCGGGCTGTAATTGTCCATCCAATAACCATGTTAATCCACAAACTCTTAGGCAATGAGCCGGTTCACAGTCTAGGGTTGAATGACCAAACCTTCAAATGAGCCTAATATCCTTAGCAAGAGTGATGAGGACGTTATTTATGAAGCCTCAAAAATGTTCTCTAATATTTTTTAGAGGGATTCAGATGAATTAGGAATAAATTTAACTTTTCTGGGGATATTGAGTTTGTATGCCATAACAATTACCGTGGACCGTCTTTCCCATGATTATGTAGCAATTCACAAACATTCGATGGATATGCTATTTAGGGTTCCTTTTTTCATCACTTTTTTTTTTTTGCGATTCTTTCAATATTGCCCCCATCCAATTTACTACAAATGGGTGGGCTCATATGGTTGGTTCATCCTTTTATGATGTTGTGCGTGATTATGTTGAAGATCTTTTTTTGAATTTTTTCAATCAAGTTATCATCTCGTGAAGGCGAGTAATAACATGAAAGCCAAGGGCCTTTATTACCTCTCCCTTGTTCTCCCAAATCATGTCCAAATTTTGTAATTGCTCTTGAAAAGGTACATAGTTGGAAAGATAGCCTTTTCTTTGCTCGAGGCAACTAGGGTTTCCAACCAAATTATCTTAACCCATTGGCCACGCGCCAGTTTTATGGAAAATATAATGAGTATACTGAGTTTATAATATTTTTTGTTTACTGTACTTTATCTTACCTTGATGTTCTTCCTTTATCGGCGAATAAAAAGGTCCTCTCAAACATCAAGCACAAGTTGATCTTCACACTATCATTGTCCCCATCCTCAACATACATCCAAAAGCTCGCGAAATGGATAGACTTCTTTATCTTTCAAATTCTAATTTCTATAAGATTGGGATTCAAACTACAATGGTGAGTATACATGTTAAAAAGACATCCTTTTTTATTTTCAGTATATTCTGTAATCCCTAACTTAGTTTTGTAATACAGATTGATTTTAATGGCAACTCAATTGTAAGTTCCTCTTCGAAGAGTTAGAAGAAAACTACGTTGCCATCCCTTCCCTAAAATACTTTTGGGGTGTCCTCTGTGGGATCCGAGAGACTTTGAACGTGCTTTTGCAAGAGTCCAAATGGTCTGAAGGCCCTAAGAAAAATATATCCTTGAAATAATTTGGGGGGTCATCAACTGATATTGCTCCCACTATCACCTTTTCTCTTCAACGAATCCATTCTCTAGCTCATTCTAGGGACCCTACTGAAGGAAAATGAAAACTAACAAGAGCTCATCAACTTTCAGTTCCTATAAGATCTTATTCAATGAGGGAGTTTAGCATCGTTATTTAGTCCTCACCTTGATGAGGAATTGGATTCTTCGGTTCTTTCTTGATATGATCAAGGAGTCAAGCTCGACGAAGACAAGTGCAAGACGAGACTCGTTGATAGTCGATGGCGGACCAATGATGCGATCAAGGGCAAAGCAAGTGAAACAAGCGATGGGATTGCTCGTTCAAGAAACCATTGATGGAACCATGTTCGGGCCTCAAAATGGAGCAACTTTCATGTTCGGGTCGAAGGTCGAATCAACTTGGATCAATTTGTTATCAAGCGATGAAACTGGAGGCTGAAAATAAGTCTGTGTGACCGCACAGCAAAAATACCATGCGGTCGCATGGTGGCATACTGAAATTTAAATTGAGATTTTTGTTGAACCATGCGACCACATGGAAATACACCATGCGGCCGCACAAGCCAAAATTTTGGCGAATTTTTCAATTTTGGCAATTTTCTATATTTTGTTAGATTTTGATTCTTTTTCATATTTTGGAGATTATGCTCGATTTTTACCTAGTTTTTAGGTTTAGTATAAATAGGAGTTTCCATTCAATTGTTAAAAACATTTGACATTATTGATATTGAATTAAAGTGAGGCGTATTGTCTTCTCTTCATCGTGCTTCATTGAACAATTTCGAACTTATCAAGCGTTAATTTGTGGCGTTCAAACAACTGGATTTAATTCTTGGATTGCGTGATCAAGGGGTCTTTCAAGCGTCGTTCTTGTTGGGTTTTTTGGTTCGACTTTCTTTTGGGTTAATCCTAAACTCTTGGATTAATTTGACTTTCTTGGGTTCGTCAATCTCGTCGTGGGTTTCGTAGTCAACGTTGCTACGGGGTCACATCAGTTTGTATCAGAGCTTTGGCTCCAAATTAATTGAAGGTTATATCTTTTCTTTATTTGTTGAGTCGTTAATTTTGTTTTCTTAGTTTCTTCTTCTATTTTAATTGTTCTTTCTTAGTTCTTCTTCGTCCTCGTTTTTCTTTTCGTCATTTCATTTAGTTGTTGATAGCTCAATCATCTTCTTTCATCAAGGAGTAAAAAAAAAAGGTATTGTTCATCTCGAAGTATTGTTCACAAAAACAAAAAAATATATCTATAAAAAAATTTTTTGATATCATTGTTTGATTTTGTGTTTTTTTCTACCAACAACAATTCCTACATTGTGTTTGATTTTTGGGATATTCAATTGGGTTCGAGTCTTTCATTCTTCTTTTGAGTCTATTCACATATTCGTATCAAAACATTCATCTATTCCACTTATTCAAGTCCTTTGAGTCTCGTGGTCTTTGATTAATATTCGGTTTGTTTGAATTGCCGGTAGAACAATTGATTTAGTTCACTTGGTTCTTTGAAGTGCTTGGAGGGAGACTTTGAGTGATAAAAGGCCGAGTGGTGAGTTTAATAGAGGGAAAAAGCCATAGTGAGTGTTTTTCGAGTGAAATCTTTGTGAGGCATAAAAAAATTGTGTGATATGATGTCGGAAAGAGAATGTTCTAATTCAAGCCGAAATGGTAATGACAACAATGTATCGGAGGACATGATAAGGAGGTTTGAAAGGGTACTTGTTGATGTTAGGGAGAAGGTGGATAGGCAAGGGGGATGAATGTCACAAATGGGTACTACAATTGCTAATTTTAGCCGGGGACAAGTGGAGATGTCTAATGTTAGGGGGCCGGGTAGGCGTGAATCTAGGAGAGGAAGGCGAGATGAGTATCGTAGTGATGAGGATGATTTTGATGAAAATGACATTGATATGGGTCGAGCGAGGCATAAGGGCGATAGGATGGAAAGACGGAGTGGAAATAACTTGGGAGATGAAGCAGATGGAAATTTGGGGAGTATTAAAATGACTATTCCGCAATTTAAGGGGAGAAGCGATCCGGAAGCATATTTAGATTGGGAAAGGAAGGTTGAGATGATTTTTGAGTGCTATAACTATTCGGAGGAGAAAAAGGTAAAATTGGCGGTGCTTGAATTCGTGGATTACACGATATCTTGGTAGGATCAAGTACTTACATCACGGCGTAGGGGTCGGGAAAGGCCAATTAGCACTTGGGATGAGTTGAAGCTGTTGATAAGGAGGAGGTTTGTTCCGAGTCACTATTATAGGAAAATCCATCAAAAATTACAAGGTTTGTATCAAGGATCGAAAAGCGTAGAGGATTATCACAAGGAGATGGAAATTCTTATGATTCGGGCTAATGTGGAGGAAGATCGGGAAGCTACCATGGCACGGTTCTTGAATGGGTTAAATCGGGATATTGCAAACATTGTAGAGTTACAACATTATGTGGAAATCGAGGACATGTTACATGTGGCAATGAAGGACGAGAGGCAATTGAAGAGGAAGGGGACGTCTAGGCAACCGTTAGGTACTTCGACTCCTAATCCAACATGGAAATCGAAGTGGGATGACAACAATAAAAATGGAACTGCACCTAGAGGTAAAAATGATTGGCAAAAGGATAAGGATGAAAATGTTAGCAAACCAATATCAAAATCGGAGGCATAATCGTCGCACAATCGGGACATCAAATGTTTTAGGTGTTTGGGAACGGGGCATATTGCTTCTCAATGCCCAAACAAATGGGCGATAGTGTTGCAGGATAATGGAGAGATTGTGAGCGATAGTGATGGCGAGTTTGATGACATACCGACGTTGGAGGGTGTTAGTGAAGAATTAAAAGTTGAAGGGCCGATTAGGGATCTATTAGTCACAAGGCGAGCTCTCACTACTCACGTCAAAGCGGATGACTTGGAGTTGCAACGGGAGAATATTTTCCACACTCGATGCCATGTCAACAATACGGTATGTAGTGTTATAATTGATGGTGGTAGTTGCACTAATGTAGCTAGTGTATCTCTTGTAGAAAAGTTGGGTTTAACATTGGTGAAACACCCGAGACCTTATAAATTGCAATGGTTGAATGAGAGTGGTGAGGTGAGGGTGAATCGAAGAGTGTTAATTAATTTGTCAATTGGGAGTTATAAGGATGAGTTAGTGTGTGATGTGGTGCCAATGCAAGCGGGACATATTTTATTGGGGCGACCATGGCAATACGATAGGAAGGCTATGCATGATGGGTACAAAAATCGATATAGTTTCATTAAGGATAGAAAGACCATTACTCTTGTGCCATTAACACAGACGCAAGTCTATGAAGACCAATTTAAATTGAAAAGTGAGGAAGAGAGGAGAGCAAAAGAGTTAGAAAAAATGAGAGCAAATAGTGAGTTGGAGAAAAATAGAGAAAATGTTGAGATAGCCATTAGAGAGAAAAAGAAAGAGCAATCACAAGAGAGAAAAGAAAGAGAGTGCCCTGAGAGAAGAGAGAAAACACGAGTGAATTTCTTTGCAAAAAAGAGTAATTTGAGGAGGGCGGTAGTTGAGAGAAGAGAGATGATCTTGTTCGTTTATAAAGAATCACTCCTCAATTTTGAGGAAACTAACCCACCCCTCCCTAGTTTGGCTAAGTCTTTGTTGCAGGAATTCGACGATGTATTTTCGGAGGATGCACCAAGTGGATTGCCGCCTATTTGAGGCATTGAACATCAAATTGACTTCATACCCGGAGCTGTCATTCCAAATCGACCGGCTTATCGAAGTAATCCTGAGGAGACTAAGGAGCTTCAAAGGCAAGTGGAGGAGTTGATGAGCAAAGGATACGTGAGGGAAAGCATAAGTCCTTGTGCGGATTGTAGGGCTGTCAACAACATAACGGTAAAGTATCGTCACCCTATACCTAGGTTAGATGACATGCTTGATGAATTACATGGTGCTTGCATATTTTCTAAAATTGATTTAAAAAGCGGGTATCATCAAATTCGTATGCGGGAGGGTGATGAATGGAAAACGGCTTTTAAAACTAAATATGGTTTATATGAATGGTTGGTTATGCCGTTTGGACTCACAAATGCACCTAACACTTTTATTCATTTAATGAATCATGTTTTACGTGCTTTTATAGGAAAATTTGTTGTAGTTTATTTTGACGACATCTTAATCTATAGCAAAAACTTAAGAGAGCATTTGGAACATTTAAAATGTGTGCTAATTGTTTTAAGAAAAGAACAACTCTATGCTAATCTTAAGAAATGCACATTTTGTATGGATAGAGTTATATTTCTTGGATTTGTGGTTAGTGCTAATGGGGTAGAAGTAGACGATGAAAAGATAAAAGCCATTAGAGAATGGCCGACACCTAAAAGCATAACAGAAGTTAGGAGTTTTCATGGATTGGCTAGTTTTTATAGGCGTTTTGTGAAAGATTTTAGCACTATCACTGCACCACTCACGGAAGTAGTTAAAAAGAGTGTAGGTTTTCATTGGGGTGATGAACAGGAACTTGGCATTTAATACTATTAAAGGTAGATTGTGTGAAGCACCTGTTTTGGCATTACCTAATTTTGACAAAACATTCAAGATTGAGTGTGATGCATCAGGAATAGGGTTTGGAGCAGTTTTAATGCAAGATCGGAGGCCTATTGCATACTTTAGCGAGAAATTGAGTGGAGCTGCTTTAAATTATCCTACATATGACAAAGAATTTTATGCACTTGTTCGAGTTTTGGAGACTTGGCAATATTATCTATGGCCAAAGGAGTTCGTAATACACACCGATCATGAGTCACTAAAGCACTTGCGGGGACAAGATAAATTGAACAAGAGGCATGCACGGTGGATGGAATTCATTGAGACCTTTCCATACGTCATTCGGTATAAATAAGGTAAGGAAAATGTGGTGGCGGATGCGTTGTCTTGAAGGTACATATTGCTAACTACTCTTGATTCTAAGTTACTTGGGTTTGAATATATTAAGG
This sequence comes from Olea europaea var. sylvestris, assembly GCF_002742605.1. Taxonomy (NCBI): domain Eukaryota; kingdom Viridiplantae; phylum Streptophyta; class Magnoliopsida; order Lamiales; family Oleaceae; genus Olea; species Olea europaea. The sequence continues at coordinate 3,840,845 of NC_036244.1, read as the reverse complement.
AATTATATGAAAAAGATGTTGAATTTTAGAATATTTATTTGTCATGCATAAAAGGGGCGGTTGATAGGTTTTTTAGGCATGAGGGGTATTTATTTCGGGAAAATAGGTTATGTGTTCCTAATTGTTCTATTCGGGAGTTGTTAGTAAGGGAGGCACATAGTGGTGGATTGATGGGACACTTTGGGGTTCAAAAGACTTTAGATGTATTGAAGGAGCATTTTTATTGGTCTAAGATGAAAAGTGATGTTGAGCGAATTTGTAGTCAATACATAGGTTGTAAAAAGGCTAAATCTAAGGTTTTACCACAAGGTTTGTACACACCTTTACCTACACCTAGTGAGCCTTGGGTTGATATCTCGATGGACTTTGTTTTGGGTTTACCTAGGACTAAGAGAGGTCAGAATTCTATTTTTGTGGTTGTAGATAGGTTCAGCAAAATGACACATTTTATACCATGTCACAAAACTGACGATGCCACGAACATTACTGACTTATTCTTTAAAGAGATTGTGCGTTTACATGGGGTTCCTAGAAGCATAGTTCGGATCGGGATGTCAAATTTTTGAGTCACTTTTGGAGAGTTTTGTTGGGTAAGTTAGGCACTAAGTTACTATTTTTCACAACTTGTCATCCACAAACGGATGGGCAAACTGAGGTAGTGAATAGGACTATGACACAATTGTCACGTACAGTAATCAATAAAAATTTAAAGAGTTGGGAGGAGTGTCTACCATTTGTTGAATTTGTATACAATCGAGCTATTCACTCTACTACGTCATATTCTCCATTTGAAATTGTATATGGTTTTAATCCACTAACTCCTTTGAATTTAATTCCCTTACCTATGAATGAACGTGGTAGTTTAGATGGCAAAAAGAAGGCGGAATTGGTTTAGTCACTCCATGAAAAGGTAAAAGCGCAAATTGAAAACAAAAGTAAGTTGGTTGCGTCGCAGGCGAACAAAGGTAGGAAGCACGTCACATTCGAGCCAGGAGATTGGGTTTGGGTGCACCTTAGGAAAGAGCAGTTTCCGGAGCAAAGGAAGTCCAAGTTGCAACCGAGGGGTGATGGTCCATTTCAAGTGATTGAAAAGATAAACGACAATGCTTACAAGTTGGACCTTCCAGGTGAGTACAATGTTTCGGCTACTTTTAATGTATCTGATCTCTCTCTATTTGATGCAAGTTCAGATTCGAGGACGAATCCTTTTGAAGAGGGGGGGATGATATGATCCAGGAGTCGAGCTCGACAAAGGCAAGTGCGAGACGAAACCCGTTGATAGTCGATGGAGGACCAATAACGCGATCAAGGGCAAAGTAAGTGAAACAAGCAATGGGATTGCTCGTTCAAGAAACCATTGATGGAACCATGTTCGGGCCTCAAAATGGAGCAACTTTTATGCTCGGGTCGAAGGCCAAATCAACTTGGATCAATTTGTTATCAAACGACGAAATCGGAGGCTGAAAATAAGCCGTGCGATCGCACAGCAAAAACACCATGCGGCCTCATGGTGGCATATTGAAACTTAATTTGAGATTTTTGTTGAACCATGCGACCGCATGAAAATACACCATACGGCCGCACAAGCCAAAAATTTGGCGAATTTTCCAATTTTGGCAATTTTCTATATTTTGTTAGATTTTGATTCTTTTCCATATTTTGGAGATTATGCTTGACTTTTGCACGATTTTTACCTAGTTTTTAGGTTTAGTATAAATAGGAGTTTCCATTCAATTGTTAAAAACCTTTGACATTATTGATATTGAATTAAAGTTAGGCATATTGTCTTCTCTTCATCGTTCTTCATTGAACACTTTCGAACTTATCAAGTGTTAACTTGTGGCGTTCAAACAATCGGATTTAATTCTTGGATTGCGTGATCAAGGGGTCTTTCAAGCGTCGTTCTTGTTGGGTTTTTTTGTTCGACTTTCTTTTGGGTTAATCCTAAACTCTTGGATTAATTTGGCTTTCTTGGGTTCGTCAATCTCGTTGTGGGTTTCGTAGTCAACGTTGCTATGGGGTTTGCATCATTTCTATCTTACTTACCTTTGTTTTTCGGTTGGGAATATTTGCCTTTACATATTTTAGAAAATCTTTGGAAAAACTTGTGGAGGACCTTACTCCAACACAGCGAAGGAAAATATCTTATGCAAGCTACTATACTTCATCAGGATCAACAGGCAGAATATGAGGTTTGCATTCTGCGAGCTAACATTTTGGACAAGAAAGTGCATTCTTTAAAGAAAAATGTGATGTTCTTCAAAAGAAAAATAGAGGCGACAAAGAAAGAAAAGGCGAAATTTAAAGAGTTAGCCAGAAGAGCTGAAGTTTATACAACAAAGAAGCTACCCTGCCAGCTGATATTCGTAGAACTTATGAAGATTTGGAGTAAGTAAAAAAGAATCATCAAGCCTTTACTGAGAAGTCTAATCATGAGATTTCCAAACTTCGAGAGGAAATTCGATTGACAGAGTTTGAGCAATACATTTCTGCTAGAGACCTTGAAAAAGTGACAAATGAATTAGCCTTGCATCGCAATTGAGTAGAAAGTAGTGAAACAAAGCTTGCTATTACAGAGTCTAGCCTTGTTGAGGTAGGCGCTTGCGAAGCCAAACTCATTGAAGTGGATAACGATATACTTGACATTATTAGGGATTTTCATCCTGATTTGAATATGAACTTTCTAGAGGCCTGTGAAGAAAATGTCACTAATATCTTATCTTTTGAGGCCTCTTTAACCTTTGAAGCCTTAGATACCTCCATCACTCCTAGTTGAGCCTCCTCAGCTTACAAACCCCTTGTTATTGTTTCATTAGTTGAAACTGCCCCTATTATTGAGCCACCTTCGGCTTCTGATATCGTTTCTCCTTCTCCAATTACTAAGGCTACCATACATGTTAGCCAGAAAGATTTACCTTTTGAAAATTTACACTGATTAATTTGGGAAAATACTTTCCTTTCCCTTTGTATACTTTGTAATCTTTACTTCCTCTCTCTAACTTTTGTAATGGAACTTTTTTGGCTGGTCTGCATAGAATCGTCCATTGGCTTATTATTTTGATTGCTTATTTTTCTATTTATTTAAGCTCACCTTTTGTCTTTATCGATATCTAAAGCACCTTGAAGAAGAGTAACTTTTTATTCGTATAAGGGTTCCACAACTTCGTACAACAACAACATAATATGCAGAATATAAAAATGTATTTGTAATTGCTGCAAAAAGAAGGATATATTGATTTTTCAGCTATCATTGGGCTATTACAACTTATTCATGAAGATTGCAACATACATCACAATATTCATGGTTACAATCATGTCTTGCTCAGTGAACTTCGCCATGCATGGTATGAACCCTGTCATCCATTGTTTAGACCCACTGGTATTCCATAGCATTAACGATAGTTTGTAGTTAAGAGATGCTTAGACATAAGAACTTAACTCTTAACAATGTTGAACTTTTACAGTAGAACTTCAAATTTCAACAGAGGCAGGTTTGACTGTCACACATTCCTAGTGGAAAAAACTTTAAATTGGTGGAAGAAAAAGACAATTAGTGGCTGTTCTTATACAAAGTGAGATCCAATCACAATCGAAAATTGGCGTAAGATCAACATGATGGGATTGATTACACTCCCAACTTGTTCAAGTTTTTAATGAGCATGTTTGCTTTAACTCCAATAGTTGGTGTGAATTAGAATTGCTTGTGTTATTTCGTAAAACCAAATATTTGAATTCAATAAGCATGTTGCACGTGCTTATCTAGACTTTTAAACTTGCTTAGTATTGAGTATTGTGGGTGAAACTCTACTCATACAATTATATATGTTGTTTAGAGATGAATTGAGCAAAAGCAAGATGTTTTGGAGCTTAATGGATTTTAAACGGGTGGAATTGAAAAGCTACCAAGATGGTAAGGGCTTAGTGGAAGTTTGGAATAGTTGATTGGAGAGTTTAGGGACCAAAATTGGATAGATTATGAACTGTGTAGTCAACTTGAACACTCTCGGAACTTGAGGCACCAAATTTGGACAAACTAAAAGTTCAAGGACCAAAATGGATGAGTTTGTAAAGGGAGGGATCAAAATAGAACACATTAGAAGATTGGAAACCAAACTACATAATTCCAGAGATTTAAGGACTACGGTTGGAATTAGAGGTAAATCAAGGAAAATACTTCCCTGTTTGTCACGGTCCAGCCACGATCATGCAAACTGCGGCTGCTGCCGATCCTGTTTCAGATTGAAATGTCCAATATTTATGATACTTAAAATGAAGGAAACTATATATAGAGTCAACTTAGGTCAAGAAAAACCTCAACGCAAATAGAGAATCATACAGAGCAGAGCAAACATCAATGTTGTGTTTTTCTTGATAGTTACAAAATGTGCACTTTCAAGATTTTGAAGAGATTCATTATTGAGTTGTACTCTTCTTTTATACCAAAATATTTTGGTTATTAATTCATCCAAGCATTTGTATTTGCCTAATTTAATCATGTCCAGCTAAAATATTTTGTGTCTAAAATTGACGATAAAACCTTGTGATTTGATTTTAATATGAATTTTTTTTTTTTTTTAATTCTTGTTCTTAATGTTGACTGTTTATTACTTTCTTAGGGTATGTCTGATTGTAAGAATGAAATTCGGGTGGAAAGAAAATTTGGCCAATCAAATACGCAAAAAGGTGGAAAATAAAATTTAATTTCTTATTTTTATGAAAAATTTGTCCAATCAAACAGGGACTTACTTCATTTTGGTGCTTGAAACTTAAGGGGTTCAAGTGACCATATAATGTCACAACTGTTTGAAGTGATTGAATGGTGGTGACTCCGCAAAAGCTTATATAAAAGGGCCATTTTCAACCAAAAAGTTCCGCAATATTCACATTGCTCTCTAGAGAAATATTTTTTGAGCTCATACGTATTCGGACCATGCTAATTCAAGTATCGAAGAATATTTGACATCTGCATTTCCCAGGTTCCACCTTTCTGACAGCTGACTAGATTCATCATTTTTTTTCTCTATTTACAGTAAATATAAATGTGCCTGAAATTCCACAAAGTTGATAGAAAGGTACTACGTCATTTTTTGCCATCAACAATTTGGTGCTGGAATAAGAACCTTTCTTGTGAGCCAGTCATTACGGCGCTACTTGAAGTTTTCCAGCCACTCAAGAGCCAAATATCTAAATTCTTCGATGAAATAAGGGAAGTTAAGGTGAAAACCCTCCACATGAAACATGGATACACAAATGGTCAATTCCATTTCCGGGAGGCAACTAAAAATTTTACTCACGCTGTTCAACGAATGGAAAGATAGCAAGTGACCATAGCTCTTACAAGTACAACTGGCGAAGATTCGCCTTTCTTCCTAAACGAAGGGCATCGAACCACAAGGTAAAATCTTCATTTCACTATTGAAGAATCTTCCAGGAGCCAAACCAACAAAGTAAGGCGGGCAGAACAATGTGCCATCCCTGCACAAAGGCCGAGAGGAAGCGTCTTTGATCACCTTGGAAACTAACGTAAACCTCCAAAGAGAACCACGGAAGATCATGCTAGGAAGAGGCATGACTCCCCTACCAACATCGTAGGAGGCCAACTCGAAGGCTGGACGAATTGGATCAACTCAAAAGACACGTAGCTATTTGGCAAGCAAAAAGGCTTGGTTGATGACCACCTGACAAGTAAGCATTGTAGATCAATCCAAGTATAAAATGGACAACGATTATGTTGAAACTCGAACTCTTGAAAACACTTCGGAAACTCGGAAAACATACATACATGTATACACACACACACACACACACATATATATATATATATAGTATGTAGGTATATTTCATTGAAATTCAGAAACTTTAAGGAAACTCTAGATCAAATATTCTATAACTTTTAACTATAAAAATACTTGATCAGGGGTTTCATTCTCATGTTCTAAACTAAGCCTTCAGCCTTAAATTAAGTCACGATTCCCGCACAAAGTCAGAATTTTCAAAATGATGTGTTATAGGTCACATTCAAGGAGACATGAAACCAGTAAATAGTGCCATGTGTTTATGAATGGTTGTCATATATATGCAACCTTATAAGTCACAATCACATAAACTCATAGGTCACAGTCACACAACGTAATGACAATCAGCTTATATATTGTCAGTTTTCTAAAGACGTGTGTAGACACTTGTACTTGCATACATAAAATTATGGATTGTCACGGTTTCGTGATTGAGAGTCACAATCACACAACCTATATGTCACAATCGCATAACACATTGCAGCATAGAATCATAATTTTCGTCCAAAATGATTGAAATTTTTTATTGTTGGTGCATGTGACCTACTAATAGATGTAAAATTGATATGGAAAATATGCCCAATTATTCTGGAGAAACTCTGGATAAGAAGGAAAAAAAATATTCTGAAGAAATCATGTTGGAAATTTGTGGCCAATTTTTTCATCTGTTTTGGATAATCATGTTATGGGATATCCTAAATTCAATTTTCTATTTTAGAATTTGTGAGAATGTTGGCAAGAAGATGATCGATTGTTTTTTTGTTTAGAGAATGATAAGATGCGATAGAATGATCATCAATTATGATAGAATAATCATCAATTATTCTTTATTAAGCAACAATTTAAGTTAAATTATTCTCTTATTTAAATCCATATATCAATAATTTTTGGGAAGATGATATTGAATTATGACCAGATTTTGTAAGAATTATAAAATTTGATATTTTTTAAGTTGTATTCTTAAAGTACGTGTAGGGTCGAATTCCAGCAATATATCTAGGTAAATCGGGCTCAGTTTCCACAATATGTCGACACCACCACTGGTTGAGACAATACCCAAAACCACCGCCTTTGTTCCCACCTCCAGTTGTTACAATATACTCACAAAGAGTTGGCCAAGATGAAGAACAATAGATTGCCCACAAGAAACTACAAAGGTTATATGAAGAGGAGAAGCCGAGAATCAAAGTCACAGAGAGAGATGAATTATACTTCATAGTGGAGGCGAAGAGAGGCCGAGAATATAAGCCAAGTGAGTGACCAAAAAATGGTAAGTTAGGTTATGTTTATTTAGTGGATCAAATAAGGCTCAACTCAAAGTAATGGGCTCCCAATTAATACCATAACCCTCCAAGGAAGTGAGACGAACCATGAGCAACACTATTAACAATAGATTGCTTCTAACGGTCCATAGGGATGTGGGTTGGATTGTCTCGATAATTGTGTCGACATATAAATCAATCATATGGCCAACGCCGATTGATAATAGATAAAATCGGGGTTACATCATAGCTCGGGGTTTGTTTGACAACAAATTGCCTAACAGTATGATAGATACAATTTTCTCACAAAATAATTTACATGGTTAACATTTAATCTGGAACTTCAATTTTTAATATGGTATTAATGCTCATTAACCTCTAACGAGCATATGTATTTTAAGATGGTATATCCAAACAAACCACCATCTTGGACGGCGTATAAGGTACAAATCATGTAAGAGCAAATGAATTTTAAGATGGTATATCCAAACGAACCACCATCTTGGATGGCGTATGAAGGTATAAATCATGTATTGAATAATCATAAAATAAATAACTAGTGCATAAGAGGCCGGAATATCTTCCTAAGAAACTATGGCAGAAAGCGGCTGGGTCATGGGCAAGTGACCCAACAACATATTGATTTTTATTTTTATTTTTTGACTCCTTACTTTATTTTATTTTTTGAAAATTGTTTGTATTTTAAGAAGAAATGGAGATTCAAGATAAAGTTCGATAAACTTAGCTCTTGTTTAGGCTCCATTTTGGGGAAAAATATATATACATTTTGAATTATTGATTTTTTGGAGAATGTATGGTTAAAAAATAAGAAAGAGTTTCGAATTTACATGTAAATTTATTTTAAGAGAAAATGTGTAATTGAAAATGAGTTTTGAAGAAATAGAGACCAAACGATGGCTATATGAGTAATTTCATTTCTTAAGTACTTCACCATTTATTGACTAATATTAAAAATTATTCAATAACTTGTTCAAAATATAAGTTGAGACCTATTGTCCAAGAGATCCACTTTGTTAAGTAACTTTCAACTATCATATCGAGTAACATCTAACTTAAAAATTACGTTTGTAAAATATCTACATACAACTGGGCTTCACACATCACAGACACAGCCAGTGTGCAAATAACATTATTCCACTTTAATGGACATTGCTCAACATCAAAATGTCGTTGCCTTCTACAACACAATAATGGGTTTCACACTTTCACGCGTCACAGACACGGCCTTAGTGCAGATTTACGCCCAAAACGGTTTTCTTCCAACAGTGAAAAATAGTATTAGGAAAAAATAATAGTAATAATAATTGTTGCATGAGAGAGGAGAGAAAAAATAGTGAAAAAATTATAAAAATTTGTGTGAGGAAACTTGGTATAGAACTTTTTCCCACCATTCGAAAGGAAAGTAAGAGAGTTTTCAGGTAATGGAACACTGAGTCATTGAGAAAGGACTTCTTTTAAAGATAAGGAAACAGCAGGTGAGAAAATTATGGATTTTGTATAGCCTACAGGAGTTGTTTGATATTTTTGTTTTAATGAAATATGATGAAATTTGATGTTTATGAATTTGGACTCATCAAACCAAAACTCCTTTAAACTCTCTTTATCCATCAAAATATCAAATCACAAAGAATTTGGGTCACACCACAACACGTACAATACAGTAGTTGAAATAGATTTGAAGACAATTTATTTTTTTTATGGTCACTGAACATTCCTTTGCGTTACTAGATTGACACAAAGTTTTTTCCACTGACATGGCCAATGAAAAGCATGTTCTAATTTTATCCAACTGCTATAAAATGTGTTAGTGAAAAAAAGTTAAAATTAAATAATTATCTAGTGACACAAGGGAAAGTTCAATGATCATATGGGAATCCTATGTGTACAAAATTTCGGCCAGTCACCCCCGAGCAACACCGCACACAAGGTATGCGTAGACACGAAATCGCATTGCGTGTTGAACAAAGGTCCTAGACTCAACTGAATTTGCTCACAATTGTCGATTTCAGTCAAGAAACGGAGTAAGCCTCGATACAATTGGCAGAGTTAATGCCATTGACATGGCCGTGTTCAACAGCTAGCATGTTCAACGAAATTCATTTTGACCACGGATGGATACCATTTGTAATAGTTCATTGACCTAGGGAAAACAAGTTGAAGTTCACACAAGGAAAATTTCAGTGGCCAATGGAATAATTAACCCCGATAACACTCCTTTGTTATGCATGGCCTCGCGAGTTCAAGTTATACTGATAATTCAATTTCTATTTGAGTTCCATTCTTTCCAAACTTAATTTTAATCACACCCTCTCAATAACATAATTTTATACGTAAACTCAAAAAAAAAAATCAAAAACAAAACAAAAAATCTATTTTTTACCATATAATCTTCAAGAGGTTGCTATTACAAAATTCATAAATAGTGAAAGTTCAATGTTCATACGAGAAAATACGAAGAATATCTTCAGTAAATTCATAAGCAGTGAAAGGTGAATACAAAAAGTGTTTTGCTTGTTTAATTCGACTCAGGCCGATCCGAAAAACCACTGTTACAAATTCAATTCGTGATCAACTTCAGAAACTTCTTGTGCCGTATGCAATCGTAGGTGACACTACAGAACAACACATTTATCTTTAAAATCATTATTATAAGTTATTGCCACCGTCAACCTGCTGAATTTCCAACCCACTGTCAGGTCAGTGAAAATGGAACCTACTTTTAACATTTTTCCACAAACCTAAAAAGACACAAGAAACTTCTGCTTTCAGTGTACTGGACAGCATGTTTGGAAAGTGATTATTGTGGATTTAACTTATAAATATATAAAAATCAGTTATGAAGACTATAACAAACAGAAGTGGAACTTTTTTTTTCTTCTTTAATAATGTTGACAGATTAATTTTTAATAGCAGACTGGTTTATGATCATAAAGCTATATACAATAGCCACTACAATATCATCATTTTTTTTACTTTTTTTTTTTGTGGGAATGATTAAAATTAGTAGTATTAGAATTTTCATATGACCCATTTTAATGTAAAAATACATTTTAAAATAGTAAATTGATGGGAAATGTGTGGTTGAAAAATAAGGAAATTTTTTTTATTTACGTGTAATTTTATTTTAATAAAGAATATGAAATTGAAAAGAAGAGAGAAAAAAATACATTTTGAAAAAAATGAATACCAAATAGGGCCTTAAAATTTATGAGACAGAATAAGAATTGGATCCGTTTGATTGCAATGATGAAATTTGGGTAGAAAGAAAATGAATTTCAGGGAATTGAATTGCCTTGAATTTGTTTTCCTATGAATTGTCAATTAATGTGTTTGATTGGTAAAATTTTTTACCTAGAAAATGTTGAAATTTTTTATCTTTTGGTGTTCGTTTGGCTTTATTTTTCATGAAAATTGTCAATTACAAGGACAAAATTTGTTAAATTGGAAATAAAATTTGTTCCAATTGCCAAAAAAAAAAAAGGTTGGAAAAATGGAAATGGCACGTGTGGAGGAAAGTTGAAAAACAAATTCCATGGAAATGGACCAATCAAACAGGTAAAGTTATGTAATCAAGTGATAAATCTAATGTGGTGATAAGTATATAGAAATATAGGAAAAACAATTCCTGTTGATTACAGAAATGGTTTCTTCTACGAAATTACGTAAAAGGATTTCTATTCAATCAGAAAAGGTAAACCTACTTCTTAACACCAATGACAAAATGTTATAAATAATTAAATATACATAATGGGCTTCACGAGTCATAGACACGGCCAGAGTGCAGATTCGCATACAAAAAGATTTTCTTTCAACAGCGAATAAGTTTGTTAGAGAGAAAAGTGGTGCATGACAGAAAAGAGGAAAAAAAATTGTGAGAAATATGGAGAAAATATTGTAAGGAAACCTTGATAAAGTAAGAAAAAACAATGTATTGTGAGGCTTTTCAGTTTATGTGATCGTTGCCGATTTGTGAATTACACTAGAATTTTTCTCATTTCTGTCTTATTTTTGTCTTTTACTCTTTGCTCTGCGTCCCGTGGAACTTCTTCCCTAAGTAAAGTAAAAAGTGTTTTCTGGTAATGGAATATTGAGTCATTGAACAAGGAAGTGTTTTCTGGTAATGGAATATTGAGTCATTGAACAAGGAACTTCTTTGAAAATATATGGAAACAGCAGGTGAGAAAATTATGGATTTTTGTGGCCTACAAAACGTGTTTGATATCAATATGATCAGAATAAAAGGCAACGATGGGGAAGTTCATGTTTTTAATCAAATCAAATCTGTTGGAAGAAAAAATACCATTTCTGTGACTTCAACTTTGTTGCACAAAGATGTAAGTACAAAAATATAAAACAATCAAGAATGAGTTACAAGAAAATATTCCAGATCATAATTTGTTCTGCAGCTCGTAGAAAAACTCAAAACCAAAAGGCATCAGATGGAAATCCTTTTAATTTAGGGCTCAGACTCATGAAAAACACAGGATTGTACCCGTCTGTTTGACCCACTCGATCCCCCCAACCCTAAGGTTTTCCTCTATCAGTTTAAAGGAAACCACAAGGGTAAAATCACACACCAAACCTTTACCAATCTCTTAGTATTCGGTTTCACACAGAAGTTTCACTCAGAAAATGAATCCAATCAGAGATTGGATGTTCACGAAGAAGAAGTAGGGTTTTGGAAGGCTTTCGAAATCTCAGGCAGCTGCTCAAGAAAAAGAAAAATGACATTCCAGTTGATTAGGGCAAGGGGTGGTTTTATTTATACCCACAAAAGGCAGCCATTGATCAAAGTTTCATCCAACGGTCAGGGGCTCCCAAGAGAAACTGAAGAAAGCGTGTTTCTGGCTGCGTTAAAAACGCCACGCCATAGAAACATGCTTTTAAACCTATTTTGGGCCAGGGTGGATCGGGTCAAGTTATTGGGCAAGAGCCTAGTAATTTGTAAAACCAGTAATTTGGGCTTTAGCCCATTTTTGTCATCACAGCCCCTAAAACAAAAAAAGACCATTGAGCATCACAACCCAACAACCTCCACCTTGATGCCAATGGGGTTTCTGTACACTTGCAGCTCTCCTATTGACACCAAGTTGTACCTGTATTGGAGAAATTAACCTGTATCAATATTCAAAAGTGTTAAATATGATTTAAACTTAGAAAATGGCAATACCTTTGTCCCCATATCTGATGGATTATACTGTGTAGGAATTTTTTCAAGAAGAACAGATTCATTTGTGACAATATCCCTAATAAAATGCAACTTTACATCTATGTGCTTAGTTCTTTCATGAAACACAGGATTCTTACACAGGTGTATTGCACTTTGGCTATCAGAATATACAACAACAGGTTCACTTAACATTTTAATTTCAAATAATAGTCCCTTAAGCCACAAAGCTTCTTTTACAGCTTTTGTGGCAGCAACATACTCAGCATCTGTGGTTGATAAAGCAACTATGGGCTGTAATTGAGACTTCCAACTCACACAGGTACCACAAAATGTAAATATATAGGCAGAAGTGGACTTTCTATTGTCCCTATTACCAGCAAAATCAGCATCCACAAAACCTTTAAGCATTATTCCTTCATTACATTTTTTAAACACTAATCCAGAACTAGATGTGCCTTTTAAGTACCTAAGTAGCCACTTAAGTGCTTCCCAATGTTCGGGACCGGGATTAGCCATAAACCTGCTTAAAGTGCTGATTGCATAAGCCACATCAGGTCTAGTACAGACCATGGTATACATTATAGACCCTACAGCATTTGCATATGGAACCTTTTCCATATACCTTATATCAGATTCATCAATTGGGCAATGCTCTTTACTTAACTTGAAATGACTAGCTAGAGGTAAAGACACAGGTTTTGATTCATGCATGGAAAACTTAGATAAGACCTTTTCTATGTAAGCTGATTGTGTCAAAATCAAAGTGGATTGTGCTCTTTTTCTAAGTATATCCATTCCCAATATTCTTTTAGCATGCCCCAGATTTTTCATTTCAAACTCAGCCCCAAGTGTCTCTTTAATATTATTTATCTGTTTTAAATCAGGCCCAATTAACAGCATGTCATCAACATAAAGTAACAAAAAAATAGATATCAAAGAATCAGAATTTTCTTTGAAGTAAAGGCAATGATCATAAGAGCTTCTTACAAAACCAACAGTCATGACAAAATTATCAAACTTTTTATACCAGTGTCTAGGTGACTGTTTTAAACCATATAAGGATTTCTTAAGTAAGCACACAAAATCAGATTTAGATTTATTCACAAAACCTTCAGGTTGTGACATATAAATTGTCTCATCTAAATTACCGTGTAAGAAAGCTGTTTTTACATCCATTTGTTCTAATTCCCAATTATGATGTGCAACTAATGCAAGTAGGACTCTAATAGTTGTGTATTTTACAACAGGTGAAAATATCTCATTGTAATCTACACCTTATTTTTGTGTAAACCCTTTAGCAACTAATCTTGTTTTAAATCTTACAGGCTCATTATCTGAACTGCCTTTTTTCACCTTGTAAATCCATTTACAGTCAACTATGGATTTATTTTTGGGTCTAGGCACGAGATCCCAAGTTTTATTTTTCATTAAAGAGTTCATCTCTTTTCTCATGGCTGCTTCCCACTTACCATGTAACTCATGGCTTCATTATAGGTCTTGGGTTCCTTATAGGCTAGGTCATTATAAGACATGACAGAATAGGATAAATAGTCTTCATATCTTGTAGGTTCTCTAATGTTCCTTCTAGGCCTATCCCTAGTCAATTGATAGTCACTAAGATCGTTTTGCTAACTGGGATCAGTTATTTCAGTTTGTTCATGTTCCTACTCACTTGAATGTTCTAATTCAGTCTGAGTTTGAGGTAGTATAGGTTCATTTTCTCCCATATTATTATTAGGAACAGAAACTGTTTGAGATCCCAACTCCACCTGAAACCTTGTCACACTTGGGTTTTCAGGATCTGCAGACCTTTGTTTTTCAAAACAGGGCATCTCTTCCTCATTGAAGGTAACATCTCTACTTGTTATCATTTTATAGCCCCCATGACCTCTAGCCCATAACCTATAGCCTTTAATTCCTTCAGGATAACCTAAGAACACACATTTCTGAGCTCTTGGCTCCAATTTCCCCAAATTCTGGTGGCAGTAAGCTGTATACCCAAAAATTTTAATGTGGGAATAGTCTGGTAGTTTCCCAAACCACTTCTCTTCAGGTGTCTTTCCTTCCAAAGCACTAGATGGGGTTCTATTCACTATATATGTGGCTATCATAACAGCCTCCCCCCACAACACCTTGGGAACTCCAGACCCCACCATCATGCACCTGACCTTATCCAACAAGGTCCTATTCATTCTCTCAGCCACCCCATTTTGTTGGGGAATGTATGGGACAGTTTTGTGTCTTAGGATTCCATTTTGTTCACAAAATTTATCGAATTCTAAATTACAAAATTCAAGTCCATTATCAGTTCTCAAAATTTTGATCTTTGTTGAAATTTGATTTTCAATAAGGACTTTCCAACTCTTAAATTTTTCAAAAGTTTCAAATTTGTGTTTTAATAGAAACACCCACACTTTTCTTGAAAAATCATCTATTATTGAGAGGAAATACTTATTTCCCCCTTGGGTAGTTGTGGAGGCTGGACCCCACAAATCAGAGTGGACATATTCCAATGGGGAAGAAGATTTATGCTTCCCAGAATCAAAATGGAGTCTGTGATGTTTGCCTAAAGTACAGCTTTCACATAAGGGTATTTTTGATATTTGGTCTTTACCAAATGCCCCTCCTTTATGTAGGATTGTAAGACCTTTTTCACCAACATGTGCAAGCCTTTTATGCCATTTTAGGGTGGAATCAGATTCAGTGTTAGAAACAGTAGCATTATTTTCAAGTACTGTTTCAGCTTTAACTACATAGATTCCATTTTTCTTTATACCCTTAAAGATGACAAGAGATCCCTTGATCACTTTCATCAACCCATCTCCAATCCTACCACACATCCCTAGGTCATCTAATTCTCCCATAGAAATTAGATTCCTTTTGAGTTCAGGTACAAACCTCACTCTCTCTAGGGTATATTTGTATCCATTTTCAAATTTTAGGGTCACATTACCTAAGCCTTCAACCTTGCAGGCAATGTTATTCCCCATAACCACTTCACCACCTACTACCTTCTTAAAATCTTGAAGCCAAGACCTTTCATGTGTTATATGAAAAGTGCAACCTGAGTCCAATACCCACTCATGGACATATCTGTTGTGAGCATAATTTGCCACTTCCAGATCAGGTTGCTGAGCCATCACATATACATCAATTGTATTGGGTTCAGCAGGCTCAACAACATTTCCCTCATCAACTTTCTTTTCTTTAAGTTCTATTTTCTTGTTATGGCAATCTTTTATGTAGTGTCCAAGTTTACCACAACCATAACATTTCCTGTTATTTCTTGATTTTGATTTAGATCTTGATTTACTCCTGAATTTCTTTCTGTTACTGTTTCCTGAATGATTTTGATTTGGATAGTTATTATATTGCCTATTTGGTTGTCTTCCCCTCATGAACAAAATCTCAGATTCCTTCTCTTATCTTTCAGTTTTAAGTTCCAATTCTTTACTTCTTATAGAATTTATAACAACTTCAGGAATCAAAGTGTCTCTGCCATACTTAATGGCAGATTTGACATCCCTATATGCCTCTGGTATGACATTAAGAAGTATTACTGCTTTATATTCTTCAGAAATCTTATCCCCTGCATTAGTGATATCTTGTACCAATTTATTGAAGGTATCAAGATTATCATCCAGGTCTTTAGTTGGATCAATTTTAAAACTAAAAGACCTTTCTAGAAGGAAGAGCTTATTAGGTAAAGACTTTACTAAATACAGCTCCTCTAATTTCTCCCACAGAGCCTTAGCATTTTCTAATTTTCCTACTTTTCTTAACACTTGGCCAGAGAGGTGGAGAATGATTGAGGTATAAGCTAAATCATCTGATTCAGTTTTCTGTTCTTGTGTCATTGTTTCAGGAAACTCTCCAGTTATTGCCTTAGACACTTTCTCTTGTACTAAAACCCCTCTCATTTTTTGTTGCCATATAGGAAAATCTCCCTTCCCATTAAAGACCCCAAGTTCAAAGCTAGTGGTGGTCATTTTATAGAACAAATAGGTAACACTTAAAAAAAACTGTTTTGATCACAACAAGGCAGATAAGAGGCAGAGATTTTTACTATTACAGGCAAGACAGCAAAATATGTGTAAGTGCGGAAATAACAACTTTAACATACACACTATATCCAGTACAAAGTTTAAAGATCAACTACCCAGCCCTACCAGGATTCCGTGAGACTCAAGATCTCAGGTCAAGGCTTGGGTGGAGGGTAAAGGTTTTTGTTAAAGAAAAATTTGAGAGGTATTAATACAAAAAAACCGAGAACAAAGATAATCACAAGCATTGTTATAATATTTCAGTATAACAAGAATCAGAGACAAAATTTTCAAGAATACTTCAATACTGATTAATAGACAAGTATAGGCAGATTATAACTAATCACACAATTCCAAATGCAAAATCAATTAGGAAAATCATTATTAGTCAATTAGGGCATGTAACAAAAAAGATCAGACAGTAAAAAAAAAAAATTGGTTGGGGGTCAGAGAATTAAACCACAGTGGTGGTCGTTTCACTTGACCACCACAGATTTCACGAAGCCGACAGTCTACTATACTCAAGATCGTACTACTCCAGTCACAGATCTACAGTATCTCGCAAGAACGTAGTTCGATTCACCCACACGAGCCAACCGAAGGCTCTGATACCACTGTTACACAAAGATGTAAGTACAAAAATATAAAACAATCAAGAATGAGTTACAAGAAAATATTTCAGATCATAATTTGTTTTGCAGCTCGTAGAAAAACTCAAAACCAAAAGGCATCAGATGGAGATCCTTTCAGTTTAAGGCTCAGACTCATGAAAAACACAGGATTGTACCCGTCTGTTTGACCCACTCGATCCCCCCAACCCTAAGGTTTTCCTCTATCAGTTTAAAGGAAACCACAAGGGTAAAATCGCACACCAAACCTTTACCAATCTCTTAGTATTCGGTTTCACTCAGAAAATGAATCCAATCAGAGATTGGATGTTCACGAAGAAGAAGTAGGGTTTTGGAAGGCTCTCGAAATCTCAGGTAGTTGCTCAAGAAAAAGAAAAATGACGTTCCAGCTGATTAGGGCAAGGGGTGGTTTTATTTATACCCACAAAAGGCAGCCATTGATCAAAGTTTCATCCAACGGTCAGGGGCTCCCAAGAGAAACTGAAGAAAGCGTGTTTCTGGCTGCGTTAAAAACGCCACGCTATAGAAACACGCTTTTAAACCTATTTTGGGCCAGGGTGGATCGGGTCAAGTTATTGGGCAAGAGCCTAGTAATTTGTAAAACCAGTAATTTGGGCTTTAGCCCATTTTTGTCATCACGGCCCCTAAAACAAAAAAAGACCATTGAGCATCACAGCCCAACAAACTTAAAGCTTACTGTATATCTTGCCTCTGCTTTGCATTCAACACCAATTCAATGGACACTACTCAACATCCAGATATTGTTGCCTTGTACAACACAATTAGCACCAATCCTCACTACTTGGAAGTCCCCAATGAGATGCCATTTGCTCAAACACCTCTTCACATTGCTGCTTGTGAAGGCCGTACCGACCTTGCTCTTGAAATCTTGAGGCTAAAGCCTTCCCTGGGGAAGAAGTTGAACCTTGATGACCTTAGCCCCTTGCACCTGGCTTTGCATAATGAACATGTGGCTTTGCATAATGAACATTCCAGTGCTGCAGAGCAGATTGGCAATCATGATCCAAGCCTCATTCGTGTCCCAGGGAGAGGAGGAATCACTCCTTTGCATTATGTGGTGGAAACAGAAAATATAGATTTTTTGATCAAATTTCTTATGGAATGCCCATCCGCAATCAAGGATTTTACTATTCGAGATGAGACTGCTGTGCATATTGCTGTCAGAAAAGGAAAGTTTAGAGCTTTCAAGGTTTTGATCGGTTGGATTATGAGGACTGATAATACAAAAGTTCTGAGATGTAGAAGGAAACACCGTGCTGCATCTTGCAGCTTTAGCAAACCAAGACCAGGCATGTTGCTTTGACTAAATGTCCATTCATTAAATCATATATTGTTGAGAGCAATAGATCCGTTTGGTATTATTGTTTGATAAGCACCTTTGTTGTTCAATAATATGTATATTTAACAGAACCTGTTTTTGTGTTCAGTTTTTGGAGTTATTAATCGGAAAGGTAAAAGTCAATGACAAGAATATGGAAGGTAAGACGGCCTTGGATATCCTAGAGTCTGGAAATGAAAATGCAAGGCAAATTTTAATGCGAGCAGGAGCTAAGCATCGTACATCACTTGTCAAGGGTGCCACAACTGAAGAATATTTGAGTTCAAGAATGTTGTTTTCTGAAATGTTAATAAAACTTGGTGTTCATATGCAATTGGGATTGTCAGGGAGTACGCGTAATGCTATTCTAGTAGTAGCCGTGCTGATTGCAACTGCATCATATCAAGCCACTCTCACTCCTCCTCATGATGAAAAAATAATTCCTATATATACAATAATTAACACAGTTATCTTCAGTATGGCATTTGGAACGTGCGCAATACTCATATATTTTGTTCCATGGTACTTATATCTCTTCATATCTCTGAGCTTTTTTATGGTGAGCTATCAAATTTTGGCATTGTCCAATATGTCATATAATCTTGTGTTTTTCATCGTTTCTTTGCTGATATCAATCATATGGCCGCTGATAATAATAAGTCCTGGGTATTGGACACAACTTGCATTTCTTGGAAGGAGACATTCCGCCGATAGCCTTAATGATGTAAAATATATTGTATTTACCAGCAGATATGCAAAATGGGACGACTAAAGACGTCAAGACAAAGGAACTGCATCAATTATTCCATCATATGCCTCGCCACCTACATTGAAAAAATAACGGACATAAGTTAGGTAATGTGTATTTTAGGGAGTCTGTCTTTAGGATTTTGGTTGGAGTGAAGCCCACCTTTTCAGTTTCAAGATTCCGATGTCCCCCCCCCCCCCCCCCCCCCCGGGAGGTTAAAGCTCTTTTCTTTTCATATGTAACTTCTTTTAGTTATTGGGATTTTAAACCTTTGCTTTTATATTTGTGCAAATTACTCTAATTGCATATTTTATTTCTAAACATATTGTAATTTAGTAGTATAATTAATAATATTCAAATCATTTAACTCCTTAAACTAATTCGGTTAACTAACGGAAATCTATTCATCTTAATTAATTAAGTTCAAATAAATGAGTTAAAATCCTCCATCAATCCACTATTCTCAATTTGTTTTCGTGCAATCCATACCAAATTCTCCCTAACTTAAGATGTGGTTCTATCCAATTTCAAAATCTCTGAATATTTTCACTTTTATTTCTCAAAATCTCATATAAATCTTGTATGAAAATAGCTTTATGTGCCTCTTAATTTATATAAAATGTTTCTTGAAGAGTAACGCATGACAGAAACATGAACAATATCGTAACATACAAATGGGAGTTTGCTTAAATTTCGCTCGAACAAACGTGAGATTATATTTGAAATCCACCGTATAATGGAAAAATTGAAATATAATAATAATAATAATAATAATAATAATAATAATAATAATAATAATAATAATAATAATAATAATAATAATAAAACAAAGGCTTTCTTTGTGAGTTCGGCCTCCTCTTTGTGTCTTCTTCCATTGTCTTTCTAGTGCCTTTATGGCCTACAAATCAACGCTATTGTCTCTTCCTTTGTGGATGAGATTGAAAAGCAATCGATGGAATATATTGGTTCAGGGTTGGAGTCGATAAAGATAACGTGAAACTGAGCCCGAAAAACATCATTTAGAAGATCTTTGGGAGCGCTTCCACGACACTTAATGTTGATTATTTAATATTCTCTTTGTTTTGATGCTTGAAACTTCAGTTGCTCAAGTTTGTTGCGGAACGGATCTTCAATCGATAGATTCTGGACTCAAATCAAACTTACCAATCAATATGTCTACCAGTCAACCAAAACTTCAAACCCACAACTCTAATCCACTGTTGCAATCCCTTTTCTCACCAACAAATGGACAATAATATGGTGGTGTTTTGCAAGCCACAAAGGCCAAGAGAAGACAAGAAGAACAAGGACTTAAAGGAGACCACAAATGAGACAACCAGTTTTGTTCTCTTCTCAAACACAAGCAAAAAAACACAAGGCTCTTGCAAAGGGAGTTGGTATATATAGTTTTAGGTATATTACAAATTGGGTAAGATACAAAAGGTTAGGCCAAGACACAACGTAATGGGCCGAGACACAAGGAAGCCCTTCTATAAATGAATTTGGGCTAAGGCAACATTAAAACCAATTAAGTTGCAACTAGTAATCCACGTTATTTTCGGGTCAAGTATATGAATTGATTGGTTGATAAATATTTCACTCATCGGTCGTGGCCTATCAAATATAATTCGACATTGTTTAATATCATTGCCCGGAATATATTGGGTATCACTACTCGAATCACTATTGTCTTGAGTTCTGCCCAGATTTATTTGCTTAAACTTCATCCTACTACTCAACATATATAACTCACCACTCTTCTTATCATCTTTTAAGTTTTAATCTCCATCTCCTTACTCCTAAATGAGACTATGACAATTTATGGTGTTAAGGTGTCCCTACCACACTTAATTACATTCTTAACCTCTCTATATAAATCAGATATAGAATTAAGCAAAATAATGACTTTATATATTTCAGACATCTTTTCATCACAATTAACAATGTATTGAACTAATTTAAAGACACATAAATTGTCATCAAGCTCCTTTGAAGGATCCATTTTAAAATTAAAAAATTTTTCAAGCAAGTACAATTTATTAGGAGTGGATTTAAGCAAATATAAGTCCTCCAACTTTTTCCAAATTTCTTTTGTAGAATTAAATTTCTAAACTTTTCTCAAAACAGAGTCAGATATATGTAAAATAATTGAAGTGTACGTAAGTTCATCATACTCTTCTTTTTGTGCTTCTATTAAGTTTGCAAGAAATTTGCCATCATGGCTTTTGAAACTTTTTGTTGGACCAAAATACCCTTCATCTTTTGTTACCAAATTGAAACATTCCCTTTCCCATTAAAATTTCCAACTTCAAAGTGTAAAGACATTTTTAAGAATACAGAACAATCAAATGCACAGATAGGTCACACAAGGTAATCCTACGACCGAAATATACACCGTTCTAGATTTTCAGAGTTGTATAAGATTCACGATTTTAGATCAAGGGAATATTCGAATAGGTCAAGTCCAGGTGTTCGTGTTAACAAAAATTCAAATTTTCACGTAATGCATACAATTGAACACAAAAGCAATTACTAACTTTCAATTAAAACCAACACTTCAAACAGAGTAAATAATTCCTAAATTTCTAGCACGAGCAATGTTACCCATTCACAATAATCACAAACCTATTGTCACTCCACACGATGACGCACTAATGTTGAAATTCAAATTGAGATAAGCTAATATACCAGAGCGGATCAATCTGAGTCCGTAAATTACGAGAACTACAAATTTGTTACTTAATGACTGTCACTATTCGTCCCAGAGTCACCAGCAACCAATTGAGCAAAATTGAATCTCGAACACGCAAGGGCAAAATTATCCAATTTTTTCAATAACACCCAAACTTGAAAACTAATACCACCGCTGTCCAGAAAAAACTGCCTAAAGACACTATTGATGGAGGAGTCCCCAGGTGCCCACGCCGAAGGTCCACGCACCTGTCGCTCCGGTCACGTGCCACCCTCCCTATGCGTCTCGGTCTGTTGAACATGCTGGTGATCTTGGTTTGTCCAAAAGGTAAGTGATTTCACCAGAAAGCAACCAAGCAGATCCGATAGAAAATTAAAAAATTGGACAGTTTTTGGTTTTAATTTTTGCACATTTTCAGGTCCATTTCTGAACCTTTTTGGCCAGAAAATCCACCAAAAACCTCTCTTCGATACCAAATGTTGCGGAATGGATTTTCAATCGATGGATTCCAGGCTCATATCAAACTTACCAATCAATATATCAACCAATCAACCAAAACTTCAAACCCACAACTCTAATCCACTTATGGTTGCATTCCCTTTTCATACTCACAAAGGGACAATAATATGGTTGTGTTTTACAAACCACAAAGGCAAAGAGAAGACAAGAAGAACAAGGACTTGAAGGAGACCACAAAGGAGACAACCAGTTTTGTTCTCTTCTCAAACATAAGCAAAAAAACACACGGCTCTTGCAAAGAGAGCAACTAGTAACCCACGTTATTTTCGGGTCGAATATATGAATTGATTGGTTGATAAATATTTCACTTATCGATCGTGGCCTATGATATATAATCCGACACTGTTTAATATCATTGTTCGAGATTTATTGAGTATCAAAACCGAACAAAGTTCCTCTATAAAAGGGTCATTTTCAACCAAAAATTTACACAATCCTCACTTTTCTCTCGAGAGAAATATTATTTAAGCTCATACGTATTCGGACCATGCTAATTCATGTATTGAAGAATATTTGACATTTGCACTAAATTCAAAAAAGTTGATAAAAAGGTACTACGCCAATTTATGCCATCAACAATTTGGTGCTAAAATAAAGGCCTTTCTTGTGAGCCAAAGTCATTCTGGTGGTATTCGAAGTTTTCCTACTCAACAAGAG
The DNA here is from genome assembly GCF_002742605.1 of Olea europaea var. sylvestris. Taxonomy (NCBI): domain Eukaryota; kingdom Viridiplantae; phylum Streptophyta; class Magnoliopsida; order Lamiales; family Oleaceae; genus Olea; species Olea europaea. Next base: position 3,817,970 of record NC_036244.1, on the reverse strand, counting down.
CCAAATATTGAAATTCTGTAATGAAATAAGGAAAGTTACGATGAAAACTCTCCACATGAAACATGGATACACAAATGGTCAATTTCGGGAGGCAGCTAAGAATTTTACTCACACAATTCAACGAATGGAAAGATAGCAAGCGACCACGGGTCTTACAAGTAGAAGGGCATCGAACTACTAGGTAAAATCTTCATTTCCCTATTGAAGAATCTTCTAGGAGCCAAACCAGCAGAATAACACGACAGAACAACATGCCTTCCTGGTTGAAAAATTAATAATTTGACATGTGTGCCAACATATGTAACTGATTGTGTATAAAGACTATTTTAAAGTTAATCCCAAAATTAAAGTGATCTCATAAAGAATTAAGTAATTGAGTTTAAGACGCATAAATAAAGTGTGGGCTGAATTACATGTGTAGAGATCAGATACCTTTAGAATTATCTTTCATAATAAACGAAATACATATGAAAACTATAAATAGGGATATGGTCTCCAATTCATATACAACTTTTCATTCTTGTATCATCCCATTAAAAAAAGAAAAAATCTAGAGGGAAAGCATATTAAATAAGAAGATCCAAAGCCACAAAAGAAATTCAAGAATCGAGAAGAAGGATTCAAGAATTTAAGAATCCATAAGCAAGATTAAAATTCCGGAAGACAAGATTCAAAGATTATAATTCAAGATTCATTATTCAAGATACAAATCAATGGATCAAGATGTATTCCGCACTAATTATTTATCTTGGTAATTTGACATGTAGATTTTGACAACTATGTAAAGTTTATAAAGTTTAAAATTTATAAATATTCCACAAGTAGTATCAGAGCCAATTCATGTTAAACCATTGAGATTAAAGGAAAATTTTAAGGTTGAAATTCATACTTTGGCTTTATATAAAATTTTTCGGATGTAAAATTTCAAACCATAGATATCTAAGTGCTGTTAACTATGCTGAAATAGCTATCAATGTGTCAATCTCGTGCATCCCAGTAGCTCCTTTTCTACCTAATGTTTTTGTCGACCATAGTGCACTGTTAAATGCTAGATCTTCCATGATTTGATACAACTAATCCCGTGTCCTTTTTGTAATTGACCCATCACTTGTAGAGTAAACATTATCACTATTAGTCGGATTCAATCCAATGTAGAAGAACTGGATTTGTATCCACTTTTGCAACCCATGTTACAGACATTGTCGAAGCAAACCTTTGTATGTTTCCCATGCCTTGTAATAGTACTCTGAATCAAGCTATGAGAATGTGAAGATCTCATCTCTCAACTTGATAATCCTTTTTTGGGGAAAATATTTATTCAAGAACTTCTAGCTCAAACTATCCTAAGTCGTGATGCTGTGGGGTAGAAATGTGTACAACCATTCACTAGCTGAATCTCTCAAAGTGTAAAGTCTAAGTCAAATTGCATCACTAGAAGCCCCAGATATTCAATTGTCGCACACATATACAAAAATCTTGAGATATGAGCATTTGGATTGACATTCGGTCTCCTAAAGAACTATAATGCATTTTGGAATATATTTATTACATCCGCCCTTATTGAAAATTTGCTTGTCCAAATACCAATTAGGCTATGCTGGATCTGCTTTATGTCACTGGTGGAACCATATATTCTTCCATTAGTTTCTCATTCTCATTACTAGCAGTTACAAACAGATGTAATGCATTTACATTTAACTCAATGGTCACTTAATTTTGTATATTTTCTATCATCAGCCCTACTTACTATTTGGGTTATGCTTCTATCTGTTCTTTTCTTCTCAACCTGAATGTTCGTTCGATTTTCGGATAAAATTGAGTGAGATCACCCTGCCTCGAACTGTTCATACAAGATATTGAAAACAAAAAGATAAAGCACTGTAATATTTTCCTAATATGGAACTAAAATTAATACATTAAAAAAATTATTATTAAAGCTAAATATAACTAAAACTAATTAAATAAAATAGTTCCCAATAATGGCACAAAATTTTGATCATGTGATATTTCGCAAGTTTACTGTATCGCGTGATGAATAAAGTATCGTTACCATTATGACCATGTACTTAATCTAGTGTCAATTAGTGTTAACTTCAATCGAATAGCAAACTTGTTTGGAGAATTTATGCTAATTAATAAATAAAATAACAATCTTAGTGATCGAATTATGAGCTTTTGTAAATTTACATAATAAGGTTACTAAGATCTCGAATTCCCTTATTAATCAGTTTCAATGCATTTAAATAATATGATAATATGTGTGCATTCTTGTTGATCAATATTCCTAAATTAATTAAGAGCATTTTTTGATATCAAAGAAATCTATTCTATCGTGTGACATTTTTATATCACTATTAAATATGAGAATATGAAAACATGCATTAAAAGTGCAAGAACGTCTATAAAAATCATGTAAAATATAGTGGTATATCTCAATCTCCTATTAAGCTTTACTATGGTTGTTAGAAAGTGTTTTATAACCTATTTTTCTTGAAAACAATAAAATTCACAATCAATCCAATTAGTGATCAAAAAATTAAAAATTCGTTAAATTCTATAACAATTTTCTAAGAATAAACATATATTGGAAATCAAATTATCGAATTTATATTATAACATCATAATGAGGGTTCATCAATGTCTTAATATTTAAAACCCTAGCCTAGCATTATAAAATCGCAAGAAATCATAATTAATTGGAAAACATAACCCAAATGTTAAATTGATGAAGAAGAAGGAGGAGGAGGATCCTGAAATCTTGAATATTTTCAATGATGTATTGATAAATCTTCAATATATCTTCTTGTTGCCTCTCAAAAAATCAAGGTTAAAACTCCAATTTCTTGAAAACTAGTAATTGCACTTTAATTTTCATAAGAACAATAGATTGGCCTTTGTTTGATGATTTTAACCGATGAATTTTAGTGTACGAGAGGTTATTAATGATGTGCCTACGTTCAATATTTATAGGGGTTGAAAATGGATCAAAAATCATGAAAATATTAGTTTCCAAAATAGAATTTGAAGTCAAAAAGAAAAACTGCACCGAAATCCCTTCCGCATTGCTCTTAGGCACCTACTTCGGTAGAAATTTTTAGCAATGTGTCACCATGGCACTGAGGGATATTACCTAGACACTTGTTGTAATTTTGGCAGATGAGCAATTCGGTCTCCGAATTCAATTCTTGACTCTTTCAAATTATTTTCTCTTGCAATTCAGTCCTATAACTTTTAATTGCATCCAATTAATCCCATAATATCTTCAATCTTTATTTTGTGATTCCAATCAATCATTAAAAAGTTGCAATTAGGTCTCTGAACTTTGGATTTTACCTTCTTTTTTTTTGTCTTTTTTGCATTTTTCTCTTATTTATTCAAATGCCACGTCCAATCATCGATTTTCACCTAATAAGAAAAATGCAATAAATTAGATTATAATTAATCAAAATAACTATTTATGTCTATATTTTTAGGCCAGCATAAGTGTATAAAAATATATTTATTAGAATACATGAAGCAGGTATATCTAATATATGTGATTATTTTGATTAGACAAGTATAAATTTCATATTGTTTGCTTACAAGTTCATTGGGTATCAACACAACTGGGCAATTGAAAGGAACTATTAATTTGTGTAACTCGTGGTCTATGCATTAGTTGGTTGGCTCTTTATGAGTTAGCCCACTTTCCCTTTGGTTTGTTAGCCCATCTCATGTATTGTTACTTAGTCCAATTGTGTTTTGGTCCATTCACTTCACTAGCCCTAAAGTTATATATATGCGTTCGCCCTATTGTGTGAATTGTGGGTTTGCAAAGAGAAAACACTGAGGCAACGGTGTTTGATAGAAAGCTGTGAGTTGAAAGCTTTGTTTGTTACCTCTTTTATCCTCCATCTATGTGATATTTGCAGGCACCTTTCTTGATCCTTTGCAGCTTAAATCAATTGGGCAACCATAGTAAAATTTTTGTGGATTGAGCCGATTCAATTGGTTGGTGTTTGATTCGGTTTGCATTGAAACTGAGTTCGATTGCACATATTCGAAGTCCTTGGTGTATAATTTCCACTACAATTACATATTTTTTTTGAACTTACTAGGAGTTAGAAATTGCACATGAAATCAGATGTATATCACTGTTAAGCTTCAAAATCCCAAATCCACTAGTGCAATATCTGTAAAATTGAGTTCTTTTTACTGATCCATCATCCATCTGGATAGCTGTTCACACCAACCATATTTGTTCTCGTTTACTATTTATTTTCTTGGAAATTTCAATATGTCCCCAATGAGTAATGGAGTTCTATGCATATTTTTTCAGTAGTATTGCGTGTTCTTTTACGGGATTCACTTATTTCTCTAAAATACAAAAAATTGGTTCATATGAAAAGGATATAATTATTTGGCAATTGATAAAAATCAAAAGAATGTCATTATTTAACCCCCATTATAGGCATAATGAAGGAGAAAAGGAAATAAATGTCTCATGATCAAACACCTTTAAACTTTAGTATTTATTTGTCTCTTGAGTTTCCTTACATGCTCCAAGAAACAATCAAACTCTCATCTTCCTATGTCAAACTTATAAAAGTTAAATCCTTGCAAACAAAACAAAAGAAATAAATAGAATAAAAAGACTCAAACACGATTATGGGGCCTTTTTTAGAGAGATGAAGGATAAGAAGATAGAATAGTTCCCATGTTTGATGAAGTAGGGTAAATATCATGCCCACCAAGATGTCCTGCTGCTTGGTCCCAAAAGTAAAAATTGGGACATTGTTGTATATCAACCCATTCATTAAGCTCATTTCTCTGCAGGCAATCAAGGGTCATTTTTCCTTCCACATTTATGCTACAAGATTGCACTTCTATAGGCACCATACTCTCTATGTTCTCCATCAATGGAGGCAAACAATTCGAGTCCAGTGCACTCGTAAATGAAGTTGGCTGGATCATTTCTTGATTTTGGTTTACTTGCCATGTCTCAGTGTTCATTAATCCTGTATTTTCTTGTAGAAACTGATCCATTTTTCCATCAACATTTCCATTTGCACCCTCCAATGCTAAACCAATGTCAAACATGAATGGAGGACAAGGTAAAGGAAATAGGGTATCTTGAATCTGTCTCTTTGTAGCCAAATCTTGATTTAAGAAGTCCATCTGCTGGTTTTGTGCGTTGGTGAATTGGGAATTTTGTTCAGAAATGCTTGTTGTGATATTTGTTGAAGATGCTGATGAGGGCTTTCTTATCTTTTTTTTGATCCATGAATTCCAATAATTTTTTATCTCATTGTCGGTTCTTCCAGGCAAATGGCTTGCTATGTGAGCCCATCTAAAAAATCCTCGAGTAAGTGAGCATTTCATTAGTAAAAAAAATCAATTAAATCTACTAATGAATAATATTTGTATAAGAAGATTGCACTTGAAGTTTTTATTAACTCTACTGAAGAGTGAACTTGAAGTTTAAATCTTTAAATACTAAGCAAACGAGGAATGTGGAAAAGCAGGCAAAACGTATAGCAGACACAACAATAATTTATGCTTGACTAAGAAAATGCAATACTTTTCATTTGAAAATCACACTACGAGAAACTTTTGACATTTCCTTCTTAACGTCTTTGAAAATGCAAGCTAAAACTCCTTTACATAATATTTTAAGCAAAATATGTACACATTACATACATGATCAACTCTTTATCATGATAAAGTCCTGTATAGAACAGTGTGTTTGTCTTAATCAGAACAAAGTTAATTCATTGCTTCAAGATTCTTCCAAAAATTAATCAAGACTTCTTGATCCAGACTTGATCTTTTTAAGTTCTATAGCACAAAAGAGAGTTGCAGATTAATTTTGAGATGCATATTTCAATTTCTTCGAAATATTTTAGGTGCGATGACTTATGCATAATGCAGCAAAATTTGGTGGGGGCTTGGGTTAGAATGTAGAAGTTGAACAAGAATAGTCACTAAAACCTGTTCCCTACAGCCCCATGAAGGCTGATAATTAACTTCTCCTCTTCTGGTGTAAACCTTCCTCTTCTGATATCAGGTCTCAAGTAATTTATCCATCTCAAACGACAACTCTTTCCGCATCTTTGAAGCCCTAAAATACAAAATTGATCAAGTGTTCATGAGGAGTATTTACATGTATCATATATGTATCTGGAAAATCTGAAAATTTGGCCTATTCTGTAACACAAGATATAAGCTTAAACTGTTAAACTAACCTGCTTTTTCAGGGACTTCACTCCAGCAGCCATAGCCATGAGTTGTGATGTATCGAATGAGTTTTTCGTCTTCCTCAGGCGACCAAAGACCCCTCTTAACCTTCTGCTGGTTGCAGCAAGAGTGATGCCCCATATTTTTTGTCCTGACAGTGTATTATTTAGCTTTCTATTTCCTTATAAATATGTGTTGGAATTATGGCTATCCGACATAAACCCTCAAAATGGTCCCTGAATAGGCCCCATGTTCACATCTAACCCTAAAATGACATTCCATCAACTCTTTCTGCAATACTACAACTCCTTTGAGTTTCTACGTAGACGTGTATTATGTAACCAATTTCACGTACGTCAGCCCCTGCTGGTTGGTTTACGGACTTTCTCAAACCCTTTTTTTTCCTGATGATGAGGACGTGCATTTCATGTCATATTTGATTATTACACTATTGTTAAGTGAAAGGAAACACAGGTCTAAAATTTAATTATTGGGGACTATATTTTGTTTATAAAAAGAAAATAGGTCTTGATACTTTTGATTTGAGTGCTTTCTCTAATAGATTCAATATTTAAGCTATCTACCCTTTTCAAACAATCAAGAAATAGTACTAAATACTTACGATTTTTTTTCTTATTTTTCATGTGATTTGTGATGCTACTTAAAAACAAGAGTGGTAGTTGGAATAAGTTTGACATGTCGTAAGTTATATATTTATTCCATCTTTGTTTGAACGAGATATTTACCTCTCCAAGAAATAATGGCTTGTTTGAATGCACTCATCGTGAAATTCAAATGCTCATTGGAACTTTAAATTGATCAAATTTTTATTTTAAACTTTACCTTTGATCAAGACTAGTGGATCTATTTTCAAAATCAACATTATTAATTAAGGGTTTATTTGAGCCCCATTGTTGGGGAGAGAAGATTTTGCAATAGTGATTTTTTGAAGAATATTTGGTTAAAAGAAAAAATTGGTTTAATGTTTTGACGTAGTCTACCTCTCGCTTAGATCAACCTAAGTTAAATGAAGTCTTTATCGTTCAGCTCAAAAATAAAATATGAAATTTCATACGCCTTAAAGTTCATAGGACGAAAAAAGATTTTTTGAGGACCTTATAAACATTATGCCTAATATTGAATGGACCGGTATTGACTTTATCAAAATATCTCAAATTAACGTTTATAAAATTATTTTATCGAGAGATTGTGTGGTTTAAAATAAGTTTGGGAAAAACTTTACTCAAACCTGGACTATGGTTTGTTAATACAAGCCTTTATAGGATACGGTATGAATCTTTGATTGATGTTATTTAGAGAACTTTTGATGCAGTACGATTCAAACACAGTGAAGGATGTCTATTTCTAGAGAGTTTAAGTACAGTTTTATTAACCTTGGCAATTAAGCTGGTTAAAAATTAAAACATCAGCTTTTTTATTCGTCTTCGGCTTATTCGATGCATCACTTTTTTGCATCTATCTCCCATATATAGATATTAAGATGCACTTTGTACACAACTTGAACAACAACAAAGTCACTTTATATTGCTTCGAAGAATTAGATATTAGGCAACAGAACAATTATCCCATGTTCAAAAGGCTCTAATTAGTGGAATAACTGCTTTAAATGGCAGAGATTTTGATTGACAAATTATGTGATTTTGGTCCCTAAAGAAACATAAAAAACCATTAACCTTTCTAACTTGAGATCCCGCAAAATATACTTTATAAAGAAAAAGAACTAATAATAGAGAGCTTTATATAAAAATATCATTGTACGTGTGGCTGGGAATATATATATAGATTCTTTTTGTAAAAGCTTCATTGTAACCCAACTATCAAATCATTTTTTTCTTCATTGTTATCATCATCATCATCATCATCGGTTTGGACAATTCTTTATTTATTTTTTAAAACAAATTCTCAGTAAAAGCGTTGTTAATGTTATATAAATTCATAAAGCAAGCGTTTTCCCTTCAAGTAGAAAATTAAACTTCTCTGTATTAACATCTTTATAACTTGTGGACTCATTTAGTTACTATTAACTCCTATAGATTTAATCAATTTCTAGATTATAATTTGACATCAACTATCCTTATGTATTTAATAACAATCATTCGTAGTGTACAGAGAGGGATTCACAGAACAGAATCCCTTCAGAACACACACAATGGGATGGGTGGGGTGGATTTTTTTGCAATTTTTAACTCACGTGAGGTAGACCCCATGTGAGTGTTCTGTAATTCTTTTGTCAAGAATTAGTCTTTACATACAATATAATTCATTTAATAAACACTTTCTCAAGATCTCACATGCTAAGTATATATTAAGGGACCTATATAATAAGTCCTCGTTTGGTTTTACTAAAAGACAAATTTTTAATGGATTTTGATAAAGTTGATAAAATGAATGGTTGAGAAAATAATTGTGGATTTCATGAAATTTGAGGTTAAAAATGAATTTTAAAAAAGGGGAGCCAAATTGGGGATAGAAGTTATGAAGGGTCTCGAAATTGCTGTCACATCTATACTACTTAATTATATCTCCATTGGAAGGTACTCGAAATTTTTAAATGATGCAACTTAATTTACAAGTTAATTTAGAATAGACATTGCATGTATTTTCTCTCTATATATCATAATCATATTTTACATGTGCCAATACGTATACAATATATACATACAAAATTGATTTGACAGTGGAAGAATCTTCACTGAGGCAAATCATCCACCATATTTGATTGCAAAATCAGTGACTTTTGCTTGGATAGATATGAAGCTGAATTTAGAAGTAAAATGCAAATCATTTTAGAAAAGACACTTTAGGAGGCAAAAATGAAAAGGAAAAATGATGATTCTTAGCTTTATGGGGGAGCAATGGAGTGGCATTAGGCCCTACAATTTAAATAAATTAAATTAAACTAATTAATTAGCAACAAATTAAGTAGGGACTATTCCTCTTCAAGCATGGTTGGTTAAACTAATTAACTCAAAGATAAAATGTCTACACCACAAGCCTCCTCATATTTTAATTGTGGTTCTAATTATTTTTGAGTGTTGCTTTCATTATCACTTTGATTATGGATATTTGTCTACTAATGGTCCCTCAAATGGACCCCACTTTCCATCATTAGCAGCCTTTTTTTTGCTTTATAATTCTCCTATGGACCTATTTCCTTCATTAGAAGCTTGCTTTTTACTAATTTGATTCCCTAATAATTCTCAAGAAAATTATACTAGAAGACACTTTTAGTCACGTCTAATCTCACTAGATGCTCTGTAATCATGAAATTGTATGTTTAATATCACCTTGGCCATTCAATTTTTAAGTTTTTGCAAAAGAGAAAAATACGGTATCGTCTCACAAATTAGAAAATTAAACATAATATTTTTGTACAGAATAATTAGTAAATCAATCTTCTCAAGTTTGATCAAGAACACAAAGTATTTGGCTTAATTAGAATACTTTTTATCTTTTGTTGTTTTAATTTTCTCAAAAGGCATCAAAGGAAACAAGTTGCAGGCAATTTAATAGAGAAGTCAAAAAGAGTTTTTGAGAATTAAAAATTACTTTCAAATCCATTTTATTGAATTTTTTTTTTTTTTTTTAAAGTGCTTCTACTGAGAGGAGTTTATTTAAGAACTTGATCGAACATGATTTCCTCTTAAACCTCTTTCGAAAGAAAAAAGCTCTTTTACAAATGACTTTTTCAAACCCTAAGCCCCCATTTTGTATAGCTAAAAATTATTCTAATGTGATTTCCTCTTAAATCTCTTTCGAAAGAAAATGTTCTTTTAGAAATGAATTTTTCAAACACTAAGCCCCCATTTTGTAAAGCTAAAAATTATTCTAATGTGATTTCCTCTTAAACCTCTTCCGAAAGAAAAAGTTCTTTTACAAATGAATTTTTCAAACACTCAGCCCCCATTTGGTATAGCTAAAAATTATATTTTAGTGAATTTTGATGAAAATTGATAAAATGTGTTTCTGAAAACTTGATAAAAATTAAGTATTCCACGAAACCTGTGGTTTAAAATAAGTTTGAAAAAAAAATGACTTTTAGAAAATGAGAGTAAAATTAATAGGGTCTAATTACGAGAATTTCCTCTTAAAATTCTTCCACAGGAATAGAAATGTTGACAAACGGTCTCACAATTCTATCGAGGAAGGCATCGTCTTCGAAATAGAGGCCTTGACAAGTGTAGCATTTCTAAGATAAAACCATTAGCCTGTGTAATTGGACTTGACAACGTTGAAAGCCCATGGTCCAAGTTTAGTCACTAATTAATGTTAATTGAATAAATGACCAAGGACAAGAATCAAACAGCCATCGAAAACTTTCTTCTATTCACTAATGGTAAAAAATTCAACACGATAATCAAATTGCAAATGAGATTCAATGGTTGCAACTTTATTATCCTATAATTATTTGAGCTCTTATCTATGACCACGAATGACTAATGACATTCGCGTGAATTTTGATCTTTTATGATAAGAACTGATTCTTTTATTTCAATAATACTTCTATGATTGATTTTAAACGAAAAAATAAACTTGATAAAAAAAATAAATATAAAAATTCATGTTCGTGCTTATTATAGCAAACTTGGTCCGCTGTTTCTATGACATATCTTGAAATGAAGATTTTTATAGTTTCAATGTAACATGTTATATGTGTAATAAGTACGACTGAACGTGTAAAATTGATCTCGAACAGGGTTGTAAGTGATCTAATTTTTTTATGTTTACCTAACTACTTTAACATGTGTCTTATAACCCTGATTATTGGCTAGTTAACGTAAAGAAAACAAAAGAATAGCCTCAAATGTGTCCAAGTAACAATTATATAAATCATACTTGTCCTATTTATACGGCAGTGACTTAGCATGGCATGTGAAAACATGATATTCAATCTAGTACTCGTGATTAACGTTAATAAAAAGGTTGAACCCCAATCTTGAGGGCCCCCACCGTCCCGCCCCCAGAGTTTTGTGAGGGAGGTAGATCGCGGGATGTACCCCAGTAGGCTAGAGAACAATAGCTGCCTATACATTGCGCCTATAAGAAGTCAAATTCCATGTTTCAGGAATCATACCCCTACACTGCGATTGCCGGCAAAGTATGAGAAAACCTCACTCATATCCTTTGCACCACTAGACTATGTCTCGGAGGGCTCGTGATTAACGTTAATAACAATGATTAGTGATGGACTTTTGATATATTTAACAAAAACCCAAGAATATTATGNCAAGTTTGATCAAGAACACAAAGTATTTGGCTTAATTAGAATACTTTTTATCTTTTGTTGTTTTAATTTTCTCAAAAGGCATCGAAGGAAACAAGTTGCAGGCAATTTAATAGAGAAGTCAAAAATAGTTTTTGAGAATTAAAAATTAATTTTAAATCCATTTTATTGATTTTTTTATTTTTATTTTTTTTAAAAAGTGCTTCTACTGAGAGGAGTTTATTTAAGAATTTGATCGAACATGATTTCCTCTTAAACCTCTTCCGAAAGAAAAAAGTTCTTTTACAAATGAATTTTTCAAACCCTAAGCCCCCATTTTGTATAGCTAAAAATTATTCTAACGTGATTTCCTCTTAAATCTCTTTCGAACGAAAATGTTCTTTTAGAAATGAATTTTTCAAACACTAAGCCCCCATTTTGTAAAGCTAAAAATTATTCTAATGTGATTTTCTCTTAAACCTCTTCCGAAAGAAAAAGTTCTTTTACAAATGAATTTTTCAAACACTAAGCCCCCATTTGGTATAGCTAAAAATTATATTTTAGTGAATTTTGATGAAAATTGATAAAATGTGTCACTGAAAACTTAATAAAAATTAAGTATTCCACGAAACCTGTGGTTTAAAATAAGTTTGAAAAAAAAAATGACTTTTAGAAAATGAGAGTAAAATTAATAGGATCTAATTACGAGAGTTTCCTCTTAAAATTCTTCCACAGGAATAGAAATGTTGACAAACGGTCTCACAATTCTATCAAGGAAGGCATCGTCTTCGAAATTAAGGCCTTGACAAGTGTAGCATTTCTAAGATAAAACCATTAGCCTGTGTAATTGGACTTGACAACGTTGAAAGCCCATGGTCCAAGTTTAGTCACTAATTAATGTTAATTGAATAAATGACCAAGGACAAGAATCAAACAGCCATCGAAAACTTTCTTCTATTCACTAATGGTAAAAAAGTCAGCACGATAATCAAATTGTAAATGAGATTCAATGGTTGCAATTATCCTATAATTATTTGAGCTCTTATCTATGACCACGAATGACTAATGACATTCGCATGAATTTTGATCTTTTATGATAAGAATTGATTCTTCTATTTCAATAATACTTCTATGATTGATTTTAAACGAAAAAATAAACTTGATAAAAAAAATAAATATAAAAATTCATGTTCGTGCTTATTATAGCAAACTTGGTCCGCTGTCTCTATGACATATCTTGAAATGAAGATTTTTATAGTTTCAATGTAACATGTTATATGTGTAATAAGTACGACTGAACGTGTAAAATTGATCTCGAACAGGGTTGTAAGTGATCTAATTTTTTTATGTTTACCTAACTACTTTAACATGTGTCTTATAACCCTGATTATTGGCTAGTTAACGTAAAGAAAACAAAAGAATAGCCTCAAATGTGTCCAAGTAACAATTATATAAATCATACTTGTCCTATTTATACGGCAGTGACTTAGCATGGCATGTGAAAACATGATATTCAATCTAGTACTCGTGATTAACGTTAATAAAAAGGTTGAACCCCAATCTTGAGGGCCCCCACCGTCCCCCTCCTAGAGTTTTGTGAGGGAGGTAGATCGCGGGATGTGGCCCAGTAGGCTAGAGAACAATAGCTGCCTATACATTGCGCCTATAAGAAGTCAAATTCCATGTTTCAGGAATCATACCCCTACACTGCGATTGCCGGCAAAGTATGAGAAAATCTCACTCATATTCTTTGCACCACTAGACTATGCCTCGGAGGGCTCGTGATTAACGTTAATAACAATGATTAGTGATGGACTTTTGATATATTTAACAAAAACCCAAGAATATTATGTCCTGTCACGTATGATAATATCCTCTATTCTAAAAGTCAAAGCGTGGATAAAGTGCTCCGTCTTGAGGTCTAGGCGTGCGAAAAGATGGTCAACTCATTTGTTGATTGCCTAAAGTGAACTTAGACGTGTGTTTATATGTTTTTCGATTTTCTTGAATAAATGGACTTAATTATTAGTGTGGATCTGGAAACTAAAATCTAAAATGAAAACTACACAAACAAATACAAAATGCAGGAAAATATGCTAAAAAAAAAAAAATTAATTTCATTTTTCACCCTTTTTTTTTGTGTTGAAAATTTGAACCTTAAGAGTGAAGACTCTCCTGACTATTCAAATGAAAAAATAATAGTATTTTGCAATTTTAGATTTTTGGTATGCATTGTTTTATTCATTTAAAAATTTTAGAATAATAAAAAAATAATATTAAAAATAAGAAAATATTTTTTTTAAATATATGCTCATAAAAATTGAAGTTTGACTACTTGACCTAGTCTTCTTGTAACATTGTATGCTTGTTAGAATGCTGTTAATTCCTCATCTTATTTGAAATATGAAGTATAAAAATGTAAAATGAGTATGATTGAATGTTTAGTTCAAAGTAATAGGCAATATTAAATAAGAAAATAAAATTAAATGTCTTTATATTTAATTTCATTTAATACTACTTATTCAACAGGTAAAATAATAGAATATTCAAACATCACAATCCTAACAATGGGAAGAAGACAAAAAAATATGAAAGATGTGATAAACTTTGAGAAATAAAATGCAGCATATTTAAGAATGAAACATCATTCCTCTATTATGACATAAGAAATTAAATATGTATAACGTGTCAAACATATATAACTTGTGTGACATAAGATTTGATGTCAAGACGCTATTTCTAGAAGGAAAATTACAAGTAAAAATCAATGAAATCAAAATATAGAATGACATCATTAGATTATAATATTTCCTTGTTAAGTTCCATTATCCTATAAATTATTAACTAAGTCTACTAATTTTCCGGCTTTCAACTACGTTATGTAAGTGAGATGTGCCACAATATGCCCCCAGGGCACATATCCAAGTGGTAAAAGGGAAGGGTGGAGAAATCCAACTTTACTTGAGACTACTGTGTCAAGGATTCGAATCCTGAAATATGGATTTGACTTTTGGGTAAGTGCAAGTGTACAAGCAGCCCTCCACCCTGTACCCTTGGAGGCATAACCTGTGATTTACCTCCCTCACGACACTCCAGGGTAGGGGTGGTGGAGGACCCTTAAGGTTAGGGTTTAACCTTTTTTTTTTTTTTTTTTTTTTTTTTGCCCCAAAATAATTTTGAAATAGTGATTTGATGTAGAATGTATGGTTAAAAAAAGTGGAAAAGTTTGGATTTGTGTGTAATATTATTTTATTGAAAAATGTGTAGTTAAAAATAAGAGAAAGAAAAATATATTTTAAAAATAATGATGATCAAACAAGGGCTTGATGTAAAATTTTGCATAGCTTGATTGATTGTAATGCCACTAGTTCATGTATCTTTCACAAATCGATGTCAACTTTTAAAGTCGAGGAGGATTGAATTTGGTTCCAACTTCCAACTGGGTGGTAGCTGAACCAGCGTTTTCTCATGTCCCACTGCCTGCCTTTTCTTGAAATCTATACACATCGTTTTTTTCTAAATCATTTTCAGACTTTCAATTCAAATAATGAGAAACTGCTTATGCGATTAGTGATATTGATGAGGTGATTGACAGGGTAAAATAACGCGTACGTATGTAGCCATATGATTTTTCACCGACAAATAATATTCATCGAATCTCAGCCTACATTAAGAGCCTCATAACAGTGTGCTAGGTTTCTTTATTTTTTAAGCGGGCCATTACTTGAACAAAGACAAGTGGAATTAGCTTATCTTATATATTTGAATTTCCACACACACACACACGCATTATTATTATTATTATTATTATTATTATTATTATTATTATTATTATTATTATTATTATTTTCCCTTGAGTTGATTGTGTCTAATCCTTTAAATTAGTTTCTGTATTATACCTATAAAGTTAGGCTAAATCAGTATATCACGCCCTTTAATATAAATCTTGGAAATTTTCAAAAAGTTTTAATAATTGAAAATGAAAGAATAAAGAGAAATTTGGAAAAAAAAAATAATGTTTTCAATTTGATTTTTAAGAGAATTTGTGATTAAAAAGTGCGTAAAAATTGGGTTTACATGCAATTTATTTTTTGTGTAAATTTGTGATTGAAAATTAATATGAGAGATAAATAGTTTTAATTTATAATTATTAAAATTTTCAAAATGTGTAAATAATCACATAAATATATGTAATTAAAATAAAACAAAAAGAGTCTGATTGATTCATTTTTGCCAATTCGATATTTTTTTATTTCAAATTTCAAATTAAAGTACTTTAAATTAACTACTAAATTCTCTTGACAAAAGATACATTGGCCTAAGAGTCTTCCATATTTTCGAAAAATTCAGGCATCATTCTTGAATTTACCACAATATTTTATTTGTGTTCATGTGCAAGACAAATAAATGTTAGTTTTTTACATTAAAATCCACTAGTCAATAGTCAATATGTTTGTGAATGAAATTGAGTTATATAATACAGTTTTATAAATAAATAAAAAAAGAAAAAAATTAATTGATTCATTTAAATTAAGGAACTGCTTCGAGCTCAATTAGCTTATACTTAAAAAATGATATAAATATTAACACAACAAAACTCTAATGTATTCATATATTATTAGGAAAATGCTCCTCTACCAGACCTCTAAGAGGCCTGGTAGAGGTCGCCTCTCTTATTTCTCTCACCTCGACGTGGGCTCCGACACCCAAAAAAAAAATCCGACCATACCGATGTGAGGGGTCGGTAAAACCTCAGTAAGTGTTGGGCATGTACGCCCAGCACGACTGATATTATTAATTGTAATGTCAGACTTTTTGTTCACCAAGCTAATGAATTTAGATAAAATTATCAATTAAATTATAAATCAAACAATTGAATTATATATATTTGATCAATTTGTAGTTTTGACTTGGTCAAACAAATCTTTGTTCAATCTCCAAAAATATTGATAAATTGAATCTACAAACTAGCTTTTTGGCATTATCCACAAAACCTCAGTGGAGGAATGTGACGTGACCACACACTTCATACAAGTGGACATTAAAACGCGTTCAACGCCTTAATTTTTGTTATACTTATTCTTCCTAGCCATTTGGATTTTTTTATCCTATTTAATTATTTTGTAGGAAAAAACCTAATAAAAATTAGTTATGAGCATAACTCGTAAATTAGCGTAATCTTATCGACTTTTTCCAACTTTTACAAATGGACCCCATTCAAGCGAATATGAAATAATCATCATTTATGTCACAATACGTCTGATTGCGAGAGAAAAGAAATTAGACAAGCCTGAATTTTTTCTAGTAATATGTATTAAATGTATACAAAAAATATATATACAAGCACCGATGACATAATATATCAATTAATTAAAAAAAATTTAAAATTTTTGGACCTATCAAATATTAATTCATCAATTAATTTGTGTGACTAGTTGCTTAGACCCCATTTGACAGTCATTTTCTGTTAAGAATGGATTTTTTTTTTTTTTTTTGAGTAGTTAAAAAGTTGTAAAAATTTTGGATTCACGTGAAAAATATTTTATGGTGAGAATTTTATGATTAAAATGAGTATAAAAAAATATATTTTGAGAAAATGATTGCCATGGGCTATATAAAATATCATTTCTCTCTCTAGTTATATATAAATAAATAAAAGAACGAAAAAGATAAAAGGTTTCTATCTGTAGGAATACAGAGAAGGAAATATAGCATTAGGATCTTCAAACTTTGACAAGTGTTGCACCTTTGGTCCTTATTCTTCAAAATAGAGAATTTGTATCCTTGATCTTTTATTTTATAAGCAATTAAGTTCTTAAGCTAAAATTTTATTAAAAAGACTATTTGACCTATATTTTCAAATGGAAAAGAAATTAATTAAAAAAAAGTATAATAGAAAAAAAATTCTTCGTTTTTACTGAACTCGCATTGAAGTCATTGGCGATGAGTGATAATAGTTCTAGTTGTTTGGACATGAGGTGGGTTCAAGTGAGTGGAGTAGAGAATATGAAGAATTTAGTATTTATTTTTTATTTTATTTTCTATCTATGTAAAGAGGAGTAATACTATATTTTCATTAAAATTTATCTGTTTAATTGAATAATAGTACATTTGCTTCACTGGAGCTAACCTAGACGAGGGTAAAATTGTCCGATGGAGTTCTAACTACTAAAATAAAAGCTTGGGTACTAAAATCTGTAGTGTTACGTTTTGAATATTAGGGAGCGAATTGAAAGACCAATAAAAGTTTGGGGACAATATGTGTATTTCCCTAAAAGTAAGAAACTAACAAGGAGAAAGAAACGGTCTTGTTCCCGACAAAGCTTAACCACCCATTTTGGTCAATATATTTAACTGCCAAACCGTCCATTTCATTATCTTCATATTTCTATTCTACCCAACACCCGTTTCCCAAATATCTCTCTCTACGATCAAAGCAAAAATTTCAGGCGAAAACAACCATGCCGGCGACGACCGATGGTCAAGGTTCCTTCCTCAACCGCATAAGCATCCGCCGCAACCAGGTGGTAGCTATGGAAAATCACGATCAAGAACTCGAAGACCTTGAACTCTTCCAAAAGCATGTTGCTGACCGATTCTCCTACATTTATTCCACCTCCTCCGCCGTCGCATCCACAACCGCTAGTAACGGAACAGATCCTTCCTCGGCAGCCAGTGATTCCCCTAGTGCAGCCCTGGAGAGTTTCACCCCGCCACTCCTTTCAATCTCGTGGTTCCGAAATCTTCTTGATACTTATCTCTGCTGCGAGGCTGAATTCAAGGCTGTTTTGGTAATGGGTCGTGACCCGACCCAGTTTACGAAGACTCCGCTCGACAAACTCATCCCTGACCTCCTTGATCGCTCTGTGAAGGCGCTTGATATTTGTAACGCCGTCACACACGGCATTGAGCTGGTCCGACACTGGCAGAAGCTGGCCGAGATTGCCGTCACAGCGTTGCAGCAGAATCCCATCGGCGAAGGCCAGGTCCGGCGCGCCAAAAAGGCCCTCACCGCCCTTCTCAGTTCAATGGTGCTTGATGACAAAGAGAATTTAAATACCAGTAACCACGGCAAGTCAACAGAACGAACTTGGTCATTCGGCCGTCGTGGCGGCGGCGGCTCTGTAAATAGCAACAAGGACAGGTCCACTGGAAACTTCCGGTCTTTATCCTCGTCGGTGGCGAAACAATGGTCCGCCGCCAAACAGATTCAGGCCATGTCATCCAATCTCGCTGCGCCACGTGGTGGGGAGTCAACAGGTCTGGCCATGCCGGTTTACATCATGAGCACGGTTTTAGTATTTGTGATGTGGGCTTTGGTGGCAGCAATTCCATGCCAAGAGAGGACCGGGCTTTTGACCCATTTTGTTGTTCCAAAGCAATTGGGCTGGGCCCAGCCTATGATTGGGCTTCAAGAGAAAATTGGAGAGGAGTGGAAGAAGAAGGAGAAGAAAGGGAATTCTGGATTGCTTGAAGAGTTGCAAAAGATGGAAAAAGTGTCTCAATCCCTAGTCGATTTTGCCGACTCGTTCCAATTTCCATTGGAGGAGGAGAAGTCGGCCGAGGTGGCAATGCAGGTCGAGGAGCTAGCCGAGATCTGCCGTAAAATGGAAGAAGGGCTCATGCCGCTACAACAACAGGTTAGAGAGGTGTTTCATAGGATTGTGAGGAGTAGGGCTGAAGTTCTTGATCTTCTTGATCAAGTTGGCAAATTATCCACCCCAGTTCCATATTGATGCACATTTCAATTTTACATTAGTTTGTTTATACTTTTTTTCTTTTTTTTTTGGGTCATGGAGATCTATTGTTATGAATTTGTATTTATTTATTTTTCTACTTTTTTTTCCTAATGGATTCCCGGGGAAAAAAAATAAAAAAACCATTTTGAGAGATTTTTTTCCGTTATAAAAGGGTCATAATTTAGAGATTAAAGGGCGATTAAGTCATTTTGCCCTTTTTTTATGTAATCTTGTTGGTGTATCTGTTGAGGCAACAGATGTTTTAATTCAAATGTTATGTATAATAAAATTGCAATTTTTTGTTCTTTAATTATTTTTTATATTTGTTGACTGAAGTTTATGAACATGTTAAGCATATAGAGAACATGCAGCAAGCACACTTTCTATTTGACACGCTTGTAACTAGTTGGGCAATAGGGACATATATAATTTCATTTTACTTAAATTAGGTCGAATTACCAATAGGTGGAGGGCATGAGAGTCAAGATTCGATGTCCAATCAATTAATTCTTGACATTTCATCAATAATTAACATCTTATTTTAAATTTATCCTCATTAACTTTATCACTAACCCACTAAATTGATGATGTGTCATGAATTAATCGAATGGATAACAAATCTCAACTCAGGACATAATCATCGTCCCAACCTACCTTACCCTCTACATGCAAATATTTTGGTGATTGGTGAAATTATAGACGTGGATTTAATGATATTTTCTTTGCAATTATGATGATTTGTTGACATCATATTTATTTAGGTGTATTTCAAATCAATCGCGCTACATATATATTGTGGTTGAAATTAATGTTTACACTTTACCACGTGGCTATATCTATATCATTGATTTTGATTACAACCATCACATCACAGTTTTATTTATTTATTTTTCAAATTGGGGGAATGTTAAGGAAGGTGTGAAGTAAAATGCAAATTTAGCATTATTCAAATAAGTAGCTGTAGACATTTTGACAAGCATTATTGTAGAGTAATTTTGATTGTCAATACTTGCCAATAGGGGTGTCAAAAAGCCCGAGCCGGCCAGCTCGTGGCTCGGAGCAACCGAGTCGAGGCTCAAGTCGAGTCCCATTTTGGGGACACGGGCCGAGCCTGAGCCGGGCCGTGAGCCTTTAACTAAAAAAATGGCATAAAAGACGGCCAAAAAAAAAATTGGGCCGGTCCGACTCTGCTCAGAAATGCTCGAGCCGAAATTATTTGGCTGAGCAAAAACTCGAGCTCATAAAAAAGCTCGACCATTTTAATCAAGCTGAAAGTTTTAGGCTTAAGCTCGGCTCGTTCACATTCCTACTTGCCAACAAGTTCATATGCCAGACATTTTGATAAGCACTTTACAAATTTATGATGATGCCTTACATGAATTTTCACACACACGTCAATTTTGCATTGAAAGAGAATAAATTAATTTTAGCAATGTGATTTGTGGCAGATTATGATTTTGATACATAAATTTCAATTCTGGGATCAAAAGCAAATTAATTAACCATATTTGATTAAAATTTTTATTTAAGTCTAAGTCTACTTTGTTTGAGAACAAACATATGTTCAACTTTGGGAGTATTTGATAAGTGTATAAAATACATCTATCTAGATCTTTAAATATGATTAATTATCTTTAATTTTGATGACATATGACTTAATTTATTGTTAATTTTGTTCGTTAGGTAAAACTCAAGAAAAAATTGGGTGGATTGGAAGAAAGAAAAGAAAAATAGACGAAAATGAAAGAAATTCAAGGTGCAGGGACCAAAGTATAACTATTTAATAGTTGATTCAGATCGTAAAATGGAGATTGACGATCACATATGATCAATTGGATGCAATTCGAGGTCAAATGAGTGAAATATAATTGAAGTATTTTCGCAAATTAATTTTCAGCCAAAAAAGTTATAATCCAAATTTCCAGCCACAAATTGATACCCACTTTTTGGGTAGTAAATGTTTGAATTGAAAATTTTCCATTTTCAAGAAAATTTGTAGCCCTTTTCATTATCTTTTCAACACATTTTGAATCACCTAACTTGGATATCGGAAGAGAAAGTAATAACCAAAATACTAAAATCTTTGCAGAGACACACAATACATTAAATTTCATGACCCGAAAGCCATTTTGGCTCAACGCTACATACATGGTAGTTATGCCTTTATGTGCATACAGGTTATTTTTCCAGATAAATCAGTAATTTTCTTTTGGAATTCAAACTCTTCGAGCCTACATTGAATGCGATTTTGATCTATTCTCTGGCTCTTATAAATTTAAAATAAGGGCTTCACATAGGGAGAATTCTCTCTTGCCTCTTCATACACAATATATCATCAAATTCACCTAACATAAGAGGTCAATTCTTGATTAATTTTGGGGAAAATTGCAACAGAAGCCCCAAATCTTTCAAACATTAGCAGACTTTTTTCAAATCTTTGATTTGTTGCAACCGTCACCCCTAACATTTCCAAACGTTGCATGTGAGGCCCTTTTTAATGGTTTTCATCCAAAATTCCGTTAGTTGACCAAAAAAATTATTTTGACCACATTTCAACAATTTTTAGAGGGACAAAATGGCAACTTTGCATTAAAATCAAAAATTAAAAAATAAAAGTGGTCTTCTTCTTCCCCAACCCACCCACACGCCCAACGCAGACTGCACCAAATTCTCTACTTCTCGATTGGAACTCTTCTCCACATTCTCGGACTTCAAACAGATGAAAACTCAAGATCAAGGAACCCAATTCCCAATCACCATTAAAAAGCCCACAGTCCTACCAATTGAACCCTCATCGGAAGCAGACTCGCTCTTCCAAATCTTAATCCACCACCACAACATTTTTCAACATATGGAGTCATCCCTTCAACTCAACAAAATATCCCTCATCCCTACCTTGATTCAGCGGACACTCCTTCAGTTAAAACACCATTCAAAAATTATGCTTGCGTTTTTCAAATATTCACAACCCTACAGCCTTTAACCAATTTGACTGCCTCTTTTACCGCCTTCACTGAAAATTTCCAAGAAGTACAACTAGTGTTCGATCGGAATTTGGTTATGATTCAGCAAGTTAATGAGAATTCCAGTTGAAAAATCATTGGAATATGGTGAAAATATGGGTTTAATACCGGAAAGTCATTTCGATTTATTCAAATCTTTCAGCTAATTTAATGTGTTTAATTGAGCGGTGGCGGTGGTTCTAGGTGCGGTTAAGATAGGCAGATGATGGTTGGCGCTGGGTGGGTGGGATTTTGGTTTAGCGTTGGGGGTGGTTTTGGGTGGCGTGGGGTAGGAGATGTTTCAGGTGTGGGTGGGTGGGTTGGTGCAGAAGAAGACCACTTTTATTTTTTAATTTTTGATTTTAATGCAAAGTTATCATTTTGCCCCTCTAAAAATTGTTAAAATGTGGTCAAAATAATTTTTTTGGTCAATTAACGAAATTTTAGATGAAAATCGTCAAAAATGGCCTCACATGCAACGTTTGAAAATGTTAGGGGGACGGTTGCAACAAATCAAAGATTTGGGAAAAGTCTGCTAATGTTTCAAAGGTTTGGGGCTTCTGCTGTAATTTTCCCTTAATTTTGCATACACATTACATTATTTAAATGCTTGATCACCAATTAAATAATTAGTTACTTATTGTGGTGTTGGGAGACTCATAATAAATTTAGAATGCAACAAAAATTTAATATATGTGCAATAGATGTTAGAAATAAAATTTATCACGTATGCATTTATATTGATAATCAGAAATTTAATGCATTCTAGTTATTCGAATATGGGCTAAAAATAAATTTGGGCCGTGATAAAAATAGAGTTAATTTACCTTGAAAAAGAGAGTTAAATATATTAGTTTTATCGATTGTCAAAAATGCAGGAATACGATTAAAATACATAATTGAGAATTGAAACATATAGAAATAGACGGATTCGAATTCCAATACAATTATCCATAAATTGATAAAAACTAAACTTTTGTAGCTTAGATTAATTTAGATTGAATCAAATCGTAGTCTCTCTTGTATCACACAATTCGAATTCCATAAAAAACCAGTAAACTTGAATTGATGAAATTTATTTTCCGTGGGACAATAACTCTCATCTCACTTAATCTAATACTTGTCAATGTTCTCATATGTTTGTGAAATTTTATCGAACAAGTTTTTGTCGCTGTTATTGGGGAATAAAGTATTTAATTTGAATTTACTAGTTTATATAGTATTTAAATTTTATTTTACCTTTTTAGGCTATTATTTACACACCTAATTTCTTTTGTTTAATTTTAGGAGTGTACGCTAGATAAGCCTTACTATTTCTAGAGTAACCTAGAGTCAAGCTTGCCTAGCTTTTCTCTCTCTCTCAAAAAGCAACATTTGCTACCAAAAACTCTAAAGTATTTGATGGTAGGCTTTTTCTCATTCTAAATTTCATTAGGTATCTTATCGGTCAAAGGTCTAAGATAAACTCAGTTCACTGTATAACAAGCGGTGTTAATTGCTTTATCCCAGAAACACATTGTTAGACCCTTACTATAAAGCATGGCTTTAGCCATTTCTTAAAGCATCCTATTCTTTCTCTCGACTAGTTCATTTTTTGAGACGTGATCGGTGAAGAGAACTATTGATGAATTCCTTCTTCCAAATAAAGGATTTGAGGCTAGAGTTTTCAAACTCTCTTTCGTTATCACTCCTAATTCAGGTTATGGTAAAATCCTTCTCATTCTTAGGTTTCTTACACAATGATCTAATAAGATCATAAACTTGTGATTTTTCTCTTTATAATTCAATCCATGTGAACCTAGCGTTGTCATCTACCACGAAAAGGATATAACGTCTACTACCTAGACCCTCAATTCTGGATGGTCCCATTAAATCCGTATGGAATAATTCCAAGGGCCTATCTGTCAAGATGTTAGAAGTTTTTTCATGATTAACTCTATTGTTTACCTTCTTGACATGTTCTACATATAGTATTATAAATCTTATCAAGTTTAGGTAGACCACCCACAAGTTCCTTCTTAGAAAACATAGACAAACTCTTATAGTTCATATAACCTGGTCTTTGATGCCAAAGTTTAGTCACTTCAATCTTATCACATATAATCGGAAGTTGGTGCAACTCCATAACAATTGTCAAAAGTTCTATTTCCTCCCATAACTATGTTGTAATTAGCATCATATACAATGCACTTTTCTGGACAAACTAACCTCAAAATCAATATCACATATTTAACTCATGCTAAGCAAGTTAGACTTTAAACCTTCCACATATAGTACATCAGAGATATTAGGAAAGCCAGATATATGAATGGTACATTTACCAAGGATAGATGCAGTAGTACCATCTCTAAAGGTAATAGTTCCGCCTTTCAATTATCAAAAGTTGAAAACAATACTTTATTTTTAGACATATGCCTAGAAAATGTACTAGCAAGATACCACATAGAATTACTTTTAGCTAAAGCAGCATATGCAATTTGACGGTTCAATTGTTTATCGCAATCTACAAGATCATTCTTCTTAACCCAGACATCCTGAAAAGCAGAATTAATCCTAGTCAACTATGTCATCATTTCGATCAAGTGACTAAGGAAGTTAACCTTGCTAAAGATATCCTAACTTCTACTCATATTTTAAAGTTTGTGACATCTAGGCCTTATGTGCCCAAATTCACCATAACTATGACGCGTAGGGATAAACATAGATCCAAAACTACATGTTGTTGATGTTGGTCTTTGGGTTAGTAGGTCCTACTTTTTCTAATAAGCCTCTTCCTTACGATACCCTTGTTCTTGGGCTCAGGATTTTCATCATTTCTAGGTTGGTTGATTCTTGGAACAAAAGTGGTCTTGGAAGTACTAGTAGTATAATGACCAGTCTAATTATATCATAGA
This sequence comes from Olea europaea var. sylvestris, assembly GCF_002742605.1. Lineage (NCBI taxonomy): Eukaryota > Viridiplantae > Streptophyta > Magnoliopsida > Lamiales > Oleaceae > Olea > Olea europaea. The sequence continues at coordinate 3,792,895 of NC_036244.1, read as the reverse complement.
CCTCTCCTATTCCCAACAAGCTTGTTCATCCCTAAAAAACTATCAACTTTCTGAAAACCATTCAAGAGGAAATGGAGTTGAGTATTGGATTTCTCAAGGTCACTTTTTAGGGTTTTAACCTTAACCTCTAAGCTCTTATTGACTAATCTTAACCCACTAAAGCTTTTGGTAGACTCCTGAAGGTCAGATATAAGTCTCTCTCTCTCTCTCAAGTCCATTAACCTTCTTAAAGATGGCTCTATTGATCTTTTTCACTTTAAGACTTTCGTGGAATACTTGTTCATAAGCCTCATGAATATCTTACTCATCTTCGAATTCTACTTGAGTATCCTCACCACGATCTAAGTTCTCGACCTTTTTTACTATCCTTCTCTAAATCACTTAACTATAGTGAAGGCCATATAATTTCTATCATCCTTATTGCTAAAGGAATTACTATGGTCACTAGAATTGGACTCATCATCAGTAAATGATACGGCCATTACCTTGCTTTTCCCTTAATTAAGTTCTTATAACAAGGGCATTCATTCCTATAGAGGATAAATATTTTATCCAAATGAATTCACATGCAAACCTAACCTATGTAGAATTACAGTGATTTGTTATTTGCAAAAAATAAATAATGTCAATAATTAATTATGGAGAAAAACTCCTTGCGGAATCAAAAAATTTCGAGCCCAAACCAGTAAAATGTACTATAGTTAAATTGACTTTCAGTATAGTCCAGATTGAACTAACTCCCAGTACTCTATGATCCTAAACACCAAAGCACTCCTGGACTACGTGTTCCTGCTCCTAACCTTTGCAATCATCTCTCTTCTCTAGATCACCGAGAACTACTCGTTCTCCTTCAACCAGGACTCCAGTTACCTTTCTTGATCTTATAAAATCTGATAGATGTTTAGGAAATGGTGGTTTGATATTTTGAGAACTGAGATTTTGAGTTTTTCAATGTGTGGTTGATAGATCTCAATGTAAGGAATTGATGTAAGATCTCCATCAAATGAATTCTAAAAAGAATATAATGATCACCACGCTATGGACAAAAGTATAACTTGGGTATATATATTAGGAGGTGTTTGGGTTGTTTAGGACTCAAAAAACTATTTACAACGTGTTCTAGGGTTTTTCCCAAAAAAAAAGCTAGCGCTCAAGCGAAATCCCAATGCCAAGCGAGAGTTGGGCCAACACTCAAGTGAAACACTAGCGTTAGGAGAGTGCCAGGCTAACTTTTTTGGGCACTCAAGCATGATCTTGATGTTGAGGGAGCATTAATGTGACGATTCTATCTCGTTGTTGCATACTCAAATCCAAAGACTCCTAAACAACCTCTTCATTGACTCAATGACTTTTGAAACTCCTTTATAACCTTGATTTTGTTTAAACAATTGCCAATTATAATAAACCTAACAACCCCTTATCGAAACTTACATAAATCAGTCAAACTCACATGACAAGGCCTTAGCCGAAGTGAGGGAATAAGAGGTGACAAGTGCAGGTCACTCCCTGTCGAGACTTGCATGAAATGGTCAAATTGTCTAACGAGACCTTAGTCGAACCAAGAGAAGAAGAGCTGGCTCGTGCAGGTTATCCTTGTCGAGATTTACAAAAAAATTGTTAACTTGCTTGATGAAAGTCAAGAAAGAAGAGGTGGCTCGTTCAGGTGAAAATTAATTAAATAGTGGACAAAAAATAATTAAATAAAAATTTGAAGGTTTTAGGATAGAGAATGGAGCTTGCTCTAAGCTCATGGTTAATATGTCCATGACTTCTTTCTTTTAAGGTTTTGTGTCATGAGTCCGGAAATAATGATCAATGATTGGAGGATAGAGACGAAGATGTGCAGGTATTTACTGGGTGGGGGTGGGGGGGAGAGAGAGAGAGAGTTTTTTAGAAATAAAATAAATAAATAAAAATTTGAAGGTTTTAGGATAGAGAAGTTGACTTTTCAAATTGGGATTTAGGATGGAATTTAGGTTATTTTCTAAGGCTATTTTAATCCAAATTTTGTAAATAATAATCACTTAATCCAAAGCTAGAAAACAATGCCATATATAAAAATGTAGAACGTAAAGTTGACATTTTCTCTATTTTTCTTTTTAGGTAATCTCTCGCATATTTGCCCTCGATAGTTTTCGAATATGAAAAGAGATCAAAGGAGGCACTTCTTTAGCCATAACTTCATACTGTCTTGTATAGTGGACTTTAGGTTTGACCCCTTAAGTTTTACGCCTCAAGACAACATTCTTCTCAATTTCAGTCCGACAAGTCCTAACAACTGATACACACGCATACTTATGAGTAGGATGTTAAAACAATACATACATATGATCATACCATTAGCGCAAAAAATAGATCATACATCTAATATTGAGGGTGTTTGGTAGGAATTTTTATGTGAAAATGCATTTTTGAATAGTAAATTGATGGGAAATGTGTGGTTGAAAAATAAGAAAAAGTTTTTGATTTACGTGCAATATTATTTTAATAAAGAATGTGTGGTTGAAAAGAAGAGAGAGAAAAATATATTTTGATAAAAATGGGTGCCAAACATTGTTGACGATATTATCGTATCATATGGATAGAAGAGCATTTTTGGTGTATGAAACCTTATCTTGCGCTGGTAATAGTCCATATTTGATAAAGATGCTTTGAGAATGAATTTTTCGAAAATTATTTTTAAGAATGTTAGAATGTGTTATTAATCGAAATTACGTCCAAATTTCTATTTACGGGCTTAGACTTTTCTTTAGTGATGGTTCGAGTCAAGTTTAGCGGAAGAAAATTAAGAAATTGTTGACCAATTCCCATTCCTGTAAATGCCTATTTTGCTGACCTAATAGCTAGAGATGTACTACTTCCACTGTTTGCATACTCCGCAGTCTTATCTGACATTTGACAAGAAAATAAAAATTTCAAAAATTGTTACATATATCCAAATTCTGCCATTTATTGTCACACTGTCCAAATTTTCATTATTTTGCTCAAACTCGTTGTTACGTTTAGAGCTTTTCTAGGACAAATTTTTTAGAGGGAAAAATATGTTTTTGGAAAATGTGTAATTAAGAAGTAAAAGAAAAAAAAATTATGAATTTCATAAAATGTCTAATTGAAAAATCGTTTGTAGAAAATTTATGTTTTCAAAATTCTCTTCAAAATAATCTCTTAATGAATTGTTATGGTCAAGTTTTATCTTCTTATCACTTTTTCAACATATTTTATTCAGATTTAGTAACGTTATCTAATGATCATCAGGAACTCTAGATGATTATTATCGGACATATCATGATCATTATTAATGATAGATAATATTACTCATTTAAATAACATTACTCTTGATAATTTCTTATAACTGACCCTATAAAAAAAAAATTTAAAAAAAAAATTGCAATAGTACTTTAATATCCCATTAAGCACGACACTAATTAATTAATTTGCCAATGTTAGGTGGGTAAGTTAAATAAAAACCCATTGCGAGGGCCTGCTGAGTCATTTATCGTACTTATAATTTAGGCTTAGGTTTATCTAATTTCATTTTCTAGTAATTATTATAAACTAAAATTAAATATATGGATAGTGAGATGCTTCACCATCCATACAATTAATTATTAACTTTCGCACAGTCCCTCATGGGGTGGCCGAGTTGACGAACTAGGTGGGCGCAGAGGTCTTTGATCACGAGTTTGATTCCTCATATCAACATTTTCTCGATCAAATCTGTCGCATCGAGCTTGCTTAATGTGGTCACCTGGTTGACGGAGTTTGCAGACTATTGCGTCAACTCGAGAGTTTACCCAGTACGCATTAATGGGGTAGCGGCTGCGGATTCCCGTGTCACAAAAAAAAAATTTATTAACTTCCGCATGATCATATTGTAGCGTAAGCTCATAATCAAATAAATGAATTCCTTAATTTTTCCAATAATCATCTTTTAGACCCTTAATTTGGCATGTTGGTTTTGGGTTCGGACAGTGAGATCGTGTTCTATGTTTTATTTTTCTGGACAAAATACTATTATTATTTTTTAGTTATTTTCTTATTTCGTTTTCTTTTTGGGTGAGTACTTCATTTTATTTTTTCATTTTCTTATAACATGGAGAACATTTTAATTGGCGGGGTGGCCAGTTTAGTGGTATTCCTAGAAACACGTGCGAGTGATGCTAATGCTATTCTTTATTAGTAGGAAAAAACTAAGATCTTTTTAAAATTATTGCAATAACACGGCAGCACTTAACCCATAAAGGCTGAACGTACCACTGGTAAGAGTACAGGTGGAGGAGAATAAAAAAGTTGGAGGGTTGGGAATTGAGGAGTAACTTCAAAAATAAAGGGTATTGTTGTTTGTACAGTCCCCCCCTGTGAGTGGGGTTGGTGATTATTTTAAGGCTAATTATATTACTACTACAAATTTTAATTACTACACCACATTATAATTACATCACAATTAAAATATATTTTTAATAAATACATCACAATAAATTTACAATTATACTTCTAATTTAATAAAATAAAGAATTGAAAAAAGAGCATAATATAATATTGTAATGTACTTATCACCAATATTAATCCTTATTTTCTCAACCTTTTCCCTCATTTATTTCACGACAATTGAAAACAGAAGATCGGTGAAAAACAAAATGCCATAATAAATTGAATGTATGTCACAAATAATTAATATGTCTGAAAGAATCCTTTGAAGTTGTCAGTAATTTGTTTATGTTACCATTTTTATTCGAAATATGAATTTTAATGGATTCACAATTTCATTTTTTAATCTTGGAAGTCTACTTTGGAAACACTTTTAAGTGAAAATTAAGAAATTTTATCGACAACAACCTTTTAATTTCTTAATAATTCAACACATTTAAACCCAACTTGAGGAAGCATTTATGACATATTTTTGATAAATTGGACATGTTTCATAGTTGAATTAATAGACATAAATTTTATATTCGATTTATTCACACTTGATCGGTAGTAAAATATTGCGTATAATCGTATATATTGAAGTCGTCATCTTTTCCTAACATTTAGGACAAATAAGATTGAATTATGAGAAGTTATGAAAGAAATAATAATAAATTTAACCCTGAGGAGTAGCTCAACGGTCAGGCTTTGGGTTTGCTATCCAATAGTCAATAATTCGAGTCTCCTCAAGGCCATAGAGGTGAGTACCCGACTGTAAATTTCAAGACTCTGTTAAATTAGTTGAAATGCACGTGAGTTGGCCCAAACACTCATGGACATAAAAAAAATTAAATTTATTACGATCATATAAAAAATACAATATAACAATAAAATTTTATTGTTGATTAAGAACAACTTACGAAAATTCATATACTCCATCGACAAAAATCCACGTAAGCTAACACACCTACATATACACAAATTCATTTATGGTTTATCTATACACATGGAATTCATGATAATGAGTGGTGCAGCCTGTGTATGTCCCACATGATGAATGTACGCAATTCATGAAATTATGGTGAGTATATATACGCGTAAATTCATAAGCCCATTTAACAATTAAATATCATAATCTTACATATTTGTTTTAAAATTATAACAAATTTGTTTAACTTAACCAAAAAAATAAAATAAGTAAATAATCATATTCTTCATTTTCAAACTTGAAAAATAATTCATTTACCGCAAGAGAAAAAAATTATCTTGTCACCGTGGAAGAAAGCAAAAGCTGCTGGAAAAATTATGAACAAGGAGATGTTGAGAAAAAGGAAGAAAGAAATTATGCTTTATATTTGTGGTGTAATAATAATTTATTTAATTAGAAAATATATTAAAATTCTAATTGTGTAATTTTACTTAAGGATGTTTTAATAAATAAGAAAATTGTGGTGCACTTAGTAAAATTCATAGTGATAATATAATTACCCATAGATAATTCCGAAACGATTATAGGAAAGAGAAATTCTCAACCGTGCGACGACTCAGTCCCAGATCCTCAACCACGGCTCCGCTCCTCCTCATCAATTATAGATTTTAAATTTATTTATTTTGCTGAATTAAATGGATTTATAATTCATTTTGGGTTTGGATCAAGGAATGCGTTTAAAATCGCCAACAGTAGTACTGGAAGTCTCCTTTATGGATGAGGTATCTATATGTATGCATTTGATTGTCAATTGAAATTCAACTTTTTATGGCTTAATTTTTTTCTTTTAAATTACCTATTGAAATTGAATTTCTTTTTTTTAGTTATTAGGGCTTTTGTGATTGTTGAAATTCTATACTGAACAAGTCTCCTTGTCATGAGTTGTGTTTTGAATTTTGAATTTTTCTCCAAGAGTAACTGTATTAAATTGTGTTAATTAAGTTTAGGTTAGTAGATTAATGTAGTTTGGTCCATTGAACTACTTATTGACGGATCGATATATTTTATGTTAGTTTTTCTAATCAAGGAGCTAAGAACTTCCCTCCAAGCAAACGAACTGGTTCAGTCGTAGCGACAGCGTCAGTGACAACAGCAAAGACGCTTCCAGCCTGATAGGAAGCGAAGCCCTCGTTGAAAGGTTGCTTCTTGGGTTAAATAGCTCATCTTTCTCTAACCAATGAAGCGAAGGATTTTACATGGGCCTTCCAAAAACAGAAAGATCAGATCCCACCAGATTGGATGTGACGAAGGAAGTGCTTAATCACTAGTCACGCTAATTGTGAACAATTAACTTCATTTACTATGCACACCACAACAATCCAGTAGCTATGTTACAATCAAGGGAATTTCAAAAAGTTTTCAGTAAAAATTAGAGGAGATTAAAAAGTTCGATTATATATGTAAAGAACCCGAAAAGAATAGTGGAATCTACTATCCCCTTGCCCCACTCCCACATTGACGTAGGGGGTGTCAAAATGAGTGGGTTGAACTGATCCGCCTTCAACTATGCACTTTGCATATTTGAATGAGCTCTATCTTCAAAATTTGAAAATCTAACCCATCTATGCAGACTCGCTAATATTGCAGAACAGGCAGGTCTAACTCATCATTCTTTCCATTTTTTAAAGAATTTAAAGTGAATTAGAATAAGTCACTGAAAAAAAAAAAAGAAAAATAAAATAATAACATTGTTTAAGCTACGAGAGAATGTGAGAAAATGAATGAGAAATAAGTATTCAGGGCAACTCCATTGCTAACACGATTGCACTATTTTGGTGTAAAATGGTGCAAAGTGAATAGTGTTGCACCATATTCATTACACCATTTTTTACATCAAATGGCTCAATGTCCGTTTTGCCCTTATTTTTCATTTTTCAAAGATAATGGTTAAGAATATTTGTGTCATTTTTGTTCTATGATGATGATGATGATGATAATAATTAACTACAATATTAATTATATTATTAAAGTTTATTATTTTTAATAATATAATCAATAATAATTAACGTAATTGTTAATTTAACGTAAAGTTTAATTCGTTAAGTTTACGTTTAAAGTTTAATTTAAAGTAAAGTTTATATTATTAAAGTTTATTTTTTTGTAAATTTAACATAATTATTTATCATAAATTAATAATATAATCAACTATTTTTGTCAATTTAACATAATATATAAAACACGTGAATAATTTAGTAATTAATATATTTGTTAATTTAACGAAGTTATGATTTGATAATTTATATAGTTAAAAAATAAATAAATAATTTTTTTAAATAAATACATTGACAAAAATCAAAAGAATGAATAAAGTAATAAATCAATGTTTTTTGGTGTAAGTTTTTGTGTAATGATTGGAGAAGAATTTTAGTTTGATGCAAAATTTAATGTAAAATGGTGCAAATTTTGGTGTAGCGTTGGAGATGGCCTCATAGCTGAAAAAGGCGCCACTTTATAGAAGGGGGAGAAAACACCCCTCATATTGGAACTTAGAAAGAAAGAGTTGATAGGTAAAGAACCCAAAGAGAGTTCAACGTGTTCTTTTATTTACTTTTGGCTTCTAATTTTTTTAAAAAAGATGCTACACGTACATTAGTTTGTACATAAGGGTGTCCATAACGGTCACTCGACGCCTCGGCATTGGTCGAGACGCCTGCCATGCCCGGGCCCACAAGCGCCTCGGCCAAAGTCGAGGCGCCGAGTGTCCATTATGGACACCCTTATGTATAAGCTAATGTACAACAAAAATTATTCTTTTTTTAATAATCCAACCAACTAGGTCGGCAATTATGGGTATTGGGCTAGAGTCTAGACAATCAAGACGAAACAAGTTCGTCATTATGGTGGACCAATCCATGAACCAATCTTAAAGAGAATCGTCGGATTTCCAGCTTGTTTTTTAAGTGAATATTAGGAGTACATCCAACTTTATAATAGAAAATGAAGTTATGATTTGATAATTTATATAGTTAAAATTTTTTTTTTTAAATAAATACATTGACAAAAATCAAAAGAATGAATAAATTAATAAATTACTGTTTTTTGGTGTAAGCTTTTGTGTAATCATTGGAGAAGAATTTTAGTTTGATACAAAATTTAATGTAAAATCGTGCAAATTTTGGTGCAGCGTTGGAGATGGCCTCATAGCTGAAAAAGGTGCCACTTTATAGAAGGGGGAGAAAACACCCCTCATATTGGAACTTAGAAAGAAAGAGTTGATAGGTAAAGAACCCAAAGAGAGTTCAACGTGTTCCTTTATTTACTTTTGGCTTCTAATTTTTTTAAGAAAGATGCTACATGTACATTAGTTTGTACATAAGGGTGTCCATAATGGACACTCGATGCCTCGACATTGGTCGAGACGCCTGCCATGCCCGGGCCCACAGGCGCCTCAGCCAAAGTCGAGGTGGCGAGTGTCCATTATGGACACACTTATGTATAAGCTAATGTACAACAAGAATTGCCCCCAGGGGGCACATCTCCAAGTGGTAAAAGAGGAGGTTGGAGAAATCCAGCTTTACTTGAGGCTGCTGCGTCAAGGGTTTAAATCCTGAAATATGGATTGGGCTCTTGGGTAAGTGCAAGTGTACAAGCAGTCTTCCACCCTATACCCTTGGAGGCATAACCTGCGATTTACCTCCTTCACGATGCTCCAGGACAGGAGTGATGGGGGACCCTTGAGGATAGGGTTTAACCTTTTAATGTACAACAAGAATTATTCTTTTTTTAATAATCCAACCAACTAGATCGGCAATTATGGGTATTGGGCTAGAGTCTAGACAATCAAGACGAAACAAGTTCGTCATTATGGTGGACCAATCCACGAACCAATCTTAAAGAGAATCGTCGGATTTCCAGCTTGTTTTTTAAGTGAATATTAGGAGTACATCCAACTTTATAATAGAAAATGGAATTTTACTCCCGTTAGATAAATTTTGATAAATAATGTCCATCGTGTTGAAATCATTGATTTTTTCTTATAATATTTTTGAATTAGATTTCAACTAAAAGAATGGAATCTTGATTTTTAATTTGTTCCAGTATTTCAAAGAGAGTGATGGAAAATTATTTTTTTATTTTAAGAGTGCTTTAAGATTGTTAAAAATGTGTTTGGTTTGTCATTTTAAAAAATTATTTCTCAAAACAGAAAACTAGAAGATTTTGAAAAATTATTTCTATTGTGGACTGTGGTATACTTAATAAAGAGACAGGGAGTTCATAGACCTCATTATGTAAATTTAGTTAAAGTTATTTAAGTAAATAAGAAAATTGTGATTTGCTTAATGAATTTTGTAGTTGTAATATAATTACCCTTATTTTAATTGTGGACCCCACTCCTTGTATGTGTGTGTGTGTACTGTGAACTATGATGTGAACAATGCTGTATCCATAGTATGATTCAGAAATAAAATTATTTGTATAATTTTTGTTGACAACTTCGTTGACAATTCATGTATTGTCAAGATTTGTGTTGTTGACTTAAAAAACAATATTTAAAATGAATGGTATAAATTCCTACCAATTCATAGTTGTCAACAAAATTGTCAATCATGATTGTACATGTAGTATATCTCGCAACTTCAGGACATAAATTTTGGGGCCGTACATGTTGTATTTTTCTTTGATCGGCGCTATTTTTTGTTTTAGTTTTCAAATATTTAAAAAAATCAATATTTTCAATATGACCATCGATTTTTTGATCTTTCTGTGTTAATTGCCAATATTAGTAGAGATGATATCCGGTTTAGGTAGCAAGAAGTTCTTTAATTCATGTCCAATGCATCACAACTTCATTAGACAATGAATTAGTGTTCGATGCCAACCAAACTAGTGATATTTCTTCTAAAGCCGAATATTATTATTTGGATTGTATAGAACATTACTTGCACATAGGACTATTAAGCATGTTCTAACATGACAATTCGGGTTCAAATTTGTAAGCGAAATGTTCTAAACCTCTTTATACCGATTTGATCAAGTTCAATGAATTTTTTTAGAACTCTCGAAGTATTGAAACTCAATATTATTTCTCAATATTTAATTGACATGTATTAAATAAGTAGGACTTACTCTCTAAACATAAATAAATAATGTACATACATGTTAAATAACGACAATAATTAATAAATTTCCATATTTTATAAATACTACAATTTTCTTGAATCGAACCAAGCCTATTGATCCTCAAACTCCACTCCCTTTTCACCCCCCATGTCCCCAAACGCACATCACGGGGAAATCACCCTTTATATCGTGTAATAAAAACAATCAAAAAGGCTACATACAATTCTACAAAGAAAGGGGCCCTTAAGATGTAACGTCTAAGCCCCTTTTGAATACGTTGATTATTCTTAATTTGATCAAGTCAATTTTATGGTCTTCTTTTCCCGTGTTTGCCAAGGCAAAGACATTACTCCATCCCCTCCCACCCAACCTAAGCCACCTACCGGCCCCGCCCCGCCCCACGCCACCGCCTCTCACTTTCTTTCATTATTCTACTTCTATATATATGCAAGTGTTCTATATATCTACCATCATTTCAAAGTAGTTTCTTTATTATATTTCTTAAACCTCTTGAATTTCTAATCAATTCCTCTTAGCCAATCTGAAATGGCAAAGGTGAAATTTCCTTCTCTTTCTCTGCTTATATTTTTTTCTTTGATTATTCGTGTTCTTGTTTTACACACACTAGTTATTATCTATGTGACACATCTTGAAAATTTACATGTGCATATCTTTTTTATTATTTGATTTGCCTGTCGAGTGTCAATTTCGTATTGATATACGAGGCCCTCCATTTTACTTCTTAATACTCATCACCCACAAACTTTCTTTTAATTCATGTTACACACCCCATATTAGATAAAACCGAACCATTTAAATTTTAATCCGGTCAAAATTTTCATAAAAACAAGAAAAAAATAATAGAATCTGGGTTTTGAGCTTTTCTTCTCACATTTTGATGGCCTTTTTTATTTCTTGCTGCAGAAACTAGTCAGAAAACGTGCAAAAATTCTACCTTTTGCAACATTCAGAAAACGTTGCGAAAGAAACGTTGCAAAAGGCATCTTTTGCAACCTTTTTTTGAACGTTGCAAAAAGTAGTCTTTTCGCAACATTTTCTAAATGTTTCAAAAAGTCTACCCTTTGGCAACGTTTAGAAAACGATGCAAAAGGTACCTTTCGCAACGTTTATTTTAAAAATATTCTCAAAACTCAATTACATTAACTATTTATAACATTCACTTATTAAAATATTGCAATAGACCTCTTTAGAAACATTTAACCACCGAATGTTGTCTTTTATGTGTTGCAAATGATCATTTCTGGTGTAGTGGATGAGTCCGGAAATAATGATCAATGATTGGAGGATAGAGAAGAAAATGTGCAGGTATTGACTGAGAGAGAGAGAGAGTTTGAGAAATTAAAAAATATATAAAAACAGAAATAAAAATTTGAAGGTTTTAGGATAGATAAGTTGACTTTTCAAATTGGGATTTAGGATGGAATTTAGGTTATTTTCTAAGGCTATTTTAATCCAAATTTTGTAAATTATAATCACTTAATCCAAAGCTAGAAAACAATGCCATATTTAAAAATGTACAACGTTTTTTTGAACGTTGCAAAAAGGTACATTTTCTCGCATCTTTGTCCTAGATGGTTCTGGAATATGAAAAGAGATCAAATGAGGCACTTCTTTAGCCATAACTTCACAATGTCTTGTATCGTGGACTTTAAGTTTGGCCCCTTAAGTTTTACGCCTCAAGACAACGTTATTCTCAATCTTAGTCTGACAAGTCCTAACAACTAATACACATGCATACTTATGAGTAGGATGTTAAACAATACATACATATGATCATACCATTAGTGCAAAAAATAGATCATACGTTTAATATTGTTGACGTTATTGTTGTGTCGTATGGAGAGAACATTTTTGGTGTGTGACACCTTATCTTGCTTTGGTAATCGTCCATATTTGAAAAAGATATTTTAAAAATGAATTTTGCGAAAATTAATTTTTTGAAGAATGTGTTATTAATAACATAAAAAAAATAAAAAAGGTTAAACCCCAACCTTGAGAGTCTCCACCGCCCCATCTCTGAAGTATCGTGAGGGAGATAAATCGCGAGATGTGCTCCAACAGATTAGGGAACAAGAGTTTGTCCGTACACTGATACCTACAAAGAGTCCAATTTCATATCTTGGGGATCGAACATTCACATTGTGGCTGCGAGTAAGGCTGAAACTACCTCACTCTTATCTTTTGCATCACTGGATTATGTCGAGAGACTAGAATGTGCTATTAAACTCCCATTTGACCCTCATTCTCATTCCTTTTCTCTCTCTTATTTTCAATCACACAATCTTACATAAAATAATATTACACACAAATCAAAATTTTTTTATTCTTTTTCAACCACACATTTTTAAAAAAAACACTATTTCAACTATTAAAATTTGAAAAGAATGGGGCCCAAATGAGGGCTAATAGAATTTACGTCCAAAGGTCTATTTACAGGTTTAGTGCTTGTTTGAGCCCCATTTTTCGGAGAAGAATGAATTTTTGAATAGTGTATTGATGGAAATGTGTGATTAAAAAATAAAGAAAAATTTTGAATTTGCGTGTAATATTATTTTATTGAATAATGTGTGATTGACATGATGTCAAAATATTGTTGAAAAATAAATTTTTCCAAAAGAATGGGGCTCAAACAAGGGCTTAGCTCCCTTTTGATCCCTATCTTTACCCAAAATTGTATTTTTCCCATCACATCAATGTAAGACCTACACATTATTCTATGTTTTGATTTGAATTCAAAAGGCATAAAATTCCAATTTCACCCATGGTATCTCGGCTGAGTGGTTTTGGGATGGAAAGTCAGTGGGCAAGGGCAAGGGGAAATGTTGGAAAAGAAGAAGTCTTGGTCTTTGAGTAAAATCATGTGGGCTGGGAGGCAAATAATGAGCAATGGTCCAAAAATTCATTATTGTGATAAATTAATTAGGACCAAACAGCCCTTTAGACTTTTCCTTAGTGATGGTTCGAGTCAAGTTTAGCGGAAGAAAATTAAGAAATTGTTGAACAAATCCCCTCCCTATAAATGCCTATTTTGCTGACTTAATAGCTAGAGATGTACTACTTCCACTGTTTGCATAGTCCACAGTCTTATCTGACTGTTGACAAGAAAATAAAAACTTCAAAAATTGTTGTTACATATATCCAAATTCTGTCATATTATTGTCACACTGTCCAAATTTTCACTATTTTGCTCAAACTCGTTGTTACGTTTAGAGCTTTTCTAGGACAAATTTGTTAGAGAGAAAAATATTTTTTTTGAAAAATATGTAATTAAGAAGTAAAAGAATTTTTTTTTTTTTTTTATGAATTTTGTAAAATGTTTGATTGTAAAACCGTTTGTAGAAAATTTATGTTTTAAAAATTCTCTTCAAAATAATCTCTTAATGAATTGTTACGGTCAAGTTTTATCTTCTTGTCACTTTTTCAACATATTTTATTCAGATTGAGTAACGTTATCTAATGATCATTAGGAACTCTAGATGATTATTATCGGACATATCATGATCATTACTGATGATAGATAATATTACTCATTTAAATATCATTACTCTCGATAATTTCTTATAACTGACCCAATAAAAATAAATTTTTAAAAAAAAAATTGCAATAGTACTTTAATATCCCATTAAGCACGACACTAATTAATTAATTCGCCAATGTTAGGTGGGTAAGTTAAATAAAAACCCATTGGGAAGGCCTGCTGAGTCATTTTTCTACTTATAATTTAGGCTTAAGTTTATCTAATTTCATTTTCTAGTCATTATTATAAACTAAAATTAAATATATGGATACTGAGATGCTTCCCCATCCATACAATTAATTATTAACTTTCGAACAGCCTCTCATGGAGTGGCCGAATTGATGGAATAGGTGAATGCGGAGGTTTTTGGTCTCTAGTTTAATTCCCGCTATCAACAATTTATTGGTCGAACATGTCGCACCAAATTTGCCTAACACGGTTTACTTGGTTGACATGATTTGCAGGCTATTGCGTTAGCCCGAGGGTTTACCCAATGCACACTAATAAGGTAGCGACTGCGTATTCCTCAGTCACAAAAAAAAAAAAGAAAAAAAAAGGATTTATTATCTTTCGCACGATCATATTGTAGCATAAGCTCATAATCAAATAAATAAATTCCTTAATTTTTCCCATAATCATCTTTTAGACCCTTAATTTGGCATATTGGTTTTGGGTTAGGACAATGAGATCGTGTTCTATGTTTTATTTTTCTGGACAAAATACTATTATGTTTTTTAGTTGTTTTCTTATTTCGTTTTCTTTTTGGGTGAGTACTTCATTTTATTTTTTCATTTTCTTATAACATGGAGAACATTTTAATTGGCGGGGTGGCCAGTTTAGTGGTATTCCAAGAAACACGTGTGAGTGATGCTATTCTTTATTAGTAGGAAAAAACTAAGATCTTTTTAAAATTATTGCAATAACACGGCAGCAGTTAACCCATAAAGGCTGAACGTACCACCGGTAAGAGTACAGGTCGAGGAGAATCAAAAAGTTGGAGGATTGGGAATTGAGGAGTAACTTTAGAAATAAAGGATACTGCTGTTTGTACAGTCCATGTAAGACCGCACAATTACAGCCATTTCTTGTGAGTGGGGTCCGTAATTATTTTAATCATGAACCCTACTCCTTGTGTGTGTGCATACTGTGAACTATGATGTGAACAATGTTGTATCCATAGTATGATTCAGAAATAAAATTATTTGTATAATTTTTGTTGACAACTTCGTTGACAATTCATGTATTGTCAAGATTTGTGTTGTTGATTTAAAAAATATATTTAAAATAAACGGTGTAAATTCCTACCAACTCATAGTTGTCAACAATCTTTCATAAAATAATATTACACGTAAATCGAAAACTTTTCATTCTTTTCAACCACTCATTTTTCAAAAAAAATTATTCCCCCCATTTTCATTTCTAAAAAATGGGGGCCAAACGATTAAAAGAAATCAATATTTTAAATACGGCCCTTGATTTTTTTTTTATCTATTTGTGTAAATTGCCCATATTAATAGAGATGATGACCGGTTTAGGTAGCAAGAAGTTCTTTCATTCATGACCGATGCATACAACTCCACTAGACAATGAATTAGTGTTTGATGCCAATTAAACTAGTGATATTTCTTCTAAAGCCGGATATTATTATACGGATAAAAAATGCTTCTTGTACACTAGAGTGTACACCCCTCTCACATAAGAGGAAACCCACATTGATTAAAAAATTCATGGATCCCCTCTCATGTGAGGGGGCTGTACACTAGAGTATAATACTCTAGTGTAAATGTAGCATCTTTCTATACGGATTGTATAGAACATTACTTGCACATGGGACTATTAAGCATGTTCTAACATGACAATTCGGGTTCAAATTTGTGAGCGAAATGTTCTAAACCTCTTTATACTGATTTGATCGAGTTCAATGAATTTTTCAACAACTCTCGAAGTATTAAAACTCAGTATTATTTTCCAATATTTAATTGACGTGCATTAAATAAGTAGGACTTACTCTCTAAACATAAATAAATAATGTACATACATGTTAAATAATGACAAAAATTAATAAATTTCCATATTTTATAAATACTACAATTTTCTTGAATCGACCCAAGCCTATTAATCCTCAAACTCCACTCCCTTTTCACCCCCCATGTCCCCAAACGCACATCATGGGGAAATCACCCTTTATATCGTGTAATAAAAACAGTCAACAAGGCTACATAAAATTCTACATATAAAGGGGCCCTTTAGATGTAACGTCTAAGCTCCCTCTGTTGATTACTCTTAATTTGAGCAAGTCAATTTTATGGTCTTCCTTTCCCGTGTTTGCCAAGGCAAAGACATTACTCCATCCCCTCCCACCCAACCTAAGCCACCTACCGGCCCCGCCCCGCCCCACGCCACCGCCTCTCACTTTCTTTCATTATTCTATTTCTATATATATACAAGTGTTCTCTATCTCTACCATCATTTCAAAGTAGTTTCTTTATTATATTTCTTAAACCTCTTTAATTTCTAATCAATTCCTCTTAGCCAATCTGAAATGGCACAGGTGAAATTTCCTTCTCTTTCTCTGCTTATATTTTTTTATTTGATTATTCTTGCTCTTGTTTTACACATACCAGTTATTATCTATGTGACGTATCTTGAAAATTTACATGTGCATATCTTTTCGATTATTCGACTTGCCGGTCGAGTGTCAATTTCATATTGATCTACGAGGCTCTGTGTTTAACTTCTTGATCACTCATTGCCCACAAACTTTCTTTAATTCATGTTACACACCCCATATTAGACAAAACTGAGCCATTTAAATTTTAATCCGGTCAAAATTTTCATAAAAACCAGAATCTGGGTTTTGAGCTTTTTCTTCTCTGATTATAAATTCTTCACATTTTGGTGGCCTTTTTTATTTCTTGCTGCAGAAACTAGTCATAAAAGTAGACGTACATGATGAGAAGGAGAAACGGAAGGCCATGAAAGCAGTTTCTCGCCTTGGAGGTCAGTAGTAAATACGAGAAAAAGTTAAAATTTTGTCCGTTATAGTGCCCATTCAATGTGTCAGTCGAATGATCATAATCGTCTCTGCTAATTTGTTCTCATATAGGGATCGAATCTCTGGCTATAGACATGAAGGAGAAGAAATTAACAGTAGTTGGAGGTGTTGATCCAGTTCATGTTGTGTGCAAATTGAGAAAATCATGGTACGCAGAAATTCTAACGGTTGGTCCAGCAAAAGAACCTGAAAAGAAAAAAGAAGAAGGAAAGAAGGATGATGCCAAGAAAGGTGATGATAAAAAGAAGGATGAAGAAAAACAAATTGCAGAACTTCTCAAGCTTTACAAGAATTACAATCCTTATTGCACACAGTACTACCATGTTTACAG
This sequence comes from Olea europaea var. sylvestris, assembly GCF_002742605.1. Lineage (NCBI taxonomy): Eukaryota > Viridiplantae > Streptophyta > Magnoliopsida > Lamiales > Oleaceae > Olea > Olea europaea. The sequence continues at coordinate 3,775,515 of NC_036244.1, read as the reverse complement.
TGCAGAGGAGGATCCAAATTCTTGTGTTATTATTTGATTATGTAATGTGGAATTGCAGAGGAGAAGAAGGAGAGACGATAGAAGAATTTTATCGTTGAATTTAGATGAATTTTCTGATTTTCAAGAACCCTATTTACATAAAAGATATAGTATTATAGAGAATGAATAAATCTTGGGTCTTTCTGAAAAAAATTTCTGTTCTATTTGGGAGAAAGTTGACAAATCGTTTATTATTCTAAATTAAATAATGTATTCTTCGCAGTGGTGGCAACGAGCTGCCTCACGAGCCTAAGCTAGAGGTTCAATTCGGATCTGCAAGAATTGAGACTCGGGCTTTTGGCTCGCGAGTAGACTCGAGCTCAGGTCGCCTTCCGAATGGATAGAGGACTTGGACTTTCTTTGTATAAATTAGAACTATTACATTGGTATAAATGAGACCAATTAAACCTTGACTAAGATGAAGATAGCTCATTATAGTGTCGTTTTCTAGTTTCAACCACAAAAAGTGCTACCATTCTGCTATTCTTCAAAACAAGTTGTCGGGTTACCTTTATATTCTACTCAATATTGACATATTGAACCCAACTTTTAATCCTACTCGATAACTTCTTGTTGGAGTTACCTTCGTTCTACCTTGACACTAGGGTTTATCGACTCGAATCAAGGACTTTATTCTTTTGAGAATAGAAGGGACAATTATAGAACTAGTACACCCTTCATTAGCTACCAATATTTTTTGGCTGACCAATTAGGTAGCTAATTTATTAATTATATCTCTCTTTATTAATTTTTTCTCCTTTTGATCCTTTATATATACTTTATTAAAATCCGAAGTCAATTCCTAGTACAGTTGATTTTCAATCTTTGAACAATTCAATGAATAAGTCCTCTATGCATGGGTTACCCTAGAATTTAATGGAGTCTAGAAATTTAGTAATGCATCGCTTTTAAGTTAACTCATTTTCCAGTACAATTGATTTTCAATCTTTGAACAATTCAATGAATAAGTCCTCTATGCATGGGTTACCCTAGAATTTAATGGAGTCTAGAAATTTAGTAATGCATCGCTTTTAAGTTAACTCATTTTCCAGTACAATTGATTTTCAATCTTTGAACAATTCAATGAATAAGTCCTCTAGCATGGGTTACCCTAGAGTTTAATTGAGTCTAGAAATTTAGTAATGCTTCGCTTTTAAGATAACTCAATTTGAATGCTTGACATGTTACAAGTCATATGGATGTACGAGTGACCGTCTCCTACTTTCAACACTCTTTGATTGGGCCACCCCTCGTCTTCTATCTTTCAGAGTTTAGTCAAGTCTAAAAATTTAGTAGTGTCTTGCTTTCATGTAATTCAATTTGAATGTTTGTCAATATTATACAAGTCATATTGACTCTCGTTTGGAGTTTTGACTTTAAAGGTGCGATGCGAAGTAATTAATTATATTAAAATTCTAATAATGTTTTCCATCAGCATTATTTCCACGACAATAGCAACGTAAAATTTGGTTTATTTGTTTTTAAGAGAATGTTCAACTTCTTGAGATACACTGGCCCCATTGTAATAAATCGAATATTAGGCCCTTTTTGGTAAATTGTAGATAATTTGGATGAGATTAGATATAAGGGCCTGTTTGGTACTGATTATAAGAATTGATTTTCTGATCATTAGTTTGAAACGTGGATTTCGCCTATGAGTGAAAAGGTCAAAAATCACTATTGACTATAGTAAATAACGATCAAAAAATTAATTTTTTAACTTGAAAAATCATAACCAAACGGGGCTAAATTAGCTTTTTGACGTTCACGATCGTGGATCCCATAGTCTAGAGAATTAATAATAGTATTTAATATCATCATAGACAGTGAGTCCTCTCATTCTTTTTCTGATGCCTTGAAAATTCTATTAGAGAAGTGGGCCACTCATATAGACAAATAATACACGGCATTACTCGTAGATATTTCATTCAATGTATGAAAATATGATTAGAGAAACGTGTGAAATGTTTACTTCTTATGTTATTCAATCATATCAAAGAATCCGTTTACGTTTCAAAAACGTTTAGCCAAGTTTGAGTTTACAACGTGAAACTCGAGTGAAATCTTAAAATTAAACTCTATAACACTTCATAACAGATAGGAATTATAGTACTTGATCATTTTAAGTAATCGAGTAATCTTGAATAAACTTTTTATGATTATTCTAAAATAAGCTAAACAATTTAAAGGCTTAATAGCTTAGTTGGACTTGAAAATTTATTCATTGAACAAGTTCATGTGCGAGTCACATTCTTTAAAACTCAATTTTTTCAAATTCATTTTCAATCATACATTCATTCAATAAAATTATTTTGTTCGTAGATCAAAAAGTTTTTTTTTTCTATTTTTAAAATCACATTTGAAAAATTACTTGTTACAAAACTAAAAAAAAAAAAAAACGATTGAAACAGGGACTGAAGTAAATAATTGGACTGGATTGGATTGATGGTACCAATGAAAATGATTGCCAGGTACCAAGTCTTTGGATTGAGAGGTGCTTCACGTACAGGTACAAGCGGTGCGTGGGGGGTTTTTTGTAGTTTTTTATATAGGTGGGTCCCATGGAGAGCCACTTGGTAGGGATGAAAAGAGAACCCCTCGTAACCCAACAATAGTCCTTTGGCTTTATATAGATTCTAGACGGAACCTTTGAAATATTCAGAAAAAAACTTTGAGGTAGGTGAAAAAGATTTTTGCTAGTGCGATGCTCAATATCAATCACATCGCTGTTATGTTTGATTGACAAAGAAATACAAGTCTTGGAGATGATATTCTATATAACAAGATTAATCTCATACTCATGGTGGACTTGATATATTTTGCCCACTAGTGATGTGGCAAGATATGATCTTGCCATCTTATCAGTGGCGTCTAAAATATTGGTGAGATGAAAAAAATCACATCTTGTAACCTCATCAATGGATAAGATATCTACTGCCCAGATCAATCATCTTCTATATAATGCACATGTAGGTCATTCTTTTCTATGCTGTTGATATATTTTCTATTTTAATTCAAATGATAGAAACTTCATTTAACTACGAGTGATATATATTAGACGTAGACCTATGTGAAGATAACTTCACTTTTGAAACACTTTAGTAGTGCTCTGACACGTAATCTTGAACCACATTATAGACAACGAAAAAAAAATTTGAATTTGTATATGTTTTTATGTTAGTTGTTATGCCTTATCCGACGAGACTCCAAATGTCAACTACGTGACAATTAGCTAGAAAATCAATTCAAATTTGCACTTCACATCACTATCCTATATGACATAACCAAGGGTATTGAACATGAGTAGTCGAAGTGATGCTCACCTTAGCCGAAGCATCATGTAGAGGCCTCCCCTCCTTAATCAAGATGAGGTGCCACGACTTGCAGCTGAGTAAATTTCGAGTGACTAGCCTTTCAATATGAGAAGTTATCTTCTTCCTTCGTCTCTTCCAAGATATCTTTCGTACAGGATCTTATATTAACTGACATATATGACATCTTTGAAGCAAGCGTCTTTCAATTAATTTATCATCTCACTTTTTAGATATTAGACCTAGACTATATGGTGGTTACTTTTCAGAATCATTTAATGCCCTTGAACCTAGGACTGCAAAAGTGGCACTTAAGAGGATATGCATCAATGTTGAAGATGAGATCACATGTTCTTTTATTCAATGATAATCACTTCACCGTTTTTACCATAAAAGTTCACATTTAGTGTTATTTGAAGATAATAAAATTATACACTCTCAATAATATTATTGCTCATTTTTGTTTTGTTTTCTATTTGCAACCCAAATCTTTAGGCCTAGACAAAACTCTCAAACTGAAACGGAACGAACTTGACCCGACCCGGCCCGAACCAAATCGAGCTATTTTTCTTAAGTTAAATACATGCACAAGCATATAACTCGATAGCTAACGAGGTCGGTTTGATTCTCGATTATAAATCTAGAATCGAAGAATTAAATAATAGTCGAATCTTCATAGTTTTTTAATTTATTTACTTTAAGTAAGCCAAATTATTCTTTTTTTCTAAATAAATTTGCTATCTAATTAATTTAGCTCAAACTTAAAAATATGATTTGCTTATTTTTAATTTTCAATTCAAGCCCAAATTAATCAAATTGACCTAAATTTTATCAAAATTCATTATTCTATCGTAGACTTGTTTCTACCGTTCTAAAGAATTCGAATTAAAGCTCAACTGCGCCTATCTTAATTATAGGGAGTTCGCTAAATTCTTCTTTCTGTGATTTTAACAATCAAATCTATAAGAAAAAAATCAGCAAAAAGAGATTAAAAAAAAAAGATACATAAGATTAGACTACACTATTTTGTAAGAGCAAAAGATTAAATATATCATTAGTTAAATTAATGAAACTTTGTATTGAATAGAACTGAATCGAATGGTTTCATAATTAAATTTGGACACGATAATTCCAATTACTAAGAGGGTGTTTGGTGAGAATTAAAATTAGATTTTTTAATAAATTGTAATAGAAGTTTTTGAAATGTGTGGTTATAAAATGGCAAAACCCATGAAAAATGTGGTTAATATTGATTGTTTGACTTTAATTTAGATTAAAATCATATTTAATTCAAACCAAACAGGCTCTAAGTACCAGAAAATTTCGAGTCTGGTTCGGTTCCAAATAACTGAATCGAACCTGATCATGTCTAGCTGTACAATTTCCGTACACATATTCGTGACTCACATCTTCCATACACACTAAAAAATGAATAAGGTGATTGGCTTAACCCTCAGAGTGCATGTGACCTCTTCCCTCATCATTGAAAAAAGTTATGTGCTTCTAATGGTTTGTCCAAATATATAAAAGCCTTACCTTAGGTTATGAATGGAACCAAAATCTACAGACCACGTCATTCACCGAAATCCAAGGTTAACATTAGGATTATTCTATAATGTGTCGTAATATACTAACATATTAAAGTTGGCTTGTAGTAGCGAATGCTTATACTAATTCATAATGTTAGACTTTAGGTATGACTCGAATTTTGTATTGAAAATAATTTAAATTTTTAATTGAAATGCACATTAAAAGGAACTCTTCGAAATGCTTTCAGAATCCTATTCAAAATTTATTTGATAAATTTTATTTGGAGTTCTATTGAGAGTTAGAATTTGTATTAGACTTGAAAAGATCAAGATAAGAAAATTTTTGGGCATTTTATTTCATATATAATTCTACTTCTAGAGTTTAGATTGTTCCCTATATATATTTGGTTCTTCTCTACAATTTAGTTAAATTGTTTAACTTCATTTTTAAGTTAGACCAATTATAAACACAAAATCTTCATATTCTTTCTCTATATTATAATAAAGTGTCAATTCTCTGTAAATTATTTTATTCTTGTGATCAAGTACTTCATACTATGACTTAATCTCTTATTTTTGCCAACAATTGGTACAAGAACTTTTCCGCTTTCAACAAAGTGGTCTTAGATCTGGTCTGAATTTTATCACACATACATATATAAAATATGTGTGTGTCCATATCCTATGATTCATTTTTTTCTATTTCTGTGTCATTCTTATTCTAAACAGCTAATGGTACATAAATAAATTATAGGGAAAAAAAGTAAGGGAGTTACTATCCATCCATACGGCAAACTACTAACTTATATATTGTATATAAGCATTCATGTTCTCTTACATACCATAAGAAGTCTTATCTTACCCACTTTAAAGAGAACCTTAAGTAAGGTTCTCACATTTGAAGAGAACAGTGATAAGTCTATCCTGCTAAATTAGTAAGTGGATAATCTCATCCCATCCACTATGGGTAGGAGAACAATTTCTTGTATATAAGATGACAATCTAAATTATAACAAATCCTAGTTCTTGTACGATTGAAATGTATATATGTACTGCTAATGATATGGATGTTTGTTGTCTCAATTATTCTTTTTTCCTGGGCACGATAAGGAAAATGTTGAGATGTGCATGTGTGTGAAGTGTGCTATCACTATTGTTGAAAACATGTTTGTGATATCACGCTTTTATTAGTAGATGACTCTCATGAAATTGTGACGTGGTTTGTTGGTGACCATTGGATGAGGCTTCTGAAATCCTTGGTTTAAACCTTGGTATACTGGTCATTTTGGAATAGATTTTTGTTGGTTTTGAGAGACTTTTACTCCTCATTTCTCTCATCTCTCTTGAACTACTCACATGAGAAATCCTAGTTTTGCATCTTCTACTTCATCTTTTTTAGTTTTCTCGTTTTTATTTGGTGTAAATAGATCAAGATCTTGGTATTATCTAATTAAAAGTGTATACTTTATGCTCCAGTCATCTTCGAGAATAATAGGTAAACAAAGACATGACAATTCTATATATGTACTATTTTTGAACATGGGCCGCAATTGGACTCTACGATTGGTCACATTAAATTAATTAATAATCCAAAACTCAACATAAGCCTAACGATTTATTTGGCCCAAATCAAGTGTATATTACAGACTTCCCTATACCATGAGGAAATATACAAAAATGGCCGGTTGACCTGGCCATATTTCCAAACTGACCTTTGATTGTTTTAAAAAAAAGTTTATTCTTGAAATAGATATATAATTTGTGATTATCACTTTTATCCCCATCTTCAACCAAAGAGAGAGAAAAAAGGGGAAAAAAGAAAAGAGAATTTCTCATAGTCGGCTATAACAGTCACGATCGTGAATTGCCATTTTTACAGTCTACCCAACGTCGACAACACAAAACTCAGCTATCATCTTGAACAATATTCGTTTTTTTTGGGATTAAGAGAATGATTTTTCATTTTCCATATGTTGTAAAATTTGTGATTTAAATTGTTATTTATCATATTTATTCTTCGTTATTTAGGTAGATTATTGGCTTATGATGAATTTGGGCAGAAAAATAAAGCTTAGTCGCCGAAAATGACGATTTCTCACCATTTCCGACAAATAAAAATAGTCGGCCCATTTCATTTTTTTTTCCTTTTCTTCTTTTGTTTCCCCACTTTTTTCCTTTTTTTCCCCCTTTTTTCGTCATTTGTTTTTTAATTTTTTTCCTTGTTCTTTTTTCCTTTGTTTTTTAATTCCTTTCGTTTTATGATAAAATGTAATTTTTTTAATTTTAATTAAATAATATTTCTTTTTAATTTTAATTAAAAAACTTTATGATCATTTTTTTTAAAATTTTTGCCTTCAGTTCATTTAGTTTTTTATTAGTATCATTGCAAAATGAATATATGTCTTGCGTATAATAGTTACAATTCGATTCACTTAATTTTTTTAGATTATGCTTTATCCCGTTATCTTTTGTTCAATGTTTTAACATTTAAATTTTTGCGAGATAGAATACCATCGAGATGCGAAGCTGAGACAGATGTCGGAGCTACTTGGAATAGTAGCTTTGAAAGTTTCACTATTGTACTAGAATTGCTGGATGATCAGCACTCAGATATTCTACGTCAGTCCTTCCCTGGCCCCTATACTAGTTGAGGGAGGTTTAGTATTCCAGGCAGATCATCGATGCACTACTTTGTCAGTTGCTCAGGCCAGTCGATGGCTTTGCCTTCCATTTCAACCTCGGGTCAAGGTTGCTATATTTTCCTTGTTCGATTTTGTTGTGATGACCGCACTAAAGATTACAGGCGATGAAATAGCTCATGACAATTTTGTAATTATGAAATAATTGTTTATTTAGTTACGAGTTAATTTTGAATATTGTAAAATAAATATAAATACTGTTCATTTAACAACGACATCATTATACATCGATATAATTGTCATTTAGGAGAACTTGATTTGTACGAAATAGATGAGTATGCCATATCACTCTGCACCTATGCAGTTGAGAAAACTCTCTGGTAATTGGTATTCTAGATGTACGTGGATGTCCAGAATTACATGGTTCAACTTATGATGACAATAATGTATTAAGTTAGAGAATATGATCGGAAACTTCCCTCTTGACTTTATTTTGTAGAAAAAATATAGTCTAGCATACGCTGCTCTCCAAGAATCGACTGTGCAATAAGGAGAGCATAATATTCTCGCTACAAAGGCTCGATACATAGCCACCGCAATTGCATGCTCACATGGGAAACTCTCCAACTGAAATAGTCCACAAGTGTATGTGTTATCAGTCAAGTTCACCATGTATGTCATATTACGTGCACATTTTACGAAGAAGTACAAATAATCCAGTGGTTCCACATTCAACTTTCTCACAACCTCCGCAGTCTAGAAGAGTTTTCCCTTATGAGGCTGAACTAGCACGCTCGTGTAACGCTGTGATTTTTCACGTCGATCGTGAAATCACTATTGTAACTTGTTACGAATGTTCCCTACCATTATGAGAATTGATAACTCTCAATCCTTCTTGAATAGTATATTGAGAGACTCCACATTGTTCGATGTCATCATATTATATCGACGCCCTAAAAAATGTGATCGGGCACAATGTTTGATCTCCATTTTTGTTAGATAATCTCATGCTGGAAATGATTTACTTCATATTTCGACCATGAACTTATTACACTTCTCAACAATGTAAGCTTCAGTTGCTCTTCTGAACTATAAAACGATGCCTTTGCCCCGATACACAGTCTTCAGATTGCCTTTTATATTGTACATGTAATATCCATTATGTACCTCAGGAAAAACTTCAGCAATAACATTTATTATAGATGGTCCCCGATCAGTTATAAAGGTAAGATCCTCGACTTTTCGATCACTTCCCTCAACTTTGTAAAGAACCAACGAATCGATAGATTATTCTCGTTATCGACTATGCCAAATGCAATAGAGTAAATTTGGATGTTGACATCTTAATATGTAGAAATAATTAACTTTCCTTGATATCTAGATTTCAAAGTTGTACCATAGATTAGAATCATGGGTCGCAATGCATTTCAACATCCTCAAATGTGTTGTCCAAGAGCCATTAAGAAAAACTTAAAACAATTGTCATCTCAATAAAATATGCCGAGCCAGTATTAGATTTTTCCATATTATGGCAATACTTGGCGAATTTAGTATAGCTCTCTTTGATCGAGCCCATTAAATCCTCCAATGCGCATTCTTTGGCCTTCCAAGCATTCTGATAGCTCATGAAACTCTGTACTCTTGACGGACATTGTTAATAACGTTTGTAGTTCTGTAGATCGTCCGTGGGTCCTGATATTTGTGCATTATCTATCGACAAATAAATCATGCTCAAACTTGCCTGTATACTTATGAACTACAAATAACTTGCCTGTAGATCGTCCGTGGGTCCTGATATTTGTGCCTGTTTCGATAAATTTTCACTTCACAACTATATTCCCGTGTATACTTATGAACTACAAATAACTCATTTGTGTCCATCTTAGTCCTTCGTAAATGCCAACTGCAACTGTTGTCAATGTAAATAATAGTTAACAATGACTTGTTTGATTTCTTTACCTTGACTCAAAGTTGTATTTTAATGTCATTCGATGCACACATTCCTCTAGTTTTTTCCTCTTTTCAAACAATTGCTCGACATGCAAATCCTCATCCCCACCCCTAAGCTCTCACCTATCTCATGTCTCTGACGAGATGAACAAACAAATTCTCATTTGTAAATTCATTTTCATTCTCATTAATGTGAACAATCGACAAAATTCTGTACTCAACAACGAGACCACAATAAGGAGCAACTGTCTCGAGAATAACCACATCATTTTAGCGAGCTATCTCTACTATGTCCCAAAAATCATTGGCATTATCATTTGCTCCATCCTAATCCTCGTGTTCACATTCGACGACATCATTCCTCACTAAAGTCACGTAAAGAGGAGTCGTGTGCATTTTATTCAATTCAAATAGATAATTCACTTAAACATTAGAAGAGACCTTCATAGGTGGAATCAGAATGAATGAATACTTGTTGAATAAAAATCTCAGTTCCATATTATACTGAGAGGAATTGACATTCAGCTTGTTTTTTAAATCATGGTGTATTCTCATGTATGATGTACTCTCTGTTATGAAAATTGGAATATCATCACGCATATCACTCATTCATTTTCATACCCATCGATAATTTCCATCCAATTAGAAATCACCAAAATAACAAGCCTGAATTACAATCATATCTGCATGACGAAACATAATTTTTAATTATAAAAAAAATAATTAGAAATTTAGCTCAAATATTAAAAAAATATTTATAGCCGACTGTTGTTCAGCTGATTGTTACACTGATTACTGATTGTTACAGTCAGTTGGTTATGCAAATGAAAATTTTTCTTGTTCATACATAAAAAATTGTAGATCTATAAAAAATTATCTACATATTAATTTATGTCGAAATAAAATTTATCGATTAAAACGTATACTAATCTAAAGAAAACGAAATTAAACATACGTAAATATATTTATCGATTTGAAGTGATTGATATAAAAAAGATATTTCCTTGCTCAGGGTTCGATAAATTTTTGAGATTGAAGTAGATGAAAGATGAGAGAAATTTTGTCTATGTCAGAATTAAATGATAAGAAAGTTATTTGGTTTTGAAGTTTTAAGTGGAAAGTGTTTGATTTTCACTTGTTAACTAAAATGGTAGTAATGTCTTTTAAACAAAATAATATTTTGTAATTGTATAACATATTTAAGGGCATTTTTGTCTTTTAACATTCAAAAAACCACTATGAAAAAATTCAATTGTTCAAAAATCAAAATGAAAATTGGATAGTTTAACCAAGCATTTTTCTGGAGTACCCCTACATCATATGCTATTACTAGAATATAAGGGCAACTCCAACCCTTACATCAAATCTCTATTTTTCCTCACTTTGCACCGAATATTTGGTGTAATCCCATTCCAACCCAACACAAAATTTTACACCAAAATGGGTAATGTCATTTTTGCCATTCTTTTCCATTTTGCACCAACTTTTGTTAAGGGTATTTGTGTCACTTTTTTGTTATGAAACAAATTTAATTCTTAATTAATTATATTACAATTACAATTATTATTTTTAATACTATGATTATTATTGTTGTTGTTATTGTTATTATTTAATATTTTCTTAGCTGTCATTTTTCTATTAATAGTACTATACTCATTAAATTTATTAATGAATTCAATATTTTGGTTAACAAAACATAATTATCTATTTAATAATTTATGAAGTAGTAAATTAAATAAATAAATTATTAAGAATGAAAAAATGAGGAAAATAATTAAACACTATTCATTTGGTGCAACTTTTGATGTAATGGGTTGGAGATGAATTTTAGTTGGTGCAAATTTTTGTGCAAATTTTGGTGGGAAGTTGGAGATGTTCTAAGTATATGATACTTCAAGGCATATTTGGATTGCCATTTTGATATTGTAGATGGTTATTTCGACAATGAATACTTGTATTTGATAACTTTATTTGCATTAACCAGTAGTACTTTTACATTTCCAACAAAAGCTTCTTCTTCAAGAAGAACAAAGGAAGACAAGAAATCAAGAAAAGAAAAATGAGTAAATCCTAACAAATCCCTTTTGATGCAACTTACATCCATCGAATGACCAAAAACATGATAAATAAATAGGAGAAGACAGCAGAAGCCATATCTTCCACTTCTTTGGTATAAAAATGGCATGTGGAAAGCGATATTTTTTGTTCAAGTCCTTGCATGAACAAGGGGCGAAGTTTTAGATTGAGGGGACGATGTTTGTCAAAATTCGGCAAGTGTACGGGTTCGTTGTGCAAGTGATAATCGTGATAAGAGAGTTATCGTCCCATATGGAATAAAGGTCAATTTTAGTATATTTGATATATTTAAATTTGTGTTTGTAACAAGAAGATGGTTGATGAATAACTAACTAAATTTTGTAACTAAAACTTCTTAAATAAATGAAAGTTGGTTTCAAGATCAAATAAATGAATATATTCGATTTTCGACGCCATTGATCAATTCTTAGTATTAATTCTTAACCGATAATAATTATCTTAATTCATGCAATTGAGACGATCGATAATTCCACTATTATTTATCATTATTTCCCAAGATATAATAAACTCATAGTTACCACGAGCCGATTTTATTCCTAGTCCAAATTCATATGACAAATATGCATTGACATTTAAGATTATTATACATCATCGTAAACGCCATAAATATTATTTCTAACATTTATTGTCCATGTGTTCCAATAACAGTGTTATACCTACAGTGAGTTTTTCAGTATTACGAATAAGCAACTTATTGTCCTAATGATGCACAAACTTTAAAACAATGTAATTATGCATATCAATGGAATCACAATGCAAGTATCAAGATAAAAATACGCAAGTATCAAATTAAAAGCTAAGAATCAAACAATTTTGTCATCCATCTAATATATGAAAAGAATTAGCCTTGTATCATGTTGAAATTAAACAAATAAACGTGGAAGGACATCACCGAAAATCGACAGGAAGTGATTAATTCCAAAATTATTCTCGGATTATGTGCGTGTATTTCTCAATTCAGCAGCCTTTTTGTATGTGAATATATCCTCCAAGTTTTCTACTTCAATTTTTAGCGAGCAACCCGTGTGTTTCCTCTCTGGCTGCATGAATGTATATATAAATCACCTTAGAGCAGCTATTTTAATTTCTATGTAAAAGAAATCAATTCAGCTGCCAATTTGTCTCCTTTTCTCTATATCACAGACGTCAACACCGTATATATGAATCCCAAATTTTCAGCCACAGTTGCTGTCTACCAATTCCCTCTCCTGATTGTCGTTTATACTGTAAGTATATATTATAAATCCCTAAGTAACACTCAATTTTCTGACTCCACTGCAAGGCCAATTTTTTATTTATTTATTTATTTTTTCACTTTTTTCTCCCTCAGCAGCCACTTTTGTTGACTCCAAAAAAGCGGACTAATTTTCCCTTTGGCTGTCGTATTCTAAGTATCTTTGATAAGTACCAAGGCCGCCTATTTTCTACAATTATTGAGGCCCAAATATTCTTTTTCACTTTTCATTTATTTGAGGCTCAATTAGTTACAATTTATCTTTCAAGGAATCAATTACTTATGATTAATGCACTTTAGTCCTTCAAGTTCTAGCATGTGGAGTTTGATCCCAAAATTGCATTTTTATCCAATTTTCGTCCTTCTTTCTCTCCAATTGCTTCCACCGAGTCCATCACTAAAAACAAAAGAAAATTAATCCAAATTAAAGTAGAAATTAATAATTTGACAACGCAAAAATTTAATAATGCAGCATAAATAAGTGCAAAAATTGCATTTGTCAAACACTCCCAAACTAAACTTTTGTTCTTCTTCGAACAAAATTATAACCTAAATAACAAAGAAAATACAAGCATGCAAAAATATTTGATTGGACAGTTTAGCGTTTTACCTTAGGATTTGAAATAACCGTATTACATCTACAAATGGCTTCAAAGTCATAATACCAAGCCAATATCCTATTTTTCAATGCAAAATCGACGTGTGTGTGAAAAGAACTAATTAGACATTAATGAATTCACAAGTTGTACAATTCCCGACCCTCTATGATCAAATATATCCTTTATTCCAGTAAAATTCATGCACCTCCATACTTATTATTTTTCACTCTTTTCACAGCGTGTGATCTAATATTGAATTTTTCATCACTATCCCCACTCTTTCCAATTCAGGTGGATGTCACTAATTATAAGTCAACACATCAATGAACAAAGATTCTCCAATTATTTGATTCCTTCGACCGTCAAGACTCAATTAGGCTAATTATCCTTCATCAAAGTCAAATTCTCTCGAACAAGTGTTGGGCTTAATAAGGCTTTTAGTACTTTGCCTTTTTTTCATGTACTTGCTTTTTCTGATTTTCAAAATTATTATTATTATTATTTTTTGTTGCACTCTCCCTTAAATTTTCTAGATGACTCATGTAATAGGCTTTAAATCGATGACTTCCAAGTTAAACGATTTTAGGGCACCAAGTTTTAAAATACTCTTACAGGCTTAATAACCGGAGTCAAAAAGCCTTCGAAGAAAATAAATTTTTTTAAGGGTAACTTCATCTCTAATTGCTTTCTAAATGACTCCTGTAGTGAGTTTTAGGCCGATGATTCCCAAATCAGGTGACTTTAGGGCACCAGATTTTAAGTTACCCTTACAGGCTTAATAACTTGAGTTATAAAGGCTTCAAAGAAAAGTTTTTAAATTTCAAAATATATGCCTTGATCAATGCAATGCCCATTATCATAAGCTTATCCAAGCAGACCGACCTTCAATTTAAGACTTTCGCCCAATTTTATAGGATTAAACTAAGACAATCCACACAAACATTTTCACACAAGGAATCCATATTCACATTTATCTCTTCCTACAATAGTAAAATCACCCAAAATTGTGCTAAATTTTGTCTAAAAATAAATAAATAATATGGTTTGGATAAAACACCTATGTCCAAATAAATCAATCTATCAAATGTACGAATCAACTCATTTCATCGCAATGTCAAACTCAATTCTAGTGCATGTATATCAAATTTTACAAGTTTAAGTTTTAATCAATCTAGCAAGCTTTCTATCCATAGTTCATAAATCAACACCAAATCTCGAATTTAATCATCATTGTTAGCCAATCTGTCTAACCCACACAAGTACATAACCAAAAAATTTAATGATTTTCTTTTACTAAACAAACACAGAAAAACATATGACAACCAAATACTCAAAGTTTTCCTACCTCAAACTTAAACTCGACATTGTCCTCAATGTCTTAAAGAATAATTAAGAATATAAGGGAACAGGAACTCCCCGAATTTTTTTGTTGAAGGTGAAGGGTACTATGGGTGACGACTAGATAATCTTCTTCATTATGTTTTTTTCCTTGGTCTATGCTGGTTTGAGTGTTCAACGACATCATATTCTTGCATATGGCGATCAAATCAAACATTAGAGATCTAATAACCTATAACACGTGTTACTTAGGCCAAACAATCAAAATAACTAACACTAGATTTTAGAACCTAAGCCGAAACATGAGAGGATGATGATACCCTATAAATGTAAACGTGCCTAAATCTAAGCAAACTAATGATCAAAACAAATCTAAATGCAGAAAGCAAAATAAATAAGGGTTAGAAAATTAGGTTGCTTCCCAATAAGCTCTTAATTTATAGTCTCTAGCTAGACTTTTTTGTTCTGGCTTCTCTGCATTATCAAGTGGCACAATTGTTTTCTCACTGGAGTAGTCACCTCCCCAATAAGCTTTCAACCATTGTCCATTTATTTTGAACCTCCTTTGTTGATCTTGAGACATCGTCTCCACATCACCATGTGGAAACACAGCTACCACTGTGAATGGACTCAACCACCTAGACTTTAGCTTTCTTAGAAATAGCTTGAGGCATGAATTGAACATCAACACTTGCTGACCAACCTCAAACTCCTTCTCTCTTATACCATTCCAAATACCAGTCGATATGGAGACATGCCAAGTGGAGTCTTAAATGTTGTACTATATGCCCAAAGTACATCGTCTAGTTTCTTAGCCCAATCTTTACGTGATGTATTTACCGTAGCTTCGAGAATCTTCTTTAACTACTTGTTGGAGATTTTCACTTGCCCACTAGCCTAAGAATGATATGGAGTCAAGATATGGTGTTCACTCCATATTTGGCCAATAGCGAAGCAAATAGACTATTATAAAAATGCTTTCCACCATCACTAATAATCGCCCTTGGGGTGGCGTATCTCATGAAAATGTTTTTCTTCAGGAATTAAGTTACCGCTAGACCGTTGTTAGTTGGCAAAGCCATAGTCTCAACCCACTTGGACACGTAGTCCACTACCATCGGTGTGTATTTCAGACTATAGGATGGAGGGAACGGTCCTATTAAGCCAATGCTCCAAACGTAGAATATTTCAACCCCCAAAATACTATTCAAAGGCATTTCATTTTTCCTTGAGATGTTTCCAATCCTTTGGCATTATCACAATTTTTTACCATATAATGTACATCATTGACCAACGTAGGCCAGTAAAAACCTGATTGCAGTACATTTGTTGTTGTCTTGATTGTTGAGAAGTGACCTCCAGATGGTGCAAAGTGACATGATTCCAACACTTGATGTTGTTGTTACACAAGGGCATATAATTTGATCAGGACCCCTTCTATAAAGAAACATATCATCCCAAAAGTAATGTTTCAAGTTACAAAAAATTTCTTTTTTTGATGACTCGAGTAGTCCGATGGGATGACGGATCGGGCCAAATAATTTACGTAATCAACATACCATGGCATAGTGATGATATGAAAGAGCATCTCATTCGGGAAAACTTCATTGATTTTCTCTATAGGGTTTGACTCATGTGATTCAAGACAAGATTGGTGATCTACAACAACGTTCTCATTCCCATTTTGATCTCCGATCTCCAAATCAAATTCTTGCAACAGGAGTATCCATCGAATAAGTCTTCACTTTGCATCCTTCTTGCTCATTAGATACTTCAAGGCTAAATGATCCGTATAGCCAATCACTTTCAACCAAATTAAATATGATCTGAATTTGTCAAAGGCAAACACCACCGCCAATAGTTCTTTCTTTGTAGTCACGTAATTCATCTGGGCCTCATCCAAAGTCTTATTGGCTTAGTGAATAACATAAGAAATATTTTTCTTGCGCTAACCCAACACTGTCCCCACTGCGTGATCACCGACATCACACATAAGCTCAAACGGATAATCCCAATCTGGATAAGCCAACGCTGGAGCATAAAACAATTTTTCCTTTAAGGTGTTGAAAGTAGTAAGGCATTCCTCAGAAAAGTGAAATGGAGCCCCTTTTTCCAATAAATTGCATAGTGGTTTCGAGATTTTGGAAAAGTCTTTGATAAAGCGATGGTAGAACTCGGCGTGACCCAAGAAGCTTCTAACTTCCTTCACTGTTATCGATGGTGTTAGTTTTTCAATGTCTTGTATCTTAGCTTTATCCGCCTCAATACCCAGTGCTGATATCAAATGCCTTAATACGATCCCTTCCTAAACCATAAAATGACATTTTTCCCAATTCAATGCAAGGTTCGTGTCTTCACAACATTGCAACACTTATCCTAAATGTTCAAGGCATTCCTTAAATGACTTTCCAAAGACTGAGAAATCATCCATAAACACTTCAATGATATTTCCTACCATGTAAGATAAAATAGATATCATACAGCGTTGAAAGGTGATTGGAGCATTGTAAAGGCCGAAGGACATCCTCCTATAAGCAAAAGTGTCATAAGGACATGTGAATGTTTTCTTTTCCTAATCATCTAGCGCTATAGGAATCTTGTTGTATTCTGAATAACCATCCAGAAAGCAGTAGTAAGCATGTCCAACAAGTCTTTCGAACATCTCATCAATGAAAGGAAGGAAAAAGTGACCTTTCCTCGTGGCATTATCAAGTTTATGATAATCAATGCAAACTCTCCAACCTGTGACTGTGCGTGTAGGAATGATTTCATTGTTTTTATTTAGAACCACAGTGATTTCCCTTTTTTTAGCACGACCTGTACTAGACTAACCCAATGGTTGTCTGATATGGGGTAAATGATCCCTACATCTAGAAGCTTTATACCTCTTTTCTGACCACTTCCTGCTTTGTTGGATTTAATTTGCATTGATGCTTAATTGAATCTTTGTAATCTTCTTCCATCAGTATTTTGTGCATGCAAGAAGAAGGGCTGATCCCTTTTATATCCGATATAGTCTGTCATATTGCTGTCTTATGCTCTCGAAATACCATCAATAACTGATCCTCCTCTGATTTTGTAAGAGTATTCAAGATAATTACTGAAAGTGAATTCTTTTCCCCCAAGTATGCATAGTGAAGATGAGTGGGCAGTTGTTTGAGTTCAAGAGTTGGAGCTTGCTGTATAGATGGAAAAGGCATTAGGGGTCTCTTATCGAGCACCAAATGTGGTTGCTTGAAGAGTAGTAGTATCGCTGCCAAATAAGTACACATTCTTCTGTTTTTTCTTTTTTCTGATGGTAGAACCTGAGAATGCACTAAACAAGCCTCAAGCGGATCCTAAGGGTGATTAAAGTCTGAATGTCTTTGACATTGCTTATTTTATTATATCAATATGCATGCAAGAATTTGTTCATCCTGGAGTCTAAAAGCTCTGAACACATTGATTGTCAGTTCCTCTTCATCTAACCTCAATATTAATTGACCCTATTACATATCTATTAGAGCCCTTTCCGCAGCAAAAAATGGGCGACCCAATATGAGAAAGACATCGCTATCTTCCTTCATATCTAGAATAATGAAGTCTATTGGGAAGATAAACTTATCGACTTTTACCAAAATGTTTTCATAAATACCTCCAGGGTGCTTGATTGACCTATCAGCCAACTGCAGTGAAACTGTAGTCGCTTTTGCTTTTCCCAAACCTAGCTTCTTGAAAAGAGACAAAGGCATTAATGCTAGCTCCTAAATCACACAATGTTTTATCTGTATATAAATTAACAATTTTACAAGGAATAGTAAAACTTCCTGGATCTTTTAACTTTGATGGTAATTTATGTTGAAGAATTACACTACACTCATCAGTAAGCATGGGCGTTTCATTGTCCTCTAGCTTTCTCTTGTTTGATAGGATGTCTTTCATGAACTTGGCATAACTAGGTATCTAAGCTAAAGCATCCGCGAACGGTATGTTAATGTGCAGCTTCTTAAACACATCCAAAAAATTCTGGAATTGCTTATCGAGCATGTGGTTTTACAGTCTCTGTGGGAGTAGGATTGGAGGCACATATGCTTTAACAGGAGAGGTTGCCTTTACCCGTGGACTATCTAATAACTCAACTTGATTATCCTCTGTAACATTGTCTAACTTATCCACTTGCTCCTCGCCCATGGTAGGTACCTTTTCTATGACAGTTGTTGGCCGCTTTACATGTATTTCTAGTAATTGGACTCCACTACGTGTAGTGATAGCTTTGACCTATTTTTTAGGATTTGTTTCAATCTTGCTAAGTAATGTCCCTTAAGCTCTACCTGATAGTACGACTGCAATCTGTCCCATCTGTTGTTCCAAGTTTTTTTATCGAGACTTGTTGGGTCTGAAAGTTGGTCTCAATTTAAGTTATATATTGAGTTAGCAAATCTTCCATTGATGGCTTTTTCCCTTGCTATTAGAACCCTGGTGGTTTATTCTGATTGTTTCTTCCCTGTCCTTGTCACTGGTTATTAGACCATGAAAAATTTGGATGGTTCCTTCACCCCAGATTATATGTGTTGGAGTATGGATTATATTGCTGTCTCTATAAGTTCTATGCATATATCACTTCTTCAGACTTATTAACATGTGTAGATGCCAAAGGACAATGCTTAATAATATGATTCGCTCCATAACCTTCGCAAACTGGTGGCGATTGGTATACCACGTTAACTGATTGAGATATTTTGTCCATTTCATTGTAAGAACTTCTATTTGCATAGATAGTACTGTTATTGCATCCACATTTTGTAACCTTGTTTTCTTTATAGCTCTCTATCGGCTGGCCACATCAATTGATTTTCAACTATTTTTTCATACAAGTCATAGCCTCATCGACATCAAATTTCATCACCGATCCTCCTAATGAAGCATCTATCATATTCCTAAACTCTTGTTGTAAACTGTAGTAGAAGAGATATTACTAAGCCTACATAGGAATGTCAAGGTTGGGGCATTTCCTGAACAAATTCTTGAACCTCTCCCATGCCTCAAGATAGCTCTCGAGATCTTTCTGCTTGAAAGTGTGGACTTTATTCCTGATTTGGTGAACTTGAGAAGGTGAAAAGAATTTTATCGTAAATTCTTGAACTATATCATTCCATGATTGTATGCCCCCTGACAGTAGACAAAGAAACCATTCTCTAGCGACATCCTTCAAGGTATGAGAAAATAACCACATTCGAAATAAATTGACAGATATCCCTTCATGACCGATCACTTTACATAACATGAGAAACATCGAAATATGTTCATGAGGATTCTCTATAGCTTTTCCAACAAACCTGATGTCTTGGTGATTTTAAAATAGATTTAAGACGTCCAATCTGAGGTGAAAATTAGGCTGTCCAAATGAAAGATATATGACAACGGGTTGCACTGGTGCTGGAATCGGATTTACAAAATTCTCAACTAAAATAAGGGTTTCATTCTAGATGGCTCTCTGTTGATTTGGCTATGGTGTATGCTCTTAAAACTGAACTTGATTTTGGGGTTGATTCTGCTTATCGGCCACTCTCTTTACTTGACGCTTCACTCTTTTGTGATTTCTAAATGTCTTTTCAATTTTGTGATCTATCGAAACAAGATCAGGCTCGTCAAGATTTTGCATAAACTAAATTTACCTGAAAAGAGTCAAGATACAAAAGAATTAAGTAGTGTAATAGTAGCTTAAAAACAACAAAACTAATAAAAAATAAAAACGAATCCAAAATATCTAATAACCAAAATTAACACCGTCATTTCTCGATAACGGTGTCAAAAACTTGTTCGTCAAAATCTCACAAACGTACGGATTTATTGTACAAGTAATAATCGTGATGAAAGAGTTATAATCCCATGAAGAATAAGGATCAATTCTAGTATATTTGATATATTTAAATTCATGTTTGTAACTGATAAAAGTGTAAAATATAATATTTATCCCTGATTATTTCATGTCAAAATGCACTTATTATACTTATATTTTGATTCAGGTCGCATTTTGGTAGAAAAAATGGAAGATAGAAGAAAAGAGCGAAAAAGCCCAAAGTGGAAGAAAATGAAAGTTTGGGGACTAAAGTGCAAATACTCCAAACTTGTGCCTAACATTATGATGAAGATTCGAAAGTTTCAGAGGTCAAGTGGATGATAAAGGAAGTCAAAGGGATGAAATATTGTCAAAATTTGATCACACATCAATTCCCAATCGGAAAAAGTTACACACCATTTTCAACCTCATATTGGGACCCATTTTTGACGTGCCAAACGATCTAATTGGAAGATGACATTCGAAGAAAAATTGTATTCCTTTGAGTTAGCTTTCCATCGCAACTTGAATCACTTCAATTAAACATCGGGAGGGAAAGTTAAGGCCAAAATACGAAAAGCTGTCTACGAATAAAATAGCAATAACCATGCGGTCGCATGGTTTTCTTCCACGCGGTCGCACAAACACTTGCAGGGAATTTAGAGGAGCATTTTCATTGTTCCATAAGACTGCAAGGAACTATACTATGTTGTCGCATAGTTCACTTCCGTTATGAAAATTCTAGTTTCCTAATTTGAGTCCAAAACTTATGGAAACACATCTTCTACGCGATTTTATGACCCTAGGTCATCCCAGAACGCCCCCCATTCATCTCCTATCAATTCTCTCAAGTTTGGCTCAAGAAATCCATAGAAAAATAAATTTCTTGGCTACTTCACATCAATTATTCAGGTAAAATGGTACTTTTATTATCAAACACTTCTAGATCTAGATTTTCTTTCATGAAATTGCTTGGAATTGAATTCACTTTTACTATATTCTTCATAGACTCAATCATGTTTTCGCTATTGTAGAAATAAACTAATTGTTGAATTTCAAATTCATTAAATTTTATTGGTGGATTATTTACTGCCTTATGCATTGTGTACATGATTGTTTCTTAATCTTAATCCAATAAACATGTGTGGGAATGGTTTGCAAAAGTCTAGATCTTAGGATTACAATTGAAAATTAATTGATCTTCATTGTTAAATATTTTGATTAGAAGGTTGTCACGAAAACCTCTGATTGAGTAAAAAGCCATAAATTATTGATATTGATGGTCCAATCTAATTGAGGGAATTCGGATGCTTCACTAATTTCACATATTGATAATAAAATTTCATTCCAATTGACAATCTACATTTATATAAAATCACGAAAACCCTAGTTTGTTTGATCCTTGGTGAAATTTTCCATCTCCCTGAGGAATTGATACCCCAAATCTATAATACAATCATCGCATTATACTTTGGATGTAATCATATTTTGGCGTCGTTGTCGGGGAGACGGTATAAATAATTGAAGGATTATCAAGTAAAAAGGTGGTTTCATTCCTCTTTTACATTTTTGTAGTTAGCTTAGTTTATTTTCTTAGATATTTTGTTATTTCTCATTTAGTTTCATTTTTTGTGTTTTATGAACATGCATCGAGGCTAGCAAGGGCGATTCATTGCGAGACCTCAATCAGTGTTTGAATCACTTTCTAATCTTCTTTTTGATACTGCATCTGTTGTCACAAATATCACACTACACAGCATAATGTCTGATAGTAAGATGGCGATACACCCTATAGGACCTTGCATGATTACCTTCACCCCACATGCACATCTACACTGTCATGCATCATGTTTCCACCTAACATGCCACGTATGGACCTAAAATCGAGAATGATTCAACTTCTTCCCAATTTTCATGGTCTTGAAAGCAAAAATCCATACGTGCATGTTAGGAAGTTTGAGGAGGTGGTGGTAACATTCCACAGTCAACATGGTACATTGGATGCAATCAGGCTAAAAAAAAATTTCCATTTTTACTCAAAGAACGAGCAAAAAACTAGCTGTATTCACTGCGACCACGTTTGATTGGGAGTTGGGCCGAAATAACCCAAGCATTCTTTGGCAAATACTTTCCCCATCATAAAACAACTGTTTTACCAAAAAAAAAAAAAAAACAATTTTCTTTTTTTGTCCAAAATGACAACGAAACTTTATATCAAGCATGTAAAAGATACAAAGAATTGCAAGCACCACCACGGTTATAAAAGTTGGTATGTTGTGAGTTACTTTTATGAGAGATTATTACCAAGGGAGCTCCAGTTTGTGGAAGTGATGTGTAATGGTGAATTCCCATAAAAAGATCCAGATGAGGCTATTGAATACTTAGATGACCTAGCAGAAAAACCCATACCTGGACTGGACATAATGCCACTGAGAACACTAATTGATCATGACCCAGTGGAAATTCGAATAGCATAGGTATTTATCATCTTAGGAAAAAGACAACCTTAGAGCAAATGTAGAAGTCCTCACTAGAGAACTTGAAGCCCTACATCCTAAAGATTCGAAATCCACACAATTTGTTTCCTGTGTCTAGTTTTTAGGACCTTGTTTTGTGTGTGGTGGAATAAATCATCCAAAACAAGAGTGTGCTACCTATCCTAAGATGAGAGGAGTCTATGAGGAGTACTGCAATGCCTCAGGTAGGTACCAAAAGCCTTATGCTCCTTTCTCTGAAACTTAAAATCCGAGGTGGCAGAATCACCCTAATTTCAACTGAAAACCTGAAAACCAGTCAAACAGAGCTCACACTGTACCTCTATATCAATCCACATCCTCTGGGAACTCTTTAGAAGACATCCTACACGCAACCATAGAGGCACAAAATAAAACCAATTAGAAGTTTGAGACTATGATTACCCAGATTGTTAAAGAAAACAAGGAAATAAAATCTAATATATCCAAACTAACTAATGTCTTAGTTGTAGGGGAGTGGGGAAAATTTTCAGTGCAAGCCCAACCAAATCCTAGGGGACAGCATATGGCACAAACCTTGGGCTCAAGAGAAAACAACCTTAAGGAAGTTAATGTCATAACCACTCGGTCCAGTAAGGTTATTGAACCAACCCCCAAACCTAGGGATGATAAAAAGAACCCTAGTAATTCAGAAGAGAGTACCCCTAGTGAGGAGGTAGTGAAAAATCCATCTAGAGTGCATTTCCCTCAAGCTCTCAAGTCTATCTCAAAATCTGTATGCCTAAAACAAGTAAAAATCAATCTACCTCTCCTACTTGTGATCTCCTAAGTTCCTACATATGCTAAAGTTCTAAAAGACTTGTGCACTGTGAAAAGGAAACACCATGTCAAGAAAATTACTTTCTTGATTGAACATGTGAGTGCTATGATTGAGCAAAAGATCTTACCAAAGTATAAGGATCCTGGTTGTCCTAATGTCTCTTGCATCATCAGGAACCATGTGATTTCACAAACCCTTCTTGATATAGGGGCTAGTGTCCGCATCATGCCGTATGATATTTACTTGTCATTAGGGTTAGGAGAGATGAAACACACTTCAGTAAGTTTACAATTGGCTGATCAGTCCACTATTAGGCCTAAGGGAGTAGTTGAGGATTTGTTGGTACAAGTTGACAAATTTCATTACCCTATTGACTTCTCGATTTTGGACATAAAAGTCGATGTGAATGTTAACTCCAAAATTCTCATAATTCTTGGTAGATCTTTTCTTGCCACAGCTAATGCTCTTATCAATTGCATGAACGGTCTAATGAAACTATCATTTGGGAACATAACCCTAGACATCAACATCTTTCACATCATGAAGCAACCTGAGGAAGATGACGAGTATCATCAGACATTCATGATTGATGTACTCGTTCAGGAAGAAGTACCTACGATTATTGACCCGGACCCTTTAAATTCTTTCCTTTCGAATTTTGAAATTTCGATAAGATATGATGCCGATGAATATGCTGATATCTGTGCTGCTTTTGATGATTTGCAGGATTATGGAACATCACTAGTGCTTATCTCCAATGAGCTTGGTGCAATGCAAGGAAGATTGATAGTGCCCTGGCTAGATGCGGACTAAAGAAAGCAATATTGAATCGAGCCAACGACAATAAACAAAGGTGCTGCTTGGGAGGCAACCCAAGGGGAGGTCCTTCCCTTTTCTTTCTTTTCTTATTTTTGTATTTTTTTTTTAGGTTTATTTTCACCATATGCATTATTCACTGTATTTCGGTTTATTTTCATTTCTTGCATCACCCATTTCATAGAGAACTTTCAGGTCCACCATATTCTAGCTTCTGTTGATTCACTACAATATCCAGGTGACATCTTTCCCTTCTTTTAGTATACATGCTTTCACATATATTTGAAACTTTCTTGTGAATTACATGATTTTAATGGAATGTTGGTTTGTTTTGCTGAATTGGTCTAAAAAATTTTCTTAAGTCTCTAATTGCTACATGCTTATGTTCTTGAATTACAAAATATGCCACTAGGAATTAATATTATTTATGAGAGTCTAGATGTTGAGACACTTGCTAAATTCGTTTTGTGCACACAAGCCTTGTAGTACGATGGCAATTTGACACATGTAGCTCGAGGAGTCTCTTGCTAGAGTTTTTATATGGGAATTGGTGAGGATTAAAAACCACAATATACAAAAAAAATGATAATAACCATTCATTGATTTCGTGAATTGGAAACTTCTTTTAAGAATAACATTACACGGTCAATGGTAAGATAGTGGATCATATTTAGGAAATGATGACAGTCAATTTAGGATTGAATTTGAACCTTTAGACCAGTTCTTCTTCATGATTACATCCCCCTAGTAACCCCTTTGAGCCAATACACATATATAGCCTTTTTCTTCATGCAACCATGTTATCCATACTTGTCTATACTGGAATGTAGCATGTACACGTGTTTTCTCGCCTTTTTACTTCCAAGTGTATAGTAGGTATCAAATATTCATTTGAGAAGGAAAGTAAAGAGGAAATGGATAGAGTTAATAAGTGCTCAGGTGAAGCGACAAAACATAAAAGAGGAAAAACAGAAGAAGAGGAAAATTTAAAAAAATGATGAAAAAAAAGAAAAGAAAAAAGAGAAAAATGAAGAAAAGAAAAAGAGGATTGACGTTGGGGATTGAAATGTTGAGGAATGTATTGATGTAAATTATGTGATCTATTGAAATGCTTGATGAAATGCCTAGTTATGTACTTGAAAGTCCTTGAATTCCTTCTATCCTTCTTTATATATCTCCTAACCTAATTCTCATTACAACAGTTTGCATTGGCTATTATGATCCTAAGTAGGGTTGTTGAATGAAGTTGATGAATTCTCATTTGATAGCATGCCTATCATGTGATCAATGTTTGCTTGTTGTTCACTCACAAATATTTAAGCCTTCAAATTTTGAATGTATCCCTTTCTCAGCTCCATAGAGAGAAAATCACACTAAACACTTTGATACCGATGAGTTATAAGGCTGAACCTTTGGCTTGAGGCATACTTGATGTTGCATGTGTTAAGGTTGGCTGCAAGATTACTATGGCTTGACACACACTCACACATTTGGCAAGTGTTTTTGATATCTTGATGATCATGGCATTGTTAAGTCTTTGTCGTGTTGAGTTTAAAAAGAACATGAATTGTGGTTAAGTTTGAACTTAATAATTTCACTTGTATTACAGTCTAATCATTTGTTTGCTTGTTCTGCATTGAATTGTTAGGGACTAACAATAAGTAAGTTAAGGGGTGTGATAAGAGTGTAAAATATAATATTTCCCCCTCTTAATTATTACATTCATGTGATTATTTGATACCGAAATACACTCATTATACTGATGTTTTGATTCAGGTTGCATTTTGGTAGAAAAATGGAAGATAGAAGAAAATAGCGAAAAAGGACCAAAGTAGAAGAAAATGAAAGTTCGGGGACTAAAGTGCAAATACTCCAAACTTGTGTCTAACCTTATGATGAAAATTCAAAAGTTTTAGAGGTCAAGTGGATTAGAAAGGAAGTTAAAGGGATAAAATATCATCAAAGTCTGATCACATATCAATTCTCAATCGAAAGAAGTCACGTACGATTTTTAGCCTCATATTAGGACCCATTTTTGACATGATAAACGATCGAATTGGAAGATAATTTCTGAATAAAAGTTGTAGCTCTTTGAGTTAGCTTTCTAACATAACTTGAATTGCTTCAATCGAACATCAGGAGGGAAAGTTATGAACAAAATACTAAAAACTATCCGACCAAAAAAATAGCAATAACCATGCGGTCGCAAAAAAACCTGCAGGGAATTCAGAGGTGCATTTTCATTGTTCCATGTGATTGCAAGGAACTGTACCATTCGGTCGCATGGTTCATTTCTAAGGTGAAAATTCTAGTTTCCTAAATGGGGTTCAAAACTTATAGAAATCAATGTCATATCAGAACACTCCCTATTATTCTCCTATCAATTTTCTCTCAAGTCTAGTTCAAGAAATCCATAGAAAACTAAATTCCTAGGTGAAGTTATGGAGGAACTCATTGAATCTGACTACTTCACATCAATTATTCATGTAAATTGGTACTTTATTATCAAAAACTTCTAGATCTAGACTTTCTTTCATAAAATTGCTTGGAATTGATTTAACTTTTACCATATTTATCAATGACTCAATCACATTTTCTATATCGTAGAATTAAACTAATTGTTGAATTTCAATTTCATTAAATTTTATTGGTGAATTATTTACTGCCTTATGCATCGTGTATATGGTCATTTCTTAATCTTAGTCCAATAAACGTGTGTGAGAATGGTTTGCAAAAGTCTAGATCTTAGGATTACAATTGAAAATTAATTGACCTTCATTGTTAAATATTTCGAGTAGAAGGCTTTGATGAAAACTCTAATTGAGTAAAAAGCCATGAATTGTGATATCTATGGTCCAATCCAATTGAGGAAATTCAGATGCTTCACTAGTTTCGCATGTTGATAATTAAATTTCATTCCAATTGACAATCTACATTTATATAAAATCACGAAAACCCTAGTTTGTTTGATCCTTGGTGAAATTCTCCATTTCCCTGTGGAATAGACACCCCAAATTTATACTACAATCACCACATTATATTTTGGGCGTAATTAGTGACCAAAAGACGATTGATGAATAGCTAACTAAATTTTGTAACTAAAACCTGTGAAATCAATGAAAGTTGGTTTAAAGATCAAATTAGTGAACATATTAGATTTCCGACACCCCTGATCAATTCCGAGTTCTAATTCTCAACCAGTAATAATTATCTCAATTTATGCAATTGTGAGGATCGACAATTCCAATATTATTTATCATTCTTTCCCAAGATATAATAAACATATGATTACCACGAGATGATCATATTCCTAGTCTGAATTTATATGACAAATATACGTTGGCATTTGAGATTATCACACATGATCGCACACGCCATAAATATTAGTCCTGACATTGGTTGTCCGTGTGTTCCAATAATAATGTTCTACCTATCGTGAGTTTTTCAATAATACGAATAAGCAACTTACTATCCTAATAGTTCGCAAACATTAAAATAATATAATTATGCATATTAATAGACCCACAAACAAGTATTAAGATATAAACACAAAGTATCGAATTAAAAACTAAGAATCAAACAGTTTTGTCATTCTTCCAATACAAGAAAAGAATTAGCTTTGTATCAAGTTGAAATTAAACAAATAAAAGTGGAAAGACATCACCAAAAATCGACAGGAAGTGACTAATTCCAAAATAATTCCTAGATTCTACTCGTGTATTTCTCAATTCAGCAGCCTTTTCGTAGGTGAATATATCCTCCAAGTTTTCTGCTTCAATTTCAGCCAACAACCCGTGTGTTTTCCTCTTTGGCTGCGTGAATGTATATATAAATCACCTCATAGCAGCTACCTTAATTTCTATGTAAAAGAATTCAAATTAGCTGGCAATTTGTCTACTTCTCTCTATACCACAGCCGCCAACACGGTATACATGAATCCTAAATTTCCAGCCACAATTGCTATCTATCAATTCCCCCTACTAGCTGCCATTTTTAATGTAAGTATATATTATAAATCCCCAAGTAACCCTCAAATTTTTTACTCCAGTACAAGGCCCAATTTTTTTCTCTTTTCTCCCTTAGCAGCCGCTTTTGTTGACTCCAAAAAAGGGACTAATTTTACCTTGAGGAAATTAGACCCAATGCTCTAAAAAGTTGCTCAATTAGATTAATACCCTAAATTAATTAAACATAATGTAAACCCTGTAATAATTATGACAACCTATGTACCACAGCCAAGTACCCTTTCTACTGATTTGCATTCTTTAAATTTACCAAATCAATATAATGCACTTATAGATACAGCGTGAGAATGGGCAGAGAGATGGCTAGTTCAACACCTAATCAGAAGCAGTAGCCATCGATGATGTCATACACAGTGGAGCAACTCGTAATCGTCAACCCTTACAACCCGAACATCCTTCTAGATCTCGAAAACTATGTGAATGAACAAGTCTCTCCTCAAACATATAGTTTGAGTGCAAATCAATGCCTTCTTATCTACCAATTAGAGCCAGAGAGAATGAGCACTCAAATTGTTGCTTGTATTTTGATCAAGGCTTCTTCTACCAACCATGAGAGACATTTTCATGGCGGATTCACACTGCAGATGGCCTTATAAGTAACTTTTGCAGGTTCATTAAAATGTGCACACCAAGTGTTTGATGTATTGATCTAATTCCATATGTCAATATGGTTTGAAAGATTCTTCCAAAGTGATTTCTCAAGAATGTGTTGAATATGATATACGGCAAAAAAAAAAAAAAAAAAAAAAAAAAGACGTTACTCCTTTGCTATCTCGCTAGTCTCTGTTCGTTTTCTTGATTTTAGGCCAGTTTGTGCCAATTTATTGGAGATGGGGAGAGTAGGAAGATTGAAAACGAGAATAAGAAATTAGTCGTCGTGTACTTCTTTATTTTTATTTCTTTTGAGGCAAGATTTGCTCGAGGATTCGTTTGAGAGTTTGGGTATTTCATTTCTTCAGCAATTTGAGCTTTTGATGTTTGATTTGTGGCAGAAAGATCCCAAGTTGTCTCTATCCATTGTGGTACTTTTGATGGCTTGAGGAGGGACCGAGAGTTAGTAGGAAGAACTTAGTAGAATTTGAAGATGGTTTCATTTTTGGATCAATTGGCCATGTCAATTCTATGTTAGGTTTGGTAGTTTTATATGCTGGGTTGATAAAACCTTAGCTCTTTGTTGATTGATAAAGTCGTGACTTATAATTTATCTATTCATCAATTTTTGCAACAAATATATGGAAAGAGTAGAAAATGTTTAATTATTGATGATTTTCTAAGTGTGAAGCCTTAAATCGTTGAATTGAGAAGCAGCTTAGCGTTCAACCGTTACCTCTGACTCGACCTCTTCACCTTCCACCGTAAAGTGGTTCGATTGATGGGGGAGAAAGAGACATTCATCTGTATTGTCAGAACAGATCAACGAAGGCATACCGTGCTCTCAAACGTCGAAGATAGCTGGGCCATTGTGTTAGCCTCAACATTGGCCATCAGCTGTCGGCTCGTTGGTAAGGTGAGAGCTTCAAGCCCGATTTCTGGTGCCACGATCAGGCGTACCGCCTCTTCCATCACCGACCCTAGTCCACTGCACACTAATGAGTTGTAGTTGTCGTAAATGTCTACAATATGAACTAGCAAGAGAAATTTTTAGTAGTTCACCCTCTATTGAAGTGCATTTATTATTTGTTACTTTATTCTAGCATCAAGAGAAATTTTCCTCCTCAATAAAGACTATTTATGTTTGTAATGATTGTGTTTGCATTGAATTAATTTTATGCAGGTAGTTGTTGGGCATTTTCAGTTGTAATTTGGATTGAATTTGCATAAAATGATATATTTTAAGGTTTTGATCGATGTTTCGTCACTTTTTTGATTGTTTGTCTCACTTTTTTATTTTCTGACACTTTTTTTTTTTAATCTGTGTAGCCTTTTTTAATGTCATTTTTTAAATTCGTCACTTTTTTAAATTTTTGTCGCATTTTTTAGTATGTCACTTTTTTAAATTTTTGTCACTTTTTTGAGTATTTGTCACTTTTTTTATCAATCATGTTCTTGAAATTTCTATCACTTTTTTTTAGTGACAAATATTACCTTTTTAATAAAAAGTGACATTGTATGTCATTTTTTAATAAAAAATGTGACACTAAACTTTCAAAAGTGATATTGTCACTTTTTGACATTTTGTAACTTAAATTGTTTTAGACATGCTGATTATGTTAAGAACGCCACTACGCTCGTGTAGATTGTCCTAGATATGCTAATTATGCTAAGAATATGATTATTTGTGTTGTACAAATGGATGGTGCTATTTTTGTGTTTGTCATTTTTTTGAGTTCGTGTCATTTTTTTTTAATTTTGTCACTTTTTAAGTGAGTCAATTTTTATTTTTTTATTTTTTTTTTGCTTTTTCAATTTTATAAAAAAAAAAGTGACATTGTGTCACTTTTTCATTTTACACAGTATTTTTTACTTCCAAAAAGCTTTTTATATGATTTTTCAAAACACATCTAACTTTAAGGGTATTTTTTTAAGTTGCCATTTTACCTTTGGCTGCCATTTTCTATGTATAAATCCTAAGGCAACCTATTTTCTACAATTATTGAAGCCCAAATATTCTTTTTCACTTTCCATTTAGTGGAAATTACACATTTCCCTACTTTATGTATTCACAATTCTAAAATAAGATGAGTAGTTTAACATTTCAAAAATCAGATATATCATGTTTAAATATTAAATATATAAATTTCATTATTTTCAAAACCCTAATTAGTTTATTTTTCTCTCCATCTCCCTTTCTCTCTCTTTCTTCACAGCCACTACCGGCAAGGCTCTAGATCTTCTCTCCCTCTTCTTGATATCGGAACCACACTCATCGACGGCAGCAAGGTGAAGTGGAGCGAGGCGGCGCTGCTGGCGGCTCAACGCGGAGCGAGCGCAATCTGATCTGTCGACTTCATTCACGAGCTCTATTTTTTTGGGATTTTTTTTTGTTTTTGATTCCATCTATTGTGCTGTGGTGCGGTGGTGGTGCCTGTAGTGGTAGTGGTGTTTGTGGTGCTTTGAGGCGGTGGTAACAGCGAAGCTAATGGGATTTTTCGGTGGTGCAAGCGCGATCTAATTCGTGGGCTCTTTTTTTGGGATTTTTTGTTTTTGTTTTTGATTCCATCTATTGTGCAGTGGTACGGTGGTGGTGGTGCTTTGAGGTGGTGATGACAGTGGTGACGATGGCAAGGCACAGTAGAGTGAGGTGGCGCTGCTGGGATTTTTTGGTGGTACGATCACGATCTGATTCGTGAGCTCGATTTTTTGGGACTTTTTGTTTTTGTTTTTGATTCCATCTATTATGCTATGGTGCAGTGGTGGTGGTTGTAGAGTGGTGGTGTATGCGGTGCTGTGTTGGGTATGCTAGGATTTTTCAGTGGTGGAGGCAGCGATGCTGGGAGTTTGTGGTAGTGGTGCGTGCAAACTTGGTCGACAGATGGAGTTGGGTTGTGTATGTTGCAGTTGGAGAAGAAAAGTCAGTGACGAACTGACGTGAGATGTCGAAAGGACTGTTGGAGCGTGGTGATCCTTGACGGTCGGTATGGTGGTGGCGATAGTTGTAGTGGTGGTTGTGGGTGGGATGAAATGGGATTGGATTCCCGTGACCAATTATTTTGTTGATTGTGACTCATAATTGAATATGTGACCTGAAAATTGTAACTGTGACTCCAATTGTGAATCACAATTTATTAAGTTGTGACCGAAAAATCAATCGTGACCAATTAATTTAATAACTTGCAATGAGTAAATGAGTCGTGACCAATAAAAGTTTTGATTTTGTGATCGATGAAAAATCTGTGACATATAAAAATTTTTTTTCAAATTTTTTTGATTTGTGACCGAAAAATATTATGTGACCTATAATTTTTTGAATTTGTGATCAATGATATGATTTGTGACTTCCAAAATTTTGATTTGTGACCTCAAACAAATCTGTGACTTATAAAATTTTTGGATTCGTGACCCAAAAATATTCTGTGACCTATAAATTCTTTGATTTGTGACCTCAAACAAATCTGTGACCTATAAAATTTTTGAATTCGTGACCCAAAAATATTATGCGAACTATAATTTTTTGAATTTGTGATCAATAATGTGATCTGTGACTTATAAAATTTTGATTTATGATCTCGAACAAATCTGTGACCTATAAAATTTTTAAATTCGTGACCCAAAAATATTTTGACCTATAATTTTTTGAATTTGTGATCAATAATGTGATCTGTGACTTATAAAATTTTGATTTATGATCTCGAACAAATCTGTGACCTATAAAATTTTTAAATTCGTGACCCAAAAATATTTTGACCTATAATTTTTTGAATTTGTGATCAATGATGTGATTTGTAACTTACACAAAATTTTGATTTGTAACTTCGAACAAATCTGTGACCTATAAAATTTTTGGATTCGTGATCCAAAAATATTCTGTGACCTATAAATTCTTTGATTTGTGATCGAAAAATAAGTTGTGACCAATAATATGATAAGTCGTGACTAAAAATTAATCCGTGACTAATTAATTTTTTAATTTGTGACCAACGAAAAAACTGTGACTTACAAAATTTTTGAATTGTGAACGTAAAAAAATTTGTGATATAAAATTTTTAATTTGTGACCAAAAAATAATAAGTAACTAATTATATTGTTAATTTGTGACCAAATTGTATAGATCCGTGACCTAAATATATTTAATTAATAAATTAATTAATTAACTGATTAAATTATAAATAATTTTTAATAAAAATCAGATTTTAGAAATTTGAAACTTGTTTTCTTGTTTTTGAAATGTGCCATAATTAATTTCTTAGTTATGAAATTTTCCCTTCCATTTATTTGAGGCCCGATTAGTTACAATTTAACTTTCAAAGCATCACTTCCTTATAATTAATGCACTTTAGTCCTTCAATTTCTAGCATGTAGAGTTTGATCCCAAAATTGTATTTTTATCCAATTTTCATCTTTCTTTCTCTCCAATTGTTTCCACCAAGTCCATCACTAAAAACAAAAGAAAATTAACTTAAGTTAAAGTAGAAATTAATAATTTGACAACACAAAGTTTAATAATGCAGCATAAATAAGTGAACAAATTGCACTTATCGGACGCAAAATTCATGGAGTCATCTCCCAAGTTCGATTCTCAAGTTTCCATCTTCCATTTTCCCAAAGCACACCCTTAACCAACCTGTCTCTAAGCAATTGAACAAGGCGAGCCTGGTAAAACATTAAGCTTGACTTCATTGTACCATAACTCCATTTTGGCTTCAAATGTTGGTTTTTTTTGGAGTCTTCTCAAGTCTATCCAGGAAAATATCCCTGCATCGCTTTTTAAACTTTCAGTGCCTAGTTTAACAAGTCCCCTGGAGAATAATATTACATACTTGTTCTAATCTTTTCTAGAGATTGTTTGAATCGACATATTCAAGTCTTCCCAATATTGTTCTTTTGCTGTTTTTTAATCATATTATGAATTATTAGCTTAATATAGTTACACCAATAGGAAAATCATCTTTCGAAATAACTAATAGAACAAAATTCACATGATCACATAAAAGACTGGTTCCATTTATATAAATATAACAGCATTTCCAAGGGTGAAAGTCATGACTGACATTAGTACTAGGAAAATCTCTACCCCCCAGTTTGAGATGCTAAAATCTATCTAGAAAGACCTGAACTGTGAGTTATATCGCATTATTTAACTTGTATAAGGCAAGAAACAGATTCTTGTTTTCATAATTAAAAAAAATAAAATAAAAGACACCTGAAATCACATTGAATTCTGAAAAGCCTCATCCTTGACAATGGCGTTCTCAAATACCCTTCTACTTCAAATTTCCTGGGTGAAAGATTACAAAACTTTGAGAACTGCTCTCTGGCCTCTTCATTCCTATCCAACGAACTACAAATTATCCCTTTACAAAAATAGAGCCTGAAATCATTCGGGGTCCTCCCTAACAAGCTCCACAATGCCTCCTCACATTTGTCTGAAAGAATTGAATTTGCGCCATTACCAACTTCACGTCCCTCGCCTTATTGCTTAGCACCGCTTCTAACCTCTTCATAAATGCCTCGAATTGTTGACCATGAATTTGTTATAAGTTAAAATTAAGTACAAATACACCCCTATTTACAATGTTTCAAACATAATTCCAATTTAGGTTTTGGGGTGTGGATGAGGTTAGGTGTCCTTCAAAGAACTTTCCACGATAGCAACTACAACTATAAATACCCATCAAACACTTGAACAATGTTGTTCTCAAAAACCTCTTCAGACATTTCAACAATTCCTCGATTGCTCATTGTTCATTTGTTCCCTTGAAATTTTTGACAGAAAATATGGTGTTCTTGTCCAAGATTGCAACCAACAATGGACACAGTGAAAACTCTTCTTATTTTGATGGTTGGAAGGCATATGACAGTGATCTCTTTCATTCCACAAAAAATAATCCCGGAGTCATTCAAATGGGACTCGCAGAAAATCAGGTATGAACATGTCTGGTACATAGTATTTAACAATACTATTTAATTCCGTCCACTACTGTATAGTCAGATCTAAATTAATCTCTCTTCTGATTTTATGCAGCTTTGCTTTGATTTAATCCAAGAATGGGTTGAGAACAACCCAAAAAGTATCCATTTGTACACTTCAAGGATCAAATGGCTTCAAGGATGTTGCTCTTGCTTTCTGCGTCTCAGCCTTTGCCACAGTAGCTTATAGCCATGTACCAGAAGTATTTGATGTCTAAGGCGATATGAATTGCGATCCATGCCAATTCAAGTTTGAGACCAAATTTAGCCACAACATCACAGCTAATTTTATTTAGCACCAGTGGCATTAAATAAACAAACATCTAACGTATAGTTGCGACTTTGAAGTTTTAATGCAGTAACCTAATAACTAGAAACATGACTTAGCCGAGGGCGTAACAGATAGCAATGGACACTGCTAGCTCACTATTAGTGGAGACACGAGGACACCATCCGCAAAGTGACTCTTACCAAGAGTCCCGAACCGAGTGCAGCGTGCCAATGGCCGGCCTAGAAACAGTCGGAATCGTGTGCACTGAAAACAGTGGAATACACGGCGACTTTCGTTATTTGAATCCACTCTTCCTCTGCCATAAATGCGCAGTACTGGACGGGATCAAATGATATTGTCCAATACTATGTACCAGATATGTTCGCACCTGAGTTTCAGTGAATCCCATTTGAATGACTCCACAGAAGTATTTTTGTGGGATGAAAGGTATCATTATCATATGCCTTCCAACCATCAAAATAAGAAGAGTTTTCATCATTTGCATTGTTGGTTGCAATGTTGAACGAGAACACCATGTTTTCAGTAAAAATCTCAAGGAAACAATGGAGGAATTGTTGGTTAGTAGATAAGAATTGTTGGATTGATGTATGGTTTTTGAGCACAACGTTTTTCAAGCGTTTGATGGGTATTTATAGCTGTAGTTGATGCCTTTTAGTCTTCAAAATCAAATAAAAGATTGATGTTATGGAAGGTTCTTTGAAAGACACCTCACCTAACCTAACCACCTCCAAAAACCTAAATTGGTATTTTGTTTGAAACATTTTAAATATTGGTAGGCGGATTTATAATTTTATAATTTATTTGCAAAATATTAAAGATTAAACTAATTTTTATTTTTCTCTTTCTTATTTTCAACCACGCAATCTTCCATAAAATAATATTACATATAATTCAAAAGATTTTTTTCTTTTTCAACCATGCATTCTCCAAACAATACTATTTTACTCATTAAAATTTGAAATAATGAAGGCCAAACGGACACATCCAATCACATATTGTTCCCATTTACTCATAACCAAGGGTATCATTTTCAAGAATTCCAATAAAAATTGATTTTTTTTTTCCAATTGTTAATAAATTCAAAACTATCAAGTGACACTCAATTATGAATTGATATCCGATGTCCCTTTTTGTTGTCTAATTTATTGTCCACCAAATTGTCAATTAGCAAATCATGAAAAATTAAAGTTATCATCAATTTTAAGTTTCGAACCTTAACATCAATCCATATTTTTCATGATGCATCAATTTATAATTAGGTGGACAGCAAATTGAACAACATAAATGGACCGCAGATCTCAATGTTTGTACAAATTTTTCGAGTCAAAACAAAAGAATCGTGTCCGCCAGAAATGTAGAAGCCCTCATCTGAATTAAAGATTTGAACCTCAAATTTCCAACTTTAAAAATAAAGGAATTCTGCCCAGAAAAAA
>NC_036244.1:3733096-3737464 GCF_002742605.1 Olea europaea var. sylvestris | reverse complement strand
CTATAATTTTTTGAATTTGTGATCAATGATATGATCTGTGACTTACAAAATTTTGATTTGTGATCTCGAACAAATCTGTGACCTATAAAATTTTTAAATTCGTGACCCAAAAATATTGTGACCTATAATTTTTTAAATTTGTGATTAATGATGTGATCTGTAACTTACAAAATTTTGATTTGTTACTTCGAACAAATCTGTGACCTATAAAATTTTTGAATTCGTGACCCAAAAATATTCTGTGACCTATAAATTCTTTGATTTGTGACCGAAAAATAAGTTGTGACCAATAATATGATAAGTCGTGACTAAAAATTAATCCGTGACTAATTAATTTTTTAATTTGTGACCAACGAAAAAACTGTGACTTACAAAATTTTTGAATTGTGAACGTAAAAAAATTTGTGATATAAAATTTTTGATTTGTGACCAAAAAATAATAAGTAACTAATTATATTGTTAATTTGTGAACAAATTGTATTGATCCGTGACTTAAATATATTTAATTAATAAAATAATTAATTAACTGATTAAATTATAAATAATTTTTAATAAAAATCAGATTTTAGAAATTTGAAACTTGTTTTCTTGTTTTTGAAATGTGCCATAATTAATTTCTTAGTTATGAAATTTTCCCTTCCATTTATTTGAGGCCCGATTAGTTACAATTTAACTTTCAAAGCATCACTTCCTTATAATTAATGCACTTTAGTCCTTCAATTTCTAGCATGTAGAGTTTGATCCCAAAATTGTATTTTTATCCAATTTTCATCTTTCTTTCTCTCCAATTGTTTCCACCAAGTCCATCACTAAAAACAAAAGAAAATTAACTTAAGTTAAAGTAGAAATTAATAATTTGACAACACAAAGTTTAATAATGCAGCATAAATAAGTGAACAAATTGCACTTATCGGACGCAACATCCATGGAGTCATCAATGCGTCCATTCTATGAAACGAAAAACTGATTTCTTGTGTGCTTCTCTTGTATTGTTTTCTTGTTGTTGGCTAATCAAATCCGGTTTTTTGAATCACAAATTTGTGGATCCTCCCAAGTTCGATTCTCAAGTTTCCATCTTCCATTTTCCCAAAGCACACCCTTAACCAACCTGGCTCTAAGCAATTGAACAAGGCGAGCCTGGTA
Source organism: Olea europaea var. sylvestris (assembly GCF_002742605.1). Taxonomy (NCBI): domain Eukaryota; kingdom Viridiplantae; phylum Streptophyta; class Magnoliopsida; order Lamiales; family Oleaceae; genus Olea; species Olea europaea. The sequence goes on along the minus strand of NC_036244.1, from coordinate 3,736,321 downwards.
AAACATTAAGCTTGACTTCATTGTACCATAACTCCATTTTGGCTTCAAATGTTGGTTTTTTTTGGAGTCTTCTCAAGTCTATCCAGGAAAATATCCCTGCATCGCTTTTTAAACTTTCAGTGCCTAGTTTAACAAGTCCCCTGGAGAATAATATTACATACTTGTTCTAATCTTTTCTAGAGATTGTTTGAATCGACATATTCAAGTCTTCCCAATATTGTTCTTTTGCTGTTTTTTAATCATATTATGAATTATTAGCTTAATATAGTTACACCAATAGGAAAATCATCTTTCGAAATAACTAATAGAACAAAATTCACATGATCACATAAAAGACTGGTTCCATTTATATAAATATAACAGCATTTCCAAGGGTGAAAGTCATGACTGACATTAGTACTAGAAAAATCTCAACCCCCCAGTTTGAGATGCTGAAATCTATCTAGATAGACCTGAACTGTGAGTTATATCGCATTATTTAACTTGTATAAGGCAAGAAACAGATTCTTGTTTTCATAATAAAATAAAATAAAATAAAAGACGCCTGAAATCACATTGAATTCTGAAAAGCCTCATCCTTGACAATGGCGTTCTCAAATACCCTTCTACTTCAAATTTCCTGGGTGAAAGATTACAAAACTTTGAGAACTGCTCTCTGGCCTCTTCATTCCTATCCAACGAACTACAAATTATCCCTTTACAAAAATAGAGCCTGAAATCATTCGGGGTCCTCCCTAACAAGCTCCACAATGCCTCCTCACATTTGTCTGAAAGAATTGAATTTGCGCCATTACCAACTTCACGTCCCTCGCCTTATTGCTTAGCACCGCTTCTAACCTCTTCATAAATGCCTCGAATTGTTGACCATGAATTTGTTATAAGTTAAAATTAAGTACAAATACACCCCTATTTACAATGTTTCAAACATAATTCCAATTTAGGTTTTGGGGGTCTGGATGAGGTTAGGTGTCCTTCAAAGAACTTTCCACGATAGCATCTACAACTATAAATACCCATCAAACACTTGAACAATGTTGTTCTCAAAAACCTCTTCAGACATTTCAACAATTCCTCGATTGCTCATTGTTCATTTGTTCCCTTGAAATTTTTGACAGAAAATATGGTGTTCTTGTCCAAGATTGCAACCAACAATGGACACAGTGAAAACTCTTCTTATTTTGATGGTTGGAAGGCATATGACAGTGATCTCTTTCATTCCACAAAAAATAATCCCGGAGTCATTCAAATGGGACTCGCAGAAAATCAGGTATGAACATGTCTGGTACATAGTATTTAACAATACTATTTAATTCCGTCCACTACTGTATAGTCAGATCTAAATTAATCTCTCTTCTGATTTTATGCAGCTTTGCTTTGATTTAATCCAAGAATGGGTTGAGAACAACCCAAAAAGTATCCATTTGTACACTTCAAGGATCAAATGGCTTCAAGGATGTTGCTCTTGCTTTCTGCGTCTCAGCCTTTGCCACAGTAGCTTATAGCCATGTACCAGAAGTATTTGATGTCTAAGGCGATATGAATTGCGATCCATGCCAATTCAAGTTTGAGACCAAATTTAGCCACAACATCACAGCTAATTTTATTTAGCACCAGTGGCATTAAATAAACAAACATCTAACGTATAGTTGCGACTTTGAAGTTTTAATGCAGTAACCTAATAACTAGAAACATGACTTAGCCGAGGGCGTAACAGATAGCAATGGACACTGCTAGCTCACTATTAGTGGAGACACGAGGACACCATCCGCAAAGTGACTCTTACCAAGAGTCCCGAACCGAGTGCAGCGTGCCAATGGCCGGCCTAGAAACAGTCGGAATCGTGTGCACTGAAAACAGTGGAATACACGGCGACTTTCGTTATTTGAATCCACTCTTCCTCTGCCATAAATGCGACTCTTTAGCTGTATCCTTGAATCCATTTGATCTTTGAGGTATACAAATGGTAGCTTTTGGGTTGTTCTCAACCAATTCTTGGATTAAATCACAGCAAAGCTGCATAAATCACAAAAGATGTCGATTTTGGTTTGTTTGTACAGTGTGAAGATATGGTTCACCTAACCCCACCACCTAATGTTGTGAGTTGATGGGAGTGAGGTTGACACAATAAGGTCTTCCCTTCCTTTGGCAGAGGCATGGTCTTTCTTCCTACCCCTTCATTATGTACACTCTACCATTATATATAAAACATGGGGGCAGCTCTCGTTTGGTATTCCCAGCAGCAGCAGAGTGTGGAGCTCTAAGTTTTCATTAAAAAGGGTGGTGGTTCTTCATTGGTTTTTCCCCTCTATCTTTGGAAGGCAATTGGCATAACATGGGGCTGTTCCTGAGCCTAGAAAAACACCCATAAATCGAAGAAGAAGCTGCCCAAAGGAGGAAGGAAAGCTGGACAGAAATCGGCTGAAAAAGGGTTGTATTTTTCCATTCCCGTTTTTCTTGTTTTTTGCCTTGAATCTTGTTTGTTGATTGTTGTTTTGGTTGTTTGAACTCCTAGGATCCCCAACAAACTGGTATCAACGGGATCAAATGATATTGTCCAATACTATGTACCAGATATATCAGAGCTAGGAGGAGTGATATTAGTCCAAAAATCGATCAAAAACCAGCAAGAAATCACCATTTTCACATTCTAACCGAATCTGAAAAACTTGATTTCCGGCCAACCGATTGACTTTCCGGCGAAATGGACCATGGAACCATGACCAGCAGGAGGAGGCGCACCCTGTGGTGGGGCGCGTGACCGGCGACGGCGGCTCCGGCGGCCGGACCTCCGGCGAGCTTTTTTCGGGCAGTTTACTCATTTTGACGTCCTGAACGCACTGATGTCGTTTGTTTTTTGTTTCAGATTTTACAGAAAAAGTTGGACGATTTTGCCCCTACCTTGACGTCTACGGCAATTTGGTTCAGAAACTTGGTGGTATATTTACTGTTTGTCAACAGTAGTTTGGTAAGATTATTCCAAACTCTCCAGTAGGTTAAGTTTGGTATCCTTACCGGTTTATGCATGGTTATTGCTTGGTTGCTTATTTGTGAATTCTGTTGATTGAATTCTTGTGATTAATTTGTAACCTGGAAGCATATTTACCTGCTTTATATACCTGTGTTTCGTGAACGGATTACTTCACTATTGTGCTTCATTTCTAAAAATTGTTTTTAAACTCGGTACTCAGTTTTATATTGATCATCTGGAAAAGAATTTTTCAAAAC
>NC_036244.1:3679982-3715663 GCF_002742605.1 Olea europaea var. sylvestris | reverse complement strand
GTTGACACAATAAGGTCTTCCCTTCCTTTGGCAGAGGCATGGTCTTTCTTCCTACCCCTTCATTATGTACACTCTACCATTATATATAAAACATGGGGGCAGCTCTCGTTTGGTATTCCCAGCAGCAGCAGAGTGTGGAGCTCTAAGTTTTCATTAAAAAGGGTGGTGGTTCTTCATTGGTTTTTCCCCTCTCTCTTTGGAAGGCAATTGGCATAACATGGGGCTGTTCCTGAGCCTAGAAAAACACCCATAAATCGAAGAAGAAGCTGCCCAAAGGAGGAAGGAAAGCTGGACAGAAATCGGCTGAAAAAGGGTTGTATTTTTCCATTCCCGTTTTTCTTGTTTTTTGCCTTGAATCTTGTTTGTTGATTGTTGTTTTGGTTGTTTGAACTCCTAGGATCCCCAACATACAGTACTGGACGGGATCAAATGATATTGTCCAATACTATGTACCAGATATGTTCGCACCTGAGTTTCAGTGAATCCCATTTGAATGACTCCACAGAAGTATTTTTGTGGGATGAAAGGTATCATTATCATATGCCTTCCAACCATCAAAATAAGAAGAGTTTTCATCATTTGCATTGTTGGTTGCAATGTTGAACGAGAACACCATGTTTTCAGTAAAAATCTCAAGGAAACAATGGAGGAATTGTTGGTTAGTAGATAAGAATTGTTGGATTGATGTATGGTTTTTGAGCACAACGTTTTTCAAGCGTTTGATGGGTATTTATAGCTGTAGTTGATGCCTTTTAGTCTTCAAAATCAAATAAAAGATTGATGTTATGGAAGGTTCTTTGAAAGACACCTCACCTAACCTAACCACCTCCAAAAACCTAAATTGGTATTTTGTTTGAAACATTTTAAATATTGGTAGGCGGATTTATAATTTTATAATTTATTTGCAAAATATTAAAGATTAAACTAATTTTTATTTTTCTCTTTCTTATTTTCAACCACGCAATCTTCTATAAAATAATATTATACATAAATCAAAATATTTTTTTTTCTTTTTCAACCATGCATTCTCCAAACAATACTATTTTACTCATTAAAATTTAAAATAATAAAGGCCAAACGGACACATCCAATCACATATTGTTCCCATTTACTCATAACCAAGGGTATCATTTTCAGGACTTCCAATAAAAATTGATTTTTTTTTTCCAATTGTTAATAAATTCAAAACTATCAAGTGACACTCAATTATGAATTGATATCCGATGTCCCTTTTTGTTGTCTAATTTGTTGTCCACCAAATTGTCAATTAGCATATCATGAAAAATTAAAATTATCATCAATTTTAAGTTTCGAACCTTAACATCAATCCATATTTTTCATGATGCATCAATTTATAATTAGGTGGACAGCAAATTGAACAACATAAATGGACCGCAGATCTCAATGTTTGTACAAATTTTTCGAGTCAAAACAAAAGAATCGTGTCCGCCAGAAATGTAGAAGCCCTCATCTGAATTAAAGATTTGAACCTCAAATTTCCAACTTTAAAAATAAAGGAATTCTGCCCAGAAAAAAAGAAAAGTCCACCTTTGTGTAGTCCAAATGAGAGACCAAATTTAATTTGAGAAGAAATAGAAACCCTTTGACTGAGAGTATTTTAGTCAGTTGTAATTTAATTTTTATTTAAAAAATAATAATTTGAACGAAATTGAATTTTAAACAATAATCTTTTGTGAGTTCGACTCATGTTTTGTGTTCCGAGAATTGGGCTTAGGCGTGCTTGAGCAATATTTTTAGTTTTGGATAGTATCAATACTTATAAAAAGAAAGTCGAGTTACTAAAATTCATTTTTAACGAGTTCAATGCATCATCGATAACTAATTTTTAATGAAATAGCATTTGGATCATTTGTCTTTAATTTCGAGAAATAATAACAATTTACTTTGATTTACGTCCAATCATAGTCACCTCATCTATTGTCGCCATTTTTAACTAAGGTGTCAAGTTGACATGGATGTTAAAACTAATGGAGAGATTATGTGTATGATTAATGAAAAATGATTGATAATTTTTTCTCTTCTTCAAGTATGTTGTTTATCGAGTCAAAAATATGTTTTTCTTTGAGCATTTTTTAAAGTTTGTTTTTAGGTGGGTTATAGGTAGAATGTTGTTTTATGCGGAAATACATAGCATCCCTTCATTAGTTTTAACATTCACGTTAACATATTACTTTATTTAGATTGAGGGCGATATTTGAGTGATCATGGTCGACACAACTTAAAGTTGGATGACTTGATTGCTCGAAATTAAAGATAAGTGGCCTGATTGCATGTTTGTTGAAAGTTGAGTGATCCTTGATGTAGTTAATCCCATTTTCAACACGATAGTATCAATTTACTATCGTGCAATAATATCAATTTACTTTCATTTACGTGCAATCATAGTGACCTCATCTATTGTTTTCGTTTTAACTAAAGTGTCAAGTTGACATGGATGTTAAAACTAATGCTGAGATTATGTGTATGAATTATGAGAAATGATTGATAATTTTTCCTCTTCTTGAAGTATGTTGTTTATGGATTCAAAAATATGTTTTTCTTTGAGCATTTTTAAAAGTTTGTTTTTCAGCTGGGTTATGTAGAATGCTGTTTTATGCGGAAATACATAGCTTCCCTTCATTAGTTTTAACATTCACGTTAACGTATTACTTTATTTAGATTGAGGGCGATATTTGAGTGATCATGGTCGACACAACTTAAAGTTGGGTGACTTGATTGCACGAAATTAAAGATAAGTGACCTAATTGCATGTTTGTTGAAAGTTGAGTGATCGTTGATGTAGTTAATCCCATTTTCAACACGATAGTATCAATTTACTATCGTGCAATAATATAAATTTACTTTGATTTACGTGCAATCGTAGTCACTCCATCTATTGTCGCCATTTTAACTAAGGTGTCAAGTTGACATGGATGTTAAAACTAATGGAGAGATTATGTGTATGAATAATGAAAAACGATTGATAATTTTTTCTCTTCTTCAAGTATGTTGTTTATCGATTCAAAAATATGTTTTTCTTTGAGCATTTTTAAAAGTTTTTTTTCTTCAGGTGGGTTATGTAGAATGTTGTTTTATGCGGAAATACAAAGCATCCCTTCATTAGTTTTAACATTCACATTAACGAATTACTTTATTTAGATTGAGGGCGATATGTGAGTGATCATGGTCGACACAACTTAAAGTTGGGTGACTTGATTGCTCGAAATTAAAGATAAGTGGCCTGATTGCATGTTTGTTGAAAGTTGAGTGATCGTTGATGTAGTTAATCCCATTTTCAACACGATAGTATCAATTTACTATCGTGCAATAATATAAATTTACTTTGATATACGTGCAATCATAGTCACCTCATCTATTGTCGCCATTTTAACTAAGGTGTCAGGTTGACATGGATGTTAAAACTAATGGAGAGATTATGTGAATGAATAATGAAAAACGATTGATAATTTTTTCTCTTCTTCAAGTATGTTGTTTATCGAGTCAAAAATATGTTTTTCTTTGAGCATTTTTAAAAGTTTTTTTTTTAGGTGGGTTATAGGTAGAATGCTGTTTTACGTGGAAATACATAGCATCCCTTCATTAGTTTTAACATTCACGTTAACGTATATTTGAGTGATCATGGTTGACACAACTTAAAGTTGGGTGACTTGATTGCTCGAAATTAAAGATAAGTGGCCTGATTGCATGTTTGTTGAAAGTTGAGTGATCCTTGATGTAGTTAATCCCATTTTCAACACGATAGTATCAATTTACTATCGTGCAATAATATCAATTTACTTTTATTTACGTGCAATCATAGTGACCTCATCTCTTGTTTTCGTTTTAACTAAAGTGTCAAGTTGACATGGATGTTAAAACTAATGGTGAGATTATGTGTATGAATTATGAAAAACGATTGATAATTTTTTCTCTTCTTCAAGTATGTTGTTTATCGATTCAAAAATATGTTTTTCTTTGAGCATTTTTAAAAGTTTGTTTTCAGGTGGGTTATGTAGAATGTTGTTTTATACGGAAATACATAGCTTCCCTTCATTCGTTTTAACATTCACGTTAACGTATTACTTTATTTAGATTGAGGGCGATATTTGAGTGATCATGGTCGACACAACTTAAAGTTGGGTGACTTGATTGCATGAAATTAAAGATAAGTGACCTGATTGCATGTTTGTTGAAAGTTGAGCAATCGTTAATGTAGTTAATCCCACTTTCAACACGATAGTATCAATTTACTATCGTGCAATAATATCAATTTACTTTGATTTACGTGCAATCATAGTCACCTCATCTATTGTCGCTGTTTTAACTATGGTGTCAAGTTGACATGGATGTTAAAACTAATGGAGAGATTGTGTATGAATAATGAAAAACGATTGATAATTTTTTCTCTTCTTGAAGTATGTTGTTTATTGAGTCAAAAATATGTTTTCCTTTGAGCGTTTTTAAAAGTTTGTTTTCAGGTGGGTTATGTAGAATGCTGTTTTATGTGGAAATACATAGCTTCCTTCATTAGTTTTAACATTCACGTTAACGTATTACTTTAATTAGATTGAGGGCAATATTTGAGTGATCATGGTCGACACAACTTAAAGTTGGGTGACTTGATTGCACGAAATTAAAGATAAGTGACCTAATTGCATGTTTGTTGAAAGTTGAGTGATCATTGATGTAGTTAATCCCATTTTCAACACGATAGTATTTTATGTAAGCATGACTTTTACAGGTCGAGAGACGAGAATATTTTATAACTAGAGAATAGACGAGACCAACGTATCCTTGACTTAAATTTTAATGAATTTATTAGAATTTATTGATTTTAGTGAATTTCATGGATTTAAATAGATTTTCATAGATTCTATAACATTTTTAAAGAGTTATATATTATAAATTTCAATAGATTTGGTAAGATTTAAATAGAATTCTAAAATATAGAAAATTCATGATTTTATTATTTGGAATAACAAATGTCATCGTTCTAGAAAACCAAACAAATAATATCAATAAGTTAAAAATCAATTCAATTTGAAATTTTTTATAAAAAAAAATATGTAATCTACAAAGTCAAGTAAAAAAGAATAATGTTATTTGCAGTAACTCATTATTGTAATCGTCCTACGTGACATACATGTGATGGTTAATGAAACCGCTATGTAGGGCGACTACTGTAATGAGCAACTATAAATAGTATTACTTAATAAAATAAATACCATCAAATTTAGTCCCGGTTTGACAATCATTATTTTAAATACTTTATTCTATATACTCATTTTCAACTACACATTAACATAATAAAATATTCTGCACATAAATCCAAAAAAAATTCCTACTTTTAATCACAAGTTCTCCAAAATTTCACTATTCAAACATTATTTTGAACAGATAATGGTCATCAAATATGGCTAAATGATATTGCAATTATAAAAATCAATCCAGTAGTCCAAGCGGCCCAAAACCATAAAATAGGGTACACAGACGATCCAATTGCGCCATTCTTGGCCCAACTCATTATAACGATCAATCCAAATACGCGGTCCAAGATCCACATGTCGATTTGAAACCTTCAATAATTTATCTTCGAGAAAAATCATGTTGTTACTTATCCAAATCCAGTAAAAGTTATCTGTAAATGGCTTTGATATCTCAACCGAACATATTGGATCAAATTTAACTCCAATCAACCACGAAATCTCGAAGAATCCCCACCAATCCACCCTAGACGGTTATCCCACTTCTATAAATTATGTGGTTAGTCAAGCGTTCAGGGATCTCAATCTACTCTACTCCAAGTTACTTCTTCTTCTTTTCTTCTGGCATTCATACAATTTTTGTTGAGTTTTGCTGAGTTGACCGTCGAAGGGTCTTCGGTTGGCACCACATCAATGCCCTCTTAAGATCTTTTGCAACCGTTCTATTTTTCTTGAGTTTTGCAGGATTGTTGGTGGCCTACATGATCCGATTATCTTAGTTGTAGAATCTATCATCTATAATTTTATATATTATTATTTACCACGCGAGTCATGCAATAATTTTTTAAAAATATATCACTCGGCTTTCGAGCCATATGACGGCTATCAAATCATATCGAACTGAAAACTAACCCACTTACAAGATAAAAAATTGCATGGCTCAACTAGCAGTACGTTATTCTCCCAAGTGCCACATGGCTTCCGATCATACAATAATTCCTATAAAATCGCATAGCTCAACAAGTGAACGGTAATCTTCATGACATTTTTAATGATGAGATGATTTTCACACCCCACAGTATGATCAAATGGTCCGTCCTATGATCAAAGCTCGCTCTCAACCAAGGGTTTGATCATCCTTGAGCCCGAATTACTCTTTCATTCTAGCAGAACTTGTATAAAAGAGTGGAGGACAAATTGTAGTGGAAAAATTAATCCACTAATCCAGGCGGCCCAAACCATAAAATAGGGTACACGAACGGTCCAACCGCGCCATCCTTGACCCATCTCATTATAACAATTGATTTGAATATGCGGTCCAATACCCACATGTCAATTCGAAACCTCTAATAATTTATCTTCAAGATACATCACATTGTGACTTATCCAAATCCAGTAAGAGTTATCTGTAAACGACTTTGGTATCTCAACCGAATAGATCAAATCAGATTTAGCTCTAACCAACCACGAAATCTAGAAGAATCCCCACCAACCCACCTAGATAATTATTCCGCTCCATAAATTTCGTAGTCAATAAAGTGTTCAGGTATCTCAATCTACTCTACTCTAAGTCACTTCTTCTTTCTTTTCATCTAGCATTAATTCAATTTTTGACGAGCTTTATTGACTTGCCCATCGAAGGTTCTTCAGTCGGCACCACACTGGTGCCCTCTAAAATCTTTTACAATTGTTCTTCTTAGTTCTATTTTTCTTGAGTTCCGCAGCATTGCTGATAGCCTACTTGATTCGATTTTCTCGATTTTAAAATCTATCGTCTATAGATATGTAAATCTGTAACAAATCAAGCGCTAATTTATAGATTTAGATTGTGTAATAAAATTCGCCAATTTGGATAAAAGTGTAAAGATATGCTTTTATGGTTATAGCGATCAATACGTAGATTTTTAGAAATTAAATGCATCTAATTAAGCTTGTTCAAATTCACATAGAGATTAGGGCTGCACAAAATAACCACGTGGACCCATGATTTTTTCCCTTTCAAATCGAATCGAATTATTTTAAAATGGTTTGGTGTAGGTTTCAATTTTCAAAAATTGCACAAAACCAAATCGTACCACACTTTTTTAGTTAAAAAAATATTTGTATGAGAAAGAAGAGAATAATTTACAGGTTGGAACTGTTGTAGACTTGCAATCGCCAGGATGGATGATTATTGATTGGGGGAAGGGATAACTTTGAAAATGGCTGGTATTTTCTTCCTATTTTTCACAATAGCCTTTCTTGTTAAAAGTACTATATTGCCCTTAATGAAATTATTAACAAGATCTATCTTATATCTTTAAGGAATTGTCAATCAGGTCCTATATCTATATTTTTCAATCTTTTGAACACCTTTAAATATTTTTTATATTTTAATAGTTCTTCAAAGATTATAGGTTGGCCTTTCTTAGTTATATATCCATTAAATAATCCTACTGAGATTTCTTCTTGTATATCCGTATGTTTAGTTATAATATCTTCTACTTTCCTTATTTCTCTATGAGTTCTCACAGGATCAAAACCTATATTATTCTTACAACTATAATCTATATCTCTATATATTTCTTCAATTTTTTCTTTACCAATAGGGAATATAACATCAGATTTTACATCTAATTTAAGCAAAAAAGAAACATCTTCTTCATCTAAAAATAAAATGAGATTATTATCATCATTAACAGTAGAAGTGGATGCTTGTGAATTGCTCATCAAAGATAATTAAAGCATAAGCATATAAAGATAAGTAAATAACTTACAGTAATCAAATGGAAATAAACAGGTTTTCCCTCCAGTATGCTCTTATAGTTGCTTTGCATGTACTTAATCAATCTTCTGAATCAAGTAAAGATTTAAAATGTTTTTGAAATCATTTGGGTCCACAACTGCTTCCGCAAAAGGCTTTTTCAATTAAGGTTGCATTTCTCATTCTAGAGAACTAGCCGTGTTTCCACAGATGCTATCTCACAGTATCCTGAGTCTCTGTTTTCACCTCTATCCAAACTCTTTTCAGAATCAAGTTCCTACTTGGAACGAAATTTTAAAAGATAACTCACACACAAGGTGCTACAATTTTTTGTTAGAAAATTGCCCTTTTCCCCTAAACCATTCATCAAAGACGGGTACTTTGGCATGGCTAACATCCTTTCAAAATCAATGTTTTGAAAATCTTTTAAAATCTCTATCTGTACTGCCGAGGAATCATGAGAAACTTAACGAAATCCTTTAATAAAAGCTTTGTTGAACATAACAAACTTTACTTTAATATTCATAAACTGAAATTGTACATGCTTACAAACTATATTTACATACCTTTGGTACTCACCTTATGAAGTTTAGAACTCCATAAGTGATTACCTTATTACACGCTTTCCTATCTTCAAGCTATCTAATATTTTTCTGAATACAAGTGGTGTATACAGATTACAAGAAATTTTTCTCTAATGTGTTCTCAGAGAAAAGAGATAGATTTTTCGAGATATCTTTCTTCTTCCTTCATGCCTCCTTTTATAGGAAAGTTTGGAATCTTATCTTGGACAGGTGTCTTCCCCTTTCTTTGTTGGGTAGCAAAGCATCTTATCTCCACCGAATTCTTTATTGTCTTCTTACTATGTGGACCTCTCCTTTGAAAATTATGTGCCTTATCTTTTAAATTTGTCTGCCACTTGTATCAACTAGTGGGTAAGTGGTCACAATAATGGAGACTTTCTCATATTATTTCTTGTCTTTAGTAGCCACAGTTTTTCTTTAATAAATTTCTTTATTAAAGTAGTGATAAAGGGCTACTTCAATCACCATCATTTCTCCATTTTTGAATCAAAGAATTCTGCAGGGAATTCTTCATCATTAAGAGAAGCTTGGCTCATATCTTCAACAACACAGTATTCACAGTGGTGATCACTGTAATTCCAAAGTAACTTGCATAATTCCTTAGCCATATCTTCTGATCCATGTACTTGATTGGATATAATTGCAGATAATAAATGATCAAGATAACAAAGATCTTCTTCTTTAGTGGTCATCCTTGCACTGGAATATATAATATGATCTTCAGAAGGATAAACCCATATTTTTTCTTTCTCAGTGATTACCTGAGTTACATGTTCAAATATCTCTTTATACCCTTTGGCTCTTCTGTAGGGCATCATATTAAGAATATCTTGATATCCATTTTTAACAACCTTTTGATTGGCTGGTAAAAAATGTTGATTTGTTAGTCCCATTTTGATCACATGGAACGATGGATGCATATATTCAAGGACAGGATCCCACTCCATCGTTGCTGAATGGAATCTGATATATATATTTGTTGTTTTAACAACTTCAGTATATCTTTTAACAGCTTTCCTGATGTTGGCTGGAAGCTGAGCTATTTCTTTAAGGTCTTTGCTTGGATATATACAAAGTATATTTCCTATCTCAAAGCAATTTCGAATCCAATTGGCTGGTGCTCCTGGATAGAAATTTATCTTGTTGTATTTTGAATAGTGGAGAGTCTTCATCCACTTTCCTATTTCCAAATACCAATCTGATAGTATATTAAAAATAACAATAAACAATGTTACTTCTTCATAACTATCTTTTCTAGGCATTTTTGCTTCATAGCATATTTTGACAATATCTTTAGGATCTATCCTTTCAATAGAAAGTTTAGATTGAGTTTGGCTCTGTGAAGAGCTACCTTCTCTTTTGATATTTGGAATATCTTCATTACCAGTAATAGGTTTGAATATTCCCTGTGAAGGGGTTCCTATTACTTTCTTTTCTTTCCCTTTATCCTCGGGAAGAACACTAGTATTCACAAGTCCCTGCGAAGGGATACTAGGTTTGGTACAAGTGTCTTCTGCCTCAAGGGCTATATTTTTGCCTCGAAGATTATCTTGAATATTTTGAATTTGAGCTTCCAAATAGGAAACTTTTATTTCAAGTATCTGGACTTTCGTCCTTAGTTGTTCTAGCTCCATCCCTGCTAAGATAATCAGGAAGAAAGTTAGTTTTACCTTTTATGTATTCAATGTTAAATTTGAAATATGAAAACCAAATTTGTATTCTAATAATATATCTATTATTAATAGATGGATCAACATTATTTTTCAGAAATGCTTTAACTTGAGTATTATCAGTTCTAATCAAGAACTTCTTTGGTAATAAATAATCTTCATATTTCTGAATTCCTCTTTTAACAGCAATGAGTTCTTTTCTGTTTGTCTCATATCTAGTTTCAACTTCTTTGAATGTTCCCGATGTATAACCTGCAAGTATTTCAGGACAAGAACAATCTTTTTCACATTTATATTCTTTATGATTCTTTTTAACTTTTAACACTGCTCCCCAGTAATAATCTGAAGCATCAGTTTCTAAGATAAAAAAATCATCTTCTTGTGGTATTACAAGTTTGGGTAGTACCTTTAACTCTTCTTTAACTTTCCTTATATTTTCACAATCTTTTTCTTCCCAAGACCACATTATATTTTTTCTTAATTTTGGAAGAAAATAACTTTTCAATTTAGCACAATTTTCAATGAATCCTTCTGCATAATTTAATATACCAAGGAAACTTTGTAATTATTTTTTATCTTTGATTTCTTCAGGAAATTCTTGAAGTTTTTTACCAATATGAGATTGCAACTGCAATTCTCCTTCTTTTATAAATAATCCTAAAAATTCAATTTCTGTTTTAGCTATCTCAGCTTTCTTTTGAGAGAGTGTAATACCATATTTTTTCATGATATAACAGAATTTCTCAAGATGCTCAATATGTTCATCAATATTATTTGAATGAATAAGTAAATCATCTACATATGCAATACAAAAATGAGTAATTGGTTTAATTACCTCATCCATTCTTCTTTGGAATATCTGTGGTGCATTTTTCAACCCAAATGGCATTACATTCCATTCGCATTGTCCTAAAGGATTAGGGGTACTAAATGCAGTTAGTGGTTTACTTTCCTCTGTAAGCATGATTTGCCAAAACCCTGACTTACAATCAAATTTTGAAAATATCTTTTTGTTTTGTACTTGTTTAATAAGGGTATCCTTATTTGGCTAGTAATATCCATCAAACTTAGTTACTTCATTTAATTTTTTATAATTTATCACCATTCTGGCCTTTCCTCTTTTTATCTCACTATGTTTTCTAACCATAAAGGCTGGACTGCTATGAGGGCTTTCACTAGACCTAATTAATTTAGCTTCTAGCAATTCTTTTATCTGATTTCTAAATTCTTTTTGATCATCAACACTATATTTCATAGGTTTAACTTTAACAATAGTATCTGGATTGGTTAATTCTATTTTAGCCTTTACTTTATCAATATTCCATTTTTCTAATGGGTTTTCAGAATATGTTTCAGAAATTTCCTTTTTCAATTTTTCAATCCTATTTTCTGTTGTCATTTTTAAGACTGTAACTAGTTTAAATTTTTCTGTACTCCAACATCCACCACGCTGGGTTGAGGAACTCTGATGGTTTATTTCTCTATATGCAATTGTAACAGCTTTATTTATTTTTGGTGTAAATATCCTATGTGCACAAGGTGTTGTGAACATATATTTATCATTATATTGTGTAAATGGTGCATATTTTAGTAGGAAATTCTGTCCTAATAAAATATCACATCCTATTGTGGTTGACATATATATTGTATCTACAAATACTTCTCTAAAAGAGATTAGAAAAGGTACTTGAGTGGCATACTTGCTGTATATTACCTTATTTCCACCTGCTGTTGTAGCAGTTACAACTTTCTTTGAATTATATTTCCAGTATTCGGCTGGCAATACATTTGGTAAGCATAGACTTATAGTACTTCCTGTATCTAAGTAAGCATGGAATTTAATTCTACAATAATCTTTTATATTGAGTGTAATTTCAATATATGGGCTCATGGGATTAGTACTTATTACTCTTTCCATGATAACAATGATTTCATATTTTCATCTATTCTTGAAATGATAATTGGATTATCGTCAACTGTTATCTTTAAATATCCTTGACAAATTTTGTAAGGACTATATTTCTCAAGAAAATTCATTCCTAGTAGAATAGGTGAACG
The DNA here is from genome assembly GCF_002742605.1 of Olea europaea var. sylvestris. Taxonomy (NCBI): domain Eukaryota; kingdom Viridiplantae; phylum Streptophyta; class Magnoliopsida; order Lamiales; family Oleaceae; genus Olea; species Olea europaea. Next base: position 3,703,404 of record NC_036244.1, on the reverse strand, counting down.
ATCTACTCCATATAATTTATCTTTATATAGAATTATTTCTTTACTATATTCTCTTTGGTCCTCTCCTATAAGTATAAGAGGGAACTTAATATATTTTCTAATTTCAAGATTATTTCCTAAATAATCTTTAAATATGTATGGTTCTGATATCTCAAATTCTGTTAGGTGACTAACAAATTTAGCATTTACATGACTCTTATCTGCTCCAGTATCTATAAGGACAAGAAGATTCTTCTTATATCCTTCTTGGTTTACATATCTTGTCTTGATATAGTATTGCGAACTTGATGGTTCAGCAATGCTTAGATTCTTAAGTCTGCTTATCTTAGATTCTTGTCTAGAGGGAAATCTTGCTATAAGATTATCTCCTTCTAAGCTCACACTATTTCTTCTTATTAATTTTCCTTCAGAGTTAATTTCTCTGGCTTGTTTATGGAAATCAAGCATTATTTGTTCTAGTATAGTGACTTCATATTCTTGGTGTTTCCTAGGAGGTATATATTGTGCTAATTCTTCAAAATCTTTGTGTATGATAATATTATCGGTTATTTTTCTTAAATTGTTATGATGGCTAGTACTAAAAGCAAAAATTGATTTTATGCTTATACTAACAGCCTTACTTCTTCGTAACATTTTTAAGTTACCAATTCTATAATATAGATTAAAGCTTTGGTCAATATTTTCATCACTTAATGATATTGCATAATTTGGTTTTACTGTAAATATTATCTTTTGATAGACTAGATTTCCTACAACTGTTCCTAATAGAGCATCTATAGGATCTTGTAAGATTCTATTGTCCATACAATATATTTCTATTGGTATATTCATACCTTCTCTAAAAAATCCTTTTATCATTATCTGGATTCCTCCTAATTCAATACACTTTAATTTATTTCTTACATTTTCTGGAATTTTGGATAATTTTTGTTTTACCCATTCTTTTGTAATTATAGGTATTCTAGCTTTTCCTATAGTATCTTCTATATTGATAGACATTTCTTTATAATTCATGCTAACTATTGTTTTATTTACTCTTGGTAAAATTCCTAAGAATCCTTGATGAAATACATCATTTTCCTGTAAATCTAGTATCTTCTTAGTGATTCCTGCATATTTTTTAATATCAAAGGTAATTTCTTGATTAATACCTTCTATAGAATCTTCAACTTCTTCAGTTGTTTCTATTTCTATTTCTGATTGTTGTATTTCTTGATTCATATATACTATTTCCTCATATTCTTCCTCTGATGAGGATGTATCCAACTCATAAATACTACTACATTCACTGCTTAGATCTTCAAAATATTCGATTGGTTCTATATCACTATCATCTTGGAATTTTTCATAAATTCTAAGAGTTTTTATATTTTGTCTATTTTTCTTTTTAGGACATTGAGGGGCAATGTGTCCTTCTTCATTACAAATAAAACATCTACATTTTTTTATATATCTTGGTTTGGATTTCTTATTCCAATTTCTTTTCTTGAAATATTTTTTATGTGGTTTAAAATTCTTTTTACTGAATTTTTTATAATTTTTGAATTTCCTTTTATATTTCTTGTATGGTTTATACTTCTTTTTATAGCATCCAAATTGTTCTACCTGGCCATTATCTTTGTAGCAACATAACGAATTTTTTCTTATTTTATAAGCTTTCTTATTTTCTAGTGCTTCTCTACACCACATACTTATCATTCTTTTTGTAAATTCAATTCTACTTCCAAGACTATCTATTTCAACTCCTTCCTCTTTCCCTAGAGGCAATAACTTCTCATATTCTTTTAGTAACTTAATTCCCCATGGGAATGGTAACTTTGTAAAATAAGATCTTAAAATAAGTTTATTTTCTTGATAATCTCCTTGGTTTAATACATAGTATAATTCTTCAAATTTACATGTATATCTTTCTAACTCACACAGATCACATATCTTTAGATTTTCCATTGCAATCATTCCTTGGTTATATTCTTCTTGTGTTCTTTCTTCTTCATTAGAAATATGTCTATTTCCAAGAAATTCTATTCTTAAGATTTTTTCAAATCTTTTTAATATTTCTTGTATATTTTGTTCATTTAAGGAATTTCTATTATCTAATACCTCAGTTCTTCTTGTTCCATATTTTACACCCCCTTTGATAGTTTCTGGTAATTTTCTCCACCATTCAAAGACAGTTCCTCTAAATGTATGTTCTATAAATCCAAAAGCCGTATATGTTTCCCATTTGTTAAATTGTATAGCTAAATCTGTACTTTTTATCCATGTTTCAATAGCTTTATTTTTATCTACACAATCTAAATCTAACCATATTCCTGTTGTGTGGATTGGTTCATTATAAGATTTCATTGGATTTATTTCTTTTATGGATTGTTTTCTTACATTACCAGTGTATCTTTTCTGGGTTTTTCTATATTGATTCTTATCAACCTTATTAGGTATTGGAGTTCCATAAGGAAAATCTTTATATTGTTCTTCATCACTACTAAATTCTACTTTTATATCTTGACTAGAAGATGGATTAGTATTCATCTTTATATTTTCCATATTTTCAGTTAATTCTTTTAACTGTTTTTTATATTCTTCATACTCTTCACCTGTTGATTCTAAGAATTTTTGTTCTATTTCTTCTACTTCTGTAATCATATATTGTTTTTCTTCATGTTTTTTCCCTTTATTTTTTACTCTAAAATCTTGAGGTGGATTAATTATAATCCTATCTTTTCCTCTAAGATTATTATCTAATAATGCATTTCCTACTTATAGATTATATTCTAGATTTTCTAGTCTTTTATGTATATCCTCAAAACTTTCATTTGTAGTGTTTTTAGGTAAATAAGGATAACTAGGTTTTTTATGTTTTTTAACCTTTTCCAAAAATTCTTCTATTATACTTTCTTCATCTACTATATTCATCATTATTTTTGGTTCGTAATATGGCTCTGATACCATTTCTTCGGAGTGTGCAGCGGAGGGGTTAATATTTTTGAGCCAATTAGATTCTTCATAAGTTTTTGAAATATCACAATAGAATTTATAAAATTCACTATTTTTTACCAATATTTTTTCTTGAATAATTATATTTAATTTTTTAATTCTTCTTCTTAAATTAAGAATTAATTTATATATTTCTTTTTCCATTTTGATTGCTTCATCATCTATGGAATCATTTTTATTTTTTAATTTTGGGTCTAAATATTCTATAAAGAAGTCTTTCAGATCTTCTTCCAAATAGATTAATTCGTTTTCTGTAGCGTTTTTTAGATCAATAAAATTTTGTATCATATTTGGATCTAAATTTATTAAAGAATTTTGATCTATATTTCTTTTAGGACTTATTTGAAAGTTTTTAGACATTGTAGTGGCTTTGGTTGCAATTTCTCTATTAAGGCTATTTTTGGAAAATTGGTTGTTTGGAGACTAGTTTTCAAATGTTTTTATTTCTTAGGCTAATTTGGAAAATCAACCTTCTATTTAAGCTATAAATCTATATTTCCCTTGGGGGAAGATAGTTTGTTAGATTTGGGCCAATTTTTTTTTTTTTTTTTTTTTATAGTTGTGTACCGTTTGTCATGGGCAATTTTTTTTAAATATGGCCCAGTATCCACTCATACTTAGAAAAAAAACATACAGAGCAAACTAAACCTTATATTCCCCACTCGCATGGCTCCGCCACTGAAGAGTTCCGACCTACTGTCGCTAAGCCTCCGCTGTCCACCACTACCGCGACTGTGTGAGTAAGCCTCACTTCTTCTTCTTCTTCTTTTAGTTCATTTTTTTATGCCATTGGAGAATGATTTATGACCTGCTATAGGTTTGATTTACTTAGGTTAAGCTTCATTTTCCATTTTAGTCACAAAATGGGTAACTGTGAAATTATGGGTACTATAACAAATTAACAAATTATAGGCTTGATTTGTGACCAGCCAAATGAGTATCTCAACATCTGAGATGACCACATATACAATGCTCACAAAAAGTCATTTTCGATATATTATCACTTCCAGATGCTATTTTTCATGAAGATAACCTAATCGTTTACGTCATACATCTGATTTAACAAATTGAATCACTAAGTTCATAGCATGTTTTGGAAAAATAGTCGCTTTCATTACATAAATTTTGTTTATTTTAAGTGTACTAACAATCAGCTTTTGATTTTTCATTATATTAGCATGTCCATTTTCATGTCAACTTCATAATTTTCATTTTCTAATATCACTAGGAAATTTTCTTCTCAAGACAAGGATGTGTCTAATTTTTTCTAGGACCATTAAATGATCACTTTTAATCCAAAACAATGTTGTCAAATCCTCTTACTTGACATTACCTTTATTCCTTGATTTTACAAGTTCTTCATTTAAATCAAACAAAGCAGTAAAGCAGCAGCTATGAGGACTCGTACGAAATGAGCAACTAGAACCAAGAATACATTCTTGATTATGCTCTTCGATAGTAGACAGATATATCACTCCCATATTTAGTCCTGCTTCTATATAAGCAACAACGGAAGATTCGTTTTCATTTTGAGAATTATTTGTTTGATCAAGGTACTTCATATTGTCTGAGTTCGAGAACAGATTACAAAGTACTTCATATTTTATGAGTTACCTTTTCAACATGTGGAAGATGAAGGTTTTTAGTGTTATCTAAGATCTTTTTTCCCAAAATTTGTATTTCCTTCAAGGATGACAACAGTAAGAGATATATATAATTTGTTCCTAACTAAGAAGAAGAAATTGAAGAAAGAGTTGAGTCAACATAGAGTTTGTTTAATTATTGATTGTTGGACGTCAATACAGAATGTTAGTTATTTGTGTTTAACTGCTCATTGGGTTGATAATGATTGGAGACTTCAAAAAATGATTATAAGTTTCATTCAAGTCCCAAGCCATAAGGAAGATATGGTAGGAAAAGAGTTAATTTCTTGTCTTTAAAGATTGAGAAATCAATAAGATTTTTTGTGTGACTGTTGATAATGCCTCTTCCAATGATGTAACATTATTGAGATTGAAGAGTCATTTTTAGGAGAAAAAGAATGGTCTAGTATTGGGCGGAGAAATGCTTCATATGAGGTTCTGTGCTCACATACTCAATCTTATTGTTTGTAATGGCTTGAAAGAAATAAGTCATATTTCAGCTATTCGTATTGCAATGAGGTTTGTTAGATCCTCCCTAGAATGGGTTCAAGGAGACCTGTAAGGAAGCAAATATTAAGTCTCGAGCTTTGTTGTGTTTGGATGTTACAATTAGATGGAATTTCACATACTTGATGTTACAAGTTGCTACAAAGTTTAAAAAAGCATTTATTGGTTTGGAAAGCGATGGAAACTATACAAATTATTTTAATGAAAACAAATTTGATGGAAGAAGTATAAATGGACCACCAACACATGTCGATTGGGATCAAGTAAAAGTATTTGTTAGGTTCTTGAGGACTTTCTATGAATGACTTTAAAATTTAGTGGCTCAAATTGTGTAACCTTTAACTTTTTCTTTCAAGATGTAAAATTCATGGAGAGTTGAATGAATTAGTTAAAGAGCCAAACACTTTGATGGGATTAATCAATTGTTGTTCACTGCAACAATTCTAGTTCCAAGGTGCAAGTTGGAACTTCTTAAAATCAGATTTGAACTTATTTACGATGTAGAAATTGCAAAAATGTTGTTAAAAAGAGTTGAAGAGACACTCCACAGGTTGCATGCATGCCATGAAGAAATGGAAACTCCGATCACTCAACCATCGGCTTCATCAAATGAGACTACCAAAAATAGTAGTCAAAATCCTTCACAACTTGCTTTCGGTCTTTCTAAACAGATTCCTTCTATTTTTAAAGCTAAACTTATGCAAAGCATGCAATTTAAGAAAAATGATTTGGTTGATTATTTATCTGATCGTTGTGAAGATTTGACTTATCCCAAATTTAACATATTAGTATAGTGGAAAATGAACATGCACAAGTACAAAATTATCTCCCAAATTGTCAAAGATTATTAGCAATTCAAATATCCATAGTCGATTCAAAGTTGGCATTTTTCACGAGTGATCGGATTCTTGACTCTTATAGGAACTCATTGAGTGCAAAAATGATTGAGGCCTTAATATACACGAAGAATAGTTGCATAACAACTACGAACCTATAGTGTTTCGTCAATATTTGGATGAGGTAGAGGCATTGGATGACTCAGAGAAATCTATAGAAGATGATATTTGTTTTCTATTATCAATTTTGATATTTTAATGCATATTGTTTCTTAGTTGCTTGTTAATATCATTAATAAAAACTAATAAATAATTATACAGAAGCTGAATCATGTGTTACAACAGGGGATAGTGATCCAATTTTTATAAAATGAGATGTTAGTACTCTTGTACTTATTTTGATATTGTTGCTTGTAAAAGTTTGAGTAGAATGCTTGTTGCTAGATACTAATTTAATACTATTTATATTTTTATTTTTGCCTTTTGTTTATATATCGAATTTCAGACAAATATGAATATAATTTAACATTTAACATTATTGGTTCTCGTTTAATTTTATATGTTAACTTATTTTAAACATATTACTATAAAGTCGATAGGAAAACTGCGAATTAAAACCAAACCATATCGCAAATAATGGTTTGGTTTCGTTTGATTAAAAAATAAATTGATTTATTTTGTTCCATTTTCAAACCGCATGAAATGGTTTGAGTTGAAATTATGGCACAAACCGCCTAAACTAAATCATGTTCACCCTAATAGAGATAATGAATTAACTTAGATGAATTGGATCGATTTGAATTCGAGAGAGGTAAATTGATTAATTAAGAAAAATTCGATCGAATACTACAATAAGTAAAGAATCTTGACTAGTGAGCTAAAGATGATCAACAATGCAATGTAAGTCTAAACATCCATGTTCATACTTTAAAAATCCTAATTTGATTAATTGTGTTCATTTAGGTAAAAGTTGTATAACTTGATAATTTAGGTCATCAATCACAAATTACACTCTGTTTTCATCATTTAGGAGTTAAACATAATAAATTATGGATTAATAATATCTGTGGGAACAATCATCCAGACTCATAGGCCTATTATATTACTCATTACAATGTCATACACTTAATAAAGGATAAGAATTACTTTATTTGATTATTTTAAGTAATCGAGTGCATATAAATAAACTTTATATAGTTATTCTAAAATAAGCTAAAAATTTGAAGGGATAATAGCTTAATTGATCTTGAAAATTCACTCCTTAAATAAGCATATAATTGAAATCGATTCGATTGATGCTACCAATGAAATCGAGTGCCAAGTTATGGTGCTTTCTTGCTTATCATGTCTTTGACTTGTATAGATTCCTATATTCAAGGAAGTAGATAGGATCGGGGTTGCCCTAGGCTCAAGCCCCATTAGCTTTTTCACTAAAAATAAAAAAAATAAAAATTCTATGCAGTAGTCCAAAAATAAATCAATAAATATATAAATAAAAATTGAAAATCACTATCCCCTAACTCTGCTCCTACCTATATGGAACCTTCGAAATTGTTCCCCCAAAAAAAAAAAATAATAATAATAATAAAATAACAGAAGAAAGAAAGAAAGACAGGGAAAAGAAAAAAGAAAAAAAAAAAGCACACTCTAAGATAAGAGAAATAAGATTTCGACTTTCTAGTGCAACCTTTTACGTCAATCGTCCTCTCTCTTGTGTTTGAGTGACAAAGGCAAACAAGTCCTATATTTAATTTGACCTATTACTATGCATCCCCACTGTTATATTACAGAAAAATTAAAAGAATCGAATTACCTACTCATTTTTCGGGGGGTGATGGTTCTATATGATATACATATGGGTCATTCAATGTCTATGCCATTATTACATTAGCTTTTCCTTTTAATTCAAACAACAGAAACTTCATTTAACTTAGATTGATGTAGGGTAGAGATATCCATGCCAAGATAACTTCACTTTTGAAATACTTCGATTGTGCTCCTAATGCATAATCTTTATTTATGCATGAAAAAGGATGGTGGACCCAAGGGGGGTCACCTGACCCCCCACCCCCCCACTTTTGAATTATTATTATTATTTGTGGATAAATCATGTTAGGTATCGATTGAAATCTAAATTTTAATTTAAATCAAAGTTAATAATTAATTTTAATAACATATTTCATAGAATTCTTAACTTTTATCAAAGTATATTAAAAATATGATTTTAAACCTCCACCAAATATGGGGAAAATCACAATAAATTTGAATTTTTTTTTCTCTTTTCTCTTACTCTATCTTACGCTCTCCCTCACACTTTTTATCAAGATCTTAACTCTTCTAATTTTTTAAAATTTGTCTATTAATTTTCTACAAATTTTCACTTTCGAATCAACTTTTCAATTTATTAGAACCTAAATTTGCATTTTCTCCTATCCTATTTATATGCATAGAAAGTGTCTGAACTGATTATATTTAATTTAACTTATATTTGATTAATTGTATTTATTTGATTGAATATTGGTTATATGTTTTTCCTTCCGATCACTTGAATTGATTATTTGTATTAAAATACATTATAAATTTTTTAAATATAAATATATCTTTTCTTGTGATGAGCAAAATATTAATAAAATGACTATTCAAAATCAAATGGATGAAAATGATGAGCAAAATATTAATGGGGAAATATTTTTTAAATATAAATCTGCATTTTCTCAGGAACAAAGTATTTGATTTGTACAGAATTTGATTGTATCATCCAACTAAAAATTTATGCATCCGCCCCTATGAAAAAGAACGTATTTTCTACTCTTTATTTAAAATACATTCTATTTTTCAAATTTCTTAGTTTTGGACCGTAATTGGCCTAATTTACCCTTAAATTATTAAAAGACCCAAAACTTAAATATAAGCCTAACGATTTATTTGGTACTAGAATATACAGTTTACTAATACTTCAAGGCATATTTGGAATGCCATGCAGATATTACAGATGTTATTTCAATAATACCGAATACTTCTATTTCATAACTTTATTTGCATTAACCTATAGAACTTTTACATTTCCAATAACAGCTCCCTTTTCATGAAGAACAAAGGAAGACCAAAAAAATCAAGAAAAAGAATGAATAAATCCTATTAGATCCCATTTGATGCAAAGTACATCCATCGAATGAGCAAAATCATGATAACTTAGTTGGAAAGAATGAACGAAACTTCTAATTATTTTTGTAGGCAATCATAAGTTAATCTATATGTTTGTCACTGGAGAAGACTACAGAAGCCTTATCTTCCACTTATTTAGCACAAATAGGGCATGTGAAGCACGATAATTCTTGTTCAAGTCCTTGCACGAACAAGAGGCGAAGTCATAGAGTGAGGAGACGCCAACGTTCGTGGAGTCATCGTGAATTCATCCAATCTACGGAACGATAAGCTGATTTCAAGTTTGCTTCTCTTGTATTGTTCTCTTCTTGTTGGCTGATCCGATCCGGTTTTCTGAATCACAAACTTGTGGATCCTCCTCAATGCGATTCTTAAGGTTTCATCGTCCATGTTCGCAAAGCATGCCCTGAACCAACCTGGCTCCGAGCAATGGAACGAGGCACCTGGTGAAACATTAAGCTTGACTTCGCCGATAATTAAATGCCATAACTCCATTTCTGCTTCAAAAGTCGGTTCTTTAAGTAGTCTTCTCAAGTCAATCCAGCAATAGAGCCCTGCATTGCCTTTCAGACTTTCAATGCCCACTTTAGCAAGTCCCCTGAAGAATAGACTGTGCCTTTCTGCTAATCTTTTCGCACTCTCGTCCAAGAATTTTTCCACAAAAACGTCGTCTGATAGCATTGAAGCAATCAGGTGTTGAGTCTGAGTTGAAACTAATCCGAAACTTGACATTTTCCGTGCACAATTCACTACTGCATCGTTGTACGAGTATATAATGCCTACTCGGAATCCAGGAAATCCGAGGTCCTTGGACAAGCTATAAACAATGTGAATAAGATCGCGGTTCTTACACACCGCGCCTTCTTCTGCTATCTCAGCAATGCTGATAAAACCGGGCTCGTTAAAAACTGTGCCAGAATATATCTCATCACAGATTAAGTGGATGTTTTTCTCAGTGATGAAGCTCATTGCATCTCTTAACGTGTCTCTGTCCATTACAGTGCCTAATGGATTTGATGGATTGTTTAGAATCAAGCCCTTAACTTTGATATTAGCCTTTTGAGCTTCTTCATATGCATCTTCTAGGGCTTCTCTAGTGAGCATAAACTCGTTCGAACTTTCGCAAACAACTGGGAGAAGTTGTATACCCGTTCGCCATCTCAAATCTCGATCATATCTGCAAGAGAGTGCTTAATTGTTTAGCTCGACAAGAATTGAGTAATTGTATGACAGATAATAATAATAATAATAATAATAATAATAATAATAATAATAATAATAATAATAAGGTCTAAAGTGAAAGCGTGTTGAATAAATTTGTGGCTATAAAAAGAAATCTGTTTTTTTTTTTTTTTTTTTTTTTTAATAAATATGGAAACTGATGAAACTCTAATGGCCCCAACACTAAAATTTATAAGCTTTGACATTGCCCATGTCCCACATTGATAAAAAAAATTCAAATAATTACTTGAGTAAATGAGAAAGTGAAATTTTACTTACCCTGGATAATAAGGTGTAGGCACTAAAAATGCTTCGCCGGGATCCGCCAAGCAAAACGCTAAAGTCTCATGAGCACCGGTGGCGCCGCCGCTCATTACAATGCGGTCAGGGTTGAATTTGACTTTATTTCCTCGCACTTTCTCCATGAATCTTGCAACAGACTGCAAATTCATATTTTCAAATTGTTAAGACTTCTTTCGCTGGATTATACAGAAAGGTCAATAATTTGATTACTTATAAAAAAATTAACTTAATTTTTTACTTACATTTCTGAATTCTGGCAAGCCATGATAATCTTGATAATTTGATATATCCTTGAAGCCGTTCGATCCTTGAGGTGTGCAAATGGAAGCTTTTGGGTTGTTCTCCACCCATTCTTGGATTACACCAAAGCAAAGCTGCATAAATGAGAAGAGATATTAATTGGGGTTCAACTATACAGTACCAGATGGGATTAAACAATATTCATCGACGTAAATGAATCTAAGATTAATAAGTAGGAAAAATACGGGTTTGATCCCATTTATGTATCATCGACCGAAGGAATATATTTTCATTTTCTTTCCTGAATTTTTCCTATTTTCTAGTATTCTACATGTCACAACAATTAAGAATAGATAATTTGTTGTTCAATACTATGTAGCAGACATGTTCTTACTTGATTTTCTGCTAGTCCCATTTGAATAACTCCATGAATATTTTTTGTGGGATGAAACGGATCACTGTCATATGCCTTCCAACCATCAAAATAAGAAGAGTTTTCGCCATGTCCATTGTTGGTTGCAATCTTGGACAAGAACGCCATATTTTCAGTATAAAATTTCAAGGGAAGAAAATGAACAATAAACAATAAACAATAAAGGAATTGCCGGTTAGTGGAATAAGAATTGTTGAAATCTCTGAAGAGTTTTTTTTAGTACAACGTTGTTGAAGTTTGATGGGTATTTATAGTGCTTGTAGTTGCTGTTGTGGAAGGTTCAGTGAAGGACTCCTCCAAAATCTATATTGGAGTTTTGCGCGAAATATTGTAAATATTGGTAGGCGGGATTTTTACTTAATTTTAACTTGTGACAAATTGCGAATAGGTTATTTTAAACATTATTTATTTATTTATTTATTTTGGTTGGGTTTTAGGAAAATGAAATGAACGAAAAGAGATGTGTTTAAAACATAACTGATGTTATAATTTAAAGTGAAATCGAATGGAAATAATTTGAATGATTTTCTTTGTATACGCATCTAGATGGATACTACATGTATGGATTTTTCATAGTAGCGATTGAATAATCCTTCATTGATATCAATTATTGATTTACTTATAATTAAGTGACAAACTTATCGAATTTCGTCTATGGTTTTTTTGTAATAAACACTAATTAATAATGGTCAAAATGCAACTTCGCATAATAAAATAATAACTAAAATTCTTGCTTGGGATTTTTTCCTTTTCACCAATTTTAAGTGGCATCGTTTATGAAAGGTTGAAAAAATTGGTGCTTGCTAGATAAAATTTGTTTATAAAATTCATTTTTGCGTAAAAATTTATTTATAAAATAAAAATACTACTAATCAAACAAAAATTTACTTAAAAAATTTTTAAAAACTACCTATAAGCAAAAAAATTAAGTAAAATATCACTTATGAGTAAAAAATATTTCTTACAAGATATTATAAATTGAAAATTTCACTAAAGGGTATATATATAATTTTATTCCATTAAAAAAACTTTTAAAACCAATTAATAATAGACTCTCAAGTATGAATTAGACTGTTTTAAAACCACCCAAAATCGATTTGCTCATAAACACTCCAAATCGGTATTTAAAAAAAAAATAAAAAAATGCCCGCATATATCCTATACCCCGAAACTCCCAAACTAGCCCTAAAGATATTTGATAAAAATTAAGGAAGTGTATTTCAACGAATCATCATTATCGAATCTTAATTAGAGCAGGTAATAGTGATTCAAACTTTTTAAAAGACTTAAACCGTGTTGTCACTAAATCATTTATCACTCTTCAATTCTAAACATACGTATTGTTCATGATTATCATCTTCCCTTTTCACGAATAAACCAATATTTTCAAATCACATAAAACATATTGTCAATGAGTCGTACATCACTACCCAATTCAATGCATCCGTGTTGTTCTCATGACTACACGTCTACACAATTTTTGTCCTAAAGGGTAATAATTAAAACACAAATTATCAAATCACATGAACAAATTTTCCCTACGAAATTAATGCATTATTCTCCAATTCTGAGCATGTGCATTTACTCCTGCTCCCTTGTGACCAACTCTGGATACGGCAACTCCGTGTCTTGTTTACACATCATTGATGCAGATAAATAAGGTGGGTCCATTTGGATTAGCTAAAAAAAATGGGCTTTGCTTCTCAAATAGGACCACATGGACACATCTCCCTAATGCTAATCCAATATCTTGAGTCAGCATGGGTGATCGTTGATCGTCGACCGTCGGTCCAATAAAATATTATGAGCTCGTTTGATTTTTTATTTTTTTGTGAAAAAAATGCATTTTGGAATAGTAATTTAATGGAAAATATATAGTTAAAAATAAGAAACAATTTTGAATTTGCCTTTAATGTTATTTTATTGAAAAATATAAGGTTGAAAATAAAATAGAGAAAAATATATTCTGAAATAAATGGGAATCAAACATGACTTAAAATTTAAATATAATAATTATTTTTTTGAAATTGAACATATATAATTTTGTTATAAGAATAAACCATACTCATCATATGACATTGTTGTCAAATTTTATATAATTCAAAGGAAGAGCACGGATTCAAATCTTTTTAATCTATTGTCACAATTCAACAAGTGGCATAATGGTTGAACCTTCAATAATTCTAACAAGATCTCTAGGTTCGAATCCCCTCCTCCTCATTCCATTAAATTTTGGTAAAAATTGAAAAACTAAAAAAATTGTACAATAAAAATTGTTTTGATAAAGGATTCGAACCAGGGACCTACAAGATGTAAAAAGCAACTCTAACCAACTTGGCTAGATATGGAAACCAAATTATTAGAAATATAACCTAAAATTTTTATCTATTATCAACCAAAAAAATGGCCGCCGATGAATCTAGCACGTGCAGTCACGGGTGCTCGACAAGTGTTGGATCCGTCACTGCATGTCTCCCGGAAAAACAGGGCCATATAGAATAATTCAAAAAAATCCAACAATAATTTAATATAATAATGCTAGATGTACATTTTGCCTTACTACATGGTTGACATCCCCTAGTGGTACAATTTGGACAGTGATGTGAAGAGTAATGAGATTTAGCATCATTGGAATTGTAACCTCAATTTAGATAACTCTAATGTAGCATTAAATAATATATAGAATTAAGTTATTCATTTAATTCTACTATTCATCTATCCTATTATTTAGTGTCACGTGAATTGGGATTACAATCTCAATGAGAATACATGATATTACACTGATGTGAAAGATGGTGCCTATATGGAACAATGGAAAGAATCATAATGTATATGTAGCACTATTGAATTTAGTCATTGATATATAAATAATTATTCAAAATAAGTGACAAGTTATTAACGGTATTTATTAATGGATTCCCCTGGTCACAAAATTATTATCGTAAAAAAAATTGATATTAGGTTTTTTCGTACATCGTGATTATAAAATTAAGCTTCTATTTGTCTACCATTATTAAAAAATAAAATAAAAAATCTCAAATTTATTTTCAATCATACATTCTCACAATTAAATATTTTGTACGTTAATAAAAAAAAAACTCCTACTTTTTATTTACATATTCTGCAAAAATTCACTATTTCAAAATTCATCATCATTGAATAATGATAGCCGATCAGTGACTAAATTTAAGGGATTTATCACTATCAAAATAAATTGGAGAGAGTAATTCAAACTGACAAATTTTAGTGAATAGGGTTATTCTTACTATTAATTATTTGTTGTAGAAATTTGAAAAAAATTAATCGATTTAATTACACTTTTTTTATTCAGTCAAAAAAAAGAAAAAGAAAAAGAAAAGGAATTATACATATTTCCTTCTAGATTTTTCTTACTGTGTTAAATATTACTCTCTTCATTTGAATTATCAAAAGCAAGATTACTTCTAGATGTAGAGAATAAAAAATAAAAAAATAAATTAGTCTTTCTTGTTAATTCTTGAATAACTTGGCACTAAAAATGATAATTCGGTACAATAAACAAAATTTTAAAACATATTTTCCATATATCTCTATTTTAGTATTTCGATCATCCAATCAATATTTTGTAATATTTTTTTTTTATGTCTATACTAAAAAGGGAAAGGGAAACGTCACAATCTATTGTACAAAAAGTCAACATCATAAAAAATAATAATAGAATAATAGAAAATAATTCTATGCATTTAGTCAAAACTGTAGAACAAGAATTGTAGTTTGCGACTGCCCTTTGTTTAGAACTCCAAGTCTCCAACTACTTACTTAGAGCAAGTCTAGAAGTTTCAATTTCAGTCCCACGACTTCAAACTTAAGTATTACGCAACATTGAAAAGGACTATATATAGTATTTCATTTTTTTTTTTTTATTCTTTAATGATGTTCAACACTATCGAATTTTGAACAGTATATAGTATGTAGAATTGGACATAATAATATACGAAATTCGAACTTTTTTCTCAATCTTGTTCTATATTTTGTAATCTGACGTATCAAATGTGTCATTAAGGTACCATAGGCAGTCGAGACTGCTTAGTCTAATCATCTAGTTGAAAGCTGAAAATGAGCCATTGATGCAATTTCTACCTTTTCATTCAAGTTTCAATGCATGGCTTTGAACACTAGAGTAAGTTTAGTTTTGACAATTAAGCCCTTGTTTGAGCTACATTATTTTCATAAGAATGTACTTTTGAATAGCGTGTTGATAGAAAATGTATTGTTAAAAGATAAAGAAAAATTTTGAATTTGCTTATAATACTATTTTATTGACGAATGTGCGGTTGAAATGTATCAAATCATTATTTAAGAATGTATTTTTTAAAATACAATACGAGTCAAACAGTGCTTAATTTATAAATTAATTTGTTCTCATGTCCAAGATTATGGTTCAACGTTAATATTTTAAAAATTTGTTGTTTGTGAATATTCAATTTCAACATAATTTATAAATATTGACCAAAACAGAGAGTGGTCGACATTTTTATTCACGACTACTTGAACTGGACTAGAGCTCGAGCAAACTAGCCAATTGGTTTGGTTCAATTCCTGTTAAAATTGGTTTATTTCTTGGTCTTAGAATCGATAAGCGAATAGGATTTGTCCGTGAATAACTACTTTTTGCATAATCTAGAAAAATTAAACAAAATAGATAGCCACTGGCATTTTTATGCAGCACTACTTGAAGAGGACTAGAACCCAAGCAAACTAGCCTGTTTGGTTTGGCTCAATTCATGTTAATATTTGTTTATTTCTTGGTTTTAGAATCAATAAGTGAATATTTTTTATATGATTCTCGATTTTAGCTACATAACTTTTTTTTTTTTAATTTCATTCCGATCTTTTTTATCTCAATAAATTCCTAATTTATATGCATTTCACATTAATTAAACAGAAGTGGGAAAGTGAAACGAGAAAATATGAACAAGAATTTACATTTTACAATGTATTTTTGAGACATAAAAGAATAGTACCAAACATTTATTCATTTCTTGAATGATTTCATTATTCTCATAGAACTACCGGTTTCATTTTTGCAAATTTCAATAAAAAGTAATTTCGTCCAATCTCAATAAACTCAGAATTAAATATAATTACGTATAAATATTTTTTGAATTTAAAATTAATCTCAAATCCGTATTCTGAAAATTATTAACAAAATTTGTACGAAATTTTCGAGTGAAAGCAAAAGAACTGTGTCTGCTAGAAATGTAGAAGCCCTCGTGTGATTAATTAAGCACATGTTTTGTTTGCGTCGTGAAAAGTCAACATAAAGCTGGAATTCTGCCCAGAAAAAGAGAAGTCCACCTTTGTACAGTCCACGTTAGAGACCAAATCTGATTTGAATAAAACAATTTTGCTACATCACCGTCAAGGTTTGACATTTCATGAGGTAATCGTTTTTTGTACATTGATTTTTACAATATTCTTTTGAAAAATTGTAGCAGCGGTCCTTAATCTTTTTTATTTTTGCAAACTTTACTATAACGTATATTTTGTGTCAGCGAATGTCCCTAACCTTTCATAAATATGCACCTGTGGTCTATCTGGACTAAAAAAGTCCAAAAAACCATCAGTTGATCAGGAAAATTCCTTGAACTATCTTCTACCGCGATAATTTTATTGGATGTTGATACCTTTTTGGATAGTGTTTTGAACGATTTCTGTCCAAATAGACCTCAGGTGTATATATATGAAAGGTTAGGAAATCCGCTGGCACAAAATGAAGGTTAGAGTAAAGTCTGTAAAAAATGAAAATGTTAAGGATCGTTGCTGCATTTTTTTCCATTTTTTTTTTTTCCCGTCAATGACCAATGCCATCCACAATGTAATTCAATGTCCAACTGGCGAAATTGTAAATAGACACCCTTTTGACTGAAAGTGTTTTAGTCAAAATTGTAATTTTTCTATTTTTATTTATGGTCAATTGTAATATTATATACGCTAACAACTGGTAAAAAGAAATGGAGATGATCAAACATTGGAATTTGAACTTTACTCAATTATGTTTTGCGAGTTCAACACATATCTCGTGTTTTGAGACTTGGACTTGTTAGATGAATAATAAATTTAGCCCTGTGGGGGTGGAAATTATAAAATTTGAAAATTCAAATTCAAATTTTAATTTAAGTTAAGTTAACAATTAATTACACATTTCATCCATTTTTATCAAAAAATTGATATTAATCTCCACCCAAGTGAGGCATATTATTTGAAAGAAATATCTAAATTAGATAAAATACCCAAGTTGTAAAAAGTGTGAAATTTATGTGAGAGGTCAACTGTTTGAATTGCATTCCAAAAAAATATTAAAAAATCTAAAATTTTTGGTTAAATTACTTTTATATTTATCATTTTATGTTTTATTAGTGGTTAAATTATTTCATTTTAATCATTTTCGGATTTATTATTTGTCAAACTAGCCAGTACAAAAATGATGGTTGAAGTCAATTATTGTATGGTTAATTGAAACAATAAAAGCTTCCTAAAAATTAAAGTTTTTTTCCCCTTATAGAATTCTAACTTATCGTGATGGAAGTTAAACCTCGTTTTTCAATATTATTCTGCTATTTTGTAATATTGTTCTGGAGTATTATTGAGAGTTCTAGAAATTATTTGTGATTGCTGCACAAGTGATTCAATCATTGTATTTTAGAAGCAGTTGTCCAAAAATGCTTGTCACGAATCTCAATTGATAAATTTTCTTTTCTACATTTTATTGTTTTATAAAAATTAATGCAACTAATTTTTATCTAACACGACTTAGGTCCTTGAGCAATATTTTTAGTTTAGAGTAGTATTAGTACTTTTAACATGAATTTCGCATTACTAGATTCATTTTAAATGGGTTCTAATCAGTAGATTTTAATGAACATACAACTAGGTCACTTATTTTTAATTTCGAGCAATGAGGTCATTTCACTTTCATTTACGTGTAATCGTGGTCACTTTATCTATCATCGTCGATCTAACTAATATAGAGATGATTGTATGAATAATGAAAAACAATTGGTGACATTTTTCTCTTCCTTGAAGTCTATTATTTAATGAGTCAAAAATGTGTTGTTTGAGCATTTTTCTATAATGTATTTTAGGTTAGGTTACGTGGAATGTTGTGTTATGTGGACATACATGACATCTCCCGTTAGTTGTGACTTCCACTTCAACGCGATATGTTATTTAGAATGAAGGTGATGGATAGTAGAGTGACCACAGTTGTGCACAAATTAAAGCTTGGTGACTTGATCACTCAAAATTAAAGGTAAATGACATGGTTGCACGTTCATTGGAAGTTCAGTGACTGCCAATGCAATTAATCCCATTTCACATAATATTTCATGTAACCACTGCTTTTACAAATCGAAATACATGTATATTTTACAACTGGAAAACAGATGAGTTTCAAGCATTTCAATGAATAATAATAAATAAATAAATAATACAATCTACGAAGTCAAGCAAATAGTTATCACTAACTTAAAAATCAGTTCACTCTAAAAAATTAAAAAAAAAATTCATTATAAAGTTGAGTATTACATATAAAATATGAAATAAGTTTTTTTCTTTAAATTTAAAATATGCACTAAATATTTTATGATTAAAAACTTGTTAATAAAATTTTCAAAGTAAAATAAATTAATGAATTTTTGCTATTTGCCACCCAGAATAAAATTTCAATTTCAAATTTAAATAAAAACGAGAACTCAATTCTACTATTTTTCTCTCATAATCATGAGAATTGAAAATGAGATATTATTATTATTATTATTATTGTTGTTGTTGTTGTTGTTGTTGTTGTTGTTGTCAATAGTATAAATAATTTGGATTTTATGCTTATAGAACTCGAGGGGCCAG
Source organism: Olea europaea var. sylvestris (assembly GCF_002742605.1). Taxonomy (NCBI): domain Eukaryota; kingdom Viridiplantae; phylum Streptophyta; class Magnoliopsida; order Lamiales; family Oleaceae; genus Olea; species Olea europaea. The sequence continues at coordinate 3,684,178 of NC_036244.1, read as the reverse complement.
GCTAGAATTATAATGAATTCTGTTGACCCCAAAAAGTGCGTCAACAGATGCCGATCCCACCCGCGCTTGCGTGGGCGAATGTCCAACATGCTAAGACACGTGGACGGTCTAAAATGAGCGGTTCAAAGGGTGTGGGAGTAGCCCAACGACGCGGGACGGTGACATTCGGAATCCGGCGGGTTGTTCGTAATCCGATTGTACAATAATTACCAACCGGTGTTTATAAATGTATGTGTAAATGTGTATAAACTCGATTTGTGTATTAAAAGTAAAATGAGAGAGTTGAGTAAATGTAGTTCTTTGTATTGATTCTTGCATTAGCCTTTTGATATTACACAAGGGAAGTATTTATAATAGTACATATGAAATGGGAGCCCTTGGATGAAGTGGCAAGTGGTCTCATCTCTTTAGTTCAAACATTTTTTCCTGGGTATGGGGCTTGACTTGCTAGCTTGTGGCGCATTTATTGCTTGTGCAGGGCCTCCATGCTAGTGACAAGATTTGACATTTATACTTATGACAAACGTTCTATCAATCATTCGAATAAGATCTGTGTAGGCGATCTCTTGGGAGAAGTGACCATGGAGGATGTTTCCTTGTGGTTCAGAGGCTCGCGCATCAGCTTCGGGGTTTCGGCCATTTGTCATGATACTTCCACTTGAGGGCCTCAGCTGCTTTCAATAGATTCCAGCAGCCTGGCTTCGGTTCGTAGGCTTTGATCAATGGGCCTCGGACAAAATGGAGCCTCGGCAGATGGACTTCGGCTCGAAGCAGTTCGGATATAGCCCACCTCGGCATTGTGTGCCACCTCGACAGGAATGCCACGTGAATCGCCATGAGTGGGTCATTGTCCTAGATAGGTTAGCCAGGTGTGACAACACGCAACAAATTCATTGTATATTTATAAATTCAAAATACATTAAAATATATTTAAATCATACATATTAATAAAATTCATGTAAATCTACTACTTATTGACATCGCTCTAGATTTTAATAAAATTTGAGTTGAGAACAAACTTGTAAGCCAGGCAATAAATCACGTTAACTTTTGTGTTGGAAACGATGTTGGCGACGTAGCTAAAATGAAATAAAAATTGCAATGACGAGTCTAAAGCAAAACTCGGATGGCTAAGGTAAAGCCAGTTTAAAGAGTGTTTTTCTTTATTTTATTATTATTTTTTTTTCAAAGAAAGTCAAAATTAGGTCAATGACTTAGACCCTGTTTAGCCACGTTCTTTCAAAAAATACATTTTTAAACAGTGATTTGCCATCATTTCAACCACATATTTTTCGATAAATAATATTATACACAAATTCAAATTTTTTTCTTATTTTTTAACCACACAATTTTCATTAATAAACTATTCAAAAATGCATTCTTACAAAATTAATGTGGCTCAAACATGGGCTTAATAAAATCTCATTTTTACCACTTCAGCTAGATTTTGATCTCAAATCTCGCTCAAGTTTGAAACACCTTCAAAGTATTTTATCTTAATATAATAATAAAGTACTCTTGTTTTTACAAATTCAGAATTAGCTTCATGAATTTTTTTTTTTGATCGCTTGTTATGTTTAAACCTCCAAAACGATTAAATCATTAAAAAAAAATAAAAATAATTCAATTGTGTCAATTTTGATTCATCTTTCTCTCTTTTAATGCATAATTTTATTAATTAAGATATCTACCAATCGCCATAACCCGTTTCTAGAATCAATTATGCTATATATACATCATCCTTTATATCATTTTTTTTATTTTTTACATTCTACCACATGACAATATGTCATCGAATAGTTTAAATTTTTGTCATTTTTTTCCTAGTCGATACTTGACATTATCTTTTTTTTTTTTCTCTTTTTTTAACTTTTGGAATTCTACGTACCTTTATTCTTTTGTGTGTTCATATTTCGCAATCTAGAAAGATTTTATTAAGATTTGGAAAGGAAAAATTGCGGTCAACAACCCAATAATTATGGTTATGATACCAAGTCAAATAACATTTTCTAACATTTAGTGTGTGTTTGTCAACAATTTTAATTTATTATAAGAAGTAGGTTTTAAAGCATGTATCATTAAAAAGCAGGTAAAAATTGTGAATTTTATAAAATGAATGAAATAAAAAGAGTTTGACCAATTATAAGCAATTATATATTACTGAACCTTTTCCTGAATAAAGACGGTTTTTTTATTTTTCTTTTTTCACTTAATCATATTTGACTTGTTAAGAATTTAATCTAACTGCCCTAGAAAAGCAAGATAAATGAGCGAAATCAAAATATGGAGTTCCATTATAAAATATTAATCTTTGTTAATTAAAGGAAGTAAAACAAACCCTGTTGATTAATGTTTTCATTTTTATTTATGTGAGATTTACCCTTAACACGTCGCTTAAGATGGTGCCTTGATTAAGCACACCAATCTTAAAATATCTGTTCTCGTTTGAGTCTTAATTCAATAGAATTGTTCGTTTGAACTTAATAAACCCATATATCATATTAAAATTTGAGATTTAATATTAAAATATTAATCTTGTTAAAATGAGTAGCCAAATTCTTATATATTGATTAATATTTCCATCTTTATTCAACGTAAATTTATCCTTTAAAAATTAACTCAAAAATCCTTTTACTAAACACCACTACTTAGGTTTTTTTTTTTTTTTTTTTACCCCTCCCACTCGAATTCAACTCATCATCAATAGAATGTTTAATCTAAGTGCTTGTTTGGTACAACTAATTCTTGTGATCAAATTGGTCAAATTTCATTTTTAATCATATATTTGAATTATTCCGACATACTTTTATCAACTTTAGTTGTAAAAAATCGATATAAAACAAGCACTAAATCTAAATCCATATCACAAATGGCCAAGTTTGATTTTTCCTTCAAAAATAATTATTTAATTAAGCTGACTTAAAAATAGAATTATTAGATTAAGCTGAAGTCAAATAACTTCTCAAATAGCCTCATTTACAATTGCAGTAGGTTCAAGTGAAAAAATAAAAAATAAAAATAAAAATAAAAAATTCAAGAAATGTTAGCACCCATATCTAGAATTTTTTGAGTAAAATGTATTTGAAAATAATTTTTTAAGAAAAAATTCATCATTGTTACGTTGGCACAGTTCTAGAAATCAATACTAATTGTTTTATTAGAGTAATGATGATATTTAGTCCCATTGGAGGTGCAAACCCCAATTTAGACGACATTAGATGATAAATTAAATAAACGATGAAATTAAATAACGTTAAATAAAATGTGAAATTAAATGAGTATTTAATTCAACATATCAATTAATGCTACGTTAGCACCACGTAGACTGAGATTACAATTTTAGTTAGGTAAAATAGCATTACTCTAATAAGAAACCTTCAGATAATGTAAAAAGGACTTCTTTCTTAGAAACTTGTGAAAAAGGAATAATTTTTGCATAATTATTTTTGTATAAACTATAAGGGGGAGCTCATAGAAAAAAAACGATTTACGTGACACGATTTTGTGTTTTAGTCTGTATGCACTCCGAGGAGATAGACTGCATAACTAAGTCTCGTAGGTTTTGATAAAAGTTGATGAAATGTGTGGTTGAAAAGTTGATAAAAGTTATGAATACTATGAAATGTGTAGTTGAAAATGAGTTTAATGAAAAATATATTCTAAAAGTGGGACTAAATAAATAAAAGAAGTTTTTTTACAATACTAACTATTATTCTTCTAATTTAGAGTCTGATAGCCGTTTTGAGCATTAAGTACTATGGAGATAGCTTCCTAAAACTCATGTAAGCATTTTAGCGCAAGATAGAGAGCCAAAAGGCAACCTTGCAGAAGATTAATGTGACTTGGACTATTCAAAAAAATATACTTGAGGAAATTTTAAGCTTCGCCACTCATTTCGTTAACGTTATACAAATATTCTCTAGGAACTATAGTCCAACTCTCTCAAAAACACAATTTTTATCTATTTTTCAATCAAAATTTCATTGATTTTTGTCAAAATATACTAAAAGTTTGATATTGGGACGTAATATTTGACCAATAAATTAATATCACAGATGGTGTTTTCATGCTGTTTAAAATGGATTTGATAAATGAATTTTTTGGATTTGAGGCTAAGGAATTACTACTCTCCTTAAGGTGTTATTTGCACCCACTCGATGTGTTTGTTAAAAGGATTTCAAATGACAAATTACCTC
>NC_036244.1:3650833-3674004 GCF_002742605.1 Olea europaea var. sylvestris | reverse complement strand
TTGCGTGGGCGAATGTCCAACATGCTAAGACACGTGGACGGTCTAAAATGAGCGGTTCAAAGGGTGTGGGAGTAGCCCAACGACGCGGGACGGTGACATTCGGAATCCGGCGGGTTGTTCGTAATCCGATTGTACAATAATTACCAACCGGTGTTTATAAATGTATGTGTAAATGTGTATAAACTCGATTTGTGTATTAAAAGTAAAATGAGAGAGTTGAGTAAATGTAGTTCTTTGTATTGATTCTTGCATTAGCCTTTTGATATTACACAAGGGAAGTATTTATAATAGTACATATGAAATGGGAGCCCTTGGATGAAGTGGCAAGTGGTCTCATCTCTTTAGTTCAAACATTTTTTCCTGGGTATGGGGCTTGACTTGCTAGCTTGTGGCGCATTTATTGCTTGTGCAGGGCCTCCATGCTAGTGACAAGATTTGACATTTATACTTATGACAAACGTTCTATCAATCATTCGAATAAGATCTGTGTAGGCGATCTCTTGGGAGAAGTGACCATGGAGGATGTTTCCTTGTGGTTCAGAGGCTCGCGCATCAACTTCGGGATTTCGGTCATTTGTCATGATACTTCCACTTGAGGGCCTCAGCTGCTTTCAATAGATTCCAGCAGCCTGGCTTCGGTTCGTAGGCCTTGGTCAATGGGCCTCAGACAAAATGGAGCCTCGGCAGATGGACTTCGGCTCGAAGCAGTTCGGATATAGCCCACCTCGGTATTGTGTGCCACCTCGACAGGAATGCCACGTGAATCGCCATGAGTGGGTCATTGTCCTAGATAGGTTAGCCAGGTGTGACAACACGCAACAAATTCAATGTATATTTATAAATTCAAAATACATTAAAATATATTTAAATCATACAAATTAATAAAATTCATGTAAATCTACTACTTATTGACATCGCTCTAGATTTTAATAAAATTTGAGTTGAGAACAAACTTGTAAGCCAGGCAATAAATCACGTTAACTCATATTTTTCGATAAATAATATTATACACAAATTCAAATTTTTTTCTTATTTTTTAACCACACAATTTCCATTAATAAACTATTCAAAAATGCATTCTTACAAAATTAATGTGGCTCAAACATGGACTTAATAAAATCTCATTTTTACCACTTCAGCTAGATTTTGATCTCAAATCTCGCTCAAGTTTGAAAGACCTTCAAAGTATTTTATCGTAATATAATAATAAAGTACTCTTGTTTTTACAAATTCAGAATTAGCTTCATGAATTATTATTTTTTTGATCGCTTGTTATGTTTAAACCTCCAAAACGATTAAATCATTAAAAAAAATAAAAATAATTCAATTGTGTCAATTTTGATTCATCTTTCTCTCTTTTAATGCATAATTTTATTAATTAAGATATCTACCAATCGCCATAACCCGTTTCTAGAATCAATTATGCTATATATACATCATCCTTTATATCATTTTTTTTATTTTTTACATTCTACCACATGACAATATGTCATCGAATAGTTTAAATTTTTGTCATTTTTTTCCTAGTCGATACTTGACATTATCTTTTTTTTTTTTTTCTCTTTTTTTAACTTTTGGAATTCTACGTACCTTTATTCTTTTGTGTGTTCATATTTCGCAATCTAGAAAGATTTTATTAAGATTTGGAAAGGAAAAATTGCGGTCAACAACCCAATAATTATGGTTATGATACCAAGTCAAATAACATTTTCTAACATTTAGTGTGTGTTTGTCAACAATTTTAATTTATTATAAGAAGTAGGTTTTAAAGCATGTATCATTAAAAAGCAGGTAAAAATTGTGAATTTTATAAAATGAATGAAATAAAAAGAGTTTGACCAATTATAAGCAATTATATATTACTGAACCTTTTCCTGAATAAAGACGGTTTTTTTATTTTTCTTTTTTCACTTAATCATATTTGACTTGTTAAGAATTTAATCTAACTGCCCTAGAAAAGCAAGATAAATGAGCGAAATCAAAATATGGAGTTCCATTATAAAATATTAATCTTTGTTAATTAAAGGAAGTAAAACAAACCCTGTTGATTAATGTTTTCATTTTTATTTATGTGAGATTTACCCTTAACACGTCGCTTAAGATGGTGCCTTGATTAAGCACACCAATCTTAAAATATCTGTTCTCGTTTGAGTCTTAATTCAATAGAATTGTTCGTTTGAACTTAATAAACCCATATATCATATTAAAATCTGAGATTTAATATTAAAATATTAATCTTGTTAAAATGAGTAGCCAAATTCTAATATATTGATTAATATTTCCATCTTTATTCAACGTAAATTTATCCTTTAAAAATTAACTCAAAAATCCTTTTACTAAACACCACTACTTAGGTTTTTTTTTTTTTTTTTTTACCCCTCCCACTCGAATTCAACTCATCATCAATAGAATGTTTAATCTAAGTGCTTGTTTGGTACAACTAATTCTTGTGATCAAATTGGTCAAATTTCATTTTTAATCATATATTTGAATTATTCCGACATACTTTTATCAACTTTAGTTGTAAAAAATCGATATAAAACAAGCACTAAATCTAAATCCATATCACAAATGGCCAAGTTTGATTTTTCCTTCAAAAATAATTATTTAATTAAGCTGACTTAAAAATAGAATTATTAGATTAAGCTGAAGTCAAATAACTTCTCAAATAGCCTCATTTACAATTGCAGTAGGTTCAAGTGAAAAAATAAAAAATAAAAATAAAAATAAAAAATTCAAGAAATGTTAGCACCCATATCTAGAATTTTTTGAGTAAAATGTATTTGAAAATAATTTTTTAAGAAAAAATTCATCATTGTTACGTTGGCACAGTTCTAGAAATCAATACTAATTGTTTTATTAGAGTAATGATGATATTTAGTCCCATTGGAGGTGCAAACCCCAATTTAGACGACATTAGATGATAAATTAAATAAACGATGAAATTAAATAACGTTAAATAAAATGTGAAATTAAATGAGTATTTAATTCAACATATCAATTAATGCTACGTTAGCACCACGTAGACTGAGATTACAATTTTAGTTAGGTAAAATAGCATTACTCTAATAAGAAACCTTCAGATAATGTAAAAAGGACTTCTTTCTTAGAAACTTGTGAAAAAGGAATAATTTTTGCATAATTATTTTTGTATAAACTATAAGGGGGAGCTCATAGAAAAAAAACGATTTACGTGACACGATTTTGTGTTTTAGTCTGTATGCACTCCGAGGAGATAGACTGCATAACTAAGTCTCGTAGGTTTTGATAAAAGTTGATGAAATGTGTGGTTGAAAAGTTGATAAAAGTTATGAATACTATGAAATGTGTAGTTGAAAATGAGTTTAATGAAAAATATATTCTAAAAGTGGGACTAAATAAATAAAAGAAGTTTTTTTACAATACTAACTATTATTCTTCTAATTTAGAGTCTGATAGCCGTTTTGAGCATTAAGTACTATGGAGATAGCTTCCTAAAACTCATGTAAGCATTTTAGCGCAAGATAGAGAGCCAAAAGGCAACCTTGCAGAAGATTAATGTGACTTGGACTATTCAAAAAAATATACTTGAGGAAATTTTAAGCTTCGCCACTCATTTCGTTAACGTTATACAAATATTCTCTAGGAACTATAGTCCAACTCTCTCAAAAACACAATTTTTATCTATTTTTCAATCAAAATTTCATTGATTTTTGTCAAAATATACTAAAAGTTTGATATTGGGACGTAATATTTGACCAATAAATTAATATCACAGATGGTGTTTTCATGCTGTTTAAAATGGATTTGATAAATGAATTTTTTGGATTTGAGGCTAAGGAATTACTACTCTCCTTAAGGTGTTATTTGCACCCACTCGATGTGTTTGTTAAAAGGATTTCAAATGACAAATTACCTCTGACTTACGACAAATCCACAACAATTTTGTTAAATTCACGTAACCATAAGTTTCAACAATTTTTTAATCACACATTTCATCAACTTTTATCAAAATTAACTAAAAATTATATATTTAGCTAAACATAATAGGAACTTAGTATTTGACCAATAAATTAAGATTGCAAATTTTGTGCTTTTCAAAATCGATTTGATAAGTGAAATTTTTGGATTTGAGGCTAAGGAATTACTTTCCTTAAGTGCTCCCACTCGATGTGTTTGTTAAAATGGTTTCAAATGAAAAACTACCTACAAAATACAACAAATCCACGACAATTTTGTTAAATTCACATAACGCTGTTGAAACTGTGTGTTTAAAATTGGAGAATGTGAAAAAAGAGATGAATAATTGTTTTATTCTTTCAATCATATATTCATGGAATTTCAAAAGTTGCAACTTTTCTTGTCCTCCAAATCTTTATAGTTGCGTGCATTCATGAACTTACACTCATTTGTGAATTTGAACTATTTATGGACTTTACATCATTCATGAATTTATACTATTCAGAATATAAAGATTCATGAACTTACACTAGTCGTGAATTTACATCATAAACCAGTTGATGAACTTACATTAATCTCCAAATATTGCAATCCCAGTCTCCAACAGTTCAGGTTTAGTGCTAGCGAAGTTTCTCATAGTGTTATCTTTACAAATTAATTATTGGATTGTATAGAATTATTAGAAAATATAATGCCTGAAGATTCAAAATTTTTAGAGGTTCGCTTCAAGATGAGACCACATTCTTTTCTTTCGCTATAATAATTCACTATGATAAAAAGAAATTTAAAAAATAAAAAATAAAAAATCATACACCCTATTCTCTCTAACTTATATCTCTTTTCATGATGATGATATATAAGCTCTAATGACGGCTCCCTATTTTAGCATACTTACTTCGCGTGGTGGCAATAATTATGCTCTAGAACTTAACAACAAATGTGGAGGCGAGTAATGCATTACCAATACATATACCGCTAAATTTGGCATCGTAAAAGAAAGAACCAACCATATTGGGTTCTGTTGTGCGGAAGATGAAGACCACCAAGGCTTCAACCAGGCTCAATTTCTCCAATCAATCGACACCTCAAACCAAAATGACCCAAAACCTCCTCCAACTCCTCCACTTACGATTGCTAAGTTCACATACTTAGAAAATCACGAAGGAAGGTAAAATCACAAAGAAAATAACCAAAAAGGCAATGTAGTGAGTGAAACCACAATGGATAAAGAGTACAAGAGAGGCAGCCAATTTCACACAGTCACAAAGAAAGGCCAAGGAAGCATTCATATAACCAAGTAAATGGGACGGTTAAGTTAAGTTCATTAGGGCATAGTAATGGGTCAAAGGCCCAATAGGTAATTAAGTGAGCTACTAAGTGGATTTCCATCTATTAGTTGTCCAAGTAAGTGGAAATGAGCCATGAGCAGCACTAATTAAAGTAGGTTGCTTCAAATGGCCCAATTAACTTTTGGGTTAAGTCATTTCAATTGTGGTGTCGATTTACAGTTCAGTCATTTAGTCAAAGTCGACTAAGAACATATATCAAGTTATATCATAGCCCAGGAGAGATCATTTGACAAGAAGTTGTCTAACAAACCTACACCTTGGTGTCAAAGGACTTGTAAAGAAATATTATCACTTGTTAGTAACGCTTCCAACATAAGGGAATGATAAAATTGGAAATTAGTTATCTTCGCCGATATTAAGAAGGTTCTTATAACTTCTAAAGTTCACTAACAACAGTACCTAAGCGCCCATGTCAGAAGGATTATACCGTGTATATATCTTTTCAATTTTTACCACTTCTTGTGACATAATATCTCTAATAAAATGTAATCTAATATCAATGTGCTTGGCGCGTTCATGGAAAATATGGTTTTTACATATATGTATAAAGGACTGACTATTTAAATATACTGCCACATAATCATTCAGACAACATAGTTCATGCAGCAAACCTCTAAGCCACAAAGCTTCTTTAATTGCTTCAGTGGTAGCAATATATTTTGATTCGATTGTGGATAGTGCAACTACATGTTGTAATTTTAACTTCCAACTAACGCAAGAGTTAGACAAAATAAACTCATATGAAGAGGTAGATTTTTTATTATCTCTATCTCCGGACGAAGCCTTTTAATTTCACACATTCTTTATTAACACCAAACTTTAGACCTATATCACTAGTTCCCTTTAAATACCTTAATATCCATTTTAAGGCTTCCCAGTGCTCAGAACCCGAATTAACATTTAGCTACTAAAAGTACTAACCGCAAAAGCTAAATCCGGTCTGGTGCAAACTATCAAATACATAATAGATCCAATCATATTAGAATATGGAATCTCACTCGTGTATTCTATTTCTTCAAGATTATATGGCGCTTGGTCTTTAGATAACACAAAATGATTAGTTAAAGGTAGTGTAATAGGTTTGCATTCATGTATATCAAATCTTTTTAATACCATTGAAACATATGAGGACTAATGCAAAAACAAAGTAGAATTTGATCTATCTCTTTCAATCTCCATACCTAAGATTATTTTTGCTTTACTTAGGTCTTTCATGTCAAATTCGTCATTCAACTTTGTTTTTATCTTGCTTATCCATTTAAGTGATGAACCAACTAAAAGCATATCATCCACATATAACAATAAGAACACATAATTGTTGTCTGCATCATCATATTGAAAATATAAGCAATGGTCAAATTTACTCCTTTGAGACCCTATAATGAGTATAAAAGAATCAAGTCTTTTATACCACTGTCTATTTGATTACTTTAAGTCATATAGAGATCTTTTCAAGAAATACACATGATCGGGTTTTAGTTTATCTTTAAAAACTTTAGGTTGATTAAAAAAGATTTGCTCATCAAGTTCACCATGTAAAAAAGCAGTTTTTTGTTGGGGAATACACCGATTCAAATATGCATATTATATTGATAAAAGCATATCGTTTATTTGCGTGAAATTGAAATGTAATTTTGACTTACCAAAATAGAATTTGAGAAGCAAAACAATAATAGTTACCAAATCCAAATGCATGAATATGGATTCATCTTTTTCAATTCTTGAACGAAAGCAAATTATTTTTTGAATCATATCTCATAGAACAAACATGTAAATAATGTTAATCAATTTTTGAAATCAAATCATAATTAAGAAAAATCAGAAAATGAAGGAAGAAAGATACAAGTGATGAATTTTTGGTCGAGGCAAGTGTTTGACACTTGGTCCTTAAGATGAATTTGCCCCGCATCGGTGCTAACGGTTTTTTTGACAATTATCTCCCAAGATACAACGACCACGTCAAGCCATAGGAGCACTCCAAATGGCTTCGACCAACAAACTCGAACGGAATTCCCTCTCTACCATAACAATGATTTTGATGCAAAAGATAATCACTTCTATAAAGTGATTTATGTAACTTAACATGAAATGAATAATATGAAATTATGGAATGAATTGGAATAACAAATACACATCCAAGAGGTCCTATATATAGAAGATGAAGGGTTATGGGTGAAGGGACACACCCCAAATCCAATATTTTTCATGGATAGTTGCAACACTTCATTTCAAAAAGTTGCAATATTTCATTTCAAACCTGCATCCTTTCGAAAAATTGCAACACTTAATTCTTCCAACTTTGGACCGCAATTTCTCATTTATCCGAAATTGGTTTCGAGATTCCAAATATACCATGACGATTTACTCGACAAGTAGAATAAGTTGGTCTATTTACTTTTGTAATTTGACCATCGGATCAAGTCCGAACATTCGACCATAGTTGACACGAAGTCATACCTTTTCGTTTTCCCAGTTTTAAACTTAACCAATTTTCGGTTAATTTTTGAACCAATTCCAACAATCAATTTTTGGTTAATTTTTGAACCAATTCCAACAATCCCCCACATGAATGGAAATTCGAGCATAAAAATGTAATGCTATGATGTGATGCAAGTAAAGAGAGAGAGCAGAAAGACAATGCATTGGGGATAGTAGCTTCTGGCCTTGAACCTCCTGTAGTGAAATACCATCAGACTTACTCGGCTAATTGGTGAACATGATGTCTTGAACCAGTCAGCTTTTAGTGTAAGCCAAGACAACGATACTCATGTAGATGTCTTTCCTAAACCATTCATGGTTCTCATGACTTGGTTCATTTTGGCCCTAAACCCTTCTTAGTTCTGCAAGTGTTTAGAGAATTTAAGCTTTGAATAATTCTCGTTGAAGCGGACCCACTTCACACTCACATAGGTGACCTCCTATTAAGAGTATTTTGCCCTACTCCATTTGACTTAGTCAAGATATATGAATCATTAAAAGATTATCTTAACCTCTTACAACTCTACAGAAATCACTTTAATGTCATTGGAATGATTTAGGAAATTATTTTTCTCAGTGCTTCATGAAATCCTCATAACTTAGTTGTCCATTTGAACCAAGATATTGGGATCTCCAATCAACAAGATAGGGTTACCATTACAAGGATAGTAGGCTTCAATCTCATTCCTTTCGATATGTAGTATACTTAATCTCTTGGTAAATCTCTCAAAGGTACTACGAGTTTACACCATTGAGATCAACTGTTTAATGGTATTATGTCTATGACTTATATGTCTAGATCTACTATTACATGTGACTTAATATCTTATCAAATATTGCTAGCCAATGATCAATTCATTTGATAGATAAAAATGTAACCATCAAGAAATCCTCTCATGAAGCTATATGCCTCATTAGCTTTATCAATTTTCAAACACAATTGGAGGATTTCTATCAAACACTACACTAGTCAATCACTTTTACTAGTGGATTTCAGAATCATGAGTATTCAATATCATCATTACCATGCATTTTGAACTTTATGAATATTCTTCATATATTCCAATTGTTCTTGTATGTCTATACAAATGCCATAATCGGCTTTATAACCTATTTCATCCACTTTAGACTTAATATATATCATCCTTATAATTAGTATAAAGGTTTTCTATCTTTTCTCCTTCATAAATATCGTTCTTGATTATAAAATAGAAGCAAACGTAACTATTAAATTGAGTTACCTCCACAATTACTCAATTAGGAATACATATGCAATTTAATAATGTTGCATCCACAAGTTTTGAACTTTCCATTTCAAGTTCACAAGCATTAAATTTAACCCCCCACATTCTTGGGTTATACTTGAACTTAGAATTCAGCAACTCTTTTATAGTTTTATTCATTTATCTCTTAGATAATATCCGTATTGAGTGCTTCATGAAAGTCTAAGTACTTTCAAAATAGTGGCCGTTGACTTACAATTTATTTCAATTAAAGTTGCTTATAACGTACTTCAATCCAATTATTTTAATTTGATCGTCCAAATTAAATCTAGGTCATCATATAGATCAACAATGCTTTCCAAGTATAAACCAATTTAATTGGTCTCACGATTGAAGTCAATTTCAACAATAAAGAGGACTAAGCACTTGATTGACAAGAATTGCAACTTCTCCAAACACATGTAACTTATCACAAGATAGTTTCATTTCATGTTAAATAATAAGGTACATATTTACCTTATTCATCATTTTAAAACTTGAACGAATGAATCAACCATAGGTTGAAAAGTTGTATTCTCAAGAGACACAACCCTACAAAAGGATACACATCTTGAATTAATCACTATGAAGAGACACACCAATTGGAAAATAATCATACCAAAAATCATGATTATTCATATGAAAAGACACATTTTCATTTCAATTGATCCTAGAATATTTCATAGTATTCTTCACAATTTTTGCATAACATGATTTTTATCCTTAACAAAATGAATGTCATTTTATAATCATTATACCCAAGGTTATTTGACACTACCATCAACTATAGACACCATTTGTGCTCTATAAAATAGTTACATATCCCAATAATTGGACAAGCAATTTTACTTTAAAATAATTTGCCATCAAAATGCTACCCATTTAAACATATGGGTCCAACCACGGGAACATACAATTTCCTCCATGAGATAATTTTTTTTTTCATGCAATTGTACTTGTTCAAATTCATGGAAAGACACACATTGGTAGTCATGCATTTTTGGCCATTCAACCATAGGACCATTATCTATCATTTATTGAATTAAATGAATTATAAAAATCCATCTAAAACTTATCTAGTAGTTCTATAATCCAAATAATACATGCAACCCATGATCATCAATGAACTTATAATTATTTGTATTATAAGTTATTCCAATAACATAATTATGGACACTTGATGACTTCTTCGTATAGAGCTGTTTTAACATATCAGGGATGTAGGTGCATCATATTGTCATGCAACCAATTATCATACAACCTTTGGCCCCTAACCATCGTCTAATGTTATTATATTAATTGAAAAGGTGCCAGAGAAATAAACTACCAACATTTAAAATTGGAACGTTCCGAATGCACATATGATAATAGGAATGCAAAATCTTGATGACCTTTATGACACAGAGCACAAAATCCACTTCTGCTATAAATTCAAATGTACACATTGTTCCATTTCTTTAAAGGACACGTTTTTCCATACACATGCACCATCAAGCATACAATTATTGGTTTAGATATTATATGCCGCAGTCAACGTGGTTTATACAATATCACGATCCTTATTGCAAATATAATTGTATAAGCACACAACAAAATTCATTTTAAGATTGTTTGAGGAATACATCGATTCAAATGTGCATATTATATTGATAAAAGCATACCGTTTATTTGCGTGAAATCGAAACGTAATTTCGACTTGCCAAAATAAAATTTGAGAAGCAAAACAACAATAGTTACCAAATCCAAATGCATGAATATAGATTCATCTTTTTCGATTCTTAAACGAAAGTAAGTTATTTTTTAAATCAAACCTCACAGAACAAATATGTAAATAATATTAATCAATTTCTGAAATCAAATCATAATTAAGAAAAATCAAAAAATAAAGGAAGAAAGATGCAAGTGATGAATCTTTGATTGAGGCAAGTGTTTGATACTTGGTCCTTAAGATGAATTTGTCCCGATCGGTGCTAAGGGTTTTTCGACAATCATATCCCAAGATACAACGACCACGTCAAGCCATAGGAGCGCTCCAAATAGATTCGACCAACGAACTCCAACAGAAATCCCTCTTTATCATAACAATGATTTTGATGCAAAAGATAATCACTTCTACAAAGTGATTTATGTAACTTAACATGAAATAAATAATATGGAATTATGGAATGAATTGGAATAACAAATACACATCCAAGGAGTCCTATATATAAAAGATGAAGGGACACAACCCAAATCCAGCATTTTTCATGGAAAGTTGTAACAATGAGCATTTCGAAAAATTGCAACATTTCATTTCAACCTGCATCCTTTCAAAAAATTGCAACACTTAATTCTTCCAACTTTAAACCGCAATTTCTCATTCATCCGAAATTGGTTTCGAAATTTCAAATATACCACGAAGATCTACTCGACAAGTAGAATATGTTGGTCTATTTACTTTTATAATTTGACCATCGGATCAAGTTCGAACATTCGACCAAAGTTGATACGAAGTCACACCTTTTCGTTTTTCCAATTTTAAATTTAACCAATTTTCGATTAATTTTTGAACCAATTCCAACAGTTTTTACATCATGTTGTTCAAGTTTCCGGTCAAAATGTGCAAATGATGCAATCATGACCCTAATAGTCGTATTCTTACTAACAAGTGAAAAAATCTCGTTATAATTAATACCCTCCTTCTGTGTGTATTCTTTGGCTATTAATCTAGCTTTAAATCTTAAGAATTTAGATTCTCTACTACCCTCTTTAACCTTAAAAACCCACTTACAATCAACTGCATATTTATTTTTAGGTCTAGGCACTAGTTCCCAAATTTGATTCTTTTCTAAGGAGCTCGTCTCCTCTTTCATAGCCTTAAACCACTTTTTTTATTGTTCACTTCTCATCGCCTTCTCAAACTAACGTGAGTGAAATCTAACTCAAACTCTTATCCAAATCTTCTAGCGTGTCTCGATTGTCTTCTCTCTATATCCCTAGTTAGATTATAATCTAACTTTACCTTTGACTAATCTCTTTCTTCACCTTTCTCTCATTCAGGATTTTCTTCCTCAAGATGCTCTTCTATCACTATTTTCTCTCTATTCTCCACTTCAGGTTGTTGAACCTGAGTCTCCACTTCATTAGAGGTGGTGGGTATAGATGTGCTAAGTTTTTCTAACTTTACCTTTAACTAATCTCTTTCTTCACTTTTCTCTTTTTTCACTCACAAGTTCAGATTCAGTCTTAAGGTAAGGCATTTCAGCCTCATTAAACGTGAAATCTCTACTCACAATAATTTTAACCCCCTTTTGGCTACTATCCCATAACTGTAACCCTTAACTCTTTTCGGATAACCTATAGAAACACATTTTCTAACTCTAAGTTCAAGCTTTCCCTCACTTTGATAGGAAAAAACAACATAGCAAAAAGTTCTAAGCACAGAATAATCACTTAGTTTACCAAACCATTTTTCATGAGAAGTATCACCATTCAATGCAATAGATGGAAATCAAATAACAAACAGTCATAACAATTTCGCTCCAAAAAGACTTTGGGATACTAGAACTTAACATCATGCAATACACTTTATCAAGTATGCTTCTATTATCCTCTTAGCTATCTCATTTTGCTGCAAAGTGTAAGGAACATTCTTATACCTTGTTATTTCATTTTCTTTGTACATATTGTCAAATTCAGTGTTATAAAAATCTAAGTCATTATTTGTTTTCAGATATTTAAGCATCTTGCTAGTTTGGTTTTCTACTTAACTTTTACCAATTATTAAAAATATGAAAAGTATCTGACTTATGCTTTAAAAGATAAACCCACACTTTCCTAGTGTAATCATCAATGATAGACAAGAAATACCAATTTTCACCTGAGGTGGAATTACTAGTAGGAACCTCACAAATCTGAATATACATATTTAAACATACCTTTAGTTTTATGAACACTCATAGAAAAAAAAAAGATTAATGATGTTTACTAAGCACACAGTGATCGCAGAAAGACAAATCAAACATATAATCATTACCAAAGCACCCTTTTCATTAAAGAGTTTAAGACCCTTAATACCTACATATGCATGTCTATTGTGCCATTTATGTGCGTGATCGGCCTTGACAGAAGAGATAAGGGAATCTAGATCTCTTATCACTTCTCCAATAGTAATATAAATATCATTTCTCCTGGTTCCCTTCATGAAAATAAGAGCACCCTTAACCAATTTTGAAACTCCATTTCCAATTATACCACTGAAGTTAGCCTTTTCAAGCCTTCCTTAGACAGTTCAGAGATGTATTTAACATCCTTTAAAGTGTACACAAAACCAGTGTTGAACTTTAAGGTAATGTCAGCAAAAGTATAAGCAGAATTGTTACACAGTATAACATACCCATCATTTGATTTATGGAACTTTTCAAACCAATCTTTTTGTGATGTTACATGAAAAGATGCACCAAAATCAAGTATCCACTCGTGCAAACGAGAATTGGCTGTTAGATTTAATTAAGCAGGATAAACAATAGGACTTATAATCATATATACTTCACCCTCATCAACATTGGAAGTGGAAGCCAACACCTTTACTTCATCTCTCTCTCTTTTCCTTTTAGCTTCCCTTTCTCCTTATAGCAGTCTTTTATAAAATGTCCCGTATTCCCATAGCCACAACATTTTCTAACCTTAGTTCTAGATTTTGATCTAGACTTACCCTTGTCTCTTTTTTTTACTTACATTACTACTTGACTCGCCACCGTTATAGAACCCTTCATACTTTTTTCCTAAATTGAGTTTTACCCCATACCATGTGAATCTCATCGCCTTTCTTATCATGTTTTTCCGTTTTAATCTCTATCTCCTTACTTTTGAGAGAGCCAACGACGATTTCATGCTTCAATGTTTCCCTACCATACTTGATCACATTTTTAACATCTTTATAAGTGTCAGGCATGAAATTAAGTAGAATTATAGCTTTATAGGTTTCTAACACCATCTCTTCACAGTTAATGATATCTTGGACAAGTTTGTTAAACACGTCCAAATTGTTATCAAGATCCTTTGAAGGGTCAATTTTAAAACTGAAAAATGTTCAAGTAAAATTTGATTAGAGTAGATTTAAGCAAATACAATTCATCTAATTTTTTTCAAAGTTCTTTTGTAGTTTTCAATTTACCCACTTTTCTCAAAACGGTGTCAGACAAGTGTAAAATAAGCAAGTTTATCAACTTCCTCTTCTTATTCTTTTGAAAAATCAACAAGAAAACTGCCTTTAATGGTTTTGAAACTTTTTGTTAGACCAAAATACCCATCTTTTACTGCTATATAGAAAAATTCCCTTTTCCTTTAAAAATTCCCAAATCAAAATTGTGATATCATTTTACAAGTCAATCCAAAAATGCACGGAGTCACAATCAAGCCACATAAAGTAGTCCTAGGGTCACACAATATACTCTATTCTTGGTTCCCAAGGTTTAGTGAGATTTGCAATCCCAGATCAAGGGAATGTTCGAATGGATAAGGTCTGTTTTCTAATAGAATCAACTGGGCAACAGGGGTGTGTGTCAATCAATAAAGTAATTTCAACCAAAGCAATTTTAAGGCAGAGTATATCATAAAAATAATAACTGAATTTTATCAAAGAGCAAGAGACTACAATCATGTAAGAACACATAGTCCCTAAATTCTAACACAAGTAATGGTTACCCCATAAGGTAACCCCAAACCTATTGTCATCCCACATGATGACGTGCTAATACAGAAATTTAACGGGATAATCCAATTTACTAGAAGGACAGGTTTAAAGTCCGTAAAATTAGGGAATGCGAATCTATTGCTTTAGGGCTACCACTATTTGTTCTAAAGATTCAGGTTCAGGAAATATATATCAATACTAGTGGCCAACTATCGCAAATCAAGAGTCGAGGAGCAAAATTGTCCAAATTTTTCTCGCGTGACTCGAAACACGAAACCAACAATATTAGTACATTCAAGAAATCAAAATAAATAAACTGCCTGAAGAGAGCTCGTCAAGAACAATCGTCACGCGTCACCGCCAGAGAGCCGCACGTCACCGTCAATCACCGCCATTGGCATGTGCCACACAGGGAAGAGCCGATCCACCTGTTGGTTCCGGGTATGGTCTTAATTTTCCCGGCAGGTCACTAGTTTGGCCGAAATTAGGAGTTTCAGTTTCAACTCCCTTGCGAAAAAATGACGAAGCTTTGGTTTCTTTTAGTTAATTTTAGTCGGAGATAATCCTCTAGCGTACCTCTTTACCATTCTGTATAAATGGGTTCATCAGATTGCCCTTGCACTTCGATTAGTCACATAGTTACAAACCCAAACAAATAAGAAAAGCGAAATGAAAAAAAAAAAAGTTAAGTTCTAAACTCAACAACACGAATGCTGCACCCTGGATGGCGAAAGTCCAGTAGCTGAAAGTATCACTAGCTTGGTCAACTAAATTTGAGAAAAAAAAAAAAGAATAGCCTTGGACGAATTATCTGAAGAGGATCGTTTAACCGTAGCAAGAGCAAGAAAAATTGAGCGTTTCTTATAAATTCCACGATCGAACTACCAAAATAGAATAGGCTCAGTGGTAGGGCGCGCCCTTGATAATTGCGTCGAGCCCGTGCGAAGGGTTTGGTTATATGTTGGATACCTGTGACTCGATTGGTGAAATAGTATCTCTACCCCCAAAAGCATGTTCTAATACCATATGTTGTGTTGAAGATGAAGATGAAGACCAACAAGGCTTAAACTAGGCTTAGTTTCTCCAATCAATCGACACTTTAAACCAAAATGACCCAAAACTTCCGCTAACTCCTCCACTTATGGTTGCTAAGGTTCATACACTTAGAGAACCACAATCGGAGGTAAAATCACAAAGAAAACAACTGCAAAGGCAATGAAGTGAGTGAAACCGCAATGGATAGAAAGCATAAGAAAGGCAGCCAATTTCACGCAGTCACGAAGAGAGGCAAAGGAAGCATTCATATAACCAAGTAGATAGGATGTTTAAGGTAAGTTCATTAGGGCATAATAATGAGTCAAAGACCCAATAGGTAATTGTGTGGGCTATTAAGTGGATATTAGCCGTCCAAGAAAGTAGAAACGGGCCATGAGCAATACTAATTAAATTAGGTTGCCTCAAATGGCCCAATTAGCTTATGGGTTAGGTCATTTCAATTGTGATGTCGATTTACCATTCAGTCATTTGGTCGAAGCCGACTGAGAACGTACATCGAGTTACATCATAGCTCTGGGAGGTCAACAATAATTTGCCCAATGGGTTCGAGAAAGGCTTAGTATTTGTTAAAGATAGTGTAAATCGGGAGCTTCAAGAGGAAATGAAGAAAGTAATTAAAATAATCTTATTAAATTTCTAAATAAAATATAGGAAAAAAGGGAATTTTTTTGATACATAAGTTTGATAGCTATTTTACAATTCTTTTTCAGGCATGCTAAACTTTGCATAAACAACCATAATGTGCGAAAATATAAAAGCATAAGTCAAAGTGTTAAATAATAATTCAGTACTTCCGAATTCTTTGAAATGTATAGTTGAAATTTAATTATTTAGAAATAATTTATAAAACATCTATAAATGAGCCAAATAAACTTAACAAAGAAACTAACTACTTCAAGTGCTGATGAGTAATATCCATCGAGAGCGCTTTGGGCAAATTAGACCCTTTCTTATACTTGGTGTGACGACCTGAGCCTAATTCTTGACTTTTTAAATACAAGGTTCAAGGGTCATACGATTTAATAGATAAACTATTTTTGCAAGAACTGCTACTTATATTCAAAAAATTGCAGCTTTATTTCATTTTAACATAAATTAATAAAGAACCTTAGTTGAAAAATCGAAGTCTCGATTTGTTAAAATTTATAAATTATCAAATTTCATTTTCAATCACACACTTTAATAGATCCCTAGGTAGTATCAATTATTCACCACTCATTTTTATTTATTTATAAATTAAGCCATTTATAAATTCTTCCATGGAGTCTAAAACATCCTCTCGAACTATGTTGCACACACTATAATAAAAGCTGTACATTCCAAAAAAATTTCAAATGACAAAAATTTCATTGTTAAAAGTTAAAACCCTGCCTAATGTCATCTTAAAAATTGTTGCCTCAAACAATTTATACATATTTAGAAATAACATAAACACTTAAATTAAAATGATATTACGCCTTCGTTTGGTGGGGATTAAAATAAAAAATTTCATAATTTTTACAAAAATTGATTAAATGTGTAATTGAAAAGTAATGAATCCCATGAAATATATGGTTGAAATTAGGGTCTTGTTTGGTAAAAATCAAATTTTAGATTTTTATTAAAGTTAAAGTCAACAATTAATTTTAACCACATATTTCATAGGATTTACAACTTTTTAACTTGACATTTCATCAACTTTTATTAATATTTGATTTTAATTTTCATCAAACAAAGACTAATTAATAATTTTGACTTAAATTAAAATTTTAATTTTAATTCTCACCTAGCAAGAGCCAAATGCTGCGTAATATCAAGTTTGACTTTGCAAGGAGTTATTCTATGGGTACATAAGGGGGGCGCATAAGGGTGTCCAAAATGGACACTCAGCGCCCCCTATTGGACACCCTTATGTACATTATTATGTACCCATAGAATAATTCCTTTGCGAGACGTGTCCCAAATTTCATCTCATAATATGCTAACGTCATAGGCATATGGGAAAAAATACAATGACCCATTATCCATTTTATTTCCAACCCAACAAGAGAGATGAGTTTTAAACTCAACCAAAGTATAAATGTCAATCTAACTTTTAACCACACATTTTATCATAAAAATATTTTTACACTTTTGACAATCTCCTTAAGCACCCGTTTGCCCTCATTTTTTAATATTAATTTTCCTCAAATTCATTTCGACCACACATTTTCAGGATTTACAATTTTATCAATTTTTTCAATCACATATGTCATTAATTTTTAACAAAATTTACTAAAAATCTGATTTTTAACTAAATCAAACAGGAGCTAAACATTCAATACCACTCTTTCCCCTTAAAAGAATGCTAGTAAATCTCCTCAAGGTATACTATGCCCCGTTTGAGCCCCATTTTTGGAGAAAATATGTTTTGAAATAATATCTTTTTGAAGAATGTACGGTTAAAATATATAAAAAAAATAAAAAATTGAATTTACGTGTAAAATTATTTTATGAGAGAATGTATAATTGGAAATGGGTTTTAAAAAATGAGTTTATGAAAAAATGGAGTCCAAACGAGAGCATAAATTGCATGTTTGTCAAATAAAAAAAAATAAATCGAGAGTTTGGGCTACTCTTGATGCTTAGCATGCTATGGTAAAATTTTATTAAAGTAATACAATGTGTTCATTACAGTAAATTTATTTTATGAGAGAATGTGTAATTGAAAATGAGTTTTTGAAAACAAAAAAAATGGAGTCCAAATGAGAGCATAAATTGCATGTTTGTCAAAAAATAAAAAAATCAAAATCAAAAGTTTGGGCTACTCTTGATGCATAGCATGCTATGGTAAATTTATTAAAGTTATACAAAGTGTTCATTGCAGTGATAATCCATACAATCGCATTTGAAGTTTTGACAATGCAATATTTTTTGTAATAAATTCTCCATGATTTAAATTTTTTGCTATGTGAATAGTGATTTTGTTGGGAAAATAGACATGCACGAATTTCACAAATTTTTAAATGACAAACATTTTATGTGCATAAAATCGAATAGAACTTTGACTTACCAAAATCAAATACATAAAGTAGAAAAGAGAAAATGTATGAATATGAATTTGGTCAAGGCAAGAGTTCGACTCTTTTGTCCTTAAGACGATAATACCCCACATTGGTGCTAACGATTTTTTAACATTCGTTTCCCAATATACAATGACCACGTACTCCAAATTAAATAGACCAACGTACTTACTTATATTTTAAAACCTCTTTATGAAAGTTGACTCCAAATAAATGCATAATTTTGAAGTGAATATGCATTAGCATGATAATACAATTATGAAGTGAATGAATGAATAAACACATGGGATCTACATCTTATGGAAGAGAAAAAAAACTATTGGAATTAGTCTCTATATTTGAAGAGAGACATCTTTTGGAAAATGACAATATTAAAAGTCACAATCTTTCATAAGGAAGGACACACATTTTCAACCAAATAATTTCTAGAATATTTCATAATATTCTACGTAATTTTTCAATAATTCACGTATTTAAATGACTTAAATTTGGCTTAATTTTTATTCACCAAATAACAACTTCCACTTAATTAATTAAGAATTGATCAAAACCAATTTTATATACAAAATTCCAACAATCCCCCTTATGAATGAAAATTAATATGAATGACTATGCAAGCGCTAAAGAGACCTTATGGGTTTGAACCTTCCGTAGTGAAATACTATCGATTTACTTGGCTAAATATTAAGAATGCTATGTCTTGAACCGTTAGTCGTTGATGTAAATCAAGACAATAGTACTCACACAATAACCTTCCTAACACTTTCGAGTTCTTACTGTTGTGTTCATTTTGGCTCTGGTCTACATCTTATGGAAGAGAAAAAAAAATATTGGAATTAGTCTCTATATTTGAAGAGAGACATCTTTTGGAAAATGACAATATTAAAAGTCACAATCTTTCATAAGGAAGGACACACATTTTCAACCAAATAATTTCTAGAATATTTCATAACATTCTACGTAATTTTTCAATAATTCACGTATTTAAATGACTTAAATTTGGCTTAATTTTTTATTCACCAAATAACAACTTCCACTTAATTAATTAAGAATTGGTCAAAACCAATTTTATATACAAAATTCCAACAATCCCCCTTATGAATGAAAATTAATATGAATGACTATGCAAGCGCTAAAGAGACCTTATGGGTTTGAACCTTCCGTAGTGAAATACTGTCGATTTACTTGGCTAAATATTAAGAATGCTATGTCTTGAACCGTTAGTCATTGATGTAAATCAAGACAATAGTACTCACACAATAACCTTCCTAACACTTTCGAGTTCTTACTGTTGTGTTCATTTTGGCTCTGAATAACTCTTGAATTTCATAAGTGTTTTAAAGAATTCATGCCTTGAAACATTCTCATAGAAGTGGCCCCATTTCAAACTTTTAGATGTGATTCCTATTAAGAGTACCTGCCATATCCTACTTGGTTTATCCAAGATATAGGAATCATTAGAAGTATAAATTAACCTAAAACTTTCTGCAGATAGCACTTTACTTATCATAGGAATGGCTAGGAACTGAATCCCAAGTGCTCATTGAATCTTCATAATTTAGTTGTCTCATTGAACCAAAATATTGGGATCTCCAAATAATAAGGTTGGGTTACCATTATAAAGATCATTACGTAGTAGGTTTTAAGCACATTCCCCTCGATATGCAGTATTTTTGATCTCTTAATAGATCTTTTCTTAGTAGATTCACGAGTTTACACCATTTGAGATCAACTGCTTAATGGTATTATGTCTATAACTTACGCGTCTACGACTTACCATTATATGTGACTTAATATCTTATCAGATATAGCTAGCCAACGATCAATTCATTTAATGGATACACACTGTCACCAATTAAGAAATCCTCTTATGCAGCTATATAAGAAATCCTCTTCTGCTAAAGCTTTGTCAATTCCAAACAACAATGTTAGAGGATTTCTATCAATCATTACACTAATCAATCATATTTACTAGTGGATTTCAGAATCATAGGTATTTAAGATTATCATTGAAACATTACAATGCATTAGAACTTAATAAATATTCTTTAAATATTCCAATTGTTCTCCCAAATCCAAACAAATGTCATAATTGACTTCCATCCCATTTCATCTACTTTAGACTTAGTGTATATCACCCTTATATTTAGGATTGTATATTGAATACTTCGTGAAAGTCTAAGCACTTTTAATTTAGGATTGTCAATTCACAAATAATACAAATGAAAGACACTTGTATTACAATCAAATTCTCTTTAATTTGATCAAGGTCACAGACCCAAACACAATTTACACAATTTAAGTTTCAAAATGCTTTCAAAGCATATGATTGAAGTCACTATATTACGACAATGGGATAAATCCAACATATGCGCATATAATTTATACACACATTTTAGTGTCTTATAGTACAAAATTGAAGAATGCTAAGCATCTTGGCACCTATTCATCTTGTTTATCTCATAATGATTTTTCAATGAAAGTTCATATACTTTCAGCAAATAGTTGGCATCCTTCCAAACATTAGGAGTAGTTTTTCTCCCTTCTATCCATTCGTTGTTTGACTAGAAAAAGTCCAATGGTATCCACTTTTTGTTATAAAAACAGTAGTTCAACACAATTATAGTGAAGAAAGGAATAGCAATGTATTTGTTTATTCCAAACATTTACATATTCATTGTTTAAATTTTAATTCCATTTATAGGAAAGTCAATGTCTCATAGAAGTCCATGTACTTCAATATTAAGAGACAAGCAATTTTCTATTGACAAGTTACCATTCAGTAGACCTCTTGCCATCAAAATAGGTTTAGACAATAAAGAGGCACCATTTTATGATGCATAAGATCAATTCAATCTACAATGTACGTTTTATGCATCGATGAATGATATACGTACTATTTTTGAATTACTAATACCATTTTTTTTGATAATACCCCACATTGGTGCTAACGATTTTTTAACATTCGTTTCCCAATATACAATGACCACGTACTCCAAATTAAATAGACCAACGTACTTACTTATATTTTAAAACCTCTTTATGAAAGTTGACTCCAAATAAATGCATAATTTTGAAGTGAATATGCATTAGCATGATAATACAATTATGAAGTGAATGAATGAATAAACACATGGGATCTACATCTTATGGAAGAGAAAAAAAACTATTGGAATTAGTCTCTATATTTGAAGAGAGACATCTTTTGGAAAATGACAATATTAAAAGTCACAATCTTTCATAAGGAAGGACACACATTTTCAACCAAATAATTTCTAGAATATTTCATAACATTCTACGTAATTTTTCAATAATTCACGTATTTAAATGACTTAAATTTGGCTTAATTTTTTATTCACCAAATAACAACTTCCACTTAATTAATTAAGAATTGGTCAAAACCAATTTTATATACAAAATTCCAACAATCCCCCTTATGAATGAAAATTAATATGAATGACTATGCAAGCGCTAAAGAGACCTTATGGGTTTGAACCTTCCGTAGTGAAATACTGTCGATTTACTTGGCTAAATATTAAGAATGCTATGTCTTGAACCGTTAGTCATTGATGTAAATCAAGACAATAGTACTCACACAATAACCTTCCTAACACTTTCGAGTTCTTACTGTTGTGTTCATTTTGGCTCTGAATAACTCTTGAATTTCATAAGTGTTTTAAAGAATTCATGCCTTGAAACATTCTCATAGAAGTGGCCCCATTTCAAACTTTTAGATGTGATTCCTATTAAGAGTACCTGCCATATCCTACTTGGTTTATCCAAGATATAGGAATCATTAGAAGTATAAATTAACCTAAAACTTTCTGCAGATAGCACTTTACTTATCATAGGAATGGCTAGGAACTGAATCCCAAGTGCTCATTGAATCTTCATAATTTAGTTGTCTCATTGAACCAAAATCTTGGGATCTCCAAATAATAAGGTTGGGTTACCATTATAAAGATCATTACGTAGTAGGTTTTAAGCACATTCCCCTCGATATGCAGTATTTTTGATCTCTTGATAGATCTTTTCTTAGTAGATTCACGAGTTTACACCATTTGAGATCAACTGCTTAATGGTATTATGTCTATAACTTACGCGTCTACGACTTACCATTATATGTGACTTAATATCTTATCAGATATAACTAGCCAACGATCAATTCATTTAATGGATACACATTGTCACCAATTAAGAAATCCTCTTATGCAGCTATATAAGAAATCCTCTTCTGCTAAAGCTTTGTCAATTCCAAACAACAATGTTAGAGGATTTCTATCAATCACTACACTAATCAATCATATTTACTAGTGGATTTCAGAATCATAGGTATTTAAGATTATCATTGAAACATTACAATGCATTAGAA
>NC_036244.1:3631746-3650733 GCF_002742605.1 Olea europaea var. sylvestris | reverse complement strand
ACTAATATTTATGATTTAACTTATTTGATATATATTAATTTTTTTGTTAAACCGTGGTTTTAAACCGAACCAAACCGAAAAAATTGGTTTGGATTGGTTTGGTTTAGAAATCGAAATGGTTTGGTTTGGTTTGAAAAAATTTCAAACCGCTTTAAATGATTTGGTTTGAAAATTTGTTTCAAACCGTCAAAATCGAACCGTGTTCACCCCTAGTACTTATGGTTTTATTGAATAAATTATAGCAGCTCATTTTCTATTGAAAATATTTGACAAGTTCTATTCAGTTAAGAACAAGATAGAAAGGGAAAAAATTTCATATTATGATTAATTCTAAAAAAATAATCTTTATTGTACAATGAATTAGCCTTTTATAAGCACAAAATAAAATCTTAATCAAAATAAAATTCTAATTCTAAAGACAAATTCAAATAAACTAGAAAACAAATCTGAATAAAACTAAATCACAACAAAGAACTCTAATTTTGAAGACAAATTCAAATAAACTACAAAACTACAAAACAAATTTGAATAAAACTAAAATATTACAAATAACGAAAATACTCGCAAACTGATTCAAAATATAAAAGCACAAAAATAGAACCTAAACAATAGAATTTGAATCTCAAAGTTTGATAACATCATCCGACAAACTTTTGTAGAATCGAAAGATGTTTTAGATTGTACTCATGGGCGAAAATTCGACAAGTAAGCGAAAAATTATACCCATTTTTGTACATCCTTTTGTGTTTTTATCTATAATTCATATTCATTCTATTTTCTAATTGGTTTAGAATGTTATCTTCTAATTGATCCGTATCAATTCAGATCATACAATAGATCCTTGTTAACTTGCCCTCCATGATTCCTATTATTGTTGCTACCGTCACGAGTTCATGAACGAGTTTGACTTACAATGATGAAAACCAGGAGAAAAGGTTCCCAAGGTTCCTTCTAGCATATGGCTAGGTCATCTCTTGGAGACATTGTTACACCATTTTCAACGAGACTCCAAGTATGACCATGTAATAGTCACATAACAAGCGAATCTGGGTTCGCACTCTATGTCATTCTTCCCTTTTGACAATTCCACCAAACCCCGATGAAGTTGTCAAACACTCATGGATAAGGTAAGAAGTAGATGCTTTGCGTGAGATCTTCCATACAAGATCTTCCATTTATGAATGGTATGACAACACACTCCAACATCCATTCTGCCAAGTCAACATGTCAAGTCTAACCCCTATGTTTCAGGCCTAGAGATGCAAAAGGTTCTAACGTTAAATGCTCCTGAACTTAGGACTTACCGGTTGATACATATGACAAGATGCCTTAATTGCTAGGATGAACCCATGAGTCTCTTCATCCAACGGTTGTTAGTTATCTTCTTCTACTATAAAAACTTATACATTGTGCCATTAAAAAGTAATACAAGTTTATGCTCTTAACATATAACTTTTGCCCGCTCTATTCTATACATAATCCTCAAATCTGAACCCCTTTTATTCAAGTGGCTCACGTCTTAAGTACGTCTCAAGCCTAAATATCATTCTTATAAAGGTTGGCTTGACTATCGAAGTGTGCACGGCCGCCTCCACCACCACCGAAGATTGGACTCATGTTCTAATGATTGTCCTAGTGTAATGCCTCGAAAATTTAGAATAAAAATGTATTTGTTTTATATGTTATATTTTGAAAAACTGAGTAATAAAATGAAATATGTTTTAAATTCATATTTTTTGGGTCAAACAAATAAATTTTGATAGGATGAGTATAACTATATCAATATGGGGCTCATTGGATAACTCATAATTAATTACACATATTAGGCTTGAGAAAAAGTAGATTTGGATATGTCAGCACCAAAAAAAATTGCAGTTTGAAGAAGTTGATAAAAAACTAGTTTTCAAATTGGATTAAAACTTTGAATAAAAATGGTGCTGCTGCCACGTGAGATTATTATGATTTTGGGTTAATTTCACAAACGGTCATTGAACTTACAGAAAAATTATAAAACGATCACTGAATTTTAAAACTTTCACTTAAGTATTGAGATGCTTTCAAAAATGGTCACTGAAGTTTAAAAACTTTTAGAAACGATCAATGAAGTTTAAAAATTTTTGAGCTACTTTTGCGGCAATTTTTCGACCATTTTCGACCACTGATACCACCGGATTTTGATACCGTTGGAAAGCCTACAATGTCCTCTTCAATTACAACAAAAAATCTCCCCCAAACGCCAAAGGATTTGGCCGGAATAAACTCACAAAGTTGGCAACCCGAAAAGGTGAAAATCTGCCCAAATTTCAGATTTTTGGTGGACTTTTGCGGTGATTTTTTGGCAACCTCCGACTACCAAAATAGCCAAATTTTGATACCGTTGAAAAATCCACAATGTCCTCTTTAATTAGCATCCAAAATATCCCCAAAACTTCAAAGGATTCGGCTGGAATAAACTCACAAAGTTGGTATCCCAAAAATGTATAAATCTGGGCAAATTCGGGATGTCAAATTTGTGGGTTTATTCCGGCCAAATCCTTTGGATTTATGAGGAGATTTTGGGTGAAGATTGAAGAGGAGATTGTGGGCATTCCAATGGTACCAAAATCCTGCTTTCTTGGTGGATGGAAGTTGCCAAAAAGTTGCCGCAAAAGTCGCAAAAAAAAAACTAAAATATCTGGGCAGATTTTCACCTTTTCGGGTAGCCAACTTTGTGGGTTTATTCCTGCCGAATCCTTTGGAGTTTGGGGGAGATTTTGTGGTAATTGAAGAGGATATTGTAGGCTTTCCAACGGTATCAAAATCCAGTGGTATTGGTGGTCAAAAGTTGCCAGAAAGTTTCCTCAAATGTAGTCCAAAAAATCTGAAAAATCTTCCCAGATTTTCGTCTTTTTGGGATGCCTACTTTGCGGGTTTATTTCGGTCGAATCCTTTGGAGTTTGGGGGAGATTTTGGATGGTGATTGAAAAGGACATTGTGGACTTTTCAACGGTATCAAAATCTGGCGGTCTTGGTGGTCGAAAGTCGTCAAAAAATTGTCGTAAAAGTCGTCCAAAAATCTGAAATTTTGGGCAAATTGGACATATGGACTTTTCAACAGTATCAAAATATGGCGGTCTTGGTGGTCGAAAGTCGTCGGAAAATTGCCGTAAAAGTCGCCCAAAAATCTGAAAATCTGGACAAATTTTCAGATTTTTTGGGGCGATTTTTGCGGCGATTTTCCGATCGAATTCCTTGGTATTACGGAGAGATTTTGAGTGGTAATTAAAGAGGACGTTGTGGAATTTTCAACGGTATCAAAATTCGATGGTATCGGTGGTTGGAAGTAGCCGAAAAATTGTCGCAAATGTAACCAAAAAAACTAAAAAAGTATTTTTCAACTTCAGTGACTTTTTTGAAACTTTTTAAGCTTCAGTGACCGTTTTTGAAAGCGTCCCAATATTTAAGTGAACGTTACTGAAAGTTTTAAAATTTAGTGATCGTTTTGTAATTTTTCTGTAAGTTCAGTGATCGTTTGTGAAATTAACCCTTGTGATTTTTGAATGGTGTGGTTTTGTGGACACGTGTAGAAATGGTAGAAAAAGGTATTTTTTTTTTATATGATTTATTTGCTTGATTTTGGGGATTTATAGGGATAGCATGCCACATGTTTGTTAGGAAAAGAAGTGATTTTTTTTTATTGTCTCGGCATAGTACACTGCACACAGTTATTTTGTACCAGCAAAAGAGCCAATTTCTTTTATTATAATTACAATTAACTGAGAGGGCTGTTGAAATTTATTTGTTGACAAAAAAAACGTGTGCATTTATAAAATAGAAACAATGAGTAAGTTTAGCCCATTATATAGAAATGCGTGTCCATATATTGTGGTAAAAGGATTTTAGATGGTATACACGTTTATCTTGCATAGAATGATTATAGTACACCTTATCTAAAAACCCCAAGTTAGGAATAATAGAGGGAGGATTCTTTTACCGGATGGAGCACGCATATAGACACGACGACATAGAGAAGGTTTTGGGAACGAGAATTTCTTACTTTTCTTCCAATAATTCTTTTATCACGGTAGGATACATGTGCAAGTTGATCCGTCATCGCAATATTATAATTTTTTTTAAGTAATTTATTTCATGAAATGCTAATTGACCTTCAGGTCTTAAAGAAACGAAATGTCAGATATCCTTTTGGTTTTCTTAATTGTTTATACAAAAATGTGTTGAGCATTCGATTAATCTCCGACTGCTCTTGACGAAATGGTTGTATGGGATGACATAAATTTATGTTTAAAAAGGTTATTATATTGTTTTGGATGCACGTATCCTATTAAGTTTAAATCATTAATTACTTCAAATTTTAACATTTCTGGTTAGATCTATCAAACGTGGGTAGTAGCTAAATGGCGTGCGGGTTGCCAAGTAAAATTTTTTTAGAAAACATTCAACAATAAATTTGTTAGGATATATTGTGTTTTTCCTTATTTTCATTAAATGTTCTTAATTTCGTGACACTACATTTATTTAATTAAGTGCATTAATGTTCAATATATTAAGAGTTTAAAATTTTCAATTAAATATCTCCGCATCAAGTATGTTCATAAAATGATATCATTAACACTCCAAAATTTAAGTCAATAAAGTTTGGGACGTTACACTTAGTGTGCACGAAGAGGTACATTAGGAGCATCTAGGATTTGTTGGCTACGTCACCGCTACAAAAAAGAGGTCAACAGACATATAGTTTAAAGAATAAATTTTCCATTCCTTTAATGGCATTAACTTTTAAACACGTGATACATCGACAAGATTTTGAACTAATATATATATATATGATGTGGCAAGATTTAAATGATCAAAATATCATCAACCAAATAAAAAAAATATTTCTCCCTATTTCTTTTTGTCATTAACCCACCTTACATAAGCACAACCTTTTAGATGGTAAAGAAATTTTCACAATTTTAATCTAATTTAGTACGACGTCTCCAATTTGCAAAAGAATTTATAAATTGTGTACAATAAGCATTTTCCTTTTACCATTACCTTCTTGTAGCAGTTTCTTGATCATGGATGCATCTTGCCATCCATAGAAATCTAACTGTTTTGATTGGTTTGATGGTTTTTGTTTACTTTTCACTGTCGAAATAGACCAACCATGCTACAGTAACACGAAGTTTGACACATTGGTTGACATAAGACACTCACATGGGAGGTCAGCATTATTTTATTCGCAAGAGACTCACACCTAGACTGTGAGTGTGGTGTCATCCCTTGTGTCAAACATTATGTTCGTTTGGCATTTTCCCGAAATAAACAGTGAAATGTTGCCAAAATGCTCTTATTGCACTTGCTCAATATTTTTACCATAGTCTTGATTTTCACCTCAACTTGAAGGGTCACTACCAGCGATGTCAATTTCTAGCATGACATTCTTAACAAATTTAATGTTGACCTATAAGAATTTCTTTTCATATGATAACTTTATACGTGCAAGAAAAGAACAACTAGAACCTGTGTTAATTTTTCTTAGTGGGCCAATCGCATCATTTAAAGCTCTTATTCCAAGTGCTCAATTTTTTTGCTTTTCGCATCAACTTGAAGGGTCACTACGAGGGACGTGAAGTTCAACATTACACTTTTAACAAATTTAAGTTTGACTCGTAAGACTTATTTTTTCATCTTATAACTATATACGTACACGACAAAAAAACAAGTGGAATTTGTGTTTAAAAGGTTTGCTCTTAAAAAAAAAAAAAAAAAAAGGAAACGAAAAAAAAAAAAAGGGAAATTTTTTTTAAAAAGTTTTTCCTTAAAAAAAAAAAAAAAAAAAAAAGGGGGGGTTGAACCCCAACCTTAAGGGTCCCCCACCGCCCCATCCCTGAAGTATCGTGAGAGAGGTTAATCGTGGGATATGCTCCAACACGCCAGAAAACAAGAGCTGTATGTACACTAGTGCCAACAAAGAGTCTCAATCCATATTTCAGGAATCGAATCATCACACTACAGCTGTCAGCAAGGCTGAATATATCTCACCCTTATCCTTTGTACCACTGAGATATGCCCCAGGGGCTAAAAGGTTTGCTCTTATGATAGTGCATGTTTGGAGAATTGTTTGTATGTTAATCAAACTTTCTTTTTCTTTTTTTTTATACACGCATTTTATAAGACCGAAAACTTTTATATCTTTTTTTTTTTTTTTTAAATTCACGCATGCTGCAATATTTTATAGCATTTTTAACCAAAATAATATTTCGTGAAAATCTTCAAAGATTTTAAATCAATAATTTTGCTATTTTGGTATATTTATAACATAATTCTATTCAACTTAATTCGTAAAATTATTCCACCATTTTAACAGATAAGTCTTGATTTAGAGAATTACACAAAAATTTAAAATGTATTATTATTACAAAATAGGTAGATGCTTGATTGCTACATGCTTGAATTCCAATAATGGACTCCATTAATTTGAATTTGGCTTGTTCATCCTTTTTTTCTTTTATAATCTCACTAGTGAGATGGATAAATCAGCGAGAACACAATCCATAAAGCTCCAACATTTTTTCCAAACCACATCGAGTCAATAGAATATAAGAAGGAATGCTTTGCAAGGACATGAACAACGTTACTGGGTTCACTATACTGGGACATTATGGAATAATTTTACGGAAAGATACAAATGAAACTTTATCCAGAATTGAAGTTTTCTATATTTGAAGGAATCAAGAAAGGTGAAAAACGTAACTTTTATGTCCTGAGTGAGAAAGAGTTTGCTTGTGGATCTGAAGTATGTTGATAATCGATGCTAACAAGGTCAACCTAAATCTAAAGTAGGCCACGTTGGGATAGCAGGAAAGATCCAAATAACTACTTGCAAAGGAAAAGAAGTCATGCTCATTACTTCCCATTTTCAAACATTTTTAGAAGGGTTTTGCCATATGTACGCTCCTCTCACAAGACTTTTTGTGAGGGGGGTGTACACTGGAGTGTACAAATAGTATTGTTCTTTCTAGAATGTAATTGTAAAGTAATTCATCATTGAAAATTATACTTTAATGTCATCTAACTCGGTTTATAATGACATTTATGTACTTAATTTTTTCATTTAAAAACTTATTTTCAATATCTCATTAATTAAGATGTTCTTGATGATGATTTTGGTCAAAATACTCTATTTACATGCATTGAAATGAGAAAAAAAAAATATTTTGTATTTTGTATTTACTATATATTTTTTTTAAAATATGACGGGAAAAAAAAACTTATGCCATCCGTGGATTTTTTAAACGGAAATCGTTATAAGAGACGAGGCATGCTAATAAATAGAATGTTGATGATAAATATATGACAAAAAACTTGAGGACATAAGTATTACAATAAACAGGATTATGAGTTTAAATGCAAGTAAAAAAATGGTGCAACAAATAGAAAATATGAATATAATTATCCTTTCTTGAATAACTAAAAAGTAAAATAACTTGATTTTGTAACCTCAAACATAATTAATAAAAGTTCCTCAAAATCTCGATTAATCATTTGTCCAAAGATCAATAATAAATGGTATCAAAATTTAAATATTTTAAGGAAATATTGATAACATCAAGGCCGAATTTAAATAGTATGAATACCCTAATTCTCAAATAATTTTTATTCACTCATCATTTTGATTTATTAAATTCCTTTTAGGGATATCTTTAGAATAATGCTCCTCATCTCGGGATTAAATCCCGAGTTTGGAGCCAAGGGCAGAAGTGACGTGACCTCGGCCCCTAATTTGAAATCGCAGGACCTATGTGCCGCAAGATCGTGGACTGAGGTCACGCCACCTTAGCTCTAAATCTAAACCCGAGATTTAATCCTTGAGTTCTGTAGCACATCTGATATCTTTAACAAATGAATTAATCCACTTGTACATATAGCATCTCCCCAAATGAATTAACAATATGAATGGACATTCTTTGACAAATGTCTCTCTCGTGAAGGCTTGTTTCATATTTATTTACCCTCTGAGAGAGAGAGACATAGGCACGTAAACTTGACAGGAGAGAAGAATTCAAGGATATGTGGCTGTCGTAAATTATTGACTCTGAAGACATTGTCTTCTTCAAAAGTGTTGTGGATTTCCTTATCATCTGTGCCCTTGTTTGACCCACGTTTTGGGAAAAGATGAATTTTGAATAGTAAATTAATGAAAAATACATTGTTGAAAATTAAAGAAAATTTTTGGATTTTATGTATAATATTATTTTATTAAAAACTGTGTGATTGAAAATAACTTTTGAAAAAATGAATTTTTAGAAGAATGAGTATCAAACAAGGGTTATATATGTCCCGAATGTTTTGCTATCGAAAAGTTCTTAAAATTTTTATGAGTCAGGTTAATTGGTGAGCTTAATGACTGGAAGTAGGTTTTAATAATTTATTTGACTGTTAAGTTAGTTCTTGTTTTTACATTAATACAACAAATTTTAATAGAATATAAGGAAAGATGTCAATTACATAAAATGAAATGATCATGACATTTTTAGGACTAGGGTTCATTAACGTAGTAGGTAGTTATCTAACTTAAAATTGGACTTATATTCTCTTCGATGTCTACCACACTTCTCTCTTGTATTTAGATTTTAAATAATGTCAATGTCCTAGTGGAGTGACCTAATTGGATGTCTTTTTGACCTTAAATATTATTATGTTAATCACATATTTTATGGACACAACTTTAGTCAAATTCTCAATCACAAATTACATCAATCTTTATCAAACTCTGCTAAAAAATTTTATGAAGCAGCCCATAAATTTACTTGTAAGAATTTTTTTTCTCCTCCTATACTTTATACGTACACGACGGGAACAAATGATTTTTATGTTTCCTATTTTCTGTTGAAATTCAATAGCTTTCTTATGGGACTAAAATCTATAAATAGTCCAACAAAGAGAAATCTTCTTCTTCAAAATAATAATGAAGACGCTAAGCATTTCTATGGCTTCACTTATTTTCTCCCTTTTCTTCTTCCTCTCATTTTCTTCTACCATTTCCTCTCAAAACCTTAAAACATTTTCTCAAATGCCTACAATATAAAGGCTCAAATTCCATCTCAGAAGTCATTTACACGCCAAAAAATTCGTCATACACACCTACTTTGTTGTTCTCTATACAAAACCAACGCTTTGTGTCACCTTCCATGCCAAAGCCTCTAGTTATCGTCACGCCATTGAATGAGTTTCATATACAGACAGTAATTACTTGTTCTAAAATCCATGGCCTGCAGATCAGGACTCGCTCTGGGGGCCATGATTATGAAGGTCTTTCTTATCTATCCAAAGTCCCATTCGTAATTCTTGACTTGAGAAATCTAGAATCGATCAAAATAAACGTTAAAAAGAGGACAGCATGGGTTCAGGCAGGTGTACTTCTTGGTGCATTTTCTTATAGAATTGCAGAATATAGCCCAAATCTAGCCATTCCAGCTGGTCTGTGTCCCACAGTGGGCGTAAGTGGACATTTCAGTGGAGGTGGCTATGGCACCTTGCTAAGAAAATATGGCCTTGCAGCGGATAATATTATTGATGCAAGAATTGTCAATGTCGACGGTGAAATTCTTGACAGAAAGTCAATGGGAGAAGATCTTTTTTGGGCTATACGCGGCGGAGGAGCCGCCAGTTTTGGGGTGGTCACCTCTTGGAAAATCAAGATGGTTGAAGTTCCTGATATTGTAACAGTTTTCACTATCAACAGAACTTTGGAACAGAATGCAACGAACCTTGTTCATCGATGGCAGTATATTGCACATAAATTTGATGAAAATCTGTTCGTCAGGATCCTCATAACGCGTGTTAATCCGGGTGGAAAAGGGAAAAGATTTTCGGTTCAAGCCTCCTTTAATTCCATCTTTCTTGGCAGGATTGATGAGTTGCTTCCCTTGATGCAAGAAAGTTTCCCTGAATTAGGTTTGCAGAAACAAGACTGCCTGGAAAAAAGCTGGATTGAAGCAATCCTCTATTTTTCTGATCTTCCCAGTGGATCAACTCTGAAAGATTTAACCAACAGGAATCCTAATCCCAGAACATATTACAAAGCAAAAGGAGATTTTGTACAACAACCAATACCCAAACATGCCTTGGAAGGGTTATGGGAATTTTTTCAAGAAGATGAAGCTGAAGCGGCCCAGCTTATTTTTGCTCCATATGGTGGAAAAATGAGTGAAATTTCGTCATCCGAAACTCCATTTCCTCATAGAGCAGGAAATCTATTTGAAATACAGCATTTGGTGTACTGGGATGAAGAAGGAAATCAAGAATCAGACAGGTATATAAATTGGATCAGAAGGCTGTATAAATACATGGCATCCTATGTTCCGAAGAATCCTAGGCCTGCATATTTGAACTATAGAGATCTTGATTTGGGGGTTAACAACATTGGAGGAAACACAAGCTATGAACAAGCAAGTGTTTGGGGCATTAACTATTTCCTGGAGAATTTCAAGAGATTGGTTCACGTGAAATCAAAGGTTGATCCTGATAATTTCTTCAGAAATGAGCAAAGTATACCAGTTTTGACATCCTAAGAAAAGAAAGGTTGTCTTTAATTTTTAGGGTTATCTTTTAATTGTTCTCTGTAATAAAACACAGTACCCCGGGTTCAAAGGTACTGTGTCTTTCGTTTGTTTGTTGTATAACAAAAAAAATTGAAATAATAATGTTTATTTCCTCATTTCTGCTCTCTAGCTTTTAGAAGCTTTATATTTTGGTGGTTTTAATGTTTGTCGGTCGAGAAATATTGTATATATTTTTTGGTGGTTTTATTTTTTGTTGATTTTTAAAAATTAGAATCCACGGATTGTAATTATTTAGACTTTAGAAATTAAATTTAATATTTGATTGAATTATTTTCCACGAGGAAAGAGAAAAATCTCAAAAGAATTGATTGTTGATTTCAAAAGTATTTTCCCATTAATTGTTGAAGAAAATTTCAATAAAATTAGACGGTATTTAAAAAATATATATCTCCAATGTAAGCTAATACGCACTACATCATCTCTAATAACCAGAGTTCCATCTAAATTTAGAGACAATGTTAGACGAATTGGCTCGACATAATTAATAGTTCTTTCGAATTTATAAATAATTTATTTTAAAAAGAAAAAAGTAAAAAAGAAAAAAAAGGACACCTAGATACCAATCATTTGATTACATTGATGACTAATTTTAAAATTTGTTGACGATCGACCTCCGATCTCACATTTATTGCTCGCAGGGTCCACCTCATACATGTGTGAGTTCGGTCATAAAAGCTCAACTTGACAAATTGTCACCATAACCTCAAAAGATATAATAATTGCAGATTTCGTATATCCTGTCACATCACTCTTTCAATCATTTGTACTTATAGAAGATGATGTCAGCATCATCTATACCCACCAATCAACTATCTTGGTTTTCTTATCCTTTGCAGTCCATCATTACCTGAAAGAAACAGCAACGTGACGGCTACCAACCTCATTAACCAATTAAGAGAGAGATCGGCGACATGTGGTTTGAGCTTGACACAAGTGGCCGATTTGATTGAAATGACATAATTTCGGCCAAGCCCCTTATAAATAGTGAGGAACGATTCCCTTGGAGGGGGGCAAAGCTTTCCTACATAAAAAGTTTACAAATCCATCTCTCTGAATGAATACAAGTGATCCTTTTTTTTTTCTTTTTTCTTTTTTTTTTTAAGTTGGCTTAAAAATTAGTTTTCACAATTTTTTACGTCAACATACTTGTTGTCTATTTAGTGGGTATCAATATCACATAGATAAAAAATGTTAATAATGCTTGTGTATCGTTTTATTTTAAATTTGGGGCAATTCAGCCAAATGTCTGGTCTAATAAAGTAATTGGTCAAAAGGCCTTTGACCATATAAATGAATAAAAAGAAAAATAACTACGCTTATTTTTAATTTGACAAAATAATATATCTCTAGAAAGCACGTGGATTATTCCAAAATTTCCTGGAGCTCCAATTACTCTTCATCGTCTAATTTCATTTTTTTCTTTACTACCTTACCTGCCCATCTTTCAGAAATAATTTCCTGAAATGAACAAATATATATAGACTCAATCTTTGTTTAATAACGACTCTACCTTTTGATACAAATCAATTCAAATTTGGACAAAAATGAAATGGAACTAAATTTTCCTTCAAGAATAGAAATTTACTTAAACCTTTCTCTCGAAATTTTTTATTTGGATTTGACCTAAAAAGATCTGGATTTTGAAAAAGCCAGATGAGATGAAGAAGATAGAAGACTACGTGTTATGGGTGAATGAGGAATTTGGTTGGGTGATTTTTTTTTTCTAAAGAGCCATACTTGAGAGTTTAGGCTACATATAATAACACCACGGTTATTAATAACTAGACAACATTTTAATTGTATGAAATCTTAGTTACCTTTTCGTAACCTTTACACAATGTTATATTTATGTCTCAATTTTTTTTCATCACATTCTTATTCTCAAATTAATTAAATTGTTCATAACTATTGTTTATCTCCATAATTTTCTTCAAAAATAGATAAAAAAAAAAAAAAAAACTCATTTGCCCATTATATTTTCGAATGAGTATATAAGTGTAAACAATACGAAGTAAATGTGTATGTTGATTAATTTTTCAATTTATAATTTCTTATACTCGTATTTTACTTATAAATAATTTTATAAATATAAGTTGATTTTTAATTTATAAGTAATTTTCTAGCTATACGTCAATTTTATAGTTATATGTTAATTTTTATACTTATATACAGGGACAAAAAAATCTATTGGACTGATATAAAAATGTAAATGGGGCTTAGGGGCACGGTTGGGTCCCTACGTCCCGGTATATGTGTGTGTGTCAGTTTGTGTGCCTGATTGATATAATATTTAGCTTAATGAATAATTAAAATTTGATCAAATCGATCTTTTAACTAATTATCAATTATTTGAGGCATCAATGTTTTGTGTATCAAATTAATTAGAGATGGAAATGATGAGACGTCTTCACAGTTCATGATCATTGATCCCCATGTACTTTTGATACAATGGGATACCCTTGGCTAGCTAAGAGTTATTTTTTTGAATAATTGTGATTTCAGTACAAATTCGAAAATTTCGAATTTTTTATTGTATAATATAATTGTAGTCTGATGAAAATTTTAAAGCTCGACACAGGAGTAATATTATTTAATTTCACTGGGTTGCTCAATCTGTTGCTTTATGTCAAGTTAGCAAAACAATTGAAATGAAGCATTTTGTTTTTGTATCAAATGCGCAACAGGTGCGTGCATGTTTTGGCCTTTGGGATCGTGGACAAATGTAAAAGCATGTGTTCTTTTGCGAACACTACTAGTCTAAAAGTTGGAAAAAAAAATTCTAATATTCTTGGTGTATGGGAACTCAGTACTTTTTTTTATCATTTAATTGATACATGTATTATACAATATGAACTCTAGGGTTGGGTAAATCTTTCGAATCGAATCGATCAAATCGAACTCGAATCGAACTGAACCGCACCCGATCGTTCTTGTCAAATTAAATACCCGAACGAATATTTGAATTGAGAACCAATGGGTACAGTTCAGTTCTCGATTTTAGACCAAGAACTGAATAAGAATTGAATCTTTTTAATTTTTTTTTTATATTGAGTAAATCAAATTATTTTAATTTTAATTTTTTCTAAACAAATTAACAATTTCTAAATCCAAATTTTTGGCCCAATAATATTTTTCATTTCCAATTTTTTAATTTTTGACCCAATTACTCATTTTATTGTTTCATTTCTTAATCCAACAAAATCAAATCCACTAAATAACCATAAACACCTACACTAAAGTGTATAACGTTGTCTCGACTCTTGCACTCACTCTCGCAGCCTCGCTAACATTCCAAAATCTCTACAATTGTCGGCCGACGCTGTGACCTCCAATCGAAACTATGACCTCCGCCAACCAAAACTTTGAACGTAGCGATTATTTGAATAAAGTAGTTTACTAGTCTCTGACATTCCAGAACCATTGAATGTATCATTAGTTGTATTTATATAATGTTATTATAAATGTTAAAAAATTTAATTATAGTACAGAACCGAACCGAACCGAATCGAACCCGAACGGTTCCATAATTATATTTGGACCCGACGGTTCCATTTACTAGATACCCGAAAATTTTGGTTCGGTTCGATTCTAAAGAACCGATCCAAAGAGAACCGAATCGAACTGACCCGCGCCCACCTCTAATGAACTCATTCGACCGACTTTAGCTTTTGTGGTGCTGAGAGATGGACATAGGTACTCAAACTGGAGATGGACAGGAGATAACGATTTTTATCATATATGTGACTCTTGTGTGGTTCAGAGAGGAAGAGTTAAAGAATCCATTATTACATACAAGTACAACACTTTTTATCCTTTCAAAATTACCGTTGCGCAAGATTAATAAGAATAGAAAGATCCAGGACATACAATAGAGAACAATTGAAATATCTTTACTATTTCTGCATCCAAAGAACTGACACAAATTAAATCCGTTAAGTGATATAACTCAAATCAATTTAACGGCAAAAAATTGCATCTGCATGTAGATTGGGAGGAGAGTGAATCATATCCAGACTTGTACAATATATAACATATGAGAACTGTTAATTTCCAGTCCAATTCAATAAGCAAGCATTTCTCCATATGCAAGACTAGTTCATTTGTGAAGGTTGTCTGATATGCACAACTATGAAGCACCAAAATGGAAGTGTGTCCGACACAATATGTATCAGATACGTCGACTGATGATTTTTAAAAAAAGTATCGACACGACACGTCGTCGACATGTT
This sequence comes from Olea europaea var. sylvestris, assembly GCF_002742605.1. Taxonomy (NCBI): domain Eukaryota; kingdom Viridiplantae; phylum Streptophyta; class Magnoliopsida; order Lamiales; family Oleaceae; genus Olea; species Olea europaea. The sequence goes on along the minus strand of NC_036244.1, from coordinate 3,635,894 downwards.
GATTAAACTCTTTAAAAATATTCATTTGTATAGTATAAATTTAGTTTTATATTTACTATTAATTTTTTTACTGAAATCTTTTAAATATGAGTATCTATTTGTTATTTACTAATAACTTTAAGTTATATATTTTTAATAAAGAATGAAAAATGTTTATGGTAGAGTATCTGAGAAGTGTCAATATTGACACGTCCGACATATTTCGGATACGGACACGCTACCTATCCGTATGAAATTCGCAAGCATACGAAATCATTGACAAATAAAAATAAAGTGAATTGTGAGTTATCGTCCCACGAGGAATAAAGTCTAATTCTAGTTCATTAGTTACCACTAAATTCGATGTTCGTGACACAAAAGAGGTGATTTTGTTGTTATTCAAACTAATTCTAAATTAAAGAAGTAATAAAAAATATGTTTTATCAAATATGTGGATGATTGTATTGGATTTTGAATTCCCCTATTGCCATTTATTTTAATTCTTGATTCGTAATATAGTCAATTTCATGCTTTCATGACAATCAATAACACTAGTATATTTAATTATCTTTTTCAAGACAAATTAAGTCTATTTTAATCATGACCTGATCATATTCGTAATCCGAATTCATATGACCAAAATACATTAAATTATATGGTATCTATATGATTGCATATGTGATAAAGATTATTCTTAATTCTATCTACATATGTTAATTGTACCACGTTCTAAATTTATTGTGAGTCTCTCAACATCACATCAAGCAACTAATTATTTAATTGGTGGCTAATCAATTAAATAATGCAATAGGTATACAAACTCACTCAAAAATAACCAAATTAATAGTTTTAAATCAAAACAAATATATAATATGATTCATCATTCATCCAATACAATAGAAAAACTAGTCTAGCATTCTAATTATTAAATTATACAAGAAATACTTGAAAAACATCATCCAAAAAGAAGAAGTAATGAAGAAAGTGACGAAAACCAATTTCATGGCTTGAATCTTTGAAAAAGGATGAATATTTTTTAATAAACTTGCATAATCCGCCTTAATATTGACGCTTAACCTCGTTCTTTACCTCCAAAATACGTAAAATATATTATTTTTAGGTCAAAAGAGGGGTTCTCCTACGTTCTGCGCATGTTTAGGTATATATAGGATGTAAATACATCATTTCCATATACAATTTCATCAGAATAAGGAAACTAGCCCATTACAGAAAATTTGACCCGTGATCGCGCGCTATACAGTTCATTGCATGTGCACCGATCAATGGTTTTGCTCTCGGTAAATGCATATCAAGGTCTTGTGCGCGCAGGTAAAAATGTCTGTGCATGCACGCCATTTTCGCAATGTTGTCCTTGGACAGTTTTCAGTAATTTGGTCATAGCTTTCTTTTTCAAACTCCGATTAAGGTGATTTAAAATGCGTTAAAAAGATAACTCAAAAAACTACAATTTTTCCAAAAATACATATTTTTCAATTCGAATATTTGCTATAAAAAATAAGTCTCAAATTGAGGCTAAAAATTTGAAGCATAACTTTTTCGGTTGGAAATTGATTTGTGGAAATGCTTCAACTTTATTTCATTCCTTTGACCTCTAATTGCATCCAATTTATGTCATATGATCTTCAATAATCATTTTGTGGTTCGAATAAACTATTGGATGTTTACATTTTGGTCCCCAAACTTTGAAATTATTTCGTTTTCGTTAGGAGTGAGTATTTTTTCCCGGAACTGGTGGAATCGGACCGGAACCGTTTGGAACCGGATCTTTTAAAAAATAATTTGATTTCGAGACAAATTATTAAAGCCGATCGATTCCGGTTTCTGGTTCCCGATTCTAGTATGGGAACCGCCGGAAAACAGGCGATTCTAATAGGATTTTTTTGGTATTTATATGACTCAATCTCCAACATTTTTATCAAAAAATAAATTGGGTTCCTTCTTCATTTTAGATTCCAGCACTTTCATTATTCTCTTTGATTCTTTCCTTTTCTCTCCTTATGATTCTTTGATTAATTAATTCTCAACCCAAATTAGAATATTGGATAAATCTATACCTAAATAAATTTATTTACAATATATAATTTCATTTCTAAGATTCGAAATTTTTATTTTGTTTTCACTTTAATTACATAATTATTGATCCGATTGAAACTTTTCATCTAGACTTCTACAAATTATAACTGACAGAGTCAGAAGTTGCAATAAATTTTTAAAGAATGTTCAATTCAATGTAGAAATTTGTTTTTGATGGAAGCTTGTTTAATCATTGGAGTACTATTCGGTTTATATAAGTTGATAATTTCTTGATGATAGCAACTTATATTATTTGGCTATTGTTTTTAAATTTGTGAACTTAGTTTTCTTTTAATTTTTGAATAGTGCTTTCGATTCTTTTATATTTTGTTAAAAGTATCACGTTGGTAGTATTTTTAAATTTTTTATTAATGAACATTTTATTTTGACATTTTCAATTTAAAGAACCGAATCGAAACCAATAGGTTCGGTTCCGATTTGGTTCCATAGTTAGCTACGGAACCAATGGTTCCATTTCTAAAATTCTCATTGATATTCGATTCAATTCCCTTCGGAACCGGACCAAACCGGACCACGTTCACTCCTACTTTTGCATGTTTTTCATTCCTTTCTTCCAAATCCACAAATTTGCATTGGTTTCACCATAACTAACATAATTAACACAAAATTAGGCTATAACTCATTCAAATTACAAACAAATACTCGAATCTAATGTCCTAGATAAACTTACACTTATCACTACCCTAATCGAAGTGTCTGTGCTGCAGAGATGCAAACCAATTCATGGTCTCACTGACCCAAATTTCCTTGTATTTGGTGGCAATAAGCATCAAGCTTATGCCTAACAACTGTAGCTCCATCCTTGATGTTGTCTATACCTCAAGAATTAAGAGAGTGAAAGATGCACCAAAAAGGTTGCATGTAGTTATGTAAAAGTTGCATTCATGTCAACTTCATATAATTAAACTAAAAAGAATAAGATATCACCGGTTCAATTAAGATATAGTTTTTCTTAAACCCTACTAAGCAAAACAAATTATACATATATGCCTCTTAAGATGCAAAATTATCACTTCGTTTTTATCCATATACTTCAATAACATCAAAGTCACCATGTTTGATATAGTTTTTCTTAAACCCTACCAAGCAAAATAAGCGATACATATATGCCTCTTAAGATGAACAATTATCACTTCCATATACTTCAATAACGACAAAGTCACCATGTTTGAGAGAAACCAATTCTTCTAGGACTTTTTTATCCCTATTCTTCAATAACTTCAGAGTCCCATGTTTGAGAGCAACCAATTCTTCCGGGAGTGTTCCTTCCTAATAAACAAAGACCAGGATCAAATTATAAATTGACTAGAAGTTAGGCTCCTTTCAATTATTGTTGAAATCAAGTCTTATCTTAGTTTAAAAAGAGAGAATAAAAATTACATACCTCATGATAAGTGGAAGAATTCCAGAATGGAAACTCACGGTACCAGTAACGGGAAAAATTCCAGAATGGAACCCCAAAGTACCAGAGTCTAATGCTCCTTAAACCCAGTGAGGAGACCAAAAATGTGATCCAAGCGTAACCAGATAAAATGAGCATTCTTTTGGTCTCCTCATCTTCACTGAGCGCATGCGCACCATCAGATGGGATCATACGTGAAATAGCAAATCTAGTCATTAGTATCGCAGCATCAGTACCAACGAAAAAATCCAAGTGTGGACTGTCACTCTTGAGGACACCCAATATCCATGCTTTCACTTTCCCTGTCAATCCTTTCACTGCCAAAATTTTTGAACTTTTTGTAAGCTACAATAGATACTAATCCTATTTAACATATAAAACAAACCAAGACATCATTAAGATTTGTTTCATATTGTTTAGGCTAATTAATCAATCTAATGAACAAGCATCCGCACACATAAATTGACCACTTTCCTAAAAATAAATGATTGTGGAGATGGATGAAAGTTATGCTGCCCGCTCCCCTTTCCGGACCTTGTTGGATAATGGGACTCTTCGATCAGTGCTGTTCATGCTAGAACGAAAATGAGGGATCCAAATTGCATGAGCAACAGGCGACTAGGAGAACCAGGAGAATTCCTTACTAAAGACA
>NC_036244.1:3601911-3625075 GCF_002742605.1 Olea europaea var. sylvestris | reverse complement strand
AAAAAAATCTCATTTCCCCAATTAATCCCACTCTTTTGCACCTTAGAAAAAAATCACCTTGTTCTAAATCCTTAGAAAAAAAATCAACCTGAAATAAATTCGATCTTCTTTTCGTTGGTGAAGAAATTATTTTGCCCCAAATTGAAATCAAGAAAACCGCTGTCAAACTGAGTGCAGCATTGTTCAGTCGGCAACAATATTTCAGACCGACGGATTTTCCAACCATCTTGGGTGATTCCGGCAAATGTACATGAGCCGCACTTTAGTCGCGAGTTTCTATAGCTCCATTACATGGCACGAAGAAGTGTGAACAAGAGAAGTTGTAAATGTGCTTGAGGTGGGTAAGCTATTTAAAGATGAAAAAGATATGTACAAAGGAAAGTTGTTCTCTGCTAAAGATGACATGGGCTTTGACATTGATAACCTTCAGTAGCAAGTTTTTTATGTTGGAATTTCTTAGGTTGAATAGAAAGCAATGAAGGTTTCTTGGAAGATTTTTCGGAATGGGATTTTGTTTCTTGATCATTAATTTGTGTTGAAATTTGCGGGTGAGTACCTTCTATACTTCGCTTAGAGGCAATAAACTATACGAATTCAAGAAAGCCATTACATACAGAGGGCGGGAGGTTACAATCTAAGTGTTTCAGTTATTATAGGCAAGCAACAAAGACATAGTTGCAAGACCAGCTTCGCTATGAAAAACATAATGCTATGTGCAGAAATTCTAAGTTGCAATACTGGCCAACTATGCTAAAAATCCATCTACAATATCATGTTAAATTTTTAAATTTTTAAGGACAATTCAATTCTACCTAAATGAACCGTATGCTTTATTGTAAAGAATTAGCACATTGAATTAGAACAATTGCATTCTAATTCTGTGCATGTTACTGATCGGTGAGTAACATGATTATTATAGGCAAGCAACAAAGACATAGTTGCAAGACCAGCTTCGCTATGAAAAACATAATGCTATGTGCAGAAATTCTAAGTTGCAATACTGGCCAACTATGCTAAAAATCCATCTACAATATCATGTTAAATTTTTAAATTTTTAAGGACAATTCAATTCTACCTAAATGAACCGTATGCTTTATTGTAAAGAATTAGCACATTGAATTAGAACAATTGCATTCTAATTCTGTGCATGTTACTGATCGGTGAGTAATATGATAGGGTGATTAGATGGCAAATTACAACAGAGGTGAAGGTTATAGTGCCTCATCCTCGGACAACAAGGTACTTCAAAAATCTCATGGTTCTTTCGACAACATGGAGGTAAAGTACTGTAGCTATCCATTACGTTATTAATGTTAGCATATGCATTATATTATTAATGCAAAGCACGCATGTCACATCATTGCTAGCAAGTCACGATATTATTTTCAATACAGACAATACATATGCCACGTTATCCACATGATCAACACGTTACTTGCTTCACATTAACAATGCTGTTACATTGAGCTGTGCAAGCATACGATTTACTATGATACATGACGGACCCTTTGCATATTATATTTTAGAGAAATTTAAGCTATCATTATTTCTCTTTATTGTCATTATTTTGAGGGGTAAGTGGACCCCAAATTTATTTGGTATATATGTAGTGGATATATTGTATTGTATTATATTACATGTTAGTTTAGTCCATATTACAGAGGAGATGCTGTCGAAATTTCGACAAATTATATGCATCTTTCTAAGCAATTCGTAAGCCTTTGTTTATTCAGGTTCGCACAAATATTTTTTGAGACAGTTCATAAGTCCTTGCTCATTGAAGCTACTCATACTTTCTGAGACAATCTGTAAAATCTCGCTCACTTGATAGTTTACATTTCAAGTCTGACCCGTATATAAATATACGACTCAAACTTGGGGGATTATTGTTATACCCATAAATTACGTGGCATACGTGTGATGGAGGGGGTCCCACATTGGCCAACGTGGCATCGACTATTTAATTTAATTGGGCCTAGCCTGGTCTCGGACTATTTAATTGAACAATTGCATATTGGGCTTAGAACTTGATCCTGCCCATTGGCTCATGAGACCAATTTCCATTTTTTTATACATACATGTGATTCATTCATTTTCAAGGTATGTTCTCTAATTATAATCAAATCCCCTCTCCTCTTGCACTCTCTTTATATTTCATTCGGCCATTGATTTGACCGTCGGAGTGCAAACGTTTGCCAACCACTTTTTTCGATCGAAACGATGTGCTCAATGTACAGGTGAGGTACATGTGGAGGGGACGAGGTGAAGATTCTGTTAGCACAATTTTTGTGGTCAACAACATTCATTTGAGATTGTGTTACGAATTTGTCTAGTGATACATAATGGGATATACCGAATGATATATACCCCATTTACATGGGTGTGGGACCCATGTGAAAGAAATAATATTTTATTCGAGTGGGTCCTTCGTCCATGTGAGTGAGGTGTACACTATTAGGTACACCCCGATGTACGACTAGCAAAACCGTTGTGTTACAACACATAGTGATTCCTGTAGACAGAAATATAGAGACATGACATCCTTGATATCATTGAGAAGACATATGAGCTCGTATTTATCCTGGCCACTTAAAAAAACTCGGGTATTTTGTTCACTTTTGACAGTAAAGGTCTACTTTTATCGATAAAGCCTGCTATTTTTGTCCTTCAGGTGGGGCAAATGCATATAGGAAAATGCTAATTCCAGTTGTACATCAAAAGGAATTGTACAGATGCTGTGCTTTATTCTTCAAACTGGCACGAGGGAGACTATGAACTTGCGTAGCTGATGTCTTGGGGGAGAAGAACGTAGGAGATGCTGGGTTCGGGATGCTTTGATCTACATTTTGTTACTTTAGTGACAACTCCTAGTGAAATTTTTGTATACTCTCCTGGTATTTGGGAAAATCTCGAACTTGAATTTAATCTTCATTCTATCATGAAACATGTTTCGTTTTAGCATTCTGATTGTAGTTAGATAACAATGAGAAAAATTATGGTCCAGTAAATTGATAATAAGTCTTTCAAAGATTTGGATTATTCGAATATAATAAAAATATGGCAGACATCTTGATGTCCAAACGGCGAATACGTTATTCTTGATCATTTTCGTTTTGGATATCGGGTATTTTTCTTGGTCATTTTCATTTTGTAAATCATGTTACGTTATTTCTTAACTGGCACTTTATATTGATAGAATCTCGAAAGTACATATTGCATACTGCGAATTATTTGTAGCTCACCTTTTTTCAATGAGAATATAGTCGAGTTTTCGAGTCCAAATTTGCTCTCATGTAAGACTATCATTCTACTTTCTGTTGGTTCAACTACTTGCACATCAACAATCGAATAATTGACACATCACATTATCGACACTATTATATACAATAATTATGTACAAGTAGAATTTTCCTTCACAGCAGTTCCTAGATAAAGTTAAAAGACGTTTAGGACTTCCAAAAACAACCATTTTTCTCAAGCTGCCGATAAAATTTTATATGAAAAATCGAAATCTTGAATACATTACCTTCCTTCTCCTGTAAGTATGCTTTTGGTGTGTAAAATTTCTTAACCTTAACAATATGACACCATGATTACAATGACAAAATATTTCAAGTTCATGACAGACAAAAATAATCAAAAACAGGAGTCACTGGAGTTTGATTCTGTGCTCTCTTTGTTGTGCGCATTTTATTACTTCATGCTTTCTTTTATCTACGAATAATTCAGGCAAAGTTAAAAATGCAAGTCATTAAGAAAACGCCAAAAAGGAAAAGAACAAAGGGGGAATTCACAAGAACAAATTATTATATCACCTTCCAATCGACAGACACCACAGATTCGCAACATCATGTTTTACATTTTCTTCCCTTCGTCCACAGTAAAAGATCATCAAGATTATTCCATCGCCACTTTGTTAGTTGGCAGATTACCTCCTCCTTTCATCTTCTTCTGTTGCTGTACCAGTAATCCAACAAATGGACGTTGACGGCAGCTACTGCCTCTGTATGCACGTCATTTGCTCTATTCCTAGTTATTTTGACTAGTGTGCTCCTATCAAGCTACAAGGTCTGTAAGAGGATCATATGATGATAATTCATCAGTTTCAGAGTCTCAAACAGCTTTCATAATCTGTACCAAGAAAAGCATCTGCTATATATTTTTTTACTCCTCTGGAAGCAGGAAAGGCTAATGCATCAGAATGTGTTTTCACTCCAAGAATGTCAGAAAAAATACTAATGCAGTGCTTGTGGCTGACAGATGAAACAGAAATTTGTTACCTCCATGTTTTAGCTGAAGAAGATAAAATTCAAATGTAAAAGATCTGTCTTGCGTGGAAAATTTTCCGCCGCTTCTTTTTCCTTTCCCCAGGCATGCAGTTGTGCATCATGCGATGTGGAAAATATAATGAGTAAGGGAACTGAGTTGTCAGTGTCATCTAACAAACACGCAGCTTGACATCTAATTATATAAGAACCTTCTTTATCAGCTGTAATATTCTCATTCGTACTTTCCCACTTTCCCTTAATACTACTGAAAAAAAATGGTAAGTCTCCACAGACCCGATGCTGAAAACAGAATGTAAAATTGTACTGCCTAATGATAATGAATTATGATGTGTTGTCGAGCATTTGAGAGGCCCGACTGTCTCCCCAACCCATTCCCTAATTTCTGTCGAGCGTAAATAGAACTACCTCCAGTGACCTGGTTCCACATGCATTTTGCAATCTAACGAAACATCCCTAACCCCTTAACATACTACAAATTAAACTATGAAAAGAACTTGTGGGTGCATTATTTTGCAATCTATCCAAAATACAACTAATCCCTTAACACACTAATAATTAAACTATGACAAGAACTTGCAAGGGCAAGGGCAAGGGCAAGGGCATATCAAAGTATCTATAGCATCTTCCTTCAAGATTCCAGCATAGATAATTCTTGTAGTTATATTAACCTCAGAAGTGCATGTGAAAATAGGATCTGCAATGGCTATGTGACTCACAGAAGTGTTCTAAAACAGTTTGAGTACACCATCTCATCAAAGAATCTCAAATTTTATGACGAGTCAATATTGGACAAGACACTTAAATGGGAGTAAACTTAATATGCTACTCATACAACAATATTTACTAGTGAGAACAAAAAAGGAATACAGAAACCTGATAAAAGTTCCATCATGAATCTCTATTATGAGATTTTTCAAACATTTAGAAATTGTGTAACTACCTCAAGGCCTCTATGTCTTCTCTTCTTCATTCACAACAAGTTTCCCCTCTGTAAACTCACAAGCCTCAATACAGACCCCGAGCTGCTTCTGTAGCTTCTTAACGACAAAAACTTGTGGCTCCTCGCATATGGTAACCACTGTACCTCTCCTGCCAAGACGACCGGTTCGGCCAGCTCGATGTGCATAATGAATTGAGTCAGTGGGTAATTCCAGATTAACTACAAGATCACATTCTGGTACATCCAATCCTCTAGCAGAAAGTTCATTTGTCAACAACACCCTCACTTCCCCATTCCTAAATTTCTTTAAGACTGTTGACCTAGAAAGCTTACTCAGATCTCCATGTAGCTCTGCAGCTTTCATTCCACGAGCCTCCAACTTGAATACAGCATCTTTTAGTTGTTTGGAGTGGTTCATGAAAGCTATCACACATTTGGCGTCAACAGCGTGTACACATCTTCTTAACATATCCACTTTGTGCTGTATTCTTGTAACAGAGTAATAATGTTTCAGAGAAGGTGGTAGGCTCATTGGAGCTGGAGTCTGTAAGTTTGTGCCTAATTTGGAATCAGAAGAAGTTCCTAAGAGATTAACAGGTGCACGGGGAGCAATGGATTCTAGTGGGATAACACTTTTGCCTTGGACAAGAAGTGGATCACAACCCCAACTCCTAGCTGCCCTAATCACTGAAAACGGCACTGTTGCAGACACCATGATAGTCTGACGATCAGCTTGCATGGTTTTAGCACCATTTGCACCAGCCAGACCTGCACCAGATTTCCTACCGACATGCTGTATTATTCGATGCATATCCTCCCTAAAACTAAATGCAAGGAGTTGATCCACTTCATCTAGAACCAAGTATCGACAGCTATGTGTATGAAGCTTTCCGGAAGCACTGATTTCCGCAATCCTCCCAGGTGTTCCAACGATAATGGCTGGTTTGTTCTTTTTTAAAGCCTCTTCCTGCCTCGACCTGTTCGCACCTCCAACAAGTTGTTGCACCAATCTCTTATCTGCAGGTCCAAGAAGCTTCTCAACTTCCCGCACAATCTGCATTCCAAGCTCCCGTGAAGGCGCTACAATCACAGCTTCTACGTCCATATTGTCTCTAGGTTCAACATCCTTCTTAAGTGGTCCCACTTCAGAAAGTATAGGAAGAAGATATGCCAACGTTTTCCCCGACCCCGTATAGGACTGAATAACAACATCATGATTCTTAAAAATTGGGGGAATGGCTGCAGCTTGAACATCTGTTGGAACTTCATAGCCTTCCCTCTCTAACCTCTCAACTAATAATGGCGGGAGGCCAAGCTCAGAAAAAGATTTTGCAGCAAAGGGGGCTAATGCCTCTAGATCAACTCTCTCTTTCTTCTTTACACCCTTAATTCCACTAATATTAACCTTCTTTTCTCTTCTTCTAGGGACTTCAATTGTGGAAACCACTTGATTCAATTTATTTTTTTCATTCCCACTTGCGGTTTCGAATTCACTCTTTATACCAAGACTAGCGAGAGTGAGAGGCACAGTTTCAGTACTAAAACGACCAAAAAACCTCACACTGCTACGAATTGGAGCGACCCACGAAAAGCTGGAAACTTTTCTCAAGCAAAAAGAATCACCAACAAGAAGAAGCACCCTGTTTGCCGCTAAAGCAGGCATCTCTCTACGTAACTATACAAGCAGCAAACAGAATAAATATTAAAAGAGATGCATCAAATATGAAAAGCAAAATTATATGACCAGCTGAAGAATATAATTAAACTTTTATTGACAATATCAGGGCAATTCGCAATTTATAAGCGGGTCATTCTATCAAACAGGTGGAGTACAAGCTCCAGTAACTCACATACATTATACATATACGCTACACCACACATAGATGTATATATGTAGAGAGGCCTAGAAAGAAGAGAACACCTTCGATTAGCCGATTAGTGGTTGCAGTGGCAGCAGTATATGGAGATGGAGAGAGAGAGAACTTGATATTGCAGTGAGAAACGAGACCGTTGAGAGCAACCCAAGATTTTATCTAGACATAAAATTTGCATTAAGACCCCTAAACTCTGTACTATAACTAAAGGAAAATTCTACTTATACATAATTATTAAACATAATGGTGTCCATAATATAATGTGACAATCATTCAATTGCTGATGTGCAAGTGTGAGATTTGAATTAAAAGTTCCAATTTCACGTGTAATTATAGACATCATTATGTAGACAATTATGTATATGTAGCACTTCTCAAATTAGGCTTAATAGCAGCAAGTCTTGCCCATATGTAGAGATGACAGCGGGTCAAATTCGGGGTGGCTTGACGGTAGTGGGTATTTCAAACAAAATGTTTCAAATAAGGGGGTTTTCTACGATTTCCAATAAATACGAGGTATATCGCAGATGAACAAGTTTTTGAGGGATTTTCTGTTATTAATCTCATAAAATTATGTAAAAAGTTCACATAAGTTTTTTTTTTTTCTTTTTTCTTTTTTTTTTAGCCTTAGGCTAGAAATTGGAGTGAATCTTGGTTAGTAGCATGCATATAGGTACTTGATAAGTATGTTCCTAATTTTATTTCACTACTATATAAAAAGGGTAATATTTCGCTATTGTAGAAAGAACAATAGATTCTTCCATTTCACAGCAATTTTTTTTTATCTCTAGAGCAAAAACGACGCCGTCAAAAAAAAAAAAAAACTTGCAAGTTACAGTGATGCACCCACTTGTCAATTTAAGTGGATCTTTCTTTCTTCTTCTCCATTTTTCAGACGCTACTGCATGTTTTCTCCATTTTACCACGCAAATTATTTGTTGTATATTTTGTATGGATTGATTGAGGTCTGGTTGTTCTGAATTTTAATTCTTATTCTTGTTATTATTGAAATTTGTGGATGGCAGCTCAATTTCATTTAACGGAGTTTGATTGATTTTTTTTCTTGCGTTTTGTGTGAATTGGTTTCATTTCGAATTTTTGCTGTCAATGTTTTCATCTTTTTTTTTTTTGTGGTATGCAATGGATCCGTATCAAGATATATAAAAAAAAAAAATGAAATATACGCATATGATGGTTTCTATATAAGTGAATATAAAACAAATATTTTGGTGGAACAATGTATCTATTTGCGTAATGTGTGTACAAATTTCTTATGAACATTATATTTCAATTAAAGAGTTCCAATGAAGGAATGGTGTTGTATTGTTTAATTTTAGATATTTGGGAATCATTGAAATGTGGATGGAATAAGTATGTAAATAAGAGAGAAAATAGAATTGGGTGTAGAAATAGCAAAATAGATTAACACTGGTTGGAGAAATTGATAATATGTTACCGAAAAAGTCTGATCTTACTCTTCCCAAAAATAAAAGTGAGGAGAAAAAAATTATTGAATTATCGACGCTAGTGACTATTTGATCTAACACATTTTAAACATTATTTGATTGCACTCAAAAGGTTACGATTGAAAATGTGATTAATATGTCTATCATTTATCTACATTTCTGCTCATTTGAAAGATTTATATACTCTCCGTATATATAAAAGAAAAAAATTGATCTATATTTTATGTATTTATTTTAGGAATCACATCTATTAAAAAAATTAAGTTGATTAAATGAAATTAAATTGTTGTATTGAGAGCCAATGAAGGAAAAAAGAAAAAAGAAAAAAAAAATTGTACCTCCGTAATTACGAAGACATTTGGCTCAAAAGTGTTGAGCCTCCGTTATTTGAGGGTCCATAATAACGGAGGCATTATGGAGCTTCCATAATAACGGAATAATGCCTCCGTTCATAATCTTCATGAGGGTTTACTTTTCATTTGTACACCCTCTGTTTCACACATGGTTTGTATAGTGTTCACAAACTGGTTCTGTAAAAAGAGGATCATTTACACCTCGTTCCAATTGAATTCTAGCCTTTCTCCTCTGTCCGCCCTTCTCTTCAACGCTCTGCCATCTTTACTCTCTCCCAAACAGCTTAAACCACAACCCGATTCTTCCTTCTACAAAACTTATTTCACTTCCATTTATCCTACTGTCTCTTTCATCTGCCGACCTCTGCATCGCATTCAAGATTAGATATTTCGCTAGTAATTTTACTTTCAAAGTCTTTACAAGGTGACTCTCTAACTCCTTTTCTATACTAAGCAATGAATGTGTAATGATTATGTTTTGGTGGGGTATCAATTTTTATTTTGTTGACTTTGAAATAGAGCAATTTTTTTTGTTTCATTTTCCCCTTCTTTAGAGCAGTGGTTAGAAACTGTAATAGAACAAACTCAATATACTCTTATTTAATTTTAACACTGGGCTTTGGTGGATTGGGGATTTAATCTTTTACTTGCAAGTAATGTAAAAAATTTATTTATTTCTTTCTTTCTTTTTTTTTTCTTTTTTTTTTGGAATAATCTTGTTCAAATATGAGAACTTGATTTCAGAAACGACAAAAATTACCAGTTACAATTTCACATCGATAAACTGAAATGATTTATTGAATAATGAGCGTTTGGATTCTATTATCTTTGTTATCTCGAATATGAATATGAATTCAAATTATAAAAGTACTATGACATGTATATGAAGTTTGTCAAATAAATTGTCCATCATCACGGTTTTACCGTATTTATGCTATCTTAATTGTGATTATTTTTTATCATAGTTACTCTTTTATAATCTCCACTACTCATGGTTACTGGGCAAATTTTGTTCTGTTTCCAAAGGAATGAAGTTGGCGATTGGCTCGACTTCTGATGGGATGGAGGTGTTTGGTCTGACTTCTAATGGAATGGAGGTATTGGGCTCAACTTCAAATGGAGAGGTGTTTGGTCTAATTTCTGATGGAATGGAGGTAATGGGCTCAGCTTTAGATAGAGAGGTGTCGATATCAAACAAAAAATTACATTCTTGTACAGATGAGTTCTCCCCCTGAATGTGAATTTTTGGATAGTATGATTGGTTTTCAAAAAAGGTGACATCTATAGAAGTATAAAATTTTCTAGTGATAGGTGAATAACATTTGTAGCCTTTTTTAGTGGGAGAGTAACCAAGAAAAATACATTTGATGGCTTTTGGGTCAAGTTTGCTTCGGTGTTGCTCATGAATATGTACAAATGCTTGACAAACAAATATTTTTAATGGTATGGATGACGTAATTCGTGAATTTGGATAGGGAAGGAGAAGGTTTTGACAAGGTGTTTGGAAGTTTAGAACTCTTGATGGCATTCTATTAATGAGGTATGTGGCTGTGAGGGCTGCTTCTCCCTAAAATTGTTTAGGGACATTTGTAGTGAACATAATAGATCTAGCCACTTCCAGAATATGTCTATTTTTCCTTTATGCTAACCCAATTTGTTGGGGGTGTGCCGACACATGAGCTTTGATGAATTATCCCATTCCTATCAAGATACTCGCCAAGTATAGAATTGAAATAGTCTTTGGCATTATCGGTTCTAAGCACTTTTATTTCTGTTTGGAATTGAGTTTCGATCATGCTAGCAAAATTTTTAAAAATAGGGCCAATCTCTGATTTTTCTTTCATTAGGTATATCCAAGTTATCCTAGTATGATCATCAATAAATAACACAAACCACCGAGCGCCTATGATATTTCTTACTCTAGACGGTCCCCATATGTCACTATGAATGATTGAGAAAGGTCGGGAAGTTTTGTACCCTTGGATTGGATAGTGATTTTTCACATGTTTGGAGAGTTGACACACTTCGCATTGAAAGAACTCGGCATTACTATTATGAAATAATGTAGGAAATAACCTTTTTAAATACAAAAAATTGGGATGACCTAATCTATAGTGCCACAACATGATTGCACTATTTTTATTAGACAAATTTTGATAAACAGAAAGCGACATACTACTTGCAGTTTGAGCTTGTTTAGGATTATTAGGACTTTTAAGGAGATAAAGCCCTGCACACTCCTTAGCATTGCCAATCATCCTCTTTAATTCCAAGTCCTGAAATTCACAATGATCGGAGGAAAAATTAGCAACACATTTCAGGTCCTTGGTAAGCTTGCTAATGGACGATAGATTGCAAGTCAGATTTGGAACCAAGAGAACTAAATTTAGAGTTAAGTTATCTGCAATAATAACAGATCCTATTCCAGCAACCTTAGATAATGATCCATCAGCAATTCGAACCATAAAATTCTTAGAAGTTGGGGCATATTTGTGAAACAGATTAGCATTACCAGTCATGTGATCCGATGCACCGGAGTCAAAAATCCATGAACTACTTTTCTCCATTTGTGTGCTCAAAGCAGTTGAAAAGTTACCTGTTTGAGCAACAGAACCAGAAACTATGGAATTGGGAAGAGAAGAGGATTGTTGACTAATCAATTTCTTCAATAACTCAATTTTCTCAATGCTGAAAAGGTTGGAATCTGGTGCAGGTTTTTCTCCTCCAGTGGACATGAAGCCACAACTTTCAACAGCTACTTTCGATTTCCAGTTGATCGGCTTTCCGTGTAGTTTCCAGCAAGTGTCCCTTGTGTGTCCGAGCTTCCTGCAGTGGTCACACCAGGGTCTTCTTCCTTTTCTTTGTCGGCTGTTGTCATTTGGTAAATTATTTGCATGGCTTGCCACAAGAGTAGAACTCTCACTCAGGTTTGGTGAGACTTAGTTTCCCATCATAATCTTCTTTCTACTTTCCTCTCTTCTGACCTTAGAAAAGACTTCTTTGATTAGAGGAATTGGCTTCATTCCTAGGACTCTTCCTCTTACTTCATCCAGATTTTTATTAAGACCAAATAAGAATTTAAAAATTCTTTCCTTATCAACAATCTTTTGTACTTAAGACTGCATTCTGAACAGTCAAGTTTAGCATCATCAAAAAGGTCTAGTTGCTGCCAGTATCTATTTAAAGTATTAAAATACTGTGTAACAGTAAGTTCCCCTTGATGGAGATCATTTAGGATACCTTTTATCTCAAATAATTCAGAAGTGTTTTCATTATCTGAGTAGGTTTCCTTAGCTGCATCACAGATTTCCTTAGCGGTCTTGTAGTACATGAAGTCCTCTCCGATTTCTTTGGTCATGGAATTGATTAACCATGACATCACCATGCTGTTTTCTGACTTCCAGGCCTTATATTTTGGATCTTCCATCGAAGGTGTAGGCCTTGCGCCAGTTATGAAATTGTCTTTTCCCTTCCCACAGATGAATAGCATGATTGAGTGACTCCATTGGAGGTAATTATTTTCGCTCAGCTTATGCCCAGTGATGGGCATAACAAAGCTATCAGATCCGCCATTAATGTTGGAAGGGGTGTCTTCTTAGTTGGAAGTTTCTTCAATTGAAGAGGAAGTGGCTGGAATTGCCATTCAGATTTTTACCATTTCAATGGATACAGATCAAGCTCTGATACCATGAAGATTTTAAAAGAGGAAAACTCTAATTTTTATTCACTTATTTACAAAGAAATAAACTGGGATATTTATAGGAAATCCCTGACTACAAGATGTCACTAGATCTCCTTAATTTTAGCTACAGTTGGAACAAATGGAGAGAATCACTCTTTTATTTAAATAGAAAACAAATCAACATAAAATTAGAAACTGATTAGGAACAAATTATGGAATTCCATAACTTTCTTACAAACTTCATTGACCATCCATCACGAAAAAATGTACTTCTATTTTAACAAGGGAAAAATGTTATTTGTATTGTCATTGTTTTGAAGAAGTGCCCTTTAAATTTCAGTCGAATTCAGAATGCTGTTTGGATTCATTAGTCACAAAATTCAGTTTTAGATTTTCAATTTCATATCATTTAAGGATTTAATACCAAATATCCTCTTTCACTTTGTTTAGTATTAAACTAATGGAAATTAGTGCATTGTTCATTTTTCCTCTAATTTTTACATAACTATAACTTAACTTTATTTTCCTTTCTTTTTCCTTTATTTACTATGCATATCCTTGAGTTTTACTAATCTCATGAGTCATGATATACATAAAAAATCTTACACAGACAGATTAATTTTGTATCTTTGTAAACATTTTGTCTCAAAGTGTAAATAATAAAAGAAAATCATGTCAAATTACCAGTGATGTTTCTCACTAAGTTACTTTTTAGTTATAGCTGTTTTCACCAGCATAAGAATTAAGACTTGGATATTCTTTCCTAGAGTTAAGTTGCTAAATGTACTATGGTAAATGCTTTGAAGTTTTTGTTCAC
This sequence comes from Olea europaea var. sylvestris, assembly GCF_002742605.1. Lineage (NCBI taxonomy): Eukaryota > Viridiplantae > Streptophyta > Magnoliopsida > Lamiales > Oleaceae > Olea > Olea europaea. Next base: position 3,611,654 of record NC_036244.1, on the reverse strand, counting down.
ATCTCCAGGCATATGTATTGAATCTTGTTCAGGATAGTTCCAAACATCCTTTTTTTAGCAATGAAAGTGCAACTAGAATTGGAATAATTCTTTATTTTTCCCAATCCATTGTTCAATTTTTTCATTTGACAGTTTTGAACATTAATGATTTAGTAGCTGGAGATATAATTATTAGTTCAAATGAACGAGATGAGGACATAAAAACCATTGGGGTTGCCTCAGGAAAGGCAATGGAGAAGGGTGGTATCTTGTAAGTATCATGTATTATAGTTTATCCCAAAGAAGCAATTTATTTCAAACTTGTTAAATGTTAGAGTCTTTTTTTACCCCTTGAGAATTGCGTTCCCGCAACTATTTTAGTAGTTGTTGCTCAAAGGGTTAAATGCTTTAGATATGTACACAATCTAGATAACATTTTTACCTTCTATTAATTTCTAATAGTCCACTTCTCTCGAAGTACTGATAACACACTTTTTCCCAGTATAAGAATAAAGATATCACTTGTTAGTTTGTATGTGAATTTGTAACTTCTTCCAAAATATGCCTACTTGTGTCCTTAGTTTACCAAATCTTCTTGAGATTCAACAATTAGTTTATTTAGTCGACAAGATCAGCTTAGAATATTTTATGTAGTAAAAGGTTGATTTTCTAAAAAGAAACTGATTCCTTTGAAGGAGAGCTTCATTTTTATAATATTCACTCCCTCCTTCTGAAGTGGACAAGAAAAATCCGGGTATTGTTAGAAGCATACATATGGAGGATAAGCTTCTAGATTTCGAAAATATTGAATCTCAATATTGGACAAAACTAGATGTAGTATTGAGTAATGTTAAGGAGTTTTTGAATTCTACAGAGTTTGAGTTAATGAAATATCTATCAAAGCATTATTTAACAATACAGTGCCTTAAAGTTTAGTTACACTACTCAAATTCCTCATCACAAATGGACACCTAAGCGTTGTAGAACAACACTCAACATTCCATTAAGGAAAATAGTCGTTGATGAAGAATTTTAGGATTTTCATGTTCTAACTTCTGCTTTACCTTGAATTATTTTTTTTACTGTACAATAATACATTTATATCTACTATAATTTGTTGAAGAATGTACTGCTATGGTGCTAGCTTTTTTTGCTTGGAATGCTTTTACTGTCCAATGGAGTATTTCTTTGACTAACTATGACTTGAATTCTCATTATTAATAGATTTAATTGATTCTGCAATTTTTGGTAGAAAAATGACATTTTGTGGAAGAAAGACGAGTGATCGACTCGATAACTGGTTAGTTCCTTGCCAATAATTCCAACTTCCCATATATTTTCAAACATATTCAATACATACGCTAATCAAACCATAATTCATACACAACTCGTGCATCGCACGTAGCATAGACTAGTTACAGGTAAAATGTGCATTGACATATTGCTCTATTTGTATATTAATAAATTCTTCAGACGTCTTTTTCTTTCTCTTTTAACTATGCAAATTCTCTTCTTGTTGTAAAAAAAAAAAAAAAATAAAAAAGAGAGAAGGCTTCAAGTACTTTTTTGATTTTTTTTTCCTCCACTCTCTAAAAAAACGTCCTTGTTAGAGAATGTTAAAAAGTCAACATATATTTTCTTTTTCTTTTCCTTTTTTGAGTGTGTATATTAATATTACTCTTTATCATTTCCAAAATTAAAAAATAAAAATAAAAATAAAAATAAAAATTATAACAAAGACGAAAGCAATTATATTTTGAATTTACAATACCTAATAATTAGGATTGTAATGTTAAAAGGTTTGCTTATAAGTAAAGCTGATACTAATTTTTTTATTAACTAAAATGAAAAATGAGCAAGGCGTTCATAGCTGCCAAAAGAAGACAATATTCTAGAAAGCTAAAGATATGACTTGATAAAAGAAGAAAATTGGTCCACAAAGCTAACGACCTCACTTGGAATTTATCATATCATACACAATAAAAGAGAATAATTTATAGAAAATTTGAAATAGCAAAAACTGGTACAATAACTTGAATAATTTGCTTTCTTCACTTCAAGAACTGAATTCTGATCTGTATATTTTGGAAGATAGCAATAACTAAATTGCAAAACATCATCACTTAAGAGTTTTACACAAATGATCAATCCTTACCCTGAAGGAATTGTAGGATCAAGCAATTTTCTCATTAGACCCTCGACTTTCTTCTGCACCGAAGTGTTAGGGAAACGCCCTATCACCTCAGCCGCAAATGAAATTATAAGAGCTTTTCTTGCAGCTTCTATGTCAATACCACGAGCTTGGAAGTAGAAGAGTTGGTCGTCTTCCAGATCACTAATCGCAGCTCCATGGGAGCACTTGACGTCATCTGCAATGATTTGAAGATTAGGCTTAACGTTGACAGTAGCCCGAGGCTTCAATAGAAGGCTCCTTGTTAGTTGTCCTGCATCTGTTTGCTGAGCATCTCTGCATTTACCAATTAAACTTAACAAACATTTGAATTCTATAAGCACTAACGTAAAACGAGAAATTGCAAAGATTTGCGTAAACTTTACCTATTGACTTGTACATTCCCATCAAAAACAGCCTGCCCCAAAGAGTGAGCCACGATACATTTGTGAAGTTGACGAGAAACCCCGCGTGGATGGTCCAACACTAATTTACTATGTAGATCTTGTATTTGATCACCAATTGATAAGTGAAATGTTGATAACTCTGTCACAGTTTCTGGCCCGACTTGCTGCACATGTAAATTGTGCCTGCTCAATTTTCCACCGGTGCTTACTTCTGTGAGCTCATAGATGCTAGTTGATTCCTGCAAAATAATCAGCCTAAGTTTGACAATCATGAGATGCATTGTCCAAGAATTATTAGTAGTTTTAGCATTCTCTGTCATATATCCATGGTCCACAAATAAGGTTGCTTCTGTGAAGACGAGATTATTGTTTGTAAGCAGCATTTTAGCAGGAGCCATGAATAAGGCCATACACAGAAGTCATGACCATTGATAGGCAATTGACAATCTATGTTCAAAAAAATGCCCAGCCTTACGCCCGAGCCCTTCATTAAGAGATTCAAAGTCTGCATCTTGAGTGCCTTTTTTAAGCCTCGACTTACTGAGGCACCACAGGGCATAAGCCTCGGTGTGGCTGAGGTGTGTGCTCCATTTCCTAGCGCTTTCTAGACTTTTTATTTGCCTCACCTCTTGAGGCTTTTTTTTTTTTTTTTTTTTTTTCCCCAAAATCTAGAATGCTTAAGGGTTATTCGGACTATTTAAATACAATTAGAGTTTAATAACTTAGAAAAAAAGAATAAGAAATTAAAGGAGAACAAGTGAACGGGAATAGCCTAGCCTCCTACAACTAAAGTGTGATTACCCACCACTCCAAGCCACCAAAGTGAAGTTGCAATTTTCAATGGCTGGTGACATGAGACCTGTGACACGTAACTATTTTTTCTTCTATACATTTCTTCTTTTGTCTGTCTTCTTGCTTGTCTCTGGATTTTCTTTTATCACAGCAAAAAAAATAAATAAATAAAATCAAATAACTAATTTGTCACTTGTTTCGGTTTTCATTTTTCCATTTTAGTTCTATAATCGTAAGTTAGTGATCTTGCTACATGACCAGTGGTTTGTTAAGTTAATATTTTGCTACTTTTCTAATCCTTTTTAATTGCCAAGTTGCAAATTAGATTTCAAATTTTACTGAAATGTCTTATTATGACTTTTCTGTTGGAGTGTGGCTTACTATAAGTATTTTTCTGTATTCTCTAATTTCTTGAATTTATTTTAATTGTTTATGCTGAGGCTTAAGTCTTGCTCGCAGAAGCAAAATGCCTCAATACTCAATTTAGCCTTTCAAAAATACAGTATGCAATGTATAATCTCAAAATGAAGCATCACTTATTTTCCACAATGACGAATGTTAATCACCTAAGACTACTCTATCCAGTACTAACAAATTAGTTCCAAAATGAAGCATAGCTCATTTTCACCATTACAAATATTAACTCACCCAAGACTACTCTGTCCAAGGATACAAGTTAGTTTTTTTAACAATGACATTTGTCTTCCTTAAACTACTAATTCTTCAATTGCATTTCAGAGAGACTCTTGTTCAGTTACAATAACAGGACTGACCAAGTGGCTTTAGATGCACTCAATGAAACTTTAACAAAATTACAATTCCAGGATATACTTGGCTTGTTCGAGGGATCTGCTTGGAAATTTTGTAAGTCTACTTTAGTTTAGACATGAAAATTATATAACTTATCTGTAGCAAAACAGTTTCAATTAAATGGACTGTAAAGGCCGAAGAAATGCTAATAAGAAAACAAGAAAGCGGGTCAGGCAGCCAGTTTCTGGATTGTGCAAGATGACCAAAATATTTTTGTCCATTAACATAATTTTAACTGTCTTCTAAAGAATTTAGGTTCAATTTCAAATAGCATACTCCTAGTTATGACATTATGTTGATAAAAAGATGCCAAAAGGTGAAACCGTAAGCCCTAAGTTTTATATATAGCCTTTGATTTCTGTCTTCACCAAACTAACTGATATAAAATTATCAGTCTCACAGAGTATCACTCACCGCGGTAGACTATACACTGATCATCAAGTTTTCCCGGGAAAAATATAACTTTATTTAATAAAAAAAGGTTTAAAAGGGGTGAAAAGAATTGAATCAGGAAACCCCTTAAGTTTTAAGTTTTTTGAAGTACTTTGGTACATCCTTTAATTAACCACAAATGAACTACACTAAGTCACTAACGTAGCTCTAGAATAAAAAAGATGACCACCACATGAAGTTGACATGAGACTAGAACTTTTACCTGGCGAACCGAAGTCCATTTAATATGTGCAGCACCCAAGGACTGTGTTTGAATATAAGAATGGCTGACCTTCGCCCCATTCCCAATGACAATTTCCATAACTGAATTGGCCCAATAACACATATCAGTCCCATCTACGCCGGTATATTCCTCGACTATACCAATCTCTCCACCTTTCTCCACCAGAACTAACACCCTCGGATTTGAAATTGGCAAAGTTTTTGAATCTTTTTCACTCCCTTTCAGCGAGAAGTACTTCAAATGCAATGGACTCTCAACTCTACACCCCTCAGGCACATATATAACAATTATATCAGGAGCACCCACTCCATTAAGCAGCCAAAACAAGTCCCCCTGAAAATTTGGCACACATTCAGACACCCTTTTCATTGTAGCCTCAGAAGTTATGCTTGACAGACCACCAACAAACACCCCATCGGGCAATTCTGATAACTGTGACAAAGAGTCCACCACATACCCATCAAGTATAGTAACATTTAAAGGCAAAAGAGTATCACTTAAAACTGGCAAAGAAGCCAAAGATCGTGACTTGGAGGGTGATATGGGTTCGATATGAGAGTTCTTGATAAAAGAAGTGTCAGTAAACCTAAAAGGTTCATCCTTGCGTGAAGGCCATGGGGTTGAGAGAAGGGATTGGGCGGATATGTCTCTAAGCTTTTGTAGAGGAGGCAGAGGTGCAGATGATGATGACTGGAGGGAGTCTTCAAGAGTTTCTGCAAGTTGGAGAACATGAGGGTCGGAAAGGACTGCAAGTGTCGGGGATTGAGTAAAGACTCTAGCTTTTTCGGTTCGCCGTCTGGTCTTGGATCCCGGTATTAGTTTTGGAAGACAAGAGGATATCGATTGGGAAGTTAATGCGGTTGGAGGTGGGTGTATGATGGGTGACACAATTGAGATGGCCACCGAATGGGCTGTTAACATTGTATAAATAGCAGGGTACAAAAAAACTCGCTGTGAACACGAAGTAACACGACTCAGTTCACTCAGCTAAAAAGCCAGCCCCACACTGGATGAATTGGGAATACCCAAAGTTTATTTGGATTCAACTTTTGAATCTTCAATTTGTCAAGATTAATCGCAAAAGCCCAATTTCATGGAGTTATTCAATCATTGATATAAAGTGCAGCTCAACGATCTCTTGCTTGAGCTTTTATTCAATGGCTCATCTGTCAAGTCCAAAAGCATAAATATTAAAAATGGTAATTAGCCAAAAGGATCAGATCAGATTACTCTAGTAAAGCATCACTATTTTAAGATTACAAAAGAATAAATAAAAATCCTATGGGAAACAATTCATTAAGAACAGACATAAGAAATCAGCAATGATGCGCAAACGAAAATACAGACATGCAACAGCATAAAAGCCCATGACAACAAAAACAAATATAAAAATTGAGAAGCAACAGCAGTGATTAATAATCTACATTCAAATAGTTAGAAAATAGAGGAATTCTTCAAAATGGCCATATTGTAATAGTCAAGGCGATAAACGATTGTTTTAAAAAAAGGTCGTTGAAAAGGCAACCTTTATGCATCAAATTACTAATCTATTCTTTCATCTCTTTCAGTTGCTAATTTTTTCTCTTAATGCACGTGAACTAGACCAACTCAACCAATTGGTTGAGGCTACATAATGGGAGAAAACACAATTCCTCCATGAATTAGAGACTCAATTCTACACCTTCCTGCACTCACTATCACTATTCTTGTTGTCATCAAAAAGGAAAATGCAATAGCATTCCCAAACCTCCCTTCCTCTCTCCAATTTGTAAAGTCCTTTTGAGTTTTTCCACTCAAAAGCACCAAAGCTTCAATCTTTGGCCTTATGCATTTCCCTTTCAGGTTTGTCAACAACACCCTCACTTTCCCATTTCTAAATTTCTTTAAGATGGTTAATCTAGAAAGCTTACTCTGATCACCATGTAGCTCTGCAGCTTTCATTCCATAAGCCTCCAACTTGAATACAGCATCTTTTAGTTGTTTGGAGTGGTTCATGAAAGCTATCACACATTTGGTGTCAACAACGTGTACACATCTTCTTAACATATCCACTTTGTTCTGTATTTTTGTAACAGAGTAATAATGTTTCAGAGAAGGTGGTAGGCTCATTGAGCTAGAGTCTGTAAATTTGTGCCTAAATTGGAATCAGAAGCAGTTCCTAACAGATTAACAGGTGCACGGGGAGCAACAGATTCTAGTGGAGTAACATTTTTGGCTTGAACAAGAAGTGGATCACACCCCCAACTCCTAGCTGCCCTAATCACTGAAAATGGCACCATTGCAGACACACCATGACAGTCTGATGATCAGCTTGCCTAGTTTTTACACCATATGCTCCAGCCTACTATACGATGCATATCCTCCCTCAAACTAAATGCTAGGAGTTGATCCACTTCATCTAGAACCAAGTGCCGACAGCTATGTGTATGAAGCTTTCCGGAGGCACTGATTTCCGCAATCCTCCCAGGTGTTCCAAGGATAATGGCTGGTTTGTTCTTTTTTTAAGCCTTTTCCTGCCTCGACCTGTTCGCGCCTCCAACAAGTTGTTGCACCAATCTCTTATCTGCAGGTCCAAGATGAAGAAGCTTCTCAACTTCCCGCACAATCTGCATTCCAAGCTCCCGTGAAGGTGCTACAATCACAGCTTCTATGTTCATATTGTCTCTAAATTCAACATCCTTCTAAAGTGGTCCCACCTCAGAAAGTATTGGAAGAAGATACGCCATTCCCTGACCCTGTATTGGACTGAATAACAACATCATGATTCTTAAAAATTGGGGGAATGGCTGCAGCCTGAACATCTGTTGGAACTTCATAGCCTTCCCTCTCTAACCTCTCAACTAATAAAGGCGGGAGGCCAAGCTCAGAAAATGATTTTGCAAAAAAGGAGCATAATGCCTCTATATCAACTCTCTCTTTCTTCTTTACACCCTTAATTCCACTAATATTAACCTTCTTTTTTATTCTTTTAGGGATTTTAATTGTGGAAACCCCTTGATTCAGTTTATTTTCCTCATTCCCACTTGCAGTTTCGAATTCACTCTTTATACCAAAACTAGCGAGAGCGAGATGCACACTTTCATTTGCTACGAACTGGAGCTACCCACAAAAACCCGGAAACTTTTCTCAACCAAAAAGAATCACCAACAAGAAGAAGCACTCTGTTTGCCGCTAAAGCAGGCATCTCTCTTACCAGAGGCAGAGTCAGGATTTTAGTTCGGTGCAGGCAAAAAAAATTCGACGCCGAACATCAAGGTTTTGGTCATAGATTTAATGACGACAAAAAAATAAAACAATAGTACAACACTACTAAAAATGACTTAATTTATAACAAATATTGGAAGCAACTCACAAAATTTGGTGCAATTCACAATTTCACATAATCAATTCACAGTGCATTTCACAAATTTCACATAATCAATTCACACTGCAATCCACAATTTCACAGGGCAATATGTACTATTTCCAAAACAATTGTGCTACTTGTACAATGAATTTGACAACAAATTTGACAATGTGAGAGTTTGTGGGCATCATATCCATTGATTCAGAAAACTGTTTTTGAATTCAATGGTGAGGATCTTTACACTCTACACATTGTCAAAGTCATTGTACAATTTCATTGTACAAATAGATTAATTCATTTCCAAAATCCAGTAAGGCAGTAACAGAGTAAGTAACTCGCAATCACAGACTGCCAGAGGCTGAGGCAACAATGAACTGGAAGTGTGTCTCACTCACTGTTTGGTAGAAAAAACAATTGAAGAGCAACTGTAGGAAGTGCGAGCAATTGAAGACAAAGTACTAGTTTCATATATTAAAAACAAGCAAAAAAAATCAAATATTATTACAATTTACACAAATCTAAAAAACAAAAAAGAAGGAAAAAAAAAAAGCTTCAAAATCAGGATTGGTGGAAAATTAGAAATTGGGGCTTCACCTTCTTCTTCTGCTGGCTGCCTATTGCTGGAACTTGGAAGAATCGCCGGCGGCCGATTTTGCCTCGGCCCTCGAAGTCGAAGGTTATCTGGAGCGGTGGAGGCGTGGAGCTACCACTGCGAAGGAAGCAACGCCTCTTACGGACTACAGAGTAAATCAGACTGGCGGACTTACGAGGAGGAGGTTGAGTGACTTGAGTCGAAGACGGGCACGGCTGAGTGACGGGCGGAGAGCGAAGTGACGAGTACTAGTGTGCTACCGGTTGAAATTGAATGAATCGAAGTGCAATTGCCGATTGATTCAATTGAATGGGTCATGGGGTTTGATTGGGCTAACCTGTTATTGGGCTACTGGGCTTCTCTTGGTTGGACAGGGAAATGAATTTAAACTGCAAAAAAAAAAACGTTTGGGCTTGGGGTGGAGCCTAAAAGTTCAGTGCCGGCATATGACCGCACTGGACTTCATTGGGCTCCGCCCCTAACTCTTACGTAACTATACAATCAGCAAATAAAATGAATATTAAAGGAGATGCATCAAATATGAAAATCAAACTTTTATGACCAGTTGAAGAATATAATTGAACTTTTATTGACAGTATCAGGGCAATTTAAAGTGTAGTTTATAAGCGGATCATTCAATCAAACAGATGGAGTTCAAGCTTCAATAACTCCCACACCATACATATACGCTACACCACATATAGACTATATTTATATAGAGAGATTTAGAGAGATGACACCACCTTCGATTAGCCTGCCAATGATTGGTTGCGGTAGCAGCAATATGTGTAGAGAGAGAACTTGATAATACGATGAAGTGAGAAATTAGGACCTTGAGATCAAACCAAGATTTTATCTTGACTTAAAATTCGCATTTAAGACCCCTAAACTCTGTACTATAACTAAAGAAAGAATATAATTAGGATTAATAGCAGAACCCCCCCCCCCCCCCCCCCCACACCCCCCCCAAC
>NC_036244.1:3543826-3601676 GCF_002742605.1 Olea europaea var. sylvestris | reverse complement strand
ATATAAACCCTACCTATTGAAATTTTTTTGAAATATTTTATTCAAAATACCCCCACCATCAAGATTCGTTAGTTTAACAGCTAAAAATAGTAAAATATGACAAAATCAAAAAAAAAAAAATTGAATAATTGCAATTCTGGATTAAATTTTTTTTTTTTTTTTTTTTTTTTTTTGTAAATTATACCCAAAATCTTGAAAGTCCCAATATACATCACAAAAATATATGGAAGTGCTATCTTCTTGCTTGGACCCCAATGGGAAGAATATGCAATACCAGAGAAAGAAAACTTTGAGAGGCTATCACTAGTAATGTGGAATATTGATTTTTTAATGTTCATTTAGTTACTCGAAATTAATCACCCTTTCCAAAAGTAGTTATCATAAACCAAAGAAAATACTCTGAAATCAACACAATATTATTAATAATGTAGAATGACTAAAATTAACTCACAAATTGTGTTAAATAGCTGCAAAATACGAAATTATAGGAAAATTATAAAAAATGGCAAAATCCCGAAATTACTGATGCAGAAGGATCCGAGTCGAGTGATGCTGATTTGTCAGATAGCATGATGATGGCGCTGAGATACCATGAGATGGCGAATTGGCACAAAGATGGAAAGTGAATCGCAATTATTTCCTTGATTAGGGGAATTTGACACGTTTTTGGTAATTTGACCATAACTTTGGCTACGGTTATCAGAATTACTATTATGACCCAAATCCGGAAAGCTCTCTTCGACGCACATGTCGTATTTCGACCTCAATTTCGAGCCCAGAATTCACTGTTTTCCTTTCTGAAATTCAATTTTTAGTTATTTTTTGCTATTTATGGTAATATTTCGTTTCCCTTTTTCCATATTTTAGAAAATTCAAATTGAGTCAAATTTTTGGCAACTTATTCCTTTTACTTAATATTTTATTCTAATGTAATTTCGGAATTTTGCCATTTTTGGTAATTTTCTTATAATTTCGTATTTTGCAGCTATTTAACCCACTTGTGGGTTATTTTTAGTCATTCAACATTATTAATAATATTAAGTTGATTTCAGAGTATTTTGTTTTTTGTTTTTGGGCATTTTTCTATCGTTTATTTCTTGCGAATCATCTACTACAACAAGCCAATAGGATAATCACTATCCTATCTGACATCACATTTTGTAATGGGTTTTTGTTTTGGAATGGGATTTGGTTGTTGGATCCAAGTATTGTTAGGTGGAAGTGTGGAAGAAGATGAAGTGGGGGTGGAGAAGAAAATAAAGTTTTAAATGTTTGGGACCACGGGTGTCATATATAAAAAAATTTGGATATAATTTACGAGAAAATAAAATGTTTTAAGTACTATAATTCCAATTATTCCTTTTTAATTTTGACCTTTTTTTACCATTTTAATGATTAAACTAATGGATCATGATGGCAGTGGGTATTTCGAGCACAATGTATCGAGTAAAGGGGTTTTTTATAATTTTCAATAAATACAGGGTATAACTTTTTAAAACATTTAAGAGTAAGATTGCAATTTATTCTTTATTTTTTTTTTCTTTTTTTTTTGTTTTATTTAAATAGGAGGGTATTTTGATCATTTTACATTCAAAAATGGTGAAAACGACGTTTTTAGCAATGAACTGTTGAAATAAGGATGAAAATGCAAAAAAATGAAACGTAAGGACTTTTTCGCAATAGGTGTCAAACGTTATTTCCAATACACCAATCGACTATACTCACCAGGACGCTTCTCTTCATTGTCTTAAAACATCAACATATGGTTCAGCGGTATGGAGGTTTGGCTATTTGGGCAATCGTTGATCAGAGTTTTTTTTCATTTCTATGGTGGCAATCTTATTTGGAGAAAAATAAACCATGAGGAGAAGTGTCCTGGTGAGTAGAAATGACATGTATATCTTCGGAACAGGTAGTGCCGTCGGAGTTTAGGTGATGGTATTTTGGAAATGGTACGGAGGTTCGACAGTTTGACAATAATTTCAATTTTAATAAGGTCTAATAGCACAGAATGTCCCTACGTTTGACACATCCTTGTGGAAAACGTCCCTCTGTTTGACATTTCTTGCGAAAAACGTCCATATGTTTCAAATATTTTTTTTTTTTTTTTTGCATTTTCATTCCTATTTTCACGTTTCATTACAGAAAACGTTATTTTCATCAATTTGAAACATAGGGACGTTTTGCACACTACGAGCCAAACGTATGGACGTTTTGTGCTATTAGACCTTTTAATAATTATTTGGACTCACTTGCACTTTTTAAAACATTTAAAAGTAAGATTGCAATTTATTCTTTATTTTTCTTTTCTTTTTTTAATTTTATTTAAATAGGAGTATATTTTGATCATTTTACATTCAAAAATTGTGAAAATAGCATTTTTAGCAACGAAACATTGAAATAAGGACGAAAATGTAAAAAAATGAAACGTAAGGATGTTTTTCAAAATAAATGTCAAACGTAGGGACGTTTTGTGCTATTAATCCTTTACAATACTTAAAAACTAGGATTGTGAGCCCCCCGGGGCACAGCTCAACTGGTGGATCAATCAACATTTGTCTTACTTCCAGCGGCAGGGTGGAGGTTCGAATCTTGGTGGGAACTTGCGGCCAGATTTATTTGGTATGGAGCAATCACTTTGGAGGAGGATCTCTTGTACAGGCAGTGGGGGGAACCTGTGATCCAGTTGAGGCCTAACCCGCGATTTACCCCCTCCAAAGTTCTAGGGGCAAGAATCTTGGGGGGTCCAGGATTTAGTGTAGTGTAAGTTGGGATACCTAGATATCAAAAAAAAAAAAAAAACACTAGGATTGTGATGTTAAGAGGTTTGCTTATAAGTAAAATTGATAATAATTTTTTTATTAACTAAAATGAAAAATAAGCAAGGCGTTCTTAGCTGCTAAAAGAAGACAATATCATAGAAAGCTAAAGATCTCACTCGATAAAAGAAGAAATTCGGTCCACCAAAGCTAATGCCCTCACTTGGAATTTATCATACACAAAAGAGAATAATTTATAGAAAATTAGAAATAGCAAAAATCGGTACAATAACTTGAATGATTAGCTTTTTTCACTTCAAGAACTGAATTTTGATCTGTATATTTCTGGAAGATAGCAATAACTAAGTTACACAAATGATCAATCCTTACCCTGGAGGAGTTGTAAAGTCCTTTTGAGTTTTTCCACTCAAAAGCTCCAAAGCTTCAATCTTTGGCCTTATTTCCCTTTCCTTTTCAGTCGGGAAATCTCTAAAGAACTGGAGCGAGAAATTGAAAAAAGGCAAATAAATGATTTTTGCAATAAAATATGAAACAAGGGTAAAAATGTCAAAAATGAAAGGTATGGACGTTTTGTACAATAATAATGAAAGATAGGAACGTTTTGTACTAATTATCATTTTAATAATTTATTTGGACTCATTTGCACTTTTTAAAAAATTTTGGGAGCATGATTGCAATTTATTTTAACTTTTCTTTTCTTTTTTATTGTTTTCTTTAAACATGGGGTATATTTGTCGTTTCGCACAAAAAATTTGATGAAAAAGATAATTTTCGCAATAAAAGGTGAAGGTAAGAGTAAAAGTGTCAAAAAATAAAAGATATGGATTTTTTGTACAATAACATTGAAAGTTCGATTATTTTTAGTCTTTTTCAACAAACTCATGAAGTTCGCTTGAAGTCATCGTGATTTTCTTGCTTAGATATTGGTCGTTCTCATTGTGCTCAATTCAAAATGAGAGAAATGTCTAATAACCTTTTGGATTCCGTCCAATTTGTGTTGGCATGATTTGAACTCACTCTGTTGGAAAAAAAATGGTTTAATGGGTCAACTTTGAGCCCAAATTTCAGTGGGACCCACCTTTTAAATAATACGGGACCCAGCATATTCACGCTCTATTCCGCGAGATGATTAACGTGATATATTTATTTATCGAAAACCATTTAAAATTGAATGAAATATTAAGTGTTAAAGTAACCCACATAAACTAAGGATTATGGAAGAATTTGATTTGCCAAACACTTATCCCACATAGGAAAGTTAGGAAACTTTGGTGTGGTTTATAAGGTGGAAGTTTGGAATTGGGTTTGGGCCCCAAGGGGTACCAATAGTTTTTGGAAGGGGGAAGACCTATATCCTATTGGGTTCGGTCATAAACCCACACGCGCGCGCGCCGCCGCCGTCCGTCCGGCCGGCTCGGCACGGCACGAGCCCGAGTCCGGTTCGGTGCGGGTCCGGGTCGACCTTTACACTATATTAACTTTTTGGACAAAATTTATTTAAAATTTTGGACCAAATTGTAAATAATCAAATTCTTGGGTACAAAATGAAATTTAAATTTGGGCTTATCCCGGGTGTTTTATTTTCTTTTTAACAGTCGACTGTTTCGACTGTTTACCGACCAAACAGTCGACTGTTAACCGACTTAACAGACACGACTTTTAAGAACAGTATGTCTGTTCGGATTTTTGAGGCTTGTCTGAAAGGTGATGACTGTTCGAATGGCCACGGACAAGTCTATAAATAGCCAGCCTTTCTACCAGAAAATTTACATCATTTTCATTGCAAACTTTCTGTGCTTTGAATCCCATTTCCCTCTCTCTCGTTCTGATATTGTCTCGAAGTAAAAAACACTTCGTTGAGTTCGTTGGAACTCCTACAGACTGCAGTGCTGCTTCCGTAGGAGACGAAAAATTCGTTCTATCCTGGGAAACGATTGCTGGACGCCTTTAGCACCATAGAAGGCAGCAAATTCGTTTTAAGGACACATCGTGAAGTCGGTGGGCTCGAATTACAATTTTGGATCCTGTTGATCAATTCTTGCATTCAGGTAATTCTGTCGGATTGCTGTAGAAGGAGTGAATTCAAACTATAGAAACAACACACTCTACATGTGAAAGTCGAAGGAAAATCCCCTTCAGGCTTCAAGTAGGAGTTTCGTAGTTGCATGCCAGCAGTAGTGAGCATGAATGAAAGCAGAAGGAAAATTCTCACCTTTTGCATCCAAATATTTAAATTCATATTAATCGGGTAAATGTTTAAGAAATCTCTCAATTGAATTTAATTCCATGAGTAGGGACACTTGACAGACTGTAAGACGGCAAGGGTATTTTTATTGAGTTTTGCTACGTAGACAGACCCACATGGCCAACTTGCCAATAGGAACTCCCGGAAAAATAGGACCACATGGCCCTATTTGAGGAGGATTATTCATTTTTTCCCTTGTTTGAGCTACCTTATTTCAACAAGAATGCATTTTTAAATAGTGTATTGATAGAAAATGTATGATTAAAATTAAAAAAAAATTTGAATTTATGTATAATATTATTTTATTAAAAATATATAATTGAAGTGATGTCAAATTATTGTTTAAAAATGTAACTTCGTGAAAGAACGTGAGTCAAATACACTCTTATTTCATGACAGATAACCACAGAATTTCAATCTTTACACTCAACTTCAGAAAAGTCAACTTCTAGATACAATAAAATTACTTTTTTTCCATGAAAAAATATGTGCTATTGATATTTTGTACTTGACATGACTATACGACGAGCTAAATAAAATTTTAATCTTTTCTTGTACATAATGATTTACATATACATAATGTGGTGAAATACGATTGAATTATAATTTTTCAACCAAAAAAGAAAAAAAAATCACACTCACTTTTTCACATCGCATATATATGTATATAAACCATTATATAACAAGTTGCATTACTCACAACTTGTCATCATTGGAGTTCTTTTAATCGCAAAACGAGCTTATAATTGACTATCAAATTGCTCAACTGATTGACTTGTGTCACTTGTCCATTATGGTATGTGAACCTTTTTCACCTATTGCATTTTTTGCAATTTGATGGATTCCAAATCATTCGTATCGAAATTTTAAATTTTTAAGAGATCATATTCTAAGAAACGATACTCATTAGAGAGAATCTACACAGAGAGGGGAATCAAACCAAAAAATTTATCCATTCAAGTTGGATCCATTTCAGCATTGAGTCATAATAAATTGAATATTGTAGTAGTCTTGATAGTAGGTCTGACTTCTAATTGATATACGTGAATCAAGATCAATTTTAAATTCTAGGGGTTCCAATCCTAGTGAAACAGATACTCAATTTAAAGTGAGTAAACAGTTTGGGAAGGGATTTTGATTGATCAAAAAGAAGAATCTACTTCATTGGTGCACATCATGTCTTGGATCCATTAATGTTACTCGAGACGGGAAAGGTAGTTCTCTGTTTTTATTATATATAAAAAAATAAATAAATAGTGAGAATAAGTTTACGATCTCATGTGAAAAAGTTGCACCAAAACAAAAAGGACAAAAAAAATTAAAAAAGACTAGTAATTCTTGACCTGGTCCAATAAGTGTCATCAACAGTTGTAGTTTGCTAAGACATGACTTTAAATAAATAGAAATATCAAACTAAGTTCAAATTTCCAGCGCGCAATTTTCCACAATGAGGAACTTGCCTTGTAACAATCTCATGAACAATGAAACCTCCAAGAAGTCTCTTTTAACCAACCTCAGTGTTACTTATATATACACAGATTCATACAAATTCATTTCACAATTTAGTATCTGTTATAATTTCATCATGCAAAACTACAGCCATCCTTGTTTCGTAGAAATCACTTTGATATCAGCTCAAGATCTCAGATTAGCTTCTTCGGTTTTCTGCCGCCGCCGCCTCCGGCCGTTCATAACCATCAACACTGCCATCGCCACCACGTCCAGTGATAAACAGCTGAAAGTGTACAAAACAAAGGTTGATGAAAAAGGAGGTGTAAATCCCACATGGGGTGACAAGTTTCAGTTACCTCTTGATCAAACTTTTTTTTACCTAAGAAAATCAGGAATTTATCTCCAACTTTACACCAAGAATCTTTTGATGGGCAATACGCAACTGGGATGGTGTCTGATTCCAGTGTCGGATATAGTCGGCAGGTTAATTCCGGTGGGGTCGACTCAATTCTTAAGTTATCGGTTAAGGGATAGGGATGGTTCGAGGGGGCATGGGGTTGTGAATGTTGCGGTAAAGTTGGAAGGGAAACCTCCGACACCACACCCTCCTCGGCCGGTGATGACGCCAGATGGGAATGTGAGTGATATGGTGATTGGAATTCCGGTGAAAATGTTGCCGGAGAGGAATGAGTTTTCCCAAGGGCATGTAAGAGCTGGTTCACCACATAGTTACGCCTTTTCTCCTGGTCAGAACATACTTGATAATGTGAGAATTGAGACCTACTCTGCTAAGAATTTTGCTGTTATGGGAATAAGGGAGTCTAAAGCCCAGACAAGTGATGATGAATAGGGACTATCAACATACTGAATGGTTGAGCAGATCTAATGGTTCGGTAACAAAATGCAAAACTTTATAATGTCTCAAGATAAGAAGAACAATGCTAGTTGCACATGTACAGTCACACAAATGAGACTCGTACAAATTTAAGATGCTAAACACTAATTGTTCATCTTATCTTTCTAAAAAGAAGAATTTTTCGATCAATGCTACTGCTCAAATGTTTAGAACCTTTAAATCATGAACAATACAAGATGCAAATATGATTCAATTTTTTTATATTTTTTTTGCTACAATATGTGAAAGCAAGGAAAAATGTCCCTCTTTTAGCACAATTAACGCACACAACAAAATGAAACAGGTTTGAATTCAATGAAAAAAAATCGCTATCCTTAAGATAGATTGCTCCTCGGGATACGTAATCTGGTGCAATAAGGAATAGGCGACCTGCTTCCAAGATTCAACAACCAGTGAACCACAGCTAAGGATGCACTCCCCAGAGAAGGTCAAGGAGGACTTTCTTAAGCATCCAATTAGAGCTCAGATAGGTAAAGTATACAAAAAAAATTAGGAAAAGACAAATCTGGGAGTTGTGATTCTCATCCTACAAATGATGGCTTTTTTAATGCATAGAAACATGCCAAAGTATTTAAGAACGTCGCCTTTTAGATTTATCAAGCCTCATTTTTTAGATCTAATAACCATGAAATTCTATATGTTTAACTCATAAACATTAAACTAAAGTGATAAATTCATAACTCCAAGGTGAAAAGATCATAACTTCAAAACTTGCATTATAATAACATATTACACACACACACACACACACACACACACACATATACATACATAACAATCCTCCTCATTATTCAAAATTTGAGAAATAACACGATAAAATAATGGAGCTCTAGTCAGATTGAAGAAATTGACACACATTAATGCTGATGTCTTTTGACTTGAATCAACTCTTAGATTGGATTTACAGAAGTGGGGTGAAATTAAGCTTTGAACAAACTTCTTGAGTCTAAATCAGCTATATATCCAAGACACGTATCAGCTTCAGATATAAAAGAGCCTTCAAGTTGGCACGTTTAGACTATGTGCCCTACCAGGTTATTCATGAATACTCTAGAGAAATTGGTCTAATTTCTCATAGAAGGCAGTCCCAATCTCATATTCATATAGGCGGATTCCACCAATCATAAACAGGAAAAAGAAATGTCACTCTAAAGGGCTATGGATCCATTAAGAGCTTTAAGCTCAACCTCCCATGTGCAGTTGCACTATCTAAGCCACGACGATGGAACATATTTGGAACTCGCATTCGCATATGGCAGTGCCTCCACTACTCAAATGACTTGTTTTTGTCCATTGAACGTACATCTTGATATCTGTATTCGCATAGGTGGGTTGCCATTACATGTGGCACACTTAAATGGCTCTCTCAATATATTTATCAATAGCATGGCTAATCAGTCAAATGGTTCGCCAATATCCTGTTGATTTCGGAAACTCAAGTAATAATACTCCATCCATTAGCAGTTGTCTAACCACATTATGGCGTAGATGCATATGAGCTCCTAACTCGAGCTATCAAAGTTCTTGGTAAGACGCAAGGGGGAAGGAAGATCTCGCATAAATGCATATCAACAAGAAATTTATCAATTGAAATGCTCGACCTTAACTATTTCTTGAATCGAAATACTAAGAGAATCGAAATTGGAACTTAGAAATTGAGGTAGTGAGGCCCGTAATTCCAGAGATGGACAAAATTTGAATACCTATCCAGCAATATTAACTTCTCACATAAATTAAATTACCCGATTTAATGCATTCAAGTACGTAAGCTCAGAGAATCGAAATTGAAGCGGTGAGGCCGGCCGGAGTTTTGATTTCTTTAATCACTCCCGCTTATAGTAGAAACTCGAGAACCTTCCCCCGATCGGTGCGGTACTTTCGGAGCAGAGGATTTGAAAACTCCATTCTAAAATCCAGCACACGCACACACACACACACACACAGAGTAGCACGCAGAGAGAAATGCGAGGTCAGCCTCTGCCTCGATGAGCGCCAAAAGCAGACGGCATGACGCAATCTTATGCTCTTTAACCTCGGATTAATTTCATTAATGCCTTGCAATGTTAAGGTGTGACATTTAGATAGATGTTTTAACACCGCGCTAGCTAGCATTACTCTTGAAATAACAGTACAATTAGAGAGGGTAAAGAAAAGGTATGTTGAACGGTAAACCCCGCAATTCGATTCTCACCAGTTCGTAGGTTACATTCATTTTTCTCTCATTATGAGAAAATGATTTGATTTCTTGTCTCCCCAACTCGTATGCCAATGATATAGTTGAGAACAATTTAGTCGTTCTCATCTCTTATCCAATCCACTTTTTCAACATATGACGTCCAGTATACCTCCCCTCATAATAGTTTGAGCGAGGGTCGTCTACCTTTGTGATAAAATATCATTAAATTGTACATTCAAGTTCTCAAAGATCTATAGTACATATTGTTGGAATTGGTTCAAAAATCAACTGAATTAATCGAAAAAATTTGGTCAAGTATGAAAGGTGTGACTACGTGTCAACTTCGACCAAATATTCAGACTTAATCCGATGGTTAAATTATAAAAGTAAATAGACTAACTTATTCTACTCGTCGAGTAGATCGTCGTGGTATATTTGGAATCTATAACCAATTTCGGATGAATGAGAAATTACGATCCAAACTTGGATGAAGTGTTGCAACTTTTCAAAATAAGATTTTGGCTAAGTGTTGCAACTTTTTGAAATGATGCATGTTTTGACCCACACTACTTCATTTTCACCCTTTCTATATCTATAAATAGAACTCTTTGGACGTGGTTTTGAGTACATCATTGCATTGATCATTCATTCTTCTCTTGCAATTCATCTTTCTCTTATTCTCATAACATTCCTTTGTAAATGGAAAATTCCGTTGAAATTTCGTCGTTCTTGTGGTTTGAAATACTGCTACCATAAGTGTGTATCCGTTGTATCTTTGGAGACATTTGTTATTCAATCGTGAGTACCTTAACGGGACAATTTGTCTTAAGGAAATAGTTATACTCGCCTCGGATTTCCTTTTTAACTCCTTATTTCATCTTGATTTTGTGGTTTTGTACTACACTTCCACTTCATAAAATTGTGGTTTAACTACGCTCCTGCGAGTTGAACTTTGCACTCACAAACAATCATCTTAACCGCTCACAAATAAGCCGGATCCAACACATTGTATTGGATGTGCGGGTGTTACCTTACTAAACCAAGCTTACATCAAGTGCACGATCAGTATGCATTATTTAATCATGCCAAGAATGCTATGGAACGAAGAATTTAGACGAAATAAAGGGACATCAGCAGAAAGTTTTTGATTTTGAGAAACATTTTCACAAGTACAAATACTTTACACGAGAATCAAATAAATTTCAAATGTTGAAGGTATTACTATGGACTAAAATCTCTTTTATTCATGTAATGCTACAAAAGCTACAACACAGTAATATGATTCTACAACAGCTTCATTCTGTCCCCACTTTCAGACATCTTAGGAATGCTTTTAATCTACCTTCTTGGGTATTCATCCTAATGTTCGACTCCTTTCCTCGTTTGCAACAATATTCGGACATAGCCCTGCACAACCAAAGATTTTGCATATGTAACACGAAGATCATAAGCTTGTTACCAATAAACCATTAATAAAATTTGGTGTCATATACTAGTAGCAGAATTCTTTATACCTTCAAAACCCATCATTCATGGTTCGAAAGATGGGACCTGATCCATAGGAGCATGGAGAACCCGATACACTGTTCTATCGACTATACCTCTGTAAGGATCTTCCTTTCTCTTTTTCATCAAATAAGCAATACTATTTTCAACTTCTGATTTTATATGCAAATAAAGTTCTTTTGCATTACTTCTGTCCTTCAACATATTTCGTCTTCCCTTCGTTGGAACAGGCTTCCCGAACAGATAGTAAACTCGGCCAGGGATTTTCGGCAGAAGTCCTGGGAGATATAAAGTTTGGTTCGCAACCTCCCCACTCATTCCAGTCCTATAATCAGATCATGTTCAATGTCCTTAGATGTAGTTTCGATCTCACAACTACAAGAGCACAACGAAGTCTACCAAGCTTTGGGCACATTTAGCAAAATTTTCACATTGATCAATAATTTCATTTTGTTCCGAGTTGGTCACTAAATTTAAACATTCACCTTTTCCAGTAGTCAAACTAACTGATATGGCCGGAGTAATTTAAGTTCAGTGACGAACATGAAACAAAATGAAGTTTATTGACCAATATAAAATTTTCACTAAAAGGTTAGTGACGACCTGTGTATTTAACCCAACATGATGGTACAAATAGTATTGTCCATGTAGATTGTTTACCTTACGTTTAGATCTTTATACTGCTCATTATCTCTTCTAATTCTGTCACCTATAATTGGAATTCTCATCAGGTCATCATAGTCCAGAACCAACTGCCAAAACAAAAATCAAAATGAACATATCAATTTCCCAAGGAATATATTAGTAAAATACTTAAATTTCACTTCCCACAAATAGGCATAAACACATAGATATTAAGTTTGGACCAATACACAAATATTCATATTCTGAGCGAAGTTATATCATGTGATTTTCATCAGAGAATTTTTGGGTTTCACAGTCCAAAGAAATACAATGCTTCCGAGCCTGATGATCACTTCAACATATATCTGAATAGACAGGGCTATACATGATCTTGTGGTTGAAAAGTCAGTGTTGAGATCACCTGCTTCTCGTTAATGGCCGATCTTTGAACTAGAACAAGGCATTCCTGCTGGTAATCCTACGCCACTATAGACCCTAAAGTCATAGCTATAAGCCTACAATCTCCTCCCAAGGGACGAAATAACTTTATGATTTCTGGAGAAGAATTCAGATTTCCTTGGTGCTCAAAATTGAACTTCATCCAGTTGGTTTCATCTTTGTGGTGTCCCAAAATAAGATCCCCATTCCGTAAAGTTAACTAAAACTTCCTCGTGTTGTCCCTATGTAGCTGGTTACGTCAATATTTTATACCGCTACTAAATGCCATATGAGAATGTGATAATGAAAAGCCGGAAGTCAGAATTTAGAAACCGACCATTCTTTTCAGAGAGTACAAGCAAAAAAACTATCAAAGAAAATTCATCACAAGACGTGAAAGAATTGTTTGATATAGTGAATCAATAAAAGAATAATTACCTCTGCGATGTCATCTTCTCCAACAACTCCAAATGGTACAATTGTGGCCCCAAATCTTGCTGCCATCCTGACAAATTCCGGCTGGTCAGGCCAAAATAATTTATACTCTTCGCCCTGGAATAAGAATCCAATGACAATATTGATACTAGTTTCAAGAAGCACCCTCCCCAGTCCCCACCGCAAAAAAAAAAAAAGAAAAAAAGAAAAGGTATATGCTTATGCAAATATTTCATTTTGAAAGTGGATATAAAAGATTTAAAATGAAATAGAAAGTAATGAAAAGATAAAAGTACCCACCTTGCGATGTAGAGCCTCACGAGCACCACCAGGATAAAGTAGCACGTGTGATTTTGTTGCGAGCAATTTGAAAAGATTGCTTGCACTTACAGGTAATCCACCATATAACCTCACAGTGTCAAAGATGGAAAACTCCCTGTTCTCACTCTCAACAAGCTGTGAAAACAATGTTGGGTGTGCTATACCACGAACCAAGATCTTCTTCTCCAGAAGAAATTGTTCAACTAATGGAACAAGTTCCAAACCCATAAGCATGTGATAACCAACTAATACGACGGGACCTTCATTTGGAACACCTGACAGACCTCTCACTATCTTCCCATCTTCCGTAGTAGACCACATCACAGGACCAGTATAATTGCGAAACCATCTGCATTGCATTATATGCAAATACAGTCTTTGAAAAAATCAAGTACAAAAAGAGTTAAATATGCAATTATAAGTAGCACATCACAAAGATTCACCTATTTATCTACCAAGAATTTTTCATATATTCTGTTTTCATCTATGTGCAGAATAAAAATATACTATATCTATATTTAGGCCATGCAACTAAATTCAACCGAAACAAACATACATTAAAAATCATGATAATAAAGTTTATGGGCTATGACTGAAGCTTGGATAAGTGTCAACACCTTACATATTTCATTAAGATGGAAATCTAGAAAGAAAAAAATTCATGTCCATTTACCCATTGCTCAAAAGTGCATGCTTAAATTCTGACTTGCTGGGAGGCAAAAAATCTGCAACAAAATCATGATTCCTTGAACAACGACGGTAAGTGCAAGTACATTTGATAATGGTTAATAGATTAACTCCATCTTCCTGCATGAGAAGAAATTGAGATAGATCAATACATGAAAGGTATATATGACTACAGAAGTAATCAAATCCCATCCAATTTACGACCAGGATTTCATAGCAACCACAAACACAAAGGAACAAGAAGATTGTGAATCATGCAAAGTATAGATATAATAAAAGAAGAAATAATGCAGATTGTTGAATTTTTTCTATGAACAGAAAAGAATAGGTATCCCTTTTCCTTCTGGCAGTAAAAAGCATGTGCATACCACCAATTATTTTATACAATGATGATTTGTTGTCTCAATCTCAGCTCCAAGAACCTAAATAAGGAGGCAGAAAGATTTATTTGATTTTTGCCAGTGAGAGGTTCATATAGAACTAGAACCAACATTTTGCGCTAAAATTATCAATCTTGACAACTGATGAAATGCAAGAAAATGCCTCCAATTCAAAATGCCTTAGTTGTAAATAAATTGTAAAAAATGAGTGGTCTTCTATTAAACTTAAATTTTGGATGACTTAAGCTTTTGGCTTCTCAGAAAATACCTTGATTTTGTTGCTGTTGCAATTACACTTTTTTTTTTTGGTCATAAAAAAGAAAAGACATTATATGTTGCTGATAGCGTTTAATCTTCAATTTAGGCATCTATGTTAAATCTAATGCTTTTTCAGACGGTCGATGGGTATCTATTTGACATATAATATTAGAAAAGGTACTGATTTTAAAGAGTTTCTATATATGATCCTAGAGTTAAGCCCCTATTTGGCCCCCTTTAAAACTATTCAATTTAATTTAATTTTTTCTCTCTCCTACTTTCAACCACATAATCTTCAATAAAATAATATTATACTTAAATCGAAAACTTTTCAACCACACAATCTTAAAAAAAAAAAAAAAAAAAAAAAACACTATTCCCATCATTATAAATTCAAATAATGGGGGCTAAATTTTGCATACAGAAGGTCATGCTTATCCTTATAACAGTAACCTTAAACTGGTTTGGGCTATTAGAACATTGTAGGGGCATTAACGCATGGGGGAAATTCTCACCTACCAATAGTATGGTATGCCCATTGTCCTTGAAGTATCGTATTTTGCAATTCCGCATTGAACGCGAAAGTCTCCAGGCTTCGTCTTCACTGGGCAGCATATTATCATTGCCACTGACGTGCAAATGAATTGTCATTCCCACAAATTTAGCAATAAAACCAATCTATTTGTGACTTAAGTTCTTCAAGTCAACTATAGAACGATGGGGAAAAAAATTACAAAAGACTAAAGGCAATTAACATTACAAAATCCAGAAATTATGGCTTATATCACCATCCAGGGATGTAAAATATGGTTTGCACTAATAAGCATAAAAAGAATATTTATTTGAAACTCTGAAGGCCTTGATGATAATTATCTTCATATATGCCATGCCCAAGTGAACATTGGGATAACTAACCAAAATATGCACATTCATACAGGGTGACAAAATACAATGGCGTAGATGACATGAGAAGGGATGTTATCAAAGGCATCATTACAAGTCCATTTATTGACAGTGAGCATTCCTTAAAGGAAAAAAATAACTTTGTTGTCAACTGTCATCTATTTCTCTCCACAACTAATCAAATCATCATCTATCTTTTAGCTGTATTATGTTGTCATCGTTGAATTATCTATATCAAACCAAACTGGATACGATCAGGCTGCCCAGTCTATAAACTAATTGGAAGGTAAAGAGGGTATGTGATAAGGTCCAACACTCCCCTGGCATTGCACAGAAAAGCATTGAAAATATTCTTTATGAGTCAAGAAAGGAGAGACCTAGCAAGAATAAGTACTTCAGCTTTGATGGCATGAAGACGAGAATTAGCATATGCCGCAGCAGACTTGAGCAGCTTCAGTTTCCAAATAAGAGTATCTTTAGGTATGATATCAGACAAGCCCTAAACATATCCAATAAAAAAAAAAAAAATTAGTACTTCAACCGTGCAAATATTCAACCCCACAGTATTTTTTAACCACAAATGATGTAAAAGAAATTATAGCAAGCTTTTTTTCATCTTTTTGTTTAAGAGTAAATGCTCCAATCTTTTGACAATTGTGGTTAGGAAGTCCATGGACAGGTCATTGTGTGCTAAAATCTCCACTAACTTTCCCTTTCTTCAACAACCCTCTTAGTGGATTATTTTACTTCATGAAGATACAGCATAATAGATGGTTGGCATATAGTTCGTCAGGTAACAATAGCAGTCTTGTAAAGGGAATCAAAAGGATCACATAGTTATGTATTTATAAAAGTCTAAATGGGTACAAACATTCTCAGGTGTGACTCTCTTTTTTCTCCTTTAGTAATAATAATCTTTATCCCTCCATTCATCGTTGACTTTACATAACATTCTGGTGCATATGTGGACGAAGATTATACATCATACATTGAGTTGGCATATAGTTCATCAGGTAATAATAGCAGTCTTGTAAAGGGAATCAAAAGGAACACATAGTTTTACGTAATTATAAAAGTCTAAATGGGTACAAACATTCTCAGGTGTGACTCTCTTTTTTCTCCTTTAGTATTAATAATCTTTATCCCTCCATTCATCATTGACTTCACATAACATTCTGGTGCGTATGTGGACGAAGATTATACATCATACATCGAGCATTCTACTGTTAACAGATGCTTCTTGTTCAAAAATAGGAAAATCTAGCAGTGTGAAAATATCCTTACAGAAAGACGCGGTAGCAAACCAGTAAGGTTCCCAGATAATTGTTCAAAATATCGCGTCGGAGGCAGCATTGAGTCAATATTAACTGCTGCCATCTTCACTGGATCACCTGGTATCAGTCAGTACCATGAATAGAGCCAAAGGCAGTAACTGAAAATGAGTTATACAGATTGTTGGAGAAGGGGGAAAAAAGGTTAAAAAAAATGATCACCGAAGTTATACAGATTGTTCCCATTAGTTAATATGGTGTAAATAAATTGAAGCAGCAAAAATATAGAATGCATAAAGAATAAGTGAAAAAACCAAGATAGAACTCCAACATGTTGGTTGCATATGTATGAATAATAAAAAGATTATTAGGGAAAAAAGAGAAACGTTTCAACCAATCAACTCCATTATTTCAACCAGTAAATCATGTTGAAAGCACAGAATCAAGAATTTGCTTATTAAAACCAACATGGCACTAACACAACTCTGTAAAGCATAAAGGAAGGCATTATATGCAAAAGCTTTTAATGAAGAAATTTGAAGGGGTCAAAAAGTAATCAAACTAGTGCCAGAAAAACGATAGGGTAATTTCGAAGGAGAAAAGAATCATGAGTCCTGCATTATGTTGGCCAGAAAGCCTAGTCAATTGGGAACTTCTACTTACAGCACAAAACAAGAAGGGATTTATGAGTCTTTGACTTGAGATTTCTTGCAAGAACAAGTAGTCATTTCTTTTGAAGGCAACGTACTTCAGGAATTACGTACAATTTAGCCCCTATTAAGTTAGATAAAAATCAGATTTTTAGTAAATATTGATAAAAGTTGATGGAATGTATGGTTGAAAAGTTGTTATCCCATGAAATGTGGTTAAAATTCATATTGACTTTAACTTAGATTTTAATTAGCTTTTTAACTGAACCAAACAGGGGCTTAGTACTTCCAGTGTCAGCAAGGGAAACATCCTGGGAGCAAAGTTTGGTTGCTAGGCACCATGAATGACCCTAGATAGTGATAAACATGTGTAACTCCTCCATAACAATTTTTCTCATGCAGAAGCAGATTATGAAGGAGAGAAAAGAATAGTTCAAAGTTTAAGCCCCCGTTTGGCCCCCATTTTTTTGAAATGAAAATGGGTGGAATAGTTTTATTTATTTATTTATTTTTTTTTTAATGTGTGGTTGACAAAGAAGGAAAAAATTTCGATTTATTCGATTTAAGTGTAATATTATTTTATAGAAGATAGTGTGGTTGAAAATAGGAGAGAAATGGAATGTAGTGGAACCTTATCCCGGAATGCATTGTAGGGTGTGTTTGGAGTGAAAGGAACAACCGCTATTTCGAAGATCAAACAAAGACAATAACGCAGATTAGGAAAATATTTTATTTGACTTTGTATAATTGGTTTAATGCCGCGGCTAAAAATCCTGTAGAAGGGTTGCCTAATTTCACAACGTTCCCTCTTGCTTAAAGTGATTGTACAAATCCCATGTAGTCTCTTTTAATTAATAAAATTATGATTACCTATAAAAAAAATGTAATGAGATTCAAACGGGAGCTAAATTGCCGACAATCACTAAGTTATGGGGTTTAACAAAGCAAGTAATGCTAGTTATGTCAAATAACATATCACTTCCAGTTGAGTAATTGATTTCAATCAAAGGCACCAATCAATTGTGAGGATCTCAATCTTTTGCAGGTTCACGTAAATGTAACGGTAAAAAGTCGCAGGAAATGAACCACGTAAGAAAATTAAATTGCTGAACTTCAGATGCAATAACAGTCATTATGGTTTAGAACAGAGAAGAAAAATGTCCAAATTATCAGGGCATCATTAAGATTTTCAAAGTATCAGACAGAATACCCATAACAAAGCTTAGAAGATATGGAACGGTGGCATGAAGTTCATCAGGCAAGGCCTCGAACAGAGGGAGCAAAGGTTGCAGTTGTGACCTGCCAAATGAAGTAGCTGAAAAGAATGTAAAATCAGTTAACACTGCCGCATACCAACCAGAGGTGTCCGCAAAAGACGCCTCAACAAATTATATGGATCATGATTTGACAAGCACACCTGGATTAGCTAATACCACTACAAGGTCAATATTAGGATTACGAGCTGCAAGTGCAAGTGCTAAGCATCCACCAAGTGACTCTCCCACCAGATAAATGGGTCTCTTTGGGGCTGAAGAATGCTCAGACCTCAGAGTCTCTTCAACCCATTGTACCAAAGCTGAAGTAAAGAAAGACTGTCATTCGGTTTGTTCTTATATTGAGAAAATTGTAGTGCAGGTTAATAATTTAGCAAAATTGCAGCCAAACAAGAACGGAAAAATAATTGGATTGAAACATATGCACGTCTTGGTAACTATCTCCGTAACTTCCTTTTGTTACTGTAGCATAAGTTCTCGGGATGAACAAAGAAATTGAAATTTTTTGAAGCAAGAAAAAGATAGACCTTCAAATGGTGTTCGATCCTGCAGAGGAATATGCATGCACCGAACTTCAAAAACCCTGAGACCAAAGAAAATAATGTATAAATGATTTAGCATTATAAGCTTAAAAAGTACAATCATAATATAAGAAGACAATGTAGCTAGCACACAATGTATACTGGTCATAATTTGTGCCAACCAGCGTAAACTACCAGGTTTAAAGAAAAAACAACTAGCTTGTCTCAAGAGGCAAAATAATTACTCTAAAGAAATTTGTCGATTGTCTTTCTAGTTTTTACAAATGGCCCAGCCAGAGTATTCAATATTAAGGATTCCATAACTTCCACAATTGTAAGAAGAAAAAATAGAAAAATAAATAAAGCTGGGTTGTAGTTACAGTAGTTTGTATGATTTCAGCAGAGTTTTATCTGAGACTTACTTGCCAAGAGACTTGTGATGAAGAATGAGGCCAAGTCCAAGACCATCCATTCCTGCACAATAAGTAAAAACGAATTAAAACTAAAAAATGGCCTTACACATCTAAAGCTTCTATACAATAAAGATTATGCTCGGAATTACCGGAATAATTTCTTATGTTGGAAAGCCAAGTTCATTCGTATAGCAGAGTAGTATCGGTCTTAATCTACAAATAAATAACTTTACAATTGAGCACCAAATAATTATACCTGGTAAGAACAGAAGAATTGGTGAATCCTTTAAAGGCGGCCCACAAGAGATTGGGGTGAACCACCTCGGTGGCCCCCCATCAGGTTTAATAATCTCTTTGGCTAAATCAAGATAATCCTTCACACTTTGAGTTCCATATCCATCATCCCACAAAGGCTCCAACTTTTCCTCCTCAGAAACTTTTTCCCTCTTCTTTTCCTCCACATTTGAACCCCCGTGACCATGCCCCACCTCAATCATAAGCCTATCACTCTCCTTCTTTTCCTTCACAACAGAAGATGATACTCCATTAACAATCCCATTCACTTTAACAGATTCAACAGATAATGCAGCATCAGCCGATTCCCCACTAGCTAAACACTGAATTCCAGATCTAGAACGACATTTCTCGTTAATATTCAAACCAAAATGGGGTGATGCCCAGAAACATTTCACAATTGAAGCCATGTAAATCTGAACCCCGTGGCCTCAGACTTTCCAAATTCAAGAATTATATATAGAAACAAAAAAGGCTTCAAGCCACAAAAGAACAAATATCGTGTACCTAAAGAGGAGCCCACATGAATAATCACTACTGACTACTGTTAGCAGAATAGACAGGAAACGTATGGAAAGTTTCAAACTATCATGCAAGAAATACAGCAACAGATCTAATTTGTGGGTCATTTTGTTTCAACGTTGCGCTTATTGGGTTTACTGAAATCGTGAGAATCAAGTGAGGATATAGTCAAATGTAATCACGAAGAGATTGATATATACAACATGAATATAAATTTGTAGTACAAACTACTGTAAAAAAATTACCGGCGCAGAGTGATATGAACACGTGGCCGACATGTATTGGGATACAGAACGATGAACACGGTGAATAATTGGCGCTCTTTGGAAGAACGTGACGTGGATATCCATGTCCTGCCATTTTCATTTTTTGTTTTTTCTGTTCGTAAAAAAGGCTTTTGCAGGAGACGTTTGGCAATGGTTTAGCTTGAGAATTTTGAAGAAAGTTGCATCAATGGTGTCCAATTTATTGTGATAGTAGCAATTTGGTTATTATCTTCAAAACAGAGCAAGTTGATCTTTAATCTTTCTTTCTAACTGTACAGTTAGTCCTAATTATAAAAACAACTAACCCTTTGTTTACTCGATTAAAAAAAAAGCCTTGTTTAGTAGTCTTGTGGCCCTCGTGTGTTGAAATTAAAGTTAGTCTTTTCCTCCTCGGAACTGGGTGTGCTTATGTAAATGTTGGCAAAGCTTAAATTATAATTTAAACTGTTAAACGTACTTTTGACAAATAATTAGGAAAGACAAAATACTCAGAGCACATTGCCTCGCCTCTTTTAGGTAATCGGGATTGGAATTGAAAACATGATCCTCTTTCTTGATTCTTCGTTTTTGCCCTCGGCTCTTTTTATTTATTTTTATGTCTTTTAAATCTAATTGATATTTTTAAATAATTAATTAAATAATTGATGCGTTAAATATGGATACTTTAATCATCATTTCGTCCTTCCCAATAGTGCTTCTAGAAAACCCATCGACAAGGTCGATTTTGACCTTGACCTTGGCGCGTAGACACTCTTACAAATAACTAACATATCAACAATAGTTAAATAAATTTTTTAAAATAATTTAATAAAATTAAATATTTTTAATTAGTCCCTATTTGAATTCCATTAAAATAATTTTTTTGGAAAAAATATATTTTGAAATATTGAGTTTTTGATAAATGTATAATTGAGAAATAAGAAAAAATTTATATTTACGTGTAACATTATTTTATAAGAGAATATATGATTGAAAACGAGTTTTGAGAAAATGAAACCCAAACAAAGGCTTAGTATATTAACAATTTTTAGTATTTCATATTTTTATAATCTTCACATTTATTCTAGTTTGGGAAATTAAAATGATATTATCCTGAACGTTAAAAAAAAAAAAAAAATGCATTAAAGCCTTAAAGCTTATATTTCTTTTTAGTTCTTTTTTCTGCAAATATTTACATAAATTTTAGTTTGATCAATTTTTTAAAAAGAAAGTAATTTTATTATGAATAAGATAAAATCACTATGTACAAAAGATTAAAAAAAAAATGAAATTGAAACTAAAACAATTTGTTTTTGCTTAATTAAAATTAAGAAATAGACAAACAAGAAAATAAGTACAATTTTATGTATTGCATAAGAGAGTATGACAAAGTTGGAAGTTTATGCCAAGTGGGGAGGTTTCTACAATTCTTGAGAGGACGAGGTGCATTCGACGTTATTATAAATCTCTAGAAAGGTCTATATAAACCGTCTCTAAAATTTAACTTAAACGTTCTCAAGACGTAATACTCTTTGTGGTTTAAAATAAGAGTCATGGAACTTAACAGTCCCTCACATGCGAGGGGGTTAACCACGAATATTTTTATTCGTAGTGAGCCCCCTCACGATCCCTTAAAATAAGCAATACGTGGGCTCCATTTAATAATTGTGACTCACATTCGATCTATTTTTTGAAAATGCAACTCTTAAGTATTGACGGAAATTCCCCAGCCTCGATTCTTTTCATATTATTTTTTATGTTTTCAATTGGAGTCGTATTGAAAAAATAAAAATATATATATTAAAATATAAAAATAAAAAGATCGATAACTGAATTTATTATAATCCCCTCTTCTTCTCGGTTTCTTGAAATCTCCAACAAGGCAGGAATGAAATTTTAATTCATAGCCCCATCCTTATGTAAGAACAGTCAAGCAAGCAATTAGACTAACGTTTAGAAATATGAAATGTAGCCCCCGAGGCACATCCCAACTGGCAAGGGATGGAGTTCTTCAAGGCAATTCAAAGGTTGCGGGTTCGATTCATAGGGCTCTTGAAAGGCAAGACTTTCTCTTGGAAGGCAGGATATTTCCTCGAAGATATGAGTTCTTTGAAAGGCAAGACGTGTACATGAGTTTGACTCGCTCGACACTTTGACAGTTCAGTTGGAGGGGCTCTTGAACCCTGGCTAGTTTGGGGCACAACCCGCGGTTTACCTGGTCTGCGTGAAGAGGGACTGGATTATAGATCTCAGTATTAGTCGTTGTAAGGTGGACACCTGAGTATATTAAAAAAAAAAGTGAAATGTAACATGTATAGATCAAGTTTGCATTACAATTTTTAAGTTCTAGACAATTATTTGTTTAGTGGAGATGGGAAAAAGTCATGACTCTAGAGTCTACTTCACCTCCCGCCTGATTGGGCAAGGATTCCCTGCTCAGCTGGGCACCAAGATGAGGATGGGGAATCCTTTTATTTTTTACTTTTTAATTTAATTGTATCAAAAAAAAGAGAAATGAAAAAAAGGGTAGGATGAAATATATTTTAATACCCGCCTCCGCCTCCCAAAATTTCCTAATGGGACTGGGGACATCATTATGGATTGCAATTGTAAAGAAAGATTGAGGATTAATTTGCTCGTTTTCTAAAACTTTTAGTCAACTAACTAATATTGTGGGGAAAAAATAATTACAAGTAAATAAGAAAGTTTTAAATAATTAAATTATTAAATTTATCAAAACAATACATCAGTAGATTTTTAAAAGAAAAAAACAACTTGTTTAATTGTGTTAAAAAACTAAAGTTTATTCGATAGTAAAAATTATCTTTAAGACGTGTGACGTACGTAGCTAGGGAATACAACTTTACAAGAGGGCCTGGGCCAGTCACCTTTACTAATTGATGAAGACATCATGTTTTTAAATAGGATTTTCATGTACAACAGTACAAGTAGCAAAATTTGATGAAGACACCAAGTTTTCGAATAGGATTTTGCTACTTGCTTCTTTTAAATAATTATACGTACTTTCTAGCTTGATTGAGACACCATTTGTTTTCTTAACGTTTAATAATAGATGGGCGCGTGTATTTTGCTCAGCCTAACTCATAAAGATGGACAATGCTACATTTATCTACACATTTTTACTGAATCTTTTTTCTACACTCATAATAGGAGAGCGGGTCCCACAAATCGAAATTTTTAAATGCACACGGGCCTAACTCATAAAGATGGACAATGCTATATTTACCTACACATTTTTTTATTGAATCTTTTACCTACACTCATAATAGGAGGGCGGGCCCCACAAGCTGAAATTTTTAAATGCACGCGAGGCCCGCGCACACATGAGAGTAGGGCATCAATTCGGTATCCTATTTTCGGTACATATATATTTATCCTATAAAGATAGCCATTAAGTATCTAATTATTAACTTATTTAAGAGATCTTCCTCTTCTTTTCAGGAAAAAATTGTACAGAAACATGAAGGGGTAGTTAGACAAAACTTTAACAAATTCCATAATATATGTAGTTGAAAAATTAATAAATATTGTGGGTCTCATGAAAATATTGTGATTAGAAGTGAAGTCTGATCTGATTTCAGCAGAGTTTTATCTGAGACTTACTTGCCAAGAGACTTGTGATGAAGAATGAGGCCAAGTCCAAGACCATCCATTCCTGCACAATAAGTAAAAACGAATTAAAACTAAAAAATGGCCTTACACATTTAAAGCTTCTATACAATAAAGATTATGCTCGGAATTACCGGAATAATTTCTTATGTTGGAAAGCCAAGTTCACTCGTATAGCAGAGTAGTATCGGTCTTAATCTACAAATAAATAACTTTACAATTGAGCACCAAATAATTATACCTGGTAAGAACAGAAGAATTGGTGAATCCTTTAAAGGCGGCCCACAAGAGATTGGGGTGAACCACCTCGGTGGCCCCCCATCAGGTTTAATAATCTCTTTGGCTAAATCAAGATAATCCTTCACACTTTGAGTTCCATATCCATCATCCCACAAAGGCTCCAACTTTTCCTCCTCAGAAACTTTTTCCCTCTTCTTTTCCTCCACATTTGAACCCCCGTGACCATGCCCCACCTCAATCATAAGCCTATCACTCTCCTTCTTTTCCTTCACAACAGGAGATGATACTCCATTAACAATCCCATTCACTTTAACAGATTCAACAGATAATGCAGCATCAGCCGATTCCCCACTAGCTAAACACTGAATTCCAGATCTAGAACGACATTTCTCGTTCATATTCAAAGCAAAATGGGGTGATGCCCAGAAACATTTCATAATTGAAGCCATGTAAATCTGAACCCCGTGGCCTCAGACTTTCCAAATTCAAGAATTATATATAGAAACAAAAAAGGCTTCAAGCCACAAAAGAACAAATATTGTGTACCTAAAGAGGAGCCCACATGAATAACCACTACTGACTACTGTGAGCAGAAAAGACAGGAAACGTATGGAAAGTTTCAAACTATCATGCAAGAAATACAGCAACAGATCTAATTTGTGGGTCATTTTGTTTCAACGTTGCGCTTATTGGGTTTACTGAAATCGTTGAGAATCAAGTGAGGATATGGTCAAATGTAATCACGAAGAGATTGATATATACAACATGAATATAAATTTGTAGTACAAACTACTGTAAAAAAATTACCGGCGCAGAGTGATATGAACACGTGGCCGACATGTATTGGGATACAGAACGATGAACACGGTGAATAATTGGCGCTCTTTGGAAGAACGTGACGTGGATATCCATGTCCTGCCATTTTCATTTTTTGTTTTTTCTGTTCGTAAAAAAGGCTTTTGCAGGAGACGTTTGGCAATGGTTTAGCTTGAGAATTTTGAAGAAAGTTGCATCAATGGTGTCCAATTTATTGTGATAGTAGCAATTTGGTTATTATCTTCAAAACAGAGCAAGTTGATCTTTAATCTTTCTTTGTAACTGTACAGTTAGTCCTAATTATAAAAACAACTAACCCTTTGTTTACTCGATTAAAAAAAAAGCCTTGTTTAGTAGTCTTGTGGCCCTCGTGTGTTGAAATTAAAGTTAGTCTTTTCCTCCTCGGAACTGGGTGTGCTTATGTAAATGTTGGCAAAGCTTAAATTATAATTTAAACTGTTAAACGTACTTTTGACAAATAATTAGGAAAGACAAAATACTCAGAGCACATTGCCTCGCCTCTTTTAGGTAATCGAGATTGGAATTGAAAACATGATCCTCTTTCTTGATTCTTCGTTTTTGCCCTCGGCTCTTTTTATTTATTTTTATGTCTTTTAAATCTAATTGATATTTTTAAATAATTAATTAAATAATTGATGCGTTAAATATGGATACTTTAATCATCATTTCGTCCTTCCCAATAGTGCTTCTAGAAAACCCATCGACAAGGTCGATTTTGACCTTGACCTTGGCGCGTAGACACTCTTACAAATAACTAACATATCAACAATAGTTAAATAAATTTTTTAAAATAATTTAATAAAATTAAATATTTTTAATTAGTCCCTATTTGAATTCCATTAAAATAATTTTTTTGGAAAAAATATATTTTGAAATATTGAGTTTTTGATAAATGTATAATTGAGAAATAAGAAAAAATTTATATTTACGTGTAACATTATTTTATAAGAGAATATATGATTGAAAACGAGTTTTGAGAAAATGAAACCCAAACAAAGGCTTAGTATATTAACAATTTTTAGTATTTCATATTTTTATAATCTTCACATTTATTCTAGTTTGGGAAATTAAAATGATATTATCCTGAACGTTAAAAAAAAAAAATGCATTAAAGCCTTAAAGCTTATATTTCTTTTTAGTTCCTTTTTCAGCAAATATTTACATCAATTTTAGTTTGATCAATTTTTTAAAAAGAAAGTAATTTTATTATGAATAAGATAAAATCACTATGTACAAAAGATTAAAAAAAAAATGAAATTGAAACTAAAACAATTTGTTTTTGCTTAATTAAAATTAAGAAATAGACAAACAAGAAAATAAGTACAATTTTATGTATTGCATAAGAGAGTATGACAAAGTTGGAAGTTTATGCCAAGTGGGGAGGTTTCTACAATTCTTGAGAGGACGAGGTGCATTCGACGTTATTATAAATCTCTAGAAAGGTCTATATAAACCGTCTCTAAAATTTAACTTAAACGTTCTCAAGACGTAATACTCTTTGTGGTTTAAAATAAGAGTCATGGAACTTAACAGTCCCTCACATGCGAGGGGGTTAACCACGAATATTTTTATTCGTAGTGAGCCCCCTCACGATCCCTTAAAATAAGCAATACGTGGGCTCCATTTAATAATTGTGACTCACATTCGATCTATTTTTTGAAAATGCAACTCTTAAGTATTGACGGAAATTCCCCAGCCTCGATTCTTTTCATATTATTTTTTATGTTTTCAATTGGAGTCGTATTGAAAAAATAAAAATATATATATTAAAATATAAAAATAAAAAGATCGATAACTGAATTTATTATAATCCCCTCTTCTTCTCGGTTTCTTGAAATCTCCAACAAGGCAGGAATGAAATTTTAATTCATAGCCCCATCCTTATGTAAGAACAGTCAAGCAAGCAATTAGACTAACGTTTAGAAATATGAAATGTAGCCCCCGAGGCACATCCCAACTGGCAAGGGATGGAGTTCTTCAAGGCAATTCAAAGGTTGCGGGTTCGATTCATAGGGCTCTTGAAAGGCAAGACTTTCTCTTGGAAGGCAGGATATTTCCTCGAAGATATGAGTTCTTTGAAAGGCAAGACGTGTACATGAGTTTGACTCGCTCGACACTTTGACAGTTCAGTTGGAGGGGCTCTTGAACCCTGGCTAGTTTGGGGCACAACCCGCGGTTTACCTGGTCTGCGTGAAGAGGGACTGGATTATAGATCTCAGTATTAGTCGTTGTAAGGTGGACACCTGAGTATATTAAAAAAAAAAGTGAAATGTAACATGTATAGATCAAGTTTGCATTACAATTTTTAAGTTCTAGACAATTATTTGTTTAGTAGAGATGGGAAAAAGTCATGACTCTAGAGTCTACTTCACCTCCCGCCTGATTGGGCAAGGATTCCCTGCTCAGCTGGGCACCAAGATGAGGATGGGGAATCCTTTTATTTTTTACTTTTTAATTTAATTGTATCAAAAAAAAGAGAAATGAAAAAAAGGGTAGGATGAAATATATTTTAATACCCGCCTCCGCCTCCCAAAATTTCCTAATGGGACTGGGGACATCATTATGGATTGCAATTGTAAAGAAAGATTGAGGATTAATTTGCTCGTTTTCTAAAACTTTTAGTCAACTAACTAATATTGTGGGGAAAAAATAATTACAAGTAAATAAGAAAGTTTTAAATTATTAAATTATTAAATTTATCAAAACAATACATCAGTAGATTTTTAAAAGAAAAAAACAACTTGTTTAATTGTGTTAAAAAACTAAAGTTTATTCGATAGTAAAAATTATCTTTAAGACGTGTGACGTACGTAGCTAGGGAATACAACTTTACAAGAGGGCCTGGGCCAGTCACCTTTACTAATTGATGAAGACATCATGTTTTTAAATAGGATTTTCATGTACAACAGTACAAGTAGCAAAATTTGATGAAGACACCAAGTTTTCGAATAGGATTTTGCTACTTGCTTCTTTTAAATAATTATACGTACTTTCTAGCTTGATTGAGACACCATTTGTTTTCTTAACGTTTAATAATAGATGGGCGCGTGTATTTTGCTCAGCCTAACTCATAAAGATGGACAATGCTATATTTACCTACACATTTTTTTATTGAATCTTTTACCTACACTCATAATAGGAGGGCGGGCCCCACAAGCTGAAATTTTTAAATGCACGCGAGGCCCGCGCACACATGAGAGTAGGGCATCAATTCGGTATCCTATTTTCGGTACATATATATTTATCCTATAAAGATAGCCATTAAGTATCTAATTATTAACTTATTTAAGAGATCTTCCTCTTCTTTTCAGGAAAAAATTGTACAGAAACATGAAGGGGTAGTTAGACAAAACTTTAACAAATTCCATAATATATGTAGTTGAAAAATTAATAAATATTGTGGGTCTCATGAAAATATTGTGATTAGAAGTGAAGTCTGATCGATTGAAAACTTCATCGCACTAAGAAAAATGAAAGAACATAAGAATCTTTGGAGGACATAATTAGCTAATGCAAAATCGCCGTTCAAATCTATATTTAGCCCTTGTTTGAGGCCAATTCTTTTCATAGAAATGAATTTTTGAATAGTGTATTGATAGAAAGTGTGTGATTAAAAAATAAGAAAAAATTTTGGATTTATGTGTAATATTATTTTATTGAAAAATATGTGATTGAAATGATGTTAAAATATTGTTTAAAAATATTTTTTTCTTAATAGAACGAGACTCAAACAGGGGCTTATTTGCATAAATTGTCCAGTATGTTATACATACTGTACGCAACCTTCAAAACTTGATAAGACAAATTCTCGTAGTTATTTTGTACAAGTAAACGATCCAATATACGTGACTATATTAGGTATGGAGATACTTCACTTGCCTAACGCTAGTCCCAATTTCACATAGAAAATAATTAAAGAGTGGAAATAAAATATGAAGTAGGGATTTGGTCTCAAAATTAATAAAATTTGAGAAGGAAAGGTAATTGGAGACTATACAAGGAGTTCTTAGTTATAGCTATATGAACAAAGGAATAAGGCTGCACGCACACGGGAAGTCCTTACAAGGACCTCACGTGTCCCTCATTGCGCAGAGGCGGGACCCGCCATGTATTTAAAAAAAATTGTGGGGCCCGATCCCCCATAAGTCTTGCCTGGGCTGGCAGGGGCCTATGGAGCAGGCCCCTGTACTTGCAACTCGGTCCATGAACAGAGTGCAAATTTTTCGAAAGTCTCGAAAATAAATTTGAGCCCCATTATTTGGGAAAAAAAATACATTCTTAAAAAGTGATTTGACATAATTTCAATCATACATTATTTATTAAAATAATATTATACGTAAATTCAAAAAAATTTCTTATTTTTTAATCACATATTTCCCACAATACACCATTCAAAAATGTATTTTTATGAAAAGAATGGGGTACAAACAATGGTAGGGCGTTTCGGTAAAATTATGAGTTGTTAAAATTGTAACGTGATAGTTATGAGTGGTGGATAGTAATCGCGAATAGTATGAAATATAAAATTAAAAATAATGTTTAATTTTGAAAAATAAATTATAAGTTATTCGTAATAACTCCCTGGACAGAGAAAAGTGGAGAGAGAGAAAGAGAGAAGAATAATATTCTTCTTTTTGTTTGTGGTTTGAGGACGCCAAGCAGGCCTGAGACTTTCAGGTCAAATGGTTTACAAAATAGAACTAATCAAAATTCATTCTTCCAATTTTTTAATTTTAATTTTAATTTGTTTTTAGATACGCTGCTATGCTAGCTAGAAAATAAAATAATATATTGCAACTATATTGATGATGGGCATATGCTTATGAAGTCGACTGTGTACTCCAATTCTAAGGAGTTTGATTCGTATTCAAAAACACTAATGATAGAGGTTTTGCCCAATTTCCTCTAAAAGGTCATCATTTTATGAACACAGTCTTTCGTAGAATTAATTGCCCATGTACCTTGTAATAATAATTTTTTTGTTGAAAATGGTGGTTGTTATGTCCAATATATAATTACTATAGCAAATCTTAGTAACGCTTCGAAATTTATCTCAATTATTTACCTGCTCTTAAATAAGGATGAGCACGATCCGATTTGAATGAATGTTGAATTTTTTCATACCACACATTTTTTGAACGGTTTAGAATTTTTCAAACCAAACCTGACAAAACCATTTTTTTGCAATTAGGTTTGGTTTCAAATCATAATTTTAGCTATGTAAAAATAACATTTTCAAACAAGTGAAAAATAAATATATTGGCGTGGAATCTCAATATGGCACTTAAATTCAAACATTTTAAACATAAACGTTGAAAAAACAAATATATTTATTTCAAGACAAGCTTAAACCAATAAATCAACATAAAGTTTAACCATAAAATTTAAGCTTGCAAATTCTTTCTTTTTAAAATAGATAAGAAAATATTATCATAAACATTATTTCCCGAGAAAGCCAATAGAACCCTCTGGCAAGCAAAATATAAATTGAATTATAAAAATAATATATTCTGGGTAAAGCAAGTTAAAAAAAATGGTGGAATGATTCCGTTTCAGTTTTAATAAATCTTATCAATTGGAACCTAAATAAAATCATTTTAAAATGGTTGAAACCTAAACACATGTGTAACGACCCAAATTTTAAAGATTTGAAATCATTACCCAATTCATTTACTTTAACAGTGAGAACATATAAATTTTATTAGTGCAATTTAATTAGTAGAAGGAGCTCATAGCCCAAAAAAAATAGAAATCATGCATTTCACATTTATTAACTAAATGATAAAGTATTAATCCCACTAATATATCTTTCACAGATAAAAATATAAAACCAACTAAATCATATCTTAAATCATAAAATAAAATCCCTAAAAAACCAAGATAAAATGTTGAAATTAAAATGTTTTGCTACATTACGTGGATTCGAGTTATTAATTGTATCTAGCACCACGACAACACCACATAGCCCGCCAACCAACGACTCGTTCTAACTTGTAAGAGCAACGAAAAAGATGAGTGCATAGGAATACTCAGGAAAACACAAGAAAAAAATAATAGTGCGATCCCAAATAAAATATTTAGATCATGCTTCAAAAAAATCATACCATCTTCATATCATTGAAACCGATAAGTGCCCATAGTATATCATATCTTTGGTACCGAATAACCATTTCATATTATATCATAATCATCATATCATTTCATAATTTTCATAAATATAATAATTTATCAATATGAAAAAATATAATTTAAACGGGACAAAACACTTGCACCTCAGTGCTACCTTGATTAATGAAAAGGGTTTCCTTGAAAGAAAAGCACTAACTTCATATTTTCAGACCCTACTTTTTTTTTTTAAATAATTCTCGGCTTGGGATACTTATTAAGGTAAACATGGATTCTTTATGTCTATAACATCTACAATATTTATATCACAACAAAACCACACATTTTTCCATGTCGGTGGCCCAATTTACTGATTTTCCCCTTTTTTTTTATACACGTTTTTTTATCCGTTCATTTCACTCAAATAAGGCAATTACCTATTTTCAATCAAGGACGGTTGACATAATGGGGTAAAAGGTCATGATTATGTACTATCCCCAAGAAAGTTGATATAGCTCTTGTTTGAGCCATATTATATTCCTAAAAATGTATTTTTGAATAGTATATTGATGAAAAATGTGTGGTTAAATAATAAAAAAATATTTTGAATTTGAATGTAATATTATTTTTTTTAAAAATGCGTAATTAAAATGATGTCAAAGAATATACTATTTTTTGAAA
The DNA here is from genome assembly GCF_002742605.1 of Olea europaea var. sylvestris. Taxonomy (NCBI): domain Eukaryota; kingdom Viridiplantae; phylum Streptophyta; class Magnoliopsida; order Lamiales; family Oleaceae; genus Olea; species Olea europaea. The sequence goes on along the minus strand of NC_036244.1, from coordinate 3,569,872 downwards.
AAATTGTGACTCAAACATACTCTTAATATATATTTTTTTATACATACCAATAAAAGAAGAAATTACCTTTTCTCTAGCCCACCAAATCTACAAGTGTTGCATATTTTATAAATTCAAAACAATTATAAAAAATGGCAAGATCTATAAACTTCAATATTTTGAGTCTAACTTATCTGAACCAACTTTTTCTCGGGTCTAACATACATAATTAATCACGAGATATCAAACGAGTCCAATATTGATAACTTATACTTGCTCTATCAAAATTTAAGTATTTGACCCAAAATAAAAATTAATTTTAATTTATATAACTTTAGTCCCCAACTTTCAAAATATAAAATAAATGATTTTATTCTAAATTTATTTATTTATTTACATTTTTTTTGGGCGTTACAACGTGGATCAGAATCAATGATTTCAAAACTGAAGTTTCGGATCGTAGGATTCACAATTTTTTTTTTCCATCTCTACTCTCAAAATTAATTCCACTAGACAATTTTCGAGTCAACTTGTCTAAGTGCGTTGATCACCTACGACTACTTTTGGCAATGGAGATTCTTCGCACACCTAACCAACAATTTGTCCATGGGAACTTGAGTAAGGAGTAGATCTTTTTGGCTTGGGATTTTTCAGAATTTGCAAGCGAAAACTCCTTTCTTTATTTGGTGTACCTACTTGAGCAAGATGAAAGGAAACTTTCGTCCAATTGATGATTTTTACATTGAAATGAATTTCAGCTCCACTAATGGTAGCAATAGGCCAACCCAGCTATCTACCCATGAGCTCCCAAGCTCGAGCTCGTTCCAGCATGACACAAGCTCAAGATTTTTATTTTTATTATTTTTTTTTTTTTTACATTTTTATTCACATTTTTTACGAGCGTGGCTCGTGTGAACTTTAGGCTCGAGGGACGTTCCCACTAGTCATTCGTGATTGACTCATCGAGCAACCCCCTTGCTCGACTAGGGCTCGGCTCATCCTGAAACGAGCCTGAGCTATCCATACCCGAGCTTTGAATAGTCAAGCCAATGAACTATTCGACCATTTTGCCATCCCTAAACACCACATGTGACTGCACTTCTTGCTTTGGGGCCCATCCCCTATTTTAGCACAAAAAGTACTGTCATTATGCAAAGATGATATTTCCTTTGTTAGTTCAAGATATGGCTATAATTCAAAATACTGTATTGTACTATTTTAAATTCGAAGTGTTATCTTTAAAGGCTTAATTAAGCTTCGTATTAGAACTCTAAAGATATGTGAAGATAAAGTTTCATATTGATTAGACATTAAAATAATATCGAGTTTATAAGATGAGTTGATTACTCCATTTGGAGCATATTTGTTAAAAAGTTCTCATGTGAGTAAGCAAATTACTTAGCTTAAAATAAATAATTTTGTTATTGATCAAAGTTAAAAATAATTTACTTATTAAAAAAAAAAGGACATAATTTTTACTTTGAGATAAAAACTCAAGTCCCAACAAGAGCAAGTTATATATTTGAGATTCAAGCTATTGACTATTTCCACATTTTAATAATTATACAAAATCTAGATATTTCGAGATTAATGTCTAGCACAAGTGATGGGGTAAAGTCCTACAAGGTCACCGACATGTGTTCGAGTTTTATTTGGGAAATGATGAAATTAAGGAAAAAAATCTAGATATTAGATGAGAGGGAAAATGTTACCGCATTCAATAAACCTTGAGCAAACCCGCAATTAAGTTATTAAACTTTAATTTAACACAGTTGAGGCAATAAATTTTAATATTTTTCTTTTAACTTGTTTTTAACTTTTAATTTTCACCAATTTATCATATATGTCGTCTCTTAAATTGATGAAAATGTCTTAATTTTCAATTATACCATTATAGATCTTCCATATAATCTGTGTAACAAGCCTACTTACCCTAGTTTTGAGATTTGAAATTCATGATGCCAAATCCATCATGCTAACATTGATATTATTATTCGTAGTTCAAAGTCGAAGTGTCATGCATTTTTTTATAGTATTCACAAGTAGACGATATAGTTTATGTTTAATAGAGTGATGAATACAGTGTCGAACTATCTACTTATTACTACTAGTCTATGTCATATGCAATGCACGAGCTATGCATAAATTATGATTTGGTTAGCGTATGTATTGAATATGTTTGAAAATATATGGGAAGATGTAATTATTGGCAAGGAACTAACCAGTTATACGAGTCGATCACTCGTCTTTCTTCCACAAAATGTCATTTTTCTACCAAAAGTTGCAGAATCAATAAAATCGATTAATAATGAGAATTCAAGCCATAGTTAGTCAAAGAAATATTCAACTGGACAGTAAAAACATTCAAAGCAAAAAAAGCTAGCATCATAGCAGTACATCCTTCAACAAATTATAGTAGATATAAATATATTATTGTACAGTAAAGAAATATTCAAGGTAAAGCAGAAGTTAGAACCTGAAAATTCCAAAAGTCTAAAACAGTAGGTATCCCAAGATCCTGTGGCCCAGAGATGAGTTCCTCCCTCTTTCTTTCTTTGAGCCTCCATAATTATTATGGAGGTCATTATGGAGGCCTCCATAATAATGGAGAGGCAGCTTCCATAATAACTAAGGCTATTATGGAGGCTCAATATAAGGCAGCCTCCAAAATCCGTTATTATGGAGGCCTTTACAATAACGAAGGCTATTATAGAGGCCTCCATAATTATTATGGAGGCTCAAGCATAAGACTCCGTAATTATGGAGACACAAATTTCATTTTTTCCTTTCTTTTTCTTTCACTAGTTCTTAGTACAATAATTTAATTTCATTTAATCAATTTAATTTTTTTAATAGACGTGATTTCTAAAATAAATACATAAAATATAGATCAATTTTTTTTATATATACAGAGATTATATAAATTCTTCAAATGAACAGAAATGTAGATAAATGATAGACATATTTTGAGTGCAATCAAATAATGTGTGAAACGTGTTAGATTAAATAGTCACTCACGTCGATAATTCAATAATTTTTTCCTCACTTTTGTTTTTGGGAAGAATAAAATCAGACTTTTTCGGTAACATATTGTCCATTTCTACAATTGATGTTAATCTATTATGCTATTTCTACACCCAATTCTATATACTCTCTTATTTACCAACCTATTCCATACACATTTCAATGATTCCCAAATATTTAAAATTAAGCAATACAATGTCATTCCTTCATTGGAACTCCTTAATTGAAATATAATGTTCATAAGAAATTTACACACATATTACGCAAATAGATACATTGTTCTACCAAAACATTTATTTTATATTCACACATTTCATTTTTTTTTATATTTTGATATGGATCCATTGCATATCCCAAAAAAAAAAAAACATTAATAGCAAAAATTCGAAATGAAATCAATTCACACAAAACACAAGGAAAAAAATCAATCAAACTCAGTTAAATGAAATTGAGTTGCAGAACGTCCACAAATTCCAATAAAAAAAGAATAAGAACTAAAATTCAGAGCAACCAGACCTCAATCAATCCATACAAAATATACAACAAACAATCCTAGTTCATTCCAGAGTGAAACTCAAAGAGAAGAAGGAGTTATGGCTAATTTGCGTGGTAAAATTAAGAGAACAGGCAGTAGCGTGTGAAAATGGAGAAGAGGAAAGAAAGATCTACCTAAATTGAGGACAAGTGGGTGTATCACTGTAGCCTGCATGTTTTTTTTTTGTTTGCAGACGGCGTCATTTTCGCTCGAGAGATTAAAAAAAAAAATTACTGCAGTATGTGAAAATGGAAGAATCTATTATTCTTTCTACAGTAGTGATAATATTGCCCTTTTATATAGTAGTGAAGTGATATAGGAAGCAAATTCCTTTGAAATAATATATATTTCTCAGTAGCAGGAAGAAAAACCTAATTCCTTGCTTATCAAATTTGGAGTACTCAGGTTCATGATATCTTACACCCGTACATTAGAAACAGCAAAGTGAATGGTTATTAAGGAACGAAAAATGAAAATCTAGTGAAAAACTAAAGATGATTTTTATGAATTGTTGCTTACTTTAGAGTAAGGACACGACCAGATTTCATGCATCCAATGTATACCCTTGGTTTAGAACGATGCCTAGTTAGAGTTGCTTCAAGAGTTGCTATAGTTTTTATTAAAATATAAATACACAAGAAATTTGAAAGAAAAGTAGAGGAAGACAAATATTAATTTAATTGTATAGTTCTTTTACTTTTAAGCGAACTTTTTAAGCTTTACCAAACAAGCTGCCTCTAGTCCTAAGGCTCGTAATGCTAGTAGAATCTTCCAAAAAATAACTAAAGAATAAATATGGCGTTCTCAAATAACAATGCGCAAACAACACAAAGAACAAATATTGCATTTTCCCAAAATTTACATGTACATAATCATCAACTTTGAAATAGTAATGTGCATCCCAAAAAAAGTGCAACGACAGTAGTAAAAGTAATCTTCATTTTGGCAGAGAGTTCAAGGCACCACTCAACATGTTCCTAAACAACATTGCATTAGTAAGAATCCATATAATACTCTACAGTCACCATGAATGTTTATCCTGAAAATTTATGAAAAAATAGAAAGAACTCAAGAGATAATTATATTACCAATATGAAAAAGTCCCTATGTTTTTATCTTTTGCCTCAACCTGTACAAATAAAATAAAATAAACTCAGCAATCAAACAATTGCATCCCAAGTCAACTATCCAGTACCATAACCATTAAAAAAATTGGAAACAAGATATAGAGAAACAAATTCGAAGGAGAAAATTGTGTATTAACCGCTTACAATCATCCCTTTACATCTTCCAAAACACATGCGAGTGAAAGCACACATAGAATACACACATAATCTAGTTAGGAATTAAAATAAATTTTGTTCATGTATGATTTAGAAGTTTTTAACCAAATGATAATCCAATAAATTCTAGTATAAGGACCTTTACAGTGTTCATCTTCCAATAGTCATTTTATACCAAAATTCAAATCTAAGTAGTGACATACAAATATAATGCCTCCCCACATCCGACAACCCATGTAAAAAGTACAAGGAATAAGCTAATAGGCATCGCTGAAGTGCTTATTTCTAAAAATCCTAACCAAAAATTTCACAAGAATCGAATTCTTTAAGAAGTTTCCCCGTTACCTCTACTCTTTCATAGTTTCTAACAAAACCACCGTTCTAATCTCAAAATGCCAAAATTAACACCAAATGGAAAAAGAGGTACAAGAAAGTGTAATTTTCCATTAAGACAAATATATTTTATAATAAAAATAGAGGATGAAAACCTTAATAGCAGCGAACTTCATTCATATGCAAGATTACTCTAAAAAAAAATTAACGTTCTAGAATTAAAGAACAAAAACTTGTATCAAAATGATTGACAGTGAAAATATAAAGGGTAAAAGAAGAGCAAAAACAAACCATATTTGGCAGGACTCTTCACCACCACTCTCTTGCAAATATACTATAAGTGTTCAAGTGGTGAGTGTTTTCTTGATGTTTCTATTTCATTGCCTAAAAACGTGAGGTGCTGCATTCATCACTTACTAAATCCATATTTTTATCATCAAGTTATAGTGAGGGTTTCTCATGATCTAAATTATCCTAACAATGAAATCCACCGGTGAATATATATTAATGACTTAATTTCAACACCATACACATTGCACAATGAATGAAAGAAAACAATAGAATTAACGAAAAAATATATATTAAAAACTGAAACTCAAAAGAAAATCGTTACATGCTCATATTCATAAAACACAAGAAAAGATAACTGTTAAGGGTAAAAATATTACACGTTTTAGGTCCCCTTTCCAAGCACAAATTTGAAGCAGAGTCCAACCTCGATCATCCATGTCGCCTCCCAACCTACCCAACTCAATTGCCTACTCTTCCTGATTGGTCCGATCTCAAACTCAACATGATTGAATATTCCTTTTTATTCTTTATATCATACTAGTCACCCAAAAGCATTTATAGCCTAGTAGTCTTACAAATCTCAACCCACAAATACACCTTTATCTTTGATGGTCGGGCAAAAGGCACAAATTCTTAACCTTTAACATTGTATTCAAAAGGTCATATGAGGAAGACCTAGAAAGATTTTTCTCTATCCAAATTTGAAGAAAAACCAAGTAATTTTATAGTGACGGAGTTTTTTCACATGACATGAAAAGAAAGAGTAGAACACACACAAACATTCAAGGCAGAAGTTTCAAATTATCAGTGAATTTGGTCTTATCTTCAAATCTCAACAGAAACCCAAAAAATATATGAATAGATAAGACCCAATTAAAAATACCTGAAATTCCAAAGCTCCCAGAATTCATTGTATAGAAATCAGTCATGCGAGTCGGTCTTGAGGGAAAACAAAGAGAAAGAGCGTAAAGGGGGGAAGAAGAGGACGGGGCAGCAAGAGATGGGGATGAATTGACGAGACCTAGCCTCCTAGGCATGCAGAAGAGAATTATGAGCAAATTGTAGATATAAAATGCGAAAGAAAAATATACATATATAAATATATATACCCAACCCCTCCGTGTCACGGAGCTCCTCTCTCCGTAACACGGAGCGGAGAACTCCTCTTCGTGACACGAAGAGGACTTTTTGGGCAGATGTATTTGGAAAAATATTTGGCAGGTTTGTAATGATGTACAAAGTTAAATGGAAAAAATAATAAGAATTTAATTATTTTCTATTTTTTAGTATCATTACATTTCACTTTTCAAAAAAAAATAAAAAATCATACAAATATATTACTTTATAAAAAATTAATTTTAAAAATTATATTTGATAGATTATGTAATTTTGAAGCACAATCTAACATATTAATATTAGAATCATTTAATGATAAAAATGAAATGGTAATAAAAATCAATTTCTCGAAAAATAAATATAATTATTCATTTATTAACATGTTTGGTTTTCATTTTTTAAAATTTATTTTTCTTCAAACATATTTTCAATTATATATTTATGGAATTCACACTTTTACTCTTGAATTAACCCCCTCAATAAATTATTATTTAAACGGTCAGTAAACATTTTGATTGATATTATTTTTTGGTCAACCAAATGGTTACTATATACCTTTTACGTACATATATAAAAATAATGTTTTTATTTAAACTTACTTATTTTCTCAAAAATAAACTTTTTAAAGATACATGTTGATAGCGTGAGAAAATGGTGAAAAAGATAGTGTGGAGAATTAGAGAGGCATAACTGTATCGTGTAAAAATGGAGAAAGAGTAAAGAGGGCTATGTGACATAATCCTCCACGCTGCGTAAATTGAAAAAAAGCAACAAAGTCACTGTATCAAACACGTAAGATAAACGACGTCGTTTCTTTCTCTCAATAAAAAAAAAAAAAGAAAAGAAGAAGCTACAGTATGACAAAATGGATGAATCTACTATTCATTTTACAGTGCCTCAGGATTGCCTTTTTTTATATAGTAGTGATATTTAAGACTAGTTATAGTTATAGAAAATTATTTATTTGAGAATTGTTTTCACTTTATCTAATTAACTACTAAAATAAGCAAATATAAAATTTAAACAAATCATGGAAATTAATCAAATCATAAAGGCGCTAGGATACCGAAGTTACCATACTTTAATCTTCAATTACTTGTTATTAACAAGTTCTTGTTTTAAGTTAACAATCAATATTCCTTATATTTTAATTTTTTTCGTGGTAAACTAAACCAATTTTGATCTACAATCCAACTATGTCTCTATTAATGATGAGAATAAATAAAGATGTTAGACAAAACTAGAATATCAAAAAATATCGCACTAAGATTGGAAATATGCCTATATTTTCTATCAGTAAGTCTATATGTACAAAGTGATTCAACATGTACACTGTCTAAATGCAATACTGGTAACATTGCATTGGACATTGTGAAAAAAGTACAGTGTCAATGCAGTTCTATCAACACTACTTCTTGCAGGACTGGCCCTGGACCAAAGCCAACCAGGCAATGGTCTAAGGCCTCATCTTATTAGGGGGCTCAAAATAAAAATGCCCACAACCCACCAATGACTGGCCCACAACCCACCTAGTGTTGTTTGCATTGGCGGATGCAGATATTTAGAATTAGGGGCACAAATAAACCTATATAGATGGAATATATTATTTTTTAATTTTGAATGATTCATACTTGAATCGAAAAAATGAAGATTTATTTATAAAAAAACAATTTCATTAATATTTTGGTCATCATTTTCATCAATTTAATTCTAAACAGTCATTTTATTAATATTTTACCCATTACAAGAGAATACATATTTACGTTAATTTTTTGTGTATTTGAAATTTCGATACAAACAACCAATTAAAGTAATTGAAAGAAAAAAAAATATGACAAATATTTACTACTAATAATCAATTAAATAAAACTAATTTGTTAAATATAAGTCAAATTGAACGTAGTCATTTTAGATACATTCCATATACACAATTTAATAGAAAAAATGCAAATCTAAATTCTAATTAATAGAAATTTTGATTGGGAGGTAAATATTTGTAGTAGATGTGATCATTTGTAAAAAAATTATAGACAAATTTTAAAATAATTGGAGGAAGAGAAAAAATATGGACAAATTTTTTAAAAAATTAAAAGAATTAAGGTTTGATAAAAAGCGTGAGGGAGAGAGTATCAAGAGAGGAAGAGAAAAGAGGAAAGGTTCAAAACTATTGTTATTCTACCTCTGTTTGATGAAGATTAAAATTAGAATTTTTAGTAAGTTTTGATAAAAGTTAAAATGTTGCGGGTCTCGTGATATATTCTATTAAAGTTAATTGTTATTAAAATTAAAATTTTAATCTAGATTAAAATTAAAATTTTAATTAATACCAAACATGAATTACAAACACTTATTATCTCTCATTATAACCACGAATCTCGAAAAATAGTTTAAAAATTTACCAAATAATAGGATGTCAATCAAAACTATAACAAACAATGAACCCAAAAGGAATTAAAAGGTTGTTTGAGCACCATTTTTCTCAAAAAAATGCATTTTGAATATTGTTATGATGCAGAATGTGTGGTTAAAAAATAAGCAAAAGTTTTGAATTTGCGTGTAATATTATTTTATTAAAAAATGTGTGATTGAAATAATATCAAATCATTATTGAAGAATGTATTTTGAAAAAAAAATGAGCCTCAAACAAGGGTTAAATTGAAAACGAGCAGTCAATCAATCAAAGGTTAACAAAATTTCATGGTAACCATAGCAACTAGATATTTAGCCTATCACATTGAGTGGACAAAAAAATAAAAACAAAAACAAAAACAAAAACAAAAATAAAAATAAAAATATTCGAATGAGAATGAGAATGTCATAGTATTTCGAAATAATTGAAGAAAAAGACGAAATAAATATTGAATCCATCAATATCTTCAATGAATTTGAATGATCTCCAATGGGAGATATGTTTTTCAACATATTTTATTTACCTTTTTAATTATATAAATAAAAAAATAAATAAATTTGGAAGTGGGTGAATTGGAGAAATGTAGGGAAGTCAATTGGTTCGTGCATCAATTTGAAAAAATAAGTGATATAAATGCAATCAATCTTAAAATATAAAGAAAAGAGAGAATAAGAGGATAAATTAGGGTTCATAAAATGGGTTATGCTACACGAACTATGAGAGTAATCATGAGTATGATCGTGCACAATCCATGGGCATCGGGATTTTTTAATTCATACGGGACTCACTTGTCCCATGTGAAGACGTGATCATCCCCGTGGTCACTACCGCCGGTCAAGTGACTTAAGTCTCACAGAATTCAGGAAGGATGAAGGCAAAATGGGGAATGAAATTAGGTTAGGACTTTCGATAAGTAATTTTGGACGAATTAGAATTTTTAATCTATATGGGCCTTTAGAACTTTAATTGAAGACCTTTTAGTTAAAAACTTTGGTTGGTTATACATTTTAACCAAATCCCTTATTGGAATCACTTGAACCAAGATTGAAAAAGTTTATTGAGGTTGAAAAATTGTCATTTATTTTTTATTATTTTATTTTCTTATTTATTTAACTTTATTTAGAAGATCGACTTTTTAACCGTTAATTAACGGAGTGAGATAAAAAGGACCAATTTCGTACCAAAAGGATCATTCAGAATGGTTATGCGAAGAATGAAAGAATTGGTCCTGAATCCGTACGAGGGCCTTAGGATAGGGACCATTTAAAATTAGGGAAAAGAGTTTTCCCCGCTTTTTTGAAAGGGTTTTCTTCTTCAGTTGAGCTTGCTAATCCTCTGTAAAACTATAATCTCTCGTAGAATCATTAATGGCTTCATCGTCGTCTTCTGCACCAGCCGTTGGCCCAGAAATCCCGTGGGTAGAGAAATTCAGGCCCACCAAAGTGGCGGACATAGTGGGGAATGAAGATGCCGTTGCCAGGCTCCAAGTCATCGCGCGAGATGGAAACATGCCGAACCTCATTTTAGCCGTAAGCATTCAGTCTTATTTATTTCATCGTATTACTCTATCGATTTTGTATATGTATTTTTTAAACTTCAGTGATGTAAGCATATTTTGTAAAGTGCTGGAGCATACTGGAAACTGGAGGTTAGGTAAAAAATGATAGTTTTTTTGAAACTATGGGTAATAAACGAAGGAGAGTTCTGGTTTGATAATGTAGGGATTTTACTCGTGAGTGTGGGAAATGCTTGTAGGTTACTGCGTGTAGATGTTGTACCACGTGTTTAGATGCTTGTACCTTGCTCTAGCATGATTTGAATACTCTTACTTTGTATTCTTACCTAGTTTGAATCTGAACTTTTGTAAATTTTATAGTTTACTACTAGTCGAGTCCACATACCCAACAAGTCGTAAGGGGTTCAAAGGAAATCCTGTACTGAACATAATTGCTGCTATAGTTGCCACTACTGCTTCTGCTTCCTGTACTTCCATAGGGAGTGCTTGTTCTGCTACTACCTCTATTACTCAAACCTGTAAATCTTTTCTTCCACCACTTCTTATGAGCCCCCTTTGATGATGCCTCTGGTTTAGAAGAACCTTTTGAGCTAGAATTATATGTAATTTCTTCTTATTCTTGGAATAAAATTGTATACCGTTTTGAGAAATAATCCCCTGTTAGTTTTAATTATCTTTCTTCTATTATTTTCTCTTTTATGTATATTCCTATCTTTTTGGTTGTTTGCTTAATAAATATTTTTTGGCTAAGGCGATTATTAAATTTTGGGAGAGTAATGATAGAACAAACAAGTTCCTCATTATCTCTCAGGAGACTTTCAGTTTAGACACGTCACTTCCTTCGGATACATATGAAGATTGTCATTACGAGCTCTTGAATGCATTTACAGGGCCCCCCTGGAACCGGGAAAACCACTAGTATATTGGCACTTGCACATGAACTGTTGGGACCAAATTATAGAGAGGCGGTTTTAGAACTGAATGCATCAGATGACAGGTATGTGAAAGTATGACTCTGCTCTATTTTCTCTGTTTTTGTTGTACTCTTGGTTGATTTTCTGAAAATGTGGTGATTTTTTTTCTTGTGCAGAGGGATTGATGTTGTGAGAAACAAAATAAAGATGTTTGCCCAGAAGAAAGTCACTCTGCCCCCTGGTCGGCACAAAATAATTATCTTGGATGAAGCTGACAGGTGAGTGATCTTATGATTGAGTTGCTAATGTGCTCATTCTGCCTGTGAGTGAAATTCATGCAAGGACCATTATTTCTGTGCATAATTTATTCCCTTTCTTTTTTTCCTCGTCTAATCTTAACGCATTTACTAGCCAGGCAATTGCTTATATTGTAGCTTGGCGGTCTCTGTCTGTCTAGTCTTAGTTTTCAAGTTGTTTACTTATATTTGTTCTGGACATGTCTGTGTTATTGTCTTCTTGAATGTAAATTAGCATGACATCTGGAGCTCAACAAGCCTTGAGGAGGACAATGGAAATATATTCAAATTCCACGCGCTTTGCACTTGCTTGCAACACATCTTCAAAAATTATTGAGCCCATTCAGAGCAGATGTGCCCTTGTTCGGTTTGCAAGATTATCCGATCAAGAGATCCTTGGACGTCTCATGGTGGTGGTTGCTGCAGAAAAGGTACATACGTTTTCTGTCTGTGATAAATATGCCGTTTTGAATTATACTCTCCTTGAACAGCTTTCTTCCAAGCTTTCAGTGAAGTCTGTCAATGTCTTAAATGTGGTGACATTTCTGATTTCAGAAATGCATTTTCCTGCTTTTATTTAAAAATTCTAAAGTCACATGGCTGATTGATTGAATTCATATATTGATTTGTCTATGGCGTTTACCCTTTAGTATTTTTGCTAAATAGTTCCATTTTCATCTCTACTTGCTTGAACGTGAGGCCCCAACTAATGTTATTGTAAATGCGTGTATTAGCATGGTCTCTAATGTGCTTTCAGCTTTTATTAGACCCTAATGTTCTTTGTGGCACCGAAGATAAGTTCCAGGTCTACTATCATTTTCTTATGTTCTGTGTTTACTCAAAATGTCTTCACTTAGGATCAACGTTTTATGTTCTCTATTCGAATGGCTTGAATTTTCTCCATGTATCTGGGATGATAATTTCAAGTTAAGGCCAAATTAACATATTTTGTAATTACTCAAAATGTCTTCACTTAGGATCAACGTTTTATGTTCTCTATTCGAATGGCTTGAATTTTCCCCATGTATCTGGGACGATAATTTCAAGTCAAGGCCAAATTGACATATTTTGTAATGATGTAGGTTCCTTATGTTCCAGAAGGTCTTGAAGCAATCATTTTTACGGCTGATGGTGACATGAGACAGGCCTTGAACAACTTGCAAGCGACAAACAGTGGATTTGGTTTCGTCAACCAAGAAAATGTTTTCAAGGTCTCTAGGCAGGAATTTCAGCATTGTCTTAGCGTTAATCTTCGAACTGTGTGGATTTATTTTTAATTTTTTGGTTGGCTTCCAGGTTTGTGATCAGCCTCATCCCTTGCATGTGAAGAACATGGTACGCAATGTAATTGAAGGGAAATTCGATGAAGCTTGTGCTTCTTTGAAGCAGCTCTACGATTTGGGCTATTCACCCACCGATATAATCACTACCCTTTTCCGAATTATAAAGAACTACGATATGGCAGAATATCTGAAATTGGAATTCATGAAGGTCTGTTTGAACCCGTTGTATCTCTATATCGTCTTTTCTCCCATTCTTTTTTACCTACACTCTCTTCTGTTGGATACTCAGGAAACTGGATTTGCCCACATGAGGATTTGTGATGGAGTCGGTTCATATCTTCAGTTGTGCGGTCTGCTGGCTAAGCTTGCATTGGTCCGGGAAACAGCCAAAGCAGCATAATCAGAAAGCTGCTGAAGTAAACTGTCAAAAGAGTAGTAAAAATTTTCGCACCATTGTTTTCCTATATTAATTTTCGAGTAATAGTTGTCTGTGTCTTCCAAGACATCAACTTTGCCCTCAAACTCATGGAAGTACAATATCGGATTTTGATTTATATATTTATGTTGTTAATATCAACGTATCTGAATTTTTTTATGAAATTTGTGTAATAATCTAATGACATTTGTACCGTCTCTATCACTAGGATTGATCGTGCAATTATAATGAAAGATTGGTTTCTAACTCGCTCAGCTTTAAAAGAGTTCAAGATTAACTCGCTGATGCAACAATAGTATAACCAATGAAACCTATTTTCCAATAGTTCAGTTTATTAAATGACACTTTGAATCGTCTTCATCTCGAGGATTGATCGTGCAATTTTAATGAAAGATTGGTTTCTAACTCGCTTAGCTTTAAAAAAGTTTAAAATTAACTCGCTAATGCAACAATAGTATGGGACAAACGATATGATTTTTCATCTTGTTTATTTCATTTGTTTGTTTAATTTCAATTTAAAATTATAAAACAAGAAGAGTCGAGTGGTTTGGGACGGAGGCGGGTATTTTGCCATCATTCGTGGAGCCTAATTTTTATTGGGCTTTAACAGGGCTGGAACCCACATAGGTGTTTATTAATTGAGCCCACCAACAATATATGGGCTTTAAGAGCCCATGAATGGAATGTCCAAAATCACACACATGCAGTGTAGCCTTTCAATATTTATTGCTCACCAGGAATTAGGGTTTCTGCATTTCCAGGAGCAGACGAAGCGCGGCGAGCTCGGCTACTGTAACAATGGTTCTCAAGTTAGTTTTGCTCTCTCTCTCTCTCTCGATGCATAATCCAATTCTTGGCTTAGATGTGTGTCGCTTTTAAGGGTTGGTTTTACTATTTGAATAAAAATGGTAATGGTGTGGCTAGAAATTGCACGTTAGTGTTAAACTGTAAATTATTTATTGGATGTAGGTAATATTGGAATTTTAAGGGGTCGTTATTTTAGTATGATTTTAGATTTGCTGGGGGACTTACGAAGTTTTGTTGCTAGACAGTAGCATACGGTGTTCTAATAGATGCTTCTATCTGGAATTTGTTTGTTTTACATTTGACAAATAGAAGATGATATTAGACGATAAATATAGAATGCATTCGTCTTATTTAGACTATTCTTTGTTGTTTGATGTGTTTCAAAGAGTTCATGAGATGTCAGAGGTGATATTGCTCCTCATTTTGCTGTTGGTGCAATATATATGCTATTACAAGGCCTCGTGACTGTTACTATAGAAATTGTACTCCATTTTCCTAGAAGTATACTCAATTACCGACTCTTGAAGAGCATGGGATGATATATTTATATGATTACTGGACAATGCTATTTTTGCATGTTTTCCTTGTTTGTACTCTGGTATTTTAGTTGGGGGGTAGAAGGGGCTTGGTTTGGATAAGTTTTGCTTCTATTCCATTGAGATTTTACAGTTTTATTTCAGAGTTAATTTACTTCTGTTTGACTCACCTGTTAATTGTGGATAATCAGGACAGAGCTTTGTCGTTTCAGTGGTGCCAAGATATACCCAGGGAAGGGTATCAGATTTATTCGCTCGGATTCACAGGTGGATTAATACTTTGGTGCTTGATTTATTAAATTTCTGTTACGTTATTACGTTTTGCCTAGTTTCTTCAGTCATCAAGTTTCACTTTTTTTGGCCGATTCTATACATTTATTGTTCTCCTACTTTATTTATGTCATTTGGTGAAGGTGCGTATTCTGTTTTCACTTTTCACCCAAGCTCTATTTTTTTTTTTTTTTGCCCTTTCCGCGATGAAGGTCTTCCTCTTTGCCAACTCAAAATGCAAGAGGTATTTTCACAACCGCCTGAGGCCTGCAAAGCTTACATGGACTGCTGTATACAGGAAACAACATAAGAAGGTGAAATTTAGTTGATAATTCTTTTTCATTTAACTTTCTTTGGTGTTTGAGATGAATAGACTTCCTTCATTATCCTGTTGACACTGATGGTTCGTGTGACTTGACTGATCCACAGGACATTGCTGCTGAAACTGTGAAGAAGAGGCGCCGAACCACCAAGAAGCCCTACTCTAGATCAATTGTTGGTGCAACCTTGGAAGTCATACAGAAGAAAAGAGCTGAAAAGCCAGAAGTCCGTGATGCTGCACGTGAAGCTGCTTTACGGTATGTTTAGGGTTCAAATGTTTGATGTTCTCATGATTGTAGAAGCGTTATGAGTATGTTTTCAGCAATATATTAGAGCATGTTTGGCTGTATTTATAAGATACTTTTGGTAAAGTAAGGTAAGACTTATTGGAAAGTATTGTTATTAGAAAAAATTCAAAATCCTGTTTTGGCAAAGTTTGTATCCTGAAAAGCAGGTTTGCCTTTATGCATAGCCAACCATGCTCTTAATAGAACACATTATGACTCATAATATTTGTTCTCAGTGAAATAAAGGAGAGAATAAAGAAGACCAAGGACGAGAAGAAGGCAAAGAAGGCTGAGTTGATGTCCAAATCACAGAAGGCCTCCAAGGGCAACGTGCCTAAGGGTGCTATACCCAAGGGTCCTAAGCTTGGAGGCAGTGGTGGCAAGCGTTAATTTCCTAAGTGTTTTAAATGTTGTCGCTGCTTCATTATGAATGATATTGTAAGACTGTCGATGTTCAATTCCAATTTGGGCGTTGGCCTTTTATAGTTTTGAGCGTTAGCTTGTAAGACTTATTTGACAAGGAGTTTTTTTTGAGAGCAATATAGCATACAATATTTAATCTCCTACTGAAACCCGAAAGAAGATTCATTCGACACTGATTTGAGATTTGTTGTCCTGTTCTCGAGGCAATCCTAGTCAAAGCAATTATTTATTGGGTTGATTGGGTACTTATAGCTAATGGTCGGTTTTCTGAGTTAACGATGTTACCAGATTGATATTCTTAGTTGTTTCCTTGTGCTCCCTTTCAGGGGGATGGATTATCTTGTCATTATTCCTAATTCAGCCTGTTTGAGTGCAATCCTGTTTGGTGAGTCGAAACAAGAAGCTCGGTTCACTTATGTACACATTTGACTAGATTGGTTTTATATGCAACACTCGATAGTATTGTTATCACAACCCCTTATGGTACGGTTAAACATACAATGACCCGACGATTGAGTCTTGAAAGGAGTTAGCTGTCTGCTGTGAACCAAAGTCTATCGCCTTCTTTACTATGAACAAGTGAACAACCAATCATAGAATGATGAACTTTCTAGTTTTCGCCTCCAACCCAGAAACACATGGCCAAGTTGGGTAGAGGGGAGAGAGATTTTTTAGAAGGAGCGATTCATTAAACACAGGATGAATCACCACGAACTTTTCTCTTTTATTCAAGACTTTTTTTATTTTTTTATTTGAAATTGGTTCACAATCATATCTTTTATGCAGTTCCAAAAAGGTTAAAGTAAGGTAAGACTTATTGGAAAGTATTATTATTAGAAAAAATTCAAAATCCTGTTTTGGCAAAGTTTGTATCCTGAAAAGCAGGTTTGCCTTTATGCATAGCCAACCATGCTCTTAATAGAACACATTATGACTCATAATATTTGTTCTCAGTGAAATAAAGGAGAGAATAAAGAAGACCAAGGACGAGAAGAAGGCAAAGAAGGCTGAGTTGATGTCCAAATCACAGAAGGCCTCCAAGGGCAACGTGCCCAAGGGTGCTATACCCAAGGGTCCTAAGCTTGGAGGCAGTGGTGGCAAGCGTTAATTTCCTAAGTGTTTTAAATGTTGTCGCTGCTTCATTATGAATGATATTGTAAGACTGTCGATGTTCAATTCCAATTTGGGCGTTGGCCTTTTATAGTTTTGAGCGTTAGCTTGTAAGACTTATTTGACATGGAGTTTTTTTTGAGAGCAATATAGCATACCATATTTGATCTCCTACTGAAACCCGAAAGAAGATTCATTCGACACTGATTTGAGATTTGTTGTCCTGTTCTCGAGGCAATCGTCAAAGCAATTATTTATTGGGTTGATTGGGTTCTTATAGCTAATGGTCGGTTTTCTGAGTTAACGATGTTACCAGATTGATATTCTTAGTTGTTTCCTTGTGCTCCCTTTCAGGGGGATGGATTATCTTGTCATTATTCCTAATTCAGCCTGTTTGAGTGCAATCCTGTTTGGTGAGTCGAAACAAGAAGTTCGGTTCACTTCTGTACACATTTGACGAGATTGGTTTTATATGCAACACTCGATAGTATTGTTATCACAACCCCTTATGGTACGGTGAAACATACAATGACCCGACGATTGAGTCTTGAAAGGAGTTGGCAGTCTGCTGTGAACCAAAGTCTGTCGCCTTCTTTACTATGAGCAAGTGAACAACCTATCATAGAATGATGAACTTTCTAGTTTTCGCCTCCAACCCAGAAACACATGGCCAAGTTGGGTAGAGGAGAGAGATTTTTTAGAAGGAGCGATTCATTAAACACAGGATGAATCACCACGAACTTTTCTCTTTTATTCAAGATTTTTTTATTTATTTATTTGAAATTGGTTCACAATCATATCTTTTATGCAGTTCCAAAAAGGGTTGGTTCCCTAAAGCATATTTTATTAAGATCTACGCAATTTTTTGCAAACCCAAAGCAATAGCAAGATGAGCAAAAAATTGACATTGTATCTGTCAAACATGTCATAAATGTGTAGAGTATGTATAGTGTACGTCGTTGCTTATCAAAAAGTCCAACTATATAATACGTGTAATGAATATAGTATATGGTTAGTTGGGCGCACAAACTCTACCATATATCCTGTGGCCATTACCTGCCACCCTATAACGCGTTTATGCAACGAAATCAAATTATATTGAATATTTGAGTTGATAGGTTGGACATAGTTGTCACACCTAATTCATCACTCCAACCCTTCAAATTGCAATTTGTTTTCTCTTCTTTATCTTCGCCTTAAATCACAAGAACAAACTGTCAATGATTCGTTGAACACAAGAACGGCCGGGGATTTCATTTCACACTTCGAAATATTCAAACAAATCAGAATCTTGAACATGTCAAAATCCAAGTCTTTTTTAAAATTATTAACTAATCGTGTACTAATTCTTGTCTTAAACAATGTTAAAAGTTTGTGGGTTTATCATTTCCTAATTCTTAATTAAATTGGATCTTCGAAATTTCATTTTAAGAAGTTAACATTGTTAAGAGTAGTCCCATTTTTCGTAATTTGATTATCGATTTCATATTTAATCGATGTGAAATTTATCTTTTAACATATTCTGTAAGATAATGACTTATTTGAGCACATAACATTGAAATTCGAACGCTGATTTGAGTTTTAAACGGATCAAATTGTTTGTTAAATCTTAATAAAGTTTAGATATTATATTGGGTGCGGAGGTTCCATTTAAAATATCAATCTTATCGAGACGAGTAGACCAAATTATTATATATTCATCTATCACGCTTTTATCAACAATTTAAATTTACTTTTAATAAAGATAATCGCACGTTTTTGCATAGTCAGTGCAAGTTTTGATTAAATTTTCTTTGAAAATTTCAGTGTATTTGTACTCCAAATAAACAAATTAGGAATGTATGGTCAAAATTGCTTCTTTTTTTCTCTGTCATTAAATTTCTAGGTTAGGGACGTGACCAGACGTAAGGAAGTACAAAAGAGAAAATTGTGAAAAAAACGAAGCATAGAAAATTTTCACTTGAATACTTCTTACGATCATGTTACAGTGCCCGAATTTTGTTGACAGATAGATGACTGACTCACAATGTTGAGGGCCTCACTTTTTTTATTTACGCAAAATCCATAGCATGTGAGAGGATGTCAACTATTCGGATAAATTTTTTTTTTGAATAAAGTAGCAAAATTCTTCAATCTTTCTTACTCGGAAAAAACCTCAAATAATTGGGCTCACGAATAATAAATAATTCGGCAAGAAATATTTTCTCCATAATTCTTCTTTTCTTACTCGGAAACTTGGGTCCCACGCGTATTAAAAAATCCTACGCGTCCTAGACACGGATTTGATAGGCCATGATTTACTCGAAAGTTGTAAAATTGTGCGTCTTTATGCATCTGAATAAAGTAGCAAAATTCTTCAATCTTTCTTACTCGGAAAAAACCTCAAATAATTGGGCTCACGAATAATAAATAATTCGGCGAGAAATATTTTCTCCATAATTCTTCTTTTCTTACTCGGAAACTTGGGTCCCACGCGTATTAAAAAATCCTACGCGTCCTAGACACGGATTTGATAGGCCATGATTTACTCCAAAGTTGTAAAATTGTGCGTCTTTATGCATAAAAAAATTACAAGAAAGGTTTAAAGAAAAGAATATAATAATTACACGAATTCAATACCCGTTAAAAGGCACATTTGGCATCGGACGAAGCTTCCTTTTGCACGCACAGCTCAACAAACAAACGACTACATATTGAAAGTGATAATCAACTCAAATTCAATCCCTTTACAAACCCTGTTGCCCTGTCCTTATTCTTGAATTGAAATCTCTACCAATTCTCTCATCTTTGAAGCTAAGACATATTCTACTGGGATATAAATATATATTATAGATACAGCTTGTTATTCAATTATTCATACGTACTGTGTGTTTTTTGTGGAAATAGAGAGAAAAAAATGATGGGAAATGGGGATCTGGAGAGAGGAACGACAACTAAGGGTAGAAATCAGCGCTACCCACAAAGCTATTATGCATCTGGAGGGACATATGATGTGGGTTATTCGGACAGCCAGTGGACTTCATGGTTGGTGCCTATGATTGTTGTGGCGAATGTTGCCATGTTTGTGGTAATCATGCTTGTAAATAATTGTCCCAAGAATCATAATGGGTATCGAGGTGATTGTGTGGCTAAGTTTCTAGGGAGACTTTCATTTCAACCTCTTGGGGAAAATCCTCTTTTTGGCCCTTCTTCGTCAACGTAAGGTTTCCTTATCTTTTGGGGGTTCTCTCTTCGCTTTATTATTATTATTATTATTATATCCCCTTTTCGATTCTCGAATTGAAACTTAGATTAATTTGTTGAAGTATTTGTTGGGATTCATTTCAATTTTTTTAGCTTGGAAACTAATGGCTGACTTTTAAGTGTTTTACTTTGAGAATTGATTGTAGACTCAAGTCTGTGACTTTTCTTGATTAACTTCTTTATTCTTAAATTAGTTACCCACTTTTGCTTCTAGCTAGCTAACTACTACTTGGTTGCTCTGAAATTATAAGATAGGGTTTTTTGCTCTGGATTTTGACGCTCTCATTTGTCAGATTTACATCTGACTGTATATGTTTTTGAACCTTTATACAGTGCAATGGTTTAGTATGATTTTGGTTGCAAGCTGAGTCTAATTTCACTTTTATTGTATTGACGTTACTTATTATTTGAATGGGATGGGATCTTAAGAATAATTGGGGCCAGTTGGGGTTTTGTTATGCGTTCATGGAGGTGTTTTTTAGATGATGAATTGATTGATCGCCATAGCTCGGTGTCCCATAATTGGTCATGAATATCAACAAACTAAGCGTAATTCCGATAGGTTTGAAATCTTCAGTGTGATCCTTTTTCTCCATTCTGTTTTGTTGAATCCCTAGCAAACCACAACAGGCAATCAAAATTTTAAAAGAACACACAAAAAAGCACTTTCTTATATATCTAAGAAACAAACAATATCATAAATTAAACTATCGTACCCTGCCAATTCTTCTTTCCGTACTATTGATCTAGACTAATGGATATTGAATGTGAAGTACTTGAGCAGTTTTCAGTCACCTCCAAATGTTATAGTCATTTTCCTCTTGCCATTAGCTTACATTTTAAGTTTTGACAATATTTTTAAAATTGATACAATTTTACCTCCAAAATTGATCTCCTTAGATATCCACCTAGTTTCGCTACCTGAATCATTTTCAGCTTATTGTTGTAACTTTTCATCTTAATGTAAAATTGTAGTTCTCGTTGAGTTGATTGGTTTATACTCTACAGTGGAATTGATTTTTGCATTGTGTTGTGTTTGTTTTTGACTGTGGTGGGGAGGGAGGCTTCTTTGAGTGCCCCCTTGTTCCGTTAATTGCTTTCGTCTTTCTCTCTTCAGAAATTACATTATTCTTGCCTCTACTTTTGCAGACTGGAAAAACTGGGAGCGCTAGAATGGGAAAAAATTGTTCACCAAAATCAAGCATGGCGGCTAATAACTTGTATCTGGCTGCATGCTGGTGTTATCCATTTACTTGCTAACATGCTGAGCCTCGTGTTTATTGGAATTCGCCTTGAGCAGCAATTTGGATTTGGTATGTATCTTAAATCTTATTTACGCCTTTGGTTAGCTACAAGAGTGTAAAGTGAAAGTCAACATCTGTGAATATGTAATGTGATTGAAATTGACAACGTGGCCTCCATTGCAGTACGTGTTGGTTTTATCTACCTTCTGTCTGGAATTGGTGGGAGCATACTCTCTGCCCTTTTTATTCAAAGAAGTATATCCGTTGGAGCTTCTGGTGCTCTATTTGGACTTCTTGGTGCAATGCTATCCGAGTTACTCACCAACTGGACTATTTATACTAATAAGGTGAGAATTTTATGCTCTTTTTCTGCTTTTTCAGAAATCAGATGAACAGTTTTTCATTTGTATTTAACAATTTTCATTGTTGATAAAGGCGGCAGCTCTGATTACTCTGGTGGTCATTATCGCAATTAACTTGGCAGTCGGAATTCTTCCACACGTTGACAACTTTGCTCATATTGGAGGATTTTTGAGCGGTTTTCTCCTTGGCTTTTTATTGCTGATTCGACCCCAATTCGGTTGGCTGGAACGTCGGAATCTTCCTGCCGATACTCGCCTCAAGTCCAAGTATACATTTTTCCAATACGCTTTCTTGATGGTTTCCGCAGTTTTATTGATCGTCGGGTAAGCTTTATTTTCATAAAATTTTGCCACATTATATGATCAAATCAAATGTCAAAGTGTCGGTCGAGTTTCTACATGATGCCCCGACTAGTTCACTCAACTAAACATACCGTACACGATTCTTCCGACGTCGAAAACTAACTACATCTGTTCTTGCTCCCTTCCACTTTGCAGGTTTACAGTAGGATTGGTTATGCTGTTTAGAGGAGAAAATGCAAACAAACACTGTAGCTGGTGCCATTATCTAAGCTGTGTTCCTACATCAAGATGGAGCTGTAACAATTGATTGGAAATCTCTACACCATTTTTTGGGTCTTCATTTTGTATCAGATTTTTTTTTTCCCTTTTATCTTTCAGACATTTTGCTTGTTCATATGATATATATAAGCCATTCGTATGCTTCTTATGTACATGCATTGTATCTATATTGGGACCTTTTATAAATTTGTTTGGAAAGTTACTTTGTCTCTCTTCCAATACCATATACAAAATTGAGAGTATGCAATGTATATAAAGTTGGTTGACAAAGTAATATCTACACCAGTCATTTTAAAAGCATACTTTTAAATCATTGGAAATCAATAATTTGGAGTCTGTTAACGGTTATTTTGTCAACTAATTTTGTACACACACTTTGTATAAACAGTATAATATCGAAATTGAACCCTTACAGGAAAGTTACTTTGTCTCTCTTCCAATACCATATACAAAATTGAGAGTATGCAATGTATATAAAGTTGGTTGACAAAGTAATATTTACACCAGTCATTTTAAAAACATACTTTTAAATCATTGGAAATCAATAATTTGGAGTCTGTTAACGGTTATTTTGTCAACTAATTTTGTACACACACTTTGTATGAACAGTATAATACCGAAATTGAACCCTTACGTGGAGTCCTAATCACTTCCACATAGGAATCACGTAGAGGCAGAGGTAAGCAGACGAGCCGAAGCCGATGAGTCTTAGGGATAGAGTCTTGGTTTGGGAACCACATCTGAAAAGTTCAATTTAATCCCAAACTTTTTATATCATCCATTTTGGCTCCCAACTCCATCCCTCCAAATGGCAAATTTGGTCTCCAAAAACTTGCGAAGCCATCCTGAAGTACCCAACTCCTTGTTATTAATGCAAATCCATCCTTTTCACCTCTCATTTTTGCTCGATTTACCTCAACTCGGGATTTTTAACTATGAACATCATATTCACACAAATTGAGTGAAAATCCACCCCATTAATTAATTGTAAGCAAATTTAAGAGCCTGGATAATTCTTATCAAGGTACATGCTAATTATTCTGTTTAAAGGCACTTTTAAATTTTGTACATGATGTAAGTAAATTAAAAGTTTTATCGACTACCCATCTTTTCACAAAGTTTAAATTTTATTATTATTATTATTATTTTTTGAAATTAACGAGTTTTACCTTTTAGGTTTTAGCTTTGAAGCTTTGACACTAGGAAGGTCGTAGACACTCGGGAAATCCTGTGTCATCATATTGGTTGTAGGTGAGACTAAACTTTATTTTGTATCAATCTGATCAATCAACTTTCAAGTTTATTACAATTTGGCCACTCTCACCTTGCCGTGGGACTACTAATGTGCCATTTATTCTACAAAAAACTACTTTCGATGGTCATAAAAATAAGCAATTATGTGCCAGATTACTATGATGAGGCATTAAAAGTTAATTAAAATTACAAAACTAGAAAAAATAAAAAATAATAAAATAGAAAATTTCAAAGGTTTAAAAATGAAATTCAGTATTTGTTTCTGTTTTTCTTATTTATTTATTTATTTTAATTTGGTATTTGAAATTATTTTCATCCAAAAAGACACAAGGGCTTGGGAGATTGAGGTTTGACGATTGACACTTCATTAAAATGGCCATATTACACTCTAGGTCACTCAACTTTCACCGAAATCTTATTGTGGTAACTCAATTTCAATTTTATTACGATTTCATCACTTAAGTCTCCTTTCGGCACCAAAACTAACTTTCCTTTTTTAGTTAGTAGTAGACACAAAAACTTTGGTGAGTTAGCATTAGTGAGAAATCAGTTGGATGTTAGGCTTTTGGATGTTAGGCTTTATAACGCAACTAAAAACGTTAGTTTCAGTGATAGAAAGAGACGAGAAAAATAATTTTTAATTAAAATTGAAGTTGAATTATGGGATTGCAATAAATCAAAGTCGAGTAACCCCGATAAAATTTCAGAAAAAATTGAGTGACAACCACTCGATGAGAATTTTCCTCTGCAATTATTATTATTATTATTGATTCCAAAAAAGACATGGTACGCTTTTTGTCCCTATTAAAACACAAAATTATACATGTACTCCTTTATTTATTATTATTATTATTTTTAGATATAAACATTTTAATTTTTCTCTTTTAAATTTTCAGTTTTTGTTACTTTTAATTTTAATTTTCAATGATATGCCATAATAAGCATGTGATGCCATTATTATGTTATACACACGTTACAATTACCTATTCTTTTCATTATGGATTTTCAAGGATTTGGTAGTAATTAATTGACATTTACAAAAAAGAATATACTGTCAATTTATCTATTTGATCGCCTTAATATTTACCTACATAATCAAAAAATAAAACCTCAAAGTTTTCATATTTGCATATACAATTATAGCTTTAGTTTTCATGATGATTCGAATGATGTCTTGATCGAGATATTATCTCGATTACCACCAAAATGTGTGTTCAAATTCATGTGCGTATCAAAGAGATGGAACCAAATAATAAACAACCCTTTGTTCCTTCGTTGTTATGCCAATCGTAGAAAAGGTCGAGTTGGACGTTTGTTGGGCTTCATGCAAACCGAGAACTTCCCTAGAAATCATCTTCCCTTTCGAGGACCCAAAACCAAAATCCTATCCCTTTCAAGTAACGAAAGCTATTCCATCCCAAGAGAACTTGGCCACTTCGTTTGCTCGTCTAATGGCATCATTCTTTGTGGTGACGACTCGACTAGTTACAATGTAATGAACCCTTTAACTAAAAAGTGGGTGTTCATTCCATCACCTCACAAAGATTTTCTTGAAATATCGAGTGGATTGGTCTGCGAAGAAAGTACAACCCGACTTGTCACAAATTACAGAGTTGTGAGGTTTGGTGTTACTTATATGAACATATTAGATGACAAATTGATGATTGACACTTACTCATCGAAGACGGGAATATGGGTCATATCAACACTTGTCGCCACAGATAAATTTCATTTGGTGCCATTTAGTGTTCTTCATGTGCTTCATGGTGTTTTCCATTGGGTCATGTCGCCATCATACATTGCGGTATATGATCCATATCATGACGATGGAGGAGAGAACCATCTCCAATTGATTGAAGAGCCATCTGCTGAGATTATTTTTACTGGTCATGTTCTATCAAGGTCAAGTGATGACATATTGTGGTATGGAAAGGTCACTCACCATGGCATGCAAATTTGGATGCTTCCAAAGAGTCGGAATGGCTATAGACGCTCTTGCATCATACCTTGGTCGACTTCCTCTCTATCATATGCAGGTAGGACCGAGTTTGTGCGAGCCGTGCTCCAAGGTGTGGAATGTTTTTGGCTTTCTATCCTCCCTATCCCGGCTACGGTAATTTCTAAAATCAATAGTCTTTGTCGTAGCTTCCTTTGGGGGGGGGGGGGGGGAAAAGTGTTTTTGTTTTTGGGT
>NC_036244.1:3484904-3543771 GCF_002742605.1 Olea europaea var. sylvestris | reverse complement strand
TTTTGTGTTTTTTGGGGGGGGGGGGGGGGGGGGGTAAGAAACCTTTGGTTGCTTGGAACACTATTTGCCTCCCTAAAGTTGAGGGGGGGCTCGGTTTTAGAGACTTGAAATGTTGGAATTCTGCACTTCTCTCTAAAACACTTTGGAATATCCATTGTAAGAAAGTCTCGCTTTGGATTAAATGGATAAATGTTGTCTACCTCCAAGGGACAGATTTTTGGGGGTATAGTGTGAAGAAACAAGACTCCCCACTCATTAAGAAGCTGGTCGACATCCAGGACAGTATCATTGCTGCCCAAACGGACGGATTTTCAGCAATGGACAGATTGACGGGCTGGACACAATCTGGAATTTTTTCTACTTCAGCAGCTTATGACTACTTCAGGCCGAAGGGGGGACCTCTTCTCTGGTCCAGAACGGTTTGGGATGGTTCCATCATCCCCAAACATGCATTTATTTTATGGTTAGCTGCCCATTCTAAGCTCCAAACGAGGGACAAGCTACTGCACTTGGAGATGGATCGAAGCTGCCCATTTTGTGAAGTGCTGGACGAATCTGTCCAGCACTTATTCTTTGCATGCCGTGTCACTTCCGAGGTACGGAAACAGATCAGATTTTGGTTGGGTATTTGGCATTTCATGTCTACTTTACCGAGCACTTTTAAATGGCTCAAAAAAGAAGCGCGGGGAAAGAGTTGGCCAAGCCGTGTTAAACGGATTGCTTTTGCTACTACTGTCTACTACATTTGGATGGCTAGGAATTGTTGTATTTTTGATGGTATGAAAGTGCAAGTTGAATTCATTGTGAGGAGGATCAAAACACACGTATACAAAGCAAAGTTCGTTTTGTATCCGAATGTTTTGATTCTCTATGGTTCTCTTGCTAATGGCGTCTATAAGTATTTTCATCATTGATCCTTTTTTTGCACGTTTTTGGACATTGATTTGCCTGGATATGCCCGGAGTACTTGTATTTGATTATGGACATTGTCTCGTCCGGGTATGCCCGGTGTATTTATACATGATATATTTTTGATCTATACAGTTACATTTACCGATCAAAAAAATAAAATAAAATAGAAAAGATTGGAGCCTAGTGCATAATGTTAACATACATTGCTTTATGTCTATGATAGCATTGAGCCCGGAGAACCCACTTATTGTGCATTTCAAGATAGGAAAAAAAAATCTTTATCTATAATACGGAAGCGAAGTTGATGGAATTGGTTCAATATCGTGGTCAACCGATCGTTGATCCTTTCAACAATTGTACTTGGCACCCATACTACGAATCACCTTTTTTGTCTTCGTATGCTCTTCAATAGAGTGCATTAAGGGAAATTATATGGTTACAGTAGTCAAAGTGCTGATTGCCTTAAAGAACCATTGAAAGGATCAAATTCGTGTTAAGAATACATTTTGAAGTCGATGAACTCGAATTAAAATTCTTTTGGTGATTAGTTCCAGATTTGATCATGTTGATCATGTTGTTCCTATTTCAATCTTGTTCAATCACATTTCGATTATCTAAAAAAGTAAATATCTTCAGATTGTTTGAAAGAGAAATCGATGCTCAAACCAGTAAGATATTAAAGGGGATTGAACGGAATGGTTTGAAGTAGAAATTCACAGCTATAACTTCCTCAATCCAATCTACTCAGTGCAACTTCCATTAACTTGTTTTGCACAATATAAAAGAACAGATGGCAATAAAAAAGGAAAAATTCATGTGAAAACATACATCAAATCTAAAAAAGCCCTAGAACCATATTTTGGCATGATAACTCACAAATCTTGACACTTATATTGTGGATAATGATATCCTCCCATAAATGTGATTGAGATTGGAATCATAGGGGTGCAACAAAATTCAAATTTTTGGACATGGAAGAGAATGTGATTTAACCATGAAGATTTTGAAAATTCATCATTTTCAACTAAGAATCTTGAACCGAAATTTATGTTCAAACTTGCTACAAAATCTTTAATTAATTTTCGAGACTACTTGTAGGAATATTTTGCGCGGCGACCAAGGCTGAACCATGTCTCTCAAACTTGTTATGAGTGCAATTAGAGTACTATGGGTTCATATCACGACAATGCCTACAATGCCATCATTAACACACGTAGATTATGGTAATCTTTCTAGACCACTCGGCATCCAACAAGCTCTAAAATCTCTTGCCGCCCTGTCAGGAGAGCGATGATTTACCTTTGAGGCCTCGTGACATTGATTTACCTTTTGAGGCCTCGCGACATTTGTACCACATTTGCATCATTGATAAATGACATGAGCTCGAGAGTAAACCTTAGTACACGTTAACGTGTTGTGAGAGACCAGGTCGGAAAGAAATATTCCCCACCTAATACATTGGACAAACCTTAAAAAGAATAAGTGGTCCGAACTCTTCTCATAAGCAAAAATAAGCAATCATAGACAAAATTTGTGGAAATTGCCAGAATACAAATGTTGTTATTGTAATGTGAGCAAAAAACGTCCACTCTGATATTGATAGGGCATCTCCAACATATGTAAATAGAAGTATAAAGAAGGATGAGCCGAGTTAGTGTGTTTCAATGCTCATTTAAAAAAATAATAACAATAAAATTAATAATACCTGATGATTCCGGATTGGTAACCCCAAACTAGACTTGAATTTGCCCACCATGCTCGACCTCGACCTAATACCCCTGAGTTGATCTTAGTGTGTTACGCCGCTTTGAGGTTGGGGTTATCTCTAATCCGACCCTGCCCACCGACTTAATTTCCAAAAAAATAGACCCCACCTAAGTCTACTCCATTCCTGATTAGAAATTTAACAGTATACTTCTAATCAAACTCCAACACCTAATCCTAAGAGGAAAATGACTCTTTCAATAATAGAATCCTTCTACAACTCCCCCACCAACACCTATAAATACTTGGACAAGGCTCAACATCAAAGTACGTTTTCATTATCTTCAGTTTATAGTCTCACGCACTAAATTCCCTATCTGACTTAAGCATCGGATGGGCGACGAGCACACACCTCGTTGCCTTTGTTGCAGGTATTCACAGACCGATTGTGTTCATCAAAGTGAAGTTGGACCATCAAGCTCATCAAAGTGAAGTTGGACCATCAAGCTCGAGATCTTTCAGGTGATATTTTTTGGTAGCATCATTGGCGCCGTCTGTGGGAACCGCTACCAAAGCCATGGTGAATACACGATCAGGTCTTCCTCCAGCAAGCTCATCCACTTCAAATCCTCCCCCTGGAGATCATCCTGTCCCTCAAGAGGAATCATCAGAGATGGCAGCACCGCCATCGGCTGTCATTACCATCGGAGCTTTTGAAGAGCTCCACCAACAAGTTACCACATTGACTCAGTTATTAAGCCAAAGAAACTCACACCCATCGCATACACCAACACCGGATGGCAATCTTATGGTAGCTGCTCGAGCTCGAGCTCCACGAAACATCCCCGATAATGGTGTTGGAACCTCGGGTGTGCCTCCTATGACCGCAGCATCAATGGTAGTAACGATAGAGTCAGGGGAGCTTGCCAGAATCATCCAAGAAGGTATTGCCGCGGGCCTAGCACAGAAATCAAAGGGGACAGCAGGCTTTACCCCTAGCACTCCCTTTACTCCTGAAGTACTGTCCTACCCCCTTCCGGATAGGTTCAAGTATCCTAGGATAAAGGAATATGATGGGACCACTGACCCTATCAACCACCTCAATATATATACTGACATCATGAACCTACAGGTCGCACCTGACGCTGTAATGTGCAAAGCCTTCCCTCAAACTCTTACAAGCGCAGCTAGAGATTGGTTCTACACATTAGAGCCAAACTCTATCGCTTTATTCGCAGACTTGGCCGATAAATTCTCCGCTTTCTTTGCAAGCAGCAAGCGAATTAGGAAAACAGCGGCATCACTTATGCAGATGCGCCAGGGACCTAATGAAATATTACGCAATTTCATGACCAGATTCAATAAAGAAAGACTTCAGATTCCCGATCTACATATTACAGCTGCGGTCTCAGCTTTGACATACGCTATAAGATGCGAAGCATTCAAGATGTCTTTGTCAAAAACCCCTCCAAAGTCAATAACTGACCTCCTAACTCGAGCTGAGAAATACATCAATATGGAAGAAACTCTAACCCCAAGAAAGGACGTTTCACCTTTACTAAGGCCAGACAATAAGAGATCGCGTGAACCCAATCAACGAGACGACAATCCTCGGGTCAAGCAAAGACAAAACCCCCCGATTGGAAACTTTTACTCCCTTGAATACATCAAGGTCCAACATCCTGATGGAGATCAAGGACCTCAAAGAGCTTAAGTGGCCTCCGAGAATGCGATCATTACCTGAAAACAGAGACAGAACCAAGTACTGTGACTTCCACCGGGACCACGGACATACCATTGAGGGATGTTTGGCTCTGAAGCAACAAATTGAGGCCTTCATCAGGAGGGGTTTTTTGGGCTCTTACACTAGCCATGAAAAACACCCGAGGAACAAGAAGAGTAACATACATGAAGGGCGTGGTAGTGAACCACCAACGGCAGGCACTATTAACGTTATTATCGGAGGAACGACTTCAGGAAGAGACACCAACAGTGGACGGAAGAAGTATGCCAAACAGCTTCCAGTCTCTTCCAACACGGATCTTGCTCATACGGAAGATATCACCTTCGGGTCCAAGGATTTGGAAGGAATATCCTTCTCCCATGATGACGCCCTAGTCATATCAGCTATCATAGCTAACTTCGAGGTCAAGAGAATTCTTGTGGATAATGGAAGTGCAGCTAATGTACTGTCTCATGAAGCTTTAGTTCAGATGGGTATCTCAGTGGAACAACTCAAGCCTGTTAAAACACCCCTCCAAGGATTTGGTGGCGGGGTCATCACCCCTGAAGGTATTGTTGGATTACCCATGACTTTGGGATCTGAAGGTCGGCAGGTAACCCATATCGTAACTTTCGAAGTTGTCCGAACTTCGATGGCCTACAACGCCATTCTGGGAAGACCATTGCTAAATAAAATCAAAGCTGTTATCTCAACTTTTCACCTGGCGATGAAGTTCCCCACATATAGTGGAGTTGGAGTCGTCCGAGGAAGCCAAACCATGGCACGCCAGTGCTATGTGACTAGTGTCCGAAAAATAAAGAGCGATGTCATGCAGCTTTTAGAGCTCGAGCTCGAGCTTGAAAATCGTGGGAGACTCGCCCCGATAGAGGAGCTGGTTGAGGTCGAGCTCGAGCCTGGTAGGAAGGTGACAGTAGGGCGTGACCTTGATTCAACCATCATGGCTAAACTCATAAGTTGTCTCTCCCAAAACCAAGACGTATTCGCATGGATAGTTGAAGACATGCCCGGAATTGACCCCGAGGTTGCCGTGCACAGGCTCAATGTAAACCCGAGAGCCAAACCTGTCAAACAAAGGAAAAGACAGTTTGCACCCGAACGGCGTGAAGTCATACGAGAAGAGATTGCCAAGCTGCTCAATACACAATTCATCCGAGAAGTGCAATATCCTGACTGGCTCGCCAATGTAGTTCTATTAAAAAAGGCCAATGGAAAGTGGTGAGTTTGCATTGACTTCATTGATTTGAACAAAGCATGTCCGAAAGATAGCTATCCCCTCCGCCGGATTGACAGTCTCGTTGACAGCACTTCGGGTCACAAATTGTATAGCTTTTTGGACGCATTCTCAGGGTACCACCAAATACCAATGGTCACAGAAGATCAAGAGAAGACCTCATTTATGGCAGATTCCGCCATCTATTGTTATAAGGCCATGCCATTCGGCTTAAAGAACGCAGGGGCTACATATCAGAGGCTAATCAACAAGGTCTTTGCTGATTTAATTGGAAAAACCATTGAGGCTTACGTAGATGACATGGTGGTCAAAAGTAAACAGGTGGATGATCATATCACCGATCTTGAAAAAGTGTTTTCCACGCTACGGAAATACAACATGAAGCTCAACCCAACAAAATGTGCCTTTTGGGTAGCATCAGGAAAGTTTCTAGGTTTCATGATCACAAATAGAGGAATAGAAGCCAACCCTGACAAGATCCAAGCCCTAGTATCTATGGACGCCCCAAAGAGCAAAAAGGACATCCAAAAGCTTACAGGTCGGGTAGCAGCATTGAACAGATTTATCTCTCGGGTAGCGGATAGATGTTTCCCCTTTTTCAAAGTTCTAAGAGGCCACAAGAGTTTTGAATGGAATGATGAATGTAATCTAGCCTTCCAACAACTTAAGCAAACTTTAGCTGTACCTCTGGTTCTTGCCAAACCAGAGCCTGGTGATACTTTGTTCCTTTACTTGGCTGTTTCTCAAAATGCCGTAAGTGGGGTACTAGTAAAGGAAAAAGGAAAGGTGCAACAACCCATCTACTATGTCAGTAAAGTACTTCTTGACATCGAGACTCGATATAACCTTGCGGATTAGTTAGCTCTTGCCTTGATAGTAACTGCCAGAAAGTTGCGGCAATATTTCCAATCTCACCCCATAATAGTTCTCACCAATCAACCACTCAAGCACATAATTCAGAGGCCAGATGTCTCAGGAAGGCTATTAAAATGGCCAATTGAGCTTGGCGAGTTTGAGATAGAATTCAAGCCTCAACCTTCCATCAAAGCGCAGACACTTGCCGACTTCATAGCTGAACTCACTCCAAAGACAGAAAGGCCCGAAGTAAAAAACCCGAGCACGACCTCAAAAACCTGGGAGATATTTGTTGATGGGACGTCGAACAGCTCAGGCTCGGGAGCCGGGATAATTATCATCAGCCCGAACAAGACCACCGAAGTTCAATGTGCGCTTAGGTTTGAGTTTGAAGCAACCAACAACGAAGCGGAATATGAAGCTGTGGTCATTGTTGGACAGATCGAAGGGTCCTTTGAAAGAAAAGATGAAAAGATGAGCTTGTACTGTCTAAAAGTGCATGGCCTTCAAAGACAGTTCACAAGTTGTGACATATTGAAAAGAGCAAGAGCGGATAACTCCAAAGCTGACGCACTATCCAGACTTGTTTTCATGAGGATAGATGAACTCGACAGAACAGTGCACATCAAGATTGTCACAGAGCCTAGCATAAACACGAAGCCGAGCGTCATGGACATTGACCATGAGCCTTCTTGGATTGATCCAATAGTTGAGTATATAAGTAATGGAGACCTACCTCTTTACCCTCGCGCCGCAAGAAGTATTCGGGCCAAAGCTACTAGGTATTGCATTATCAGAGGGGTACTGTTTCGACGAAGACTCACACTCCCCTATCTGAGATGCCTCAAGCCTTCTGAGTCTCTCCAAGCCCTGATTGAGGTTCACGAGGGAATATGAGAAAATCACCAGGGAGCCAGGGCCCTTGCCTACAAATTAATAAGGTATGGGTACTACTGGCCAACTATAAAAAAAAAAAGATGTAGCTGAATATGTCAAAAGATGCGACAAGTGTCAGAGGTTTGGTAATGCTATACATGTCCCTGCAGAAGAGTTGACTTCTATCCATTATTCAGCACCATTTGAATAATGGGGAGTTGACATCCTTGGGCCTTTCCCCATGGCCCGAGGACAATTAAAATTTACTGTGGTAGCAGTTGAGTACTTCACAAAGTGGGTAGAAGACGAACCCCTAGCAAAAATATCAGAGGCCAAGCTCAGATCATTTATATGGAAGTCGATTATATGTAGGTTTGGAATACCCAAAGTACTTATAATAGACAATGGAAGGCAGTTCGACAATTCACAATTCAGAAACTTCTGTGTCAATCACGGTATCGACCATTGTCTGACGTCAGTATCGTACCCTCAAAGCAATGGCCTCGCTGAGGTGACAATTAGGATCATACTTCAGGACCTTCGTACCAGGATCGAAAACGCAAGAGGTGACTGGCCCGATGAGTTGCCCTCTATACTGTGGGCTTATAGAACTTCTCATAAAACAGCAACAGGCGAGACTCCTTTCATGTTAGCTTTCGGCTTAGAGGTCACCATCCCCATCGAAGTCAGTCTTCCCACTCTAAGGAGGGTTGAACCTGGCATGGAAGACCGAACAACCGAACATCTTGACTTACTTGAAGAAGTAAGAGAGCAAGCTTCACTGAGAGCTGCTAGTTACCAAAATAGAATGGCAAAGTACTTTAACACCAAAGTCAGGTCCCGAGAATTTAAGAGTGGCGATTTGGTTCTAAGAAGAGCAGAGGCAGCTGGACACCCTCCAAGTAAACTTGGACCAGTATGGGAAGGGCCATTCGAAGTCATACGAAGGATCAAAGGGAGACATACAGCCTTAGAGATACTTCAGGAAATCCACTCCCGAGACCTTGGAATGTGGATAACCTAAAAATATATTACAAGTAGAATAGCAATAGCGTCACACAAGGGCTTGCACGCCCGCCTTATTTTTATTTTTAGTAGCTCGAGTCTATGAACCCTTGAACATTTTTTCCCTTCAAGTAGCTCAGGGCTATGAACCCTTGAGCATTTTTTGCTTTCAAGTAGCTCGGGCTAAGTACCCTTGAGCACCTAATAATATTCAAAGTTTTCTTTTCCTAGCACTACTTAAACCTTGGCGTAACAATGTGCTTCGGGCATGCAGCCAACTCTTCAACATTAGTGTAATGACGTGCTACGGGCATGCAACTAATAAACTTTGGCATAATGACATGCTTCAGGCATGCAGCCACTTTAACATTAGTGTAATGACGTGCTACAGGCATGCAACTAATACCTTTGGCATAATGACGTGCTTCGGGCATGCAGCAACTTTAACATTAGTGTAATGACGCGCTACAGGCATGCAACTAATAACTCTGACATAATGACGTGCTTCGGGCATGCAGCAACTTTAACATTAGTGTAATGACGCGCTACAGACATGCAACTAATAACTCTGACATAATGACATGCGGGCATGCAGCCAACTCATCAACATTAACGACGTGCTATAGGCATGCAGCATAATACAACCCGAGGTCATAAACCCCGAACTATTTTGTATCTAAAATTAATAAAGGAAATGTTGATCGAATTGAGCCCCGTGTCTTCCACACAAGACACCCCGAGCTAAAAAAGGCCCAAGTTATAGCAACTAAAAAGCTCGAACTCATCATCTGGTTCGACCTGCGGGCCCAATGACAACATCAAGAATCGAGCTCGTGCATGCCTGATGTTTACCACCAAAGCGTTGATCGAGTCCAAAAGCGTTGTGTTTGTGTTGTGCATTGAAAACAAACAGAACACATGTGCACGAACATTCATTGATTAAATGAAAAACAAGTAGTGTGTACGAACATTCATTGATTAAATGAAAAACAAGTAGTATGCACAAACATTCATCAATTAAATTAAAAACAAAGTAATGTGCGCGAACATTGGTCGATGAAATTAATAACAAAAGTATCAGCCCAGTTCGGGCAATATTACAAAAATTTTTAAAACAAAGTTAAAAACCTAATCGATATCTACAACCCTGACATCATCCCCTTGATCGCCAGTCCCGGCGTTATCTCCATCACCACCATCATCATCTTCATCATCGTCCTCGACCTCAGAAGTCGAAAGTTCGAGCTCCCCTGCGAGCTCGTTCACTGTCTTCAAGTCCTCGACAAGGGACTTTAAATCCTCGGGCATCTTCGTGCGAAGATAAGAACGGGCAAGGCGAAGCCCGTAATGGCGAAGCCCGTAATGGTAAGAGCCCGACCCGTACTATTCCAACAGGGTCCCAAACTCGTCGGACTTCTTGAAGTCTTCAACAGCCTGAGCTCGAGCCTCATCACGAGCCTTTGCCAGCTCTTCCCCAAAGCTCCTCTGGGACTGGAGAAGCTCGAGCTTAACTTCCTCGACCTCAGCCTTGGATGTCTCTAGTTCCTCTCGGGACTTCTTGAGGTCAGCCTCAGTAGTCTTGAGAGCTTTTTCCAGGTCATGAGCTCGCTTTTCAGCTCGCTCTTTTTCCTTTAAAACCTTGTCCATTTCGTTCTAGATGTTGATACCATTCAAAGTAAGACCTCGCGCCACACTTAGCGTCTGCACAAAGAAGGAAAGGAAGTCCAAAGTCAGTTCGATCAAAGAAGATTAAAACATAAGAAATACAATTTAAGGTCGGTATCTTACCCTTAAGGTCAAAGCCTCCAGTGTCTTGACCCCTTCATTGATGTTGACCTCCTTCTCGAACCTTTCGACAAGGTCCTTCACCAGGGCACACTCCATGTATTCCTCGAGGGCACTATCTGAAATAGGCTCGAAGCCTGAATTCGCGACACCATAACAGCCCCGAGCTCGATCTTCATATTTCGACTTCGTATGAGGCATTGAGGTCGGGCTCCTTGACGTCGAGGGTTGACCCCTAGGAGGCACCGGGCTCTCAAGATGCACTTCAGGCACCCTAACATCGGCGTGCCTGGCCCTCTTCTTTCCCTTTTTTGAGGCCGGGGCTTCGGACATCGGCCCCTTGGCCTTATGGTGGACATTGGCCAGCAATTTGGAAGGATCAAAAAACATCTCTAGATCTGCAAGAAACAAATCACAAGGCATTAGCATGATCTCGACGTCAAGAATACGATGATAGAGCTTAAAAGTAAAAGAATACCCTCGAGGCCTTTTACATTTGCAAGGTCGAGGGTGTCATCCTCGAGCAAATAATCGATCTTCTCTGCAAAGGGGTCGTGGTTAACTAACCTTAATATGTCCCTCTCTAGAACCTCAAAATACGCCTGACCCTCATCAAACCTATCCTTACTAGGGATCTCCCACCTCGGGCTAAAAGGATGGTCGGGATCCTGGGGCTTTACAAAGAAAAATCTCTCTTTCCAACCTCGAAGAGAGCTCGGGGTATCAGGCGTTCTAAACCCCCCCCTTGGTTGACAAATACACAAAGTAGTTGAACCCCGGCGAGTACTTCATATCATACACCATCCTCAGAAGGTCGACCCTAGGCTCGATATCGAGGTATCTACATAATATAAAGAAATAGACCAACAGCCTCCAACCATTAGGAGCCAACTGGCCCGGACACATATAGAACGAAGTTAAAAAGTGGATAAAAAAGGGGTGAAGAGGCCACCGTATCCCAGCCTTAAGGGCATCCCTAAAAAACGTCATCTTCCCCTCTCGAGCTCCTAAGATATCTTCGGTACTCACAGGAACCCTAACATCACAAATGGACATCACCCCGAACTCTCTAGTTATCTTAATAATTACATGTTCTTTATAAGTGATCGGGTTCTTTGGATAAGTCAATACCTCTCCTGGAGAGTGCGAGCTAACAGGAAAGGCCAGGGTGACAAGATCTCGACCTTGATCACCCTGAGTCTCGACAGCTATACTAGGGGCAGTAGGGTTC
Organism: Olea europaea var. sylvestris; assembly: GCF_002742605.1. Taxonomy (NCBI): domain Eukaryota; kingdom Viridiplantae; phylum Streptophyta; class Magnoliopsida; order Lamiales; family Oleaceae; genus Olea; species Olea europaea. The sequence continues at coordinate 3,532,428 of NC_036244.1, read as the reverse complement.
TCACTATCCCCCGAACTCTTAGAAAGCCTACTGCTGTCACTGTTACTCGACCCCTTACTGCTACTACTACTACCACTATTGCTACTGCTCGACATTACTCTACTCAAATAATTAACAACTTAAAGGCTCGATCTCTTACCTTAATGGAGATCGTTCACAACCCACTATCCCCGAACTCGAGCTTCTTTTACAAAGAGTGGAGAGTAAAAAGTGAAAAAGTGAAAATGAATAGTGGGGTATTTATAGGGGTCATGGGCATACCAACAGTCACTTAATCTAAAACCCTTAAAACAGGACACGTGGCAAAGACCCAAGTTCGAGCTCTGACAACCAGCCACATGACAGACACGTGACATAGTATATCTCCAACAGGTAAATGACAAGTGTCGAGGTCGATATCAAGCCACGACATCCTTTTTGCATCTCAATCCAAGATCGTATACCCTGCACGATCTACAACTCAGATGCACGGGGGCCTATGATGATTCCGGATTGGTAACCCCGAACTAGACTTGAATTTTCCCACCATGCTCGACCTCGACCTAATACCCTCGAGTTGATCTCAGTGTGTTACGCCGCTTTGAGGTCGGGGTTATCTCTAATCCGACCCTGCCCACCGACTTAATCTCCAAAAAAATAGACCCCACCTAAGTCTACTCCATCCCTGATTAGAACTCTAACAGTACACTTCTAATCAAACTCCAACACTTAATCCTAAGGGGAAAAGGACTCTTTCAATAATAGAATCCTTCTACAGCTTCCCCACCAACACCTATAAATACTTGGCCAAGGCTCAACATCAAGGTACATTTTCATTATCTTTAGTTTATAGCCTCACATACTAAATTTCCTATCTGACTTAAGTATCGAAGGGGCGACGAGCACACACCTCATTGCCTTTGTTGCAGGTATTCATAGACCGATTGTGTTCATCAAAGTGAAGTTGGACCATCAAGCTCGAGATCTTTCAGGTGATATTTTTTGGTAGCATCAATACCTATTTTTTTTTTTTTTTTAATTTGGAAATCTAAAACAAAGTTCCTAACAATCCAACCCATCACGACCGAGGCAAGCCGAGGGCCACTAGGGCTAGAGGTAGGCCCTAAGAACGACCTAGAGTGGGTCCAAAGCCAATAACTTGACTATATTTTTTTTCGAGGATAAGTCGTCACTTGAATAGTGCTATTTAGAACGAGTTTAGGTAACATTAAATTTTATCTAAATTTGTTCGATGAATTGAAATGCATCTTTACTTCAATAAATAAGTCTAAATGAATCATTAACACTTAAATTGATATTAAGCATCAATGATGTCAGGGAGATGAACGGCCTCGGGCCTCCCTCTCGACGGTTGGATTTCTTAGTAGACGGCAAGTTATGGTTGCATCGTTGCATTCAACTCCTGCACTATTCATGTTTGTTTACCAACAATTCTTGCCTTCCTCCCTCAACCAAAATAAAGTCAAAGAACAATTTGCTTAAAAATTAATTAAGGAAACTGATTGGTGGTTTTCTTAATAATTAATGGACTGTAGCATTGGGCTTTTACCATTTGTGTGTGCATGTTGTTGGGTTGTGTGCCAATATAATATATATTTTATTATGATAAAATAATAATTTATAATAAATAAATTTTATTTTATTTATTTATTACATTTATATATTGTTGAACATGCGAATTAAAGTGCCTATGATCACTTGTGAAAATATAACTTAGGTACTAGTGTTAAGAAGTACAGTAACACAACTTATATTTTAATCATAAGTAAAATTTTTACAACTATTGTATAAAGGTTGACACCTTGTATCGGAAGGTTGTAGTGTTATCGATTCACTATTCAGATTAGTGATTTTCTTTATAACAGAAATAGGTAAATGTGACATTAGTATACTTGGAGTGTATTGAATGGACTAATGTTGCGTTTAATTCTATATTATGATCGTACAGAGAATTAAATTCTACTTGACTACTGTTTATTTCATCTAAATCCCTTGATAGAATTATGTATATATTTTCGTGATTTTAATGACTCTTTGATTCATTAATGGGTGAGATAAGTTTGATTGGTCAAATATCTATATGAGTTGGGAATTTGAAAACGAGCTAAGTAGAGAATATGAATTGGTGTCGAAAATTATCACCCTAAAAAATGAATAGAGTGACTATTTAAATATTTTCTGTTAAACGGTTAAAATCTGAATTCAGTATTTAGCAACGGCTAAGCTTCTACATCTGTGATTAGTGCATAGGATTGTTAAAGAAAATAATATTTAAGTTAGTAAGAATAATTAGAATGACAAAACGGTTATTTATGCTCATGCGTGATTATCAAATCTCGGAAGAGGATAAAATACATATACGGCAAGTCTGAGGAAAGTATTATGAAATCACTGGCTTCTGTGATCTTATATATTCCAAGAGTTCAATTTTTTGTCTTTAATGAAAAAAAGCAAAGACTAATAATTAGATGGTGTGATCTAGGATCGATTAGACATGATCTAATTATTGGAGTTTGGATACTATATGTTTGATCAGGTTTCTGTAGTAGCTCTATAAAGTATTGAAACTTAATTAACGTAATTATAATAGTTTTTGACTTAGTTGTAATTACAATAAAATTTTGTACTTAGTTGTAATTACTATGAAAGTTGTAAATTTAATTATAATTGTAATTGAAATTCTAACATTACATTATAATTAAATTTAAATTAATTGGATTTGAACTTTAATTAAAAGTTCTACTTGAATTTTAATTAAAACTCCTATTTGGATTTTAATAAAGGCTTCTATTTGAAATTGGAGAGAGAAAAAGAAAAGGAAAATATTTATTTTTTTTTACTTTTTCGATTATCTAGTCCAAGAATTAGTTTTTTGATTTAATTAAAAGAAGGTGTTCACCCACAGGTATAGTCTTGACTTTGGTGAATACCATAAAAGATTAAAAAGTTTAAAGCATCAAGATATTGAAATTAAAAGTTGAAAGTTCGTGGTCAACATCGAATTTAGGTGAAAGTTCTAATATTTTATTTTTGATATAATATACACGTGAACATCTAGACAGTCTTATTTAATGATTTTTAATTTTTGGATATTTCCACTTCCGCATTCCAACAACTGTATCAGAGCATTCTAGATTGTTTGCGTGCTTGTTATTTCTGAATCTTGATTGAATGTTCTAGTTAAGCAATGTCTAAAAATAATTTATTGAATATTGATTGAATGATTAGATTATTTTAAACCGCGAACCAATTATTTTTGAGAAGTTCTTGATTGCAATTCGTTATTTTGAATTTGTAACAAGATATGTGGATTACGACTCCATTATCTTGATTTAATTTTCATTTCAATTAGATTCAAAATTATGAGTCCATGGGACGTAGGAACGTAGGAATTATGTAAATCTTGTACTTTTGTATCTTGTAAATTGATTGAAGGTTGATGATGAAATAATGACAAAGAAGAATTCAAGAATTATAGCAAAAAAATAATTATAATAAGAATCCCAACAGATTAAAAAAAGAAAAAGTTAATTTTATCTGTCGAGAAATAGCTTGTAATGTTTGTTGCACAGCATGCTGAATTTTGGTGCAACAAGTTGCTGTGTCTTGGAGCAGCAATTTCTTTGGTTTTGGTCCGAATTTTTTTTTGTACAGACTACTAGACAAGTCGGGTTTGAAATTAGTTAAGTTTTTTCAGGCATGTTGATGGAATCCTATTTTTGTTTGGGTTGCTAAGGTTGGATACTTGAAAATTTGGGCTAAAAATTTAGAATTAAATATTGGGTTTGAATCTAATTAGTTTTTAATTTAATTCGTGAGTTGATTTTTGGACAACAAATAATTGTTAATTTATCGCTTTATGAGTTCTTTAAATTATTGTTTGAAATATTATCGTTGCAAATATCATGACATATCGATTTATTTATACTATTGCTCGTGATACTATGAATATGATGTGTATCATTGAACATTGATTTTTCTTTGATTAATTTAATTTAGACTAATTTTTTTGGATAGAAAAATCGTAATAATTAAACTCTATATTAATTTGATTAATATGAACAATTGATAATTATTTAAAATTTCATTCATTAATTTAATTTAGATTTTTTGTTGAAGATAAATTTTGTAATAATTATACTGTATATTAATTTGATTAATATGAGTAGTTGGTAATTGTTTATAAATAAAATCAATTACTTTAAAAATAATGAGTAGGAGCGGATGTTTATTTAAATAAAAATTAATGGTCTCCTTTGGTCAATACATGAGCAAAGCAACATGCTTGCCTTGTGTCAATAAAGACTCCCCATCGAAGAGTCGCGTAGTTCAAGTTGTTTGATTGAATATTTTCACAATAAGAATATAATTGTGATCATCCTGTAGACGGCAAAATTATTTTCAAATATCTCGAGTTATAGACAAAGGTTACAAAGGTTATACACTCAAATCGAGATAATCTACGTCTCCTATAGATGCTTTCGTTTATGATCTTAGTGACTAAATAAAACAAAACTAGATTTATATAAACATTTGTTGTCAAATATAATTTGTATAGTGGGAGGGTCCCAACTTGATCATTGAACACAATGACCTTTTCTATAAAGGGGCGTGTCGATCATAGTGATCAATTAATAGTTGCATTATTGTAATTACATGAATTTACATGTGCAATCATGCTCATTTGCTAAATTGTCATTTGCTGCTCAATTTTAATATGAAATGTATGATTATTTTTATGTGAAATATCACTTGGCTAATTTTTTTGATATCAAAAAAATAATTATCTAATCGAGAAAAATTATATGGATTGGAAATGTTATTCGACATTTATGCTCAATGTAAAAAAACTTGGAGCTCGTTTGATACAGTTAAAAAATCAATTAAAATTAATTTTTTGACCGTTATTTCACTACTACAGTCATCATTTTTGAATTCTTCTTTCACAGGTAGAATCCACTTTATCTCTAACGTCAAAAAATCAATTATCAAAATTCGTACCAAACAAGCTCTAAATTTTGTACTTAAAGGATGTCCTGATGGACCTATTAAGATCATGTGTCATGTGACAAATCCAAAAGGTTGGATATATTGAGCAGGAGACTGTAGATAAGAGGCTAACAGTTTCATTTTGATTTCGATATCAAATATATTAATATATTACAACAAAAGGTTTGAAAGTCAGAGTATATCCCATAACATATTAACCCTTCAGGGCATGTTTGGTCATCAAAGTAGAAAGGCTCTTTTGAAGCCATTTGTACATTATAGAACATCCGTATGAAATCTAGAGTGCCTGTGAAGTTTCATAGTTTGACTATGATTGCATACTTCAAACATGGCTGAGAGTCTGGGTGGAATTATCTATCAAAGAGACTCGGTTTGACATGATATTGAATTCATTCCCTGATAATTTTTCATAATTTACTATGGACTATTACTTGCTCAAGATGAAGATATCATTAACTGAATAAATGATAGACTTGTATTATGGAAAGTGGTCTTAAAGGTACAACGTCAATATTCGTACATCATTTGGTGGCTTGTCTAGTTTTAAGCAAAAAAAATAGAACGGGAAAGAAAAGGGAAAAAGCTATCAAAAAGCACGAGAGCGACAAAAGGCTAAAAAGAGATGGAAAGTCTTGAGGCAAATGTTCCAACTGCAGTCGAGAAGGACACTGGACAAAGATTGTTTAGATGCACTAGGGAGTAAGCAAAGTACGGGTGATATTTTGTTACTGAGTATTGTTTAATGGTTGATACTACAAATTCTTGAGTTGTGAATTTTGGAACCATTAATCTTATCTGCATATTGATGCGGGTGCTTCCGAAAAATAGAAAACTCGGTAAATGCTAGTTTAAAATTATCTACGGCATAAGAGCAATTGTTTTGGTAAGAGTATAGGAGTATTTTGTTTTTATTTTAATAGTGGTAGGCGTTTGATTCTTAAAGGCTATCGTTATGTCTTGCAAATGAAGCAAAAATTTATTTTCAATTTTCGATTAATAGAATTATATTATTCTATAAAATCATCGTCTAATACGTTTAACATTTTAATGAATAAAGTTTTTGTGTTGCGCTGGGCATTTGATTAATTGTCTTTATATTTAAATTATTTCACATATGAAATAAAAAGGTTACTCTTGCAAACCATAAACTGTCGCACCATACTAATAATACATATCTATGGCGTCTTGGATAAATCAACCTTAACAGAATACAAAATCGACTAAAAATGGTCCTCTCATCTTGGTTAAAATTGAACCACTGTTCGTTTGGAAGGGAAAATGACCAAGATATCCTTTTCCAACAAAAATAGATAGTGCTAAAGATGTATTGAAATTAGTTCATTCTGATATATAGATGGACCTATGAATAATACACATGAGAGAGAGAATTATGAGTATTTCTTTACAGATGATTACTCTAGTTTCATATACATTTACCTAATGGCTTGAAAATTAAATACTTTTGAGAAATCAAAAGAGTATAAGACTAAGGTCGAGAAATATTTGGGGAAGAGTAAAAGACCCTTCAACCTAACCGAAATGGCGAATACCTCTTGGGAGAATTCAAGGATAACTTAATAGAAAGTAGTATTATTTTTTAATTAAATACGTCTGGTATCAGTAGAATGACGTTTTAAAAAGACGAAACACGATATTGTTAGATATGATTAGGTCAATGAAAAGTTTCACAACTCTACCTATCTCATTTTAGGATATACACTGGAAATAAGTGAATATATTCTTAACTTAGTTCCTTCTAAGTTTGTTCTCAAGACCCTCCTGAAATTTTGGTATGGATTCAAGTCTAGCATGCGTCACATCCAAAGTCGGATGATTATCAATTCACCGTCGAGGTATTAGTTGAGTGGAGAGTCCAATTTGATGATCTCCATAGTACAAGTTGATGATCCGACTTCATATAAGGAGGTTATCAATGATGTGGATGTAGCGATCTATTTATGTAGCAAAGCAAGCATCGAGATCTTGGAATAGATATTCGATAAAGTGATTAAGACATATGTTTTAATTAGGACTTTGATAAACCCTGAGTCTATAAGAATACATGAGACAAATAATATGGGTGCGGTATAGTCTACGAAAGCGTGATTGCCCAATAGTTTTATATGAAAGACTTAGTAAAGCTAGTTATATTCTAGATTTCAGATCTTGAAAGATCGAAAGAACAAAATGATAGCTTTGTCACAAGTCTCATATGTTGACATGATACTTGTCAGATTTACTGTGCAAGATTCTATCCTCAGGCATGGAATCTAGATGTCTAAGGATTAGACCCCTAAGACTCCTAAAGAGGTTGAGTACATGAATAGGAAACCTTATGTGTTGATAGTAGGTAGTACCATAGATGATATGGTGTGTGATAGACTTGACATTTGTCATATTGTTGGTTTGGTGAGTCAAGATTTATTTAAACTTGGGATCAAAATATTGAATGGCAATAAAGCATATCCTTTAGTACCTTTGAAGAACAAGGAATAATATGATCATCAACCAGATCTTGTTCTGAAGGGCTAAAAGGATTCAGACTTTCAAAGTGATGAAGACTATCGTAAGTCTACATTAGATCGTTATTTACACTTTGATGATGGGGACATTATTTGAAGACGTATCAAATAATCATGCATTGCTAATTCCATTATTGACGTTAAGAATTTTGGAGCTTATGAAGCTGCTAAATTGGCTATATGACCAGAAAATCCTAATAGACATTGAGGTGGTGCCTTTATCTGCACGAGTCTTTACACTGTATTGTGATAACATTGAGATTGTAGCAAACGTTAAAGAACTAAGAGTCATCAGAGAGGTAAATACATTGAAAGAAAATATCATCTCTAAAGATAGATAATTTATTGATAATATTTGGTTGTTAATAAGATTGCTATTGGGATGAACTTGTAAACTCGTTTACTAAAAGCCTGTTGGCTAATGTTTTCGAGGGATATCTGTAAGTCATGAGGTCGCAAGACATGACACATATACTCTAAGACAAGTGGGAGATTTGTTGGGTTGTGTGCCCATATGGTATATTTTGCTATGATAGAATAATAATTTATAATAAATAAATTGTGATTTTATTAATTTATTGCATTTATTTATTATTGAACGTGCGAATTAAATTGCTTATGATCACTTGTAATAATATAAGTTGGGTGCTTGCGTTAAGAAGTATGGTGTGACACAAGTTATATTTTGATCATAAATAATATGTTAACAACCAATGTATAAGGGTTGGCACCTTATATCGAAAGATAATAGTGTTGACCGATTCACTATTCAGATTGTGATTTGTCCTTGTCATAGAAATAGTATCTGTCGAGTTTAATTCTATAGCATAATTGTATGGAGATTTAAATTTCACTTGACCACTACGTATTTTATCTAAATCTCTAGATAGGATTATGCACATCTTTTCGTAATTTTAATGATTATTTAATTCATCAATATATGATATCATTTTTATCTGTCAAATATCTCGATGAATTGGAAACTAGAGAATGAACGAAGTAGAGAATATGAATTCATGTCAGGAACCGTCACCCTGAAAAATGGATAGAGTAACTAATTAAGTATTTCTTATTGAACAGTTAAAATATGAGCTCAATGTTTATCGACGGCTAAACTTCGACATTTGTAATTAGCTTACAGGATCGTTGAAGAAAATGATACTTATTTTAATAAGAATAATTAGATTAGTAAAACGTTTATTTATGCTCGTACCTAATTATCAAATCTCGAACGAGAATAAATACATATACGATAGGTCGGAGGAAGGCATTACAGCTTCATTGGCTTCTGTGATCTAATATATTCTAATAGTTCAATTATTTGTCTTTAGTGAAAAAACAAAGACTAATAATTAGATTGAGCGATATAGGGTCGACTAGACATGATCTAGTTATTGGAATTTGAATAATATATATCCGATCAGGTCCATATAGTAGTTCTAAATATTGAAATTTAACTACGGTAATTATAATAGTTTAGAGCTTAATTGTAATTATAATAAAATTTTGTATTAAGTTGTAATTACTATGAAAGTTGTAAACTTAATTATAATTGTAATTGAAATTAGACTACACATATAATTAAATGTAAACTAATTAAATTTGGGCTTTAATTAAAATTCCAGTAGGAATTTTAATTAAAACTCCTGTTTTAATTTTAATTAAGACTTCTATTTGAAACTGGAATTATTATTGTACATGATTGGAATATCTTTATCTCTATAAATAGAAATTAGATGGACACAAACAGTGATCATAAATCATAATACATAATTCCAATTTGGAGGTAGAAAAGGAGCTTCTTTTTCTATTGTTTAGAATGTGCTCACCTACCGGTGTAGAGTTGATTTTGGAGAATACCATAAAAAATTTGGAGGTTTGAAGCATTGATTTCTTAGGATTAAAAGCTGAAAGTTTGTGATTTATATCAATATTAATGTTTCTCAGTCATTTTAATTCATACTAAGCATAGTGAAGTAAAATAAAATGTCAATAACTCTGTACCAAATATTTATTCTCGTGAGAGCCTTGTTTTCAATTATAGTCATTTTTCCATGGTTCTATGTCCCAATTGTTGCCTCTATTTAAGGGCTTTGGTCCATTTATTCAAAAATAAATAAATAAAAAATATTGGTACAAAATGGGGGCCATTAATTGACAAAAATCACTTGTGGGATCTGAACAATCTTGATATTTATTTAATTTACTGCTTTTCGATTATTGAACACTTTGGCCTACGCACCAACCACTCTATTAATGTTATAATCAATAAAATGAAGCCGAAACGGAGTAATTCATCAATCCATGTGTCATCATCATTTGATAAAAGTATAGATGTCAAGATTTCTTGTCAGCGATTCATTATGAGATGGTAACCTTTCGCATTAAGAGAATTATTATTAGCGACAATATGACCTAGCAAGTGAATTTTCCAAGCATGTTCTCTATTACGTGACTGATATGTGGGGTAGTGGTGTTAGAATAACAAGAAGTTGCGGTACAAGAGCGTCCGTGGCCTTACGCTTATGTGTTATAATTTCGACATTTTATTTTTGTGGAATAGCGTCCATAGAGAATGATTGGGCGGTTGCTGTGACGGGGAATTTTTGAAGTCAATCGATTTTGGGATGATCAATTCAGATTTATATTGTCTGCCAAAAGATTGTTACGTTAACTTAAATGTGTGATGTGTCTTCGCCGAACATGCTTCCCATTTGGTTCGAATTTTGAAAAGTCAAAATGAGCTATGACATTCGAAAATTAATTTGGATCTATTTGCTTAATTTTATGAAAGTACTTTTAGTTATAAGAGATTTTTGAGAAAATTGGTCTAAACTGACTTCCCCTAAAAACACTTTCGAAATAAGAAACTCTTTCAATAATCAATCGAGCTGGGCGTACAGACCCAACTCTTACGGACTCTTTACAGGGGTCTCACATGGGTGAGGTCTCTTTTTTTTTTTTTTTTGCCATTTTCTATTGCATCGGGCCTCGCGTGGGGCAAACCTATGTGAAGGGTCTGTAATTTCCCTGTGAATATTTCCCCTGTACACAGGGATTTATTCTTCAATAATTGGTTTGGAAACAAAAATTAGGGTATCTATTTCCAATAAATCTTTTACAAGAAATAAAAGTAAAAATAAGAGTCGTACCAAATAGACCCTAAATGGCCTATGAATCCTAGCATGATCAATTACCGACAAATGTCACCTCAATGAATCTTGCGTCTACCGTTCCATATAATCTTGAGTTGGCTGATGAAATAATTGTAGCTCTTTCATTGTCACAAATTCAAATTCAGAACTATTGCAACAAATGACCTGACCAACCCAAACGGCGAACATGTTCGGGTCATAAACTCTAGGAAAGTGATTTAAATAGGAGCCAATATTTGCACATGTCCTCGTCCCCATGGTTGCAATTAAACGACACCATACAATAATAGGACCATATAAATGCGTTAAGGGTCCGAACCAGACCCACATGCCCTTATTCATTATCCGGAGAAAGTAGGATTGAACATGATCCAATTTGATTCCGTTCGATTCTAAAGACTAAATTTTGTAAATGAAATCGTAGTTTAATTATGGAACCATTCGAGTTCGATTATAATCTTATTTGATTCGATTCCATTTCGTTCTTGAATTTCATAAAATAATTATAATTTTTTATATTTACATCAATGCAGCATTAATTTAACTAATGATATATTCAATTTTAACTCTTACAAAATAACGTAATTCAATCTTATATCTTTTATAGTCTTTATGTTAAGTTCTTTGTAGATTTAATTATTAAAATTACAAGAAGATAAAATTAACGAGTTTACAATAATGAAGAGAAGCACAGTCGGGTTTCCAATTCGATTTCTTCAAAACTGTAAAAACACCACTACATTAAAATAATAGATTTGGATAAAACTTAAATCATTTTTTAATTAAAAGATAAACTTGAGGTGAAAATTAGGAAAAAAAAAAATCATATATTGAATTTGAACTAAATTAATTAATTAAATTTATTTTTAAAAAAAATAAAATAATTTGACCTATTTAAGATAATTAAATTTAGGAAATTAGAAAGATATGATTCTTCTTCAGTCCTTCGATTTTTTTATCTAAAACCAAAACTCAAATCGAACCTGTTAATTGTTGATTCAAATACTCGTTCAAATCAGTTCAATAGTGTCCAGGCCCATTTGATTCAGTTCGAAAGTTTCGTAAAATCACTTCACGAAAATATTAAATATTGATTAAGTTCAAAAAATACAGGCGCGAGTAGAAACATTTCTTTGCGATACATTTCCAAATTCATGTGTGCATAATTCTTAACATTCCGGCAAACTTTATAATCTACAACTAGATTAAGTTTGTTAGCATGATCAGTTGATAACAAAAGGCATTAGGAAAAGCAAAAGACTTGAGTCCAGTTAAATTCTAGCATCTGTACCAGTGACCACCGCTGAACCCAACAGCGTCTCCACTAATTGGCATCCCGAGTCTGTCTAAGTGACCTGATCCTGGATAAGCTTTGTTGGTAAAGTTGGAATGTAATGCTGAACCCTTCTGCGTGTTAGGTCTCGACTCACCATATCCATGAACAGAGTACCTCTTGGTTGAGCTTGATCTCTCGTGTTGTGGCCTTTGTTTTGGGGCACTGAAAGATCTCGCCTTAGCTTTAGCTGATTCAGTGTAAGACATGTAGTTTGGGTGGTCGGAGTATCCACTCAAATAACTTCTTGAACCGTCACTCTTAGTAGGGGTAAACGGTCCTCTCTTGGAGCTACCTCCCATGGATGACGCCGAGTAGAATTGTGGGCTGTTGTCAGCAGTGAGGAAAGCGTTTTCATCGACGTCTTGTGCATACTTTAAAGGACTCAAAGATTGAACTTCTTCGGAAGATGGGCTTAAAACTGTTTGACGGGATATCGAGTCCTTTGATACAGAAAAGCTGCAACAGTTTTGGTCCAAGCCTGTGCTAAGATGGGAAGAGTGAGGGTGGGTTCTATTTTTGGACATTACGTGTGGTTTCCCAGTGTCAACTTCAAGAATCTTATCACTTCTTTCATCGTCTGTGGGAACAGTTCGGGTAGAAGATCCATGTTCCCACGATCTTTCAAGCGTTCTGTTGCCCATCCAAGTGCTACCCATGAGTGCTTTGTCTGAATCAATTTTGACCTTGGGATTAGATTTTGAACCATTTTTCTGCAAGGCCAGACGATTAGGCATATGATACATATAAATCAACGACAATCCCGATCAAGAGATAGGTTATGAACAAACCTTGAGCACCAATAATTGTTCATGCTTCATACTCCTTGTCCGAGTTATTACATGCTCAAGTTTCTCAGGAGTTGCAGGTCCCTACAAGTTCAAAATAGATTTGATCGCCAGCCCAAACCAACCAATTAAAGCCTATAGCATCTCTTTAATGAGTCAAAAATTCTGAAGTATGCATATCTAGATCAGACCAGAAGATGTAACGCCAGATCTAAAAACCAGTTAACATTCAAACAATTTGTGGGAAGAAGTTTATATGAACTCCTAATCAGATCATTTGGTAAAAATAGAGTCAATGCGCGGTGTGCAATCAAAATTACATATACATGGAAATAATGCATGGCAAATATCTCATACTTTTCTGCACAAAATCTTGCAGGTTGCAGCTTTTGTCACATAAAAATAGGCATGTGATTTACATTTGAATGGTGTAAATATATACTTTTCCAAGCCTAAAACTAAGCGTGGTTAAAGTCTTCAACTTCTTGTCATACATTGCAATTACTTCAAATTCAACAAGTTGGATGGAAGAAGAGAATTTTGCTTACTCGATAATTGAAGTGAGAGGCCTTAAAGCTTAAATGTGGATATTCAGAAACCAGAGCCCGCCCCGCCCTTGCTCTCGCTTGAGCTCGTAACAACGCCTGCATACGTCGTAGAATATCTGCCGTCTGCTTCCTCACGAGGTGACCTCTAACCAGCGCTTGAAGCTTGACTAGAGCTTTTAGTGCTCTCAAAGCCCTCCTCGACTACAAATTCCACAGAAAATAACTTCAGAGCATGAGAACACGTAAAAAAAACGTAAATTATCCAAACATGTTCGAAAAAAAAATAAAAAAAAATCTTCTATGTTTAGTCAAACACAATCTAAATCAAGATAAATGTGTCTTTAGCGAACTTTGAGGTTGTTCGACTCTTAATCTAGGACGTATTTGATGTTAAACTAGATTAAAAGAGGCATAAGTACAAAATGGGCCCATGGGCACACACAATAATGAAAATTTTCAAAAATGATAGGCGCCCAAAAGAAAGACTTGATTTTTGTCTTTTGAAGTATTCTACCATAAAAGTCTGACACTCAATAAAACAAGGACAACTTACGTACCGTCCCGTAAAGTGAAGAAAAGTAACCAAGAACCTCTTAAGTTAAAATTTATAACTAAATACGCAAAACGACTTTTTATCATTTTCAGCGTTTTTAGTTATAAATGTCGAAAACGCTCAAAGCGCGAAAAACAGGCCATTTTTGGAGAAAACTAAAAATCGTTTTGAAAATAAAAATGAAAAATGAAAACACAAACCAACCGCTACCTTACTTTTTTTTTTGTAGAAGTAATCAAGCAAAATAAGCCTCCATTTCTTTGGAAATGAAGCGGGGTGAATAGTGTTTTTCAATTTACGTGTAATATTATTTATGTAAAATTGTGTGATTGAAAACAAGGGAGAAAAATAGAATGTAATGCAAAAGAGGGCTAAGTCACTTAAAAGTAAATTTGACTTGCTTTTAAGCGTAGTCAAACCTGCTTAAAGACACCCAACTAAACCATTTTCCACCTACCGGGAGCAGGTAATTACCCAATAAGGTCTTCCAACATTGACTTGCTAGTGGCATGTAGTTATCTAAAATCATAAATTAAACCTATCTAATATATAATGCTAATAGTTACGAATTAGTAGCTTATGCAATTAACCAATTTGGTCGTGTACAGTAATTTCAAGTTTCCAACTCCACAAGCCACGAATCTATTGGGGAGAAAGATCTCGATAACCATTAAACTTTCAATGCTCTATACAGAAATTACATTTTTTTCGAATGGACACTTTAGGTCAGCTTCTTCATAAAGCTCTTTACAAAGAAAGAGCCTCCAGAAAATTATCCAAACAGATACAAAAGCAGCTTCTTAGTAGATCTTGCCAAACGGACCCTTAGTACTCGACAGAAATGAAAAAGAAAGCTTACTCTTTAACAAATGTGAACAGCTCAAAGTTGTATCATCATCAACCTTACCATGCACATTGAAAATAATTAAAAAATGATTAAAAAAATTGGATCCACGTACCCATGAACTCCCTGTCTGCCAATATGGACGAAGTCCAACAAAATATTAAATTCTAATAAAAAAGTACTTATTTTGGAAGAATTATTACGCAGATAATTGAATACTCCACCCCAACCAAAAAATCTTCATTTTCTGCCTAGCCTGACCCCTTTAATATAATAATGGACCACACTGTATATGTATATACACGTATCGATATGTGTACAAACATGGATGGGCGACGTACTACCCTGTACAAAAGGCCGACAGCATAAAACGATACAAAAGAACAACTCAGGTGGAAGTGAAAGGACGAAAACAAGCACGACTGAAATTAATACACTTCCGAAAACTTCTGTAACTAACAAAGAAAATGATGAGTCGGCGGGTTTGACTCGGCGCCATTTGACTCAGCACCCTCTAACTCGGTCAACTCGCAGTAGTTTGGTATTGTATGTTATCCAAAAATTGGTTATAACAATAAAGTACAATCTACTATGCATCGACAGGAAACTAACCAGATAAGCACGGAAATGGGACTGAATCTTAACGGCAGCCCGCTTTTCACGATTCCCATAACTTGCGCCACCGCTAATAGTAGTACTTCTCCCGTTACTTGTGAGCTTGACAACTGCAGCAGCTGCCTGAGCCGCCGCAACCGCAGCCTCAGCCACGGCAGCGGTGGCTGCAGCTACCGCGATCGCGTGTTTACTGGCTTCACTATCATTTTCGCTCGTTAAAACTGCCCCATCTGAGGATTTTTCCTTGTGGGATTTGACGAAACTCCACTTCTTCTTCAAGGGTTTCTGATCCGGGTCTGGGATAGAATCTGGTTTCTTGAAGCGCAGAAGACCGCGGAACCATCTGGATGCTTTGCCCATCTGGTTTTTTGATTGATTACTGATGAATATTGATACAGAAATTGAGCATTTTCACAGAGAGAGAGAGTGTAAAGATGTGAACTCTGGGGAGAGTATTTATAAATAAAATAATGAATGCTAAGGAAACAAAATTGGTGGGGACTTAGGATAAAAAGTCAAATAAAATGCTACTTCTAACTTGGGATCAGTGGCATTTATACAAGGAATATGGATGGGTGTGATACACCCAAAATTTCCATGAAAAATTTATTCTAATTCCATATTTTTGTTTATTTGATGGCTCTAATTTTTTATGCCAAATGGTAAGAATTGGAATTTTTGATTACTGTAGCACTTTTTTATTTTTTTCGAATTTTTTTGACAGTGAAAACAAATTTTAAGAATTACTGTAAAAAAAAATTCCCTTTAACTGATAATTTCTGTATAAAATAAAACCAAACGAACACCAAAAGATAGATAATTTTCTTAAATTTTTTTGCTGACAATGGAAACAAATTTCATTCCCAATACCAATAAATTATATCTCTTTAATCGACAATTTTTATATAAAATAAAATCAAACGAACATCAAAAAATACATTTATTTCAACATTTTTCACGTAGAAATTTATACAAATCAAACACAATAATTTACAATTCTCAGGAAAATAATTTCTAGACAATTCAATTCCTTGAAATTCGTTGTCTTTCTACCCAAATTCTATTTTTGCAATCAAACGAACCCTACGAGTTAATGACATGTACATGGTAAGATTATGGACCGTTTGGCATAACTTATGCTTCTTGTAGAAAAACTTCATGATAAATTACTTTAAGTCAATTTTCTCTAAAAGTTATTTTAGTCAGATAATATATGTTAAAAAATATTTAAAAATAGCTTCTTGGTGGCACTTTAAATTTTATTTCACTTATTTTATTTTGAGAGAATGAAATATTTATACTTATTACATTATATTGTAGCTTTATTTAATGATTTGATTGCAACTCTTGTAAGTTTGTTACTGGTTTAAGAAATATATAATGGCACGTAGATTGGTATTAATTCTTATTCGTGCTCTAGGCGATTTAAGCTGAGTTGATTGTATTTTTTAATTTATATCCACAAAGCACATGATTTTTCATAATACAAACTTCTTGTCCTAATTTTCAAGAAGAATATATATTACATGTCAATGCAAAATTACATTGCGATCACACAATCTTGGAAATAATAGGGAGCAAAATATGTATCTTTGTCCAATAAGTCAAAACACATTATTTTTCATTTATTAAAATAAACAATTAACTATTATGGAGTTTAAATTGTACCTTGGAGCATTCTTAAAAAGAACTTGTACTTATGATGCGCCTTAGTTTTCTATCAAAGTATATATATTGCATAGTTTTATTTACAAATAATTTTATATTATTTTTCATATCTACTGTGATTCATCGTTAAATCAGTGACTCGTTGGATCAATAATCCGTCCGAATCTACTATGAATTGAATTGCTATTAAAAATAAAATAAAATAAAATCTTTTAAAAATGCAACTAGAACAAAGTCGATAACACTATAGTTTGTTCATCTATTGCCTCAATTTTTAGTTGATTAGTAGAGTTGATTCAACTTCTAGGATGTTAATTAGTATTATTGAGCTTTTTAAGATAATATTTGTCCTAGTCAATGTCATATTAATAAGTTCTTGATGAGTTCGACCATACATAAAATAAAATAAATTAAACCGTTATTTTTTAATTCGTTGTGCTTTCTAGGAAAAACTCATCGCCCGAATTATACCATCCTTTCAAAATCTTTAGAATTTATAGTACGAGTAAACATGAAATATCAACAAATTAAAAGTACCAATGATTACAAGCTTTATAGAGAAAACCCCTCTAACAAGTAACAACACAACAAATCACTACGAATTTATTTTTAGTAAACACGGTAAATTACTTCGAAAAATTTATCCCTTATTTACAATTTAAGTAAAAATTATCAATTAATTTAACTTCATAATTTATGAGACCTATATTTTTTATTAATTTTTATCAAAATCTACTAAACACGGATTAAAAGTCCAAGATCCACTTTGTAATAGTCAGTTTACGGTAGGTTGAATTAGTAACAGTTCATCTTTGAAACTTTAAAAAAAGGTCGGTAATCAAGTTCTAATTTAGTCAAGTAGTTGAAAAAAATTAGTCTCGCCTTTTGAAAAGAGTCTAATTGCCCAAATCAATTTCTAATTTAATCCAAGTAGTTGAGATCTATGGCCCACGTTGAAATTCCAACTGAGAAATGATTTTTGTATATTTTTAGTATACTATTAGTCCTATTTAATTTTGAAAAAATTAATAAAATATGCGATTATAAAATTGGTTTAAAAAAGTGTGATCTCATAGAATATATTACTGAAAATACTTTCTCAATAATTTTTTTAATTTTAAGAAATGATGGCCAAAAAGGCTTAAAATGTTGCACCAAAGTTCACAAATGATTAAAATCGCCCATTGTATTTTTGTTGCAGTTAGTAGTTACACATTTTCTCATTGACTAAAATCCTCGAAAAATTCTATTGAATCATCAAGTCAAGTACTTATTGCTCCAGTTTTAGGGTTTGATTGATTTTTCAAATGTTAAAGAAAAAAGCGGGTCTCACCTTGAGTGAAAAATTCAAAAATAACGATTGAAATAATTAAATAACAATCAAAAATTAATTTTTTTGTGTGAAAAAAAAATTAATATCAAACATGCACTTAATTGTTTCCAAAGTTAGAAAGAATAACATATTGCCTCATTTTTCCTTATAATTGCGCATTTAGCTCCCATGTGAGCCACATGTCTAACTTTGTGAAATCCAGTTATATATATATTTTTTGATATTTAGGTATCTCAACTTATATCAAACTAAATTCTGGACCTCCAAGACTCATGCCTCTAGAACCTTGGAGGGGATAAATCGCGGGTTATGCCTCAACTGGATCACAGGTTCCCTCCATTGACTGTACACTTTTGCGCACAAGAAACCCTCCTTCACAGTGATTGCTCCATACCAAATTTTTTGATCGCAAATTCCCATCAGGAATCTAACTCTCCACGCCGCCGCTGGAAGCAAGCCAATGTCGATTGATCCACAAGTTGAGCTGTGCCCCGGTAGGCAATCCAGTTATATTTTTCATTTAGGATTAGAGAGCGTATTATTACAAGATCACGTGTTGATAGATATTAAAATAAGATTCTTAGTAAATTTTGATAAAAATAAATGAATGTATAATTAAAAAATTGTGAATTTCATAAAATACATGAATAAAATTAATTATTGACTTTAATTTAAATTAGTATCTAAATTTTAATGATGACGGCCCCGGATTACATAAGAAAATGGACAATTTTCATCATTAGAATAGAAAGTGATTTCCAATTTTTTATGATATATAAATGGATGAATACTAATTTGCTATATGATGAATAAGTTGGGCTCCAAATATTCAAATTGTTTTAAAGAATAATGCTATTATTTATATAGGTGCAAAAGAGTGTTGAATTGTATTTGTCAGTGTATTGTCATTTCTAAAAAGTCCAATCTAATCCTTAACTGCAGACAACAATCTTAATCTGACGGTCTAGAGATCCCTTCATCACTCTACAGAGATAGGATGATTTTTTAGGCTAGTTGTCATGATCATGACCACTGGTTATTTATAGAGCATGTTTGACCCCATTTTTTGTATAAAGTGTATTTTAGTGCTTTGGGAAGAATTCAAAAAAAAATTGTTAAAATAATGAAAAAACGATAAAAAAAATTAATTTTAATTGAGTTAAAATATGTACCAAACAAGCATTTAAAATAATAGATTGATAGAAAATGTAATAAAAAATAAAGGAATTTTTTTTTGGTTATGCGTAATATTATTTTAATGAAAAATGTGTGAGAAGAAGAAAGAAAAAAATGTATTTTTAAAAAAAAAGGGAATCAAACAAGGTGATAGTGTTAAAATGGACGGACTATTAGAGCTTGTTTGGTTTGGATTAAAATCTTATTTTAATTTAAGTTAAAATTAAATAATCAATATTAACTATATCTTTTACGAGTTTCACAGCTTTTCAACTGCACATTTCAAAATTTCTATCACAATTTACTAAAAAAACTAATTTTAATCCCCATCAAACACTCTTTTATACTCGAGGCGACATGGTTGGATAAAACATGTGCACTTAGAATTGGTTAAGACCCCCTTTTTAGTGGGGATTAAATTTAAATTTTTAAAAAATGTTGATAAAAGTTAATGCAATGTATAGTTCAAAAGTTGTGAATTTCATAAAATGTGTGATTAAAATTAATTATTGACTTTGACTTATACTAAATTTTTTGCAAACAAGGCTTAATAGATTGGTCCGTTAATTATGGAGGTCATGTTGAGTTAAGTTTTTTAATCTTACTACATGTATATCAAGGTTTATATAATATCACATGTCAGTATATTGTTTGACAGTTTAAAAAGTAGTCAATTTTTTTATCCAATCATTTCCCTCCCACTCATTTTGCTAGCACTACTTTTGGACAATTTCTTCCGACAAAGTAGATTAATTGTAAGTTTTTTACTCATAACCAACTCAATTTACTTGTGAATTGTTTTTTTATATTTTGTAAAAGTTTATTGATTTTAATTTACGAATGAATTGGATGGTTGTAAAAGAATGAAAAGTTTTTAATTTATGTGCAATATTATTTTATTGAAGGTCGTATCGTTAAAAATAGGGGAGAGAAATTTTAAATTGATTTGAGGAGAATTAATGTGGCAAAATGGGGGCAAAATATTTAGATGTACTAATTCAGCCTGCTATGAGTCTGAGCTGGGCCTACATACATATGAGCCGACAGACAGTGGGTCTGAATGGGCATTGAGTAGCTCTCTTGTAGTCCGGTCCAATTTTGCAAGTTTTCTGGCCGACCATCATGTTTGGTTGTATTAAAAATCACTGATTAACTTTTTAATTACTTATTTTTATTAAAGTTACCTTTATATTCACAAAATTCTATGAACTAGACGAGGGCCGTGTTCGAAAGAGTAAAATATGGAAGAAGAGAGTGGATCGAGTCATTGGAAACTAGAAAGTGACGACAAACTCGTTAATTTAAGTTATTGGATTCTACAAATCTTAAAAGAGATGATAAAATAAATATATATACGTTAAATCTGTTTGATTCATGTATATTAACTGTTTATAAACGGGTTAATTTCACAAACGGTCACTGAAGTTACCAAAAAATTACAAAACGATCACTGAAGTTTAAAACTTTCAAAAACGGTCACTTAAGTTCCAGGTGGTTTCACTAATGGTCACTTAAATTTAAAAACTTGCACAAATGGTCACGATCAGGACCTTTCTGATTCTAATTCAAACTTAAGGATCGAAAACACGTGACCATACAATATTGAGGACCTCAAGCACAAAATTTCGGCGCAACCATGGAAGCCAACTTCCGACCACCACAGCCACCGGATTTTTGCGCCACCACCATCTCCTCATCAACCCCTAACATCCCTACACAAACAACAGCCCCAAATCACAGCAAAATCGAGCTAATTTTCTCGCATAAACTGCTTGAAATTTCCAGGAAGAAGGTGAATTTTGAGGATTTTGAGCCACCACTTCTGGCCACCACAACTCCAACCTCCGACCACCTTGACCGTCGACCAACATACCACCTTGAAGCCCTCACTTCATTCGTTCCAACCCACCCAACCAATGGCCAAAACTCCATCAGATCTGCCTGCAAATATCCAGTCAAAGAAGCTGCCCACACAACAAAAAACGAACAGCACACCACTTCTAGCCACCACAACTCCAACCTCCGACCACCTTGGCTGTAGACTAACATACTACCTTGAAACCCTCACTTCTCTCGTTCCAACCCACCCAACCAATGACCGAAACTCCATCAGATTTGCTTGGGACCTTTCTGATTCTAATTCAAACTTAAGGATCGAAAACACGTGACCATACAATATTGAGGACCTCAAGCACAAAATTTCGGCCCAACCATGGAAGCCAACTTCCGACCACCACAGCCACCGGATTTTTGCGCCACCACCATCTCCTCATCAACCCCTAACATCCCTACACAAACAACAGCCCCAAATCCCAGCAAAATCGAGCTAATTTTCTCGCATAAACTGCTTGAAATTTCCAGGAAGAAGGTGAATTTTGAGGATTTTGAGCCACTACTTCTGGCCACCACAACTCCAACCTCCGACCACCTTGACCGTCGACCAACATACCACCTTGAAGCCCTCACTTCATTCGTTCCAACCCACCCAACCAATGGCCAAAACTCCATCAGATCTGCCTGAAAATATCCAGTCAAAGAAGCTGCCCACACAACAAAAAACGAACAGCACACCACTTCTAGCCACCACAACTCCAACCTCCGACCACCTTGGCTGTAGACTAAAATACTACCTTGAAACCCTCACTTCTCTCGTTCCAACCCACCCAACCAATGACCGAAACTCCATCAGATTTGCTTCAAATTTCCAGTCAAAGAAGCTACCCACACAACCAAAAACGAACAGCAAACTCGGACCATTCAACTCCAATTTTTGGCGCCGGAAACACTACCCACGGTGGCGGACCACCACCGCTAGAACCGTCTCTTCATGGCGCATCCAATGGACGTATGGGTCACTGCCAATTTCGAACCAACAAGGCTGAATTGAACCAAGCAATCCACGCATAGGCGCATCGAACGGAAGCAGATCTGCCTCCTTCAATTCCTCATCCCCACATCATTGAATCACAAAATTGGTCCTAATAGAGTCTCCAGCAGCATCATACAACCATGGGTAACAGTTCAATTGCACCAAATAATCCAGAAACGACCCCAATCATTAAATTGAGCAAATTTTGGGGGGTTTTTTCTTTTAACGATTTCTAAATTTTGCGCCTGAGGTCCTCAATAATGTATGGTCACATGTTTCGGTTCTTAAGTTTGAATTAGAATCAGAAAGGTCCTGATAGTGACCATTTGTGCAAGTTTTTAAACTTAAGTGACCATAGTGAAATCGCCTGGAACTTAAGTGACCGTTTTTGAAAGTTTTAAACTTCAGTGACCGTTTTGTAATTTTTTGATAACTTCAATGACCGTTTGTGAAATTAACCCGTTTATAAACATTAGAAATTATAACTCTTATTTTACTCTTTTTATTTCAAAATTCTTGTCTCTTCATGGCGCATCCAATGGACGTATGGGTCACTGCCAATTTCGAACCAACAAGGCTGAATTGAACCAAGCAATCCACGCATAGGCGCATCGAACGGAAGCAGATCTGCCTCCTTCAATTCCTCATCCCCACATCATTGAATCACAAAATTGGTCCTAATAGAGTCTCCAGCAGCATCATACAACCATGGGTAACAGTTCAATTGCACCAAATAATCCAGAAACGACCCCAATCATTAAATTGAGCAAATTTTGGGGGGTTTTTTCTTTTAACGATTTCTAAATTTTGCGCCTGAGGTCCTCAATAATGTATGGTCACATGTTTCGGTTCTTAAGTTTGAATTAGAATCAGAAAGGTCCTGATAGTGACCATTTGTGCAAGTTTTTAAACTTAAGTGACCATTAGTGAAATCGCCTGGAACTTAAGTGACCGTTTTTGAAAGTTTTAAACTTCAGTGACCGTTTTGTAATTTTTTGGTAACTTCAATGACCGTTTGTGAAATTAACCCGTTTATAAACATTAGAAATTATAACTCTTATTTTACTCTTTTTATTTCAAAATTCTTTATTTCTCATATTCATTCTCAATCACATTCACGTAATAAAATATTTTGTATGTAAATTCAAAAGTTTTGTTTATTTTTTAACCATATATTCTCCAAAATATCATTATTTAGAACATCATTTTTCTTTCAATTTCTCTTTATAATAACCATCAAACAAGTTAATGATTTTTTCATAGAGCTTCTTAAACGTTTTTTTTATTTTAAAATTTTGAAAAACATTTCAATAATTTTGGAAACACATCGAAGACTAAGTCCCCGTTTGATAGCACTTTTTCATTTCAAAAAATTAATTTTTTGACCTTATTTCACTATTTCAACCATTATTTTTTACTTCTTTATTTATAGGTGGGATCCACTTTTCTCTCTATCGATCAAAAAATCAATTTTCATAATCACTATCGAATAGACCCTCTTACATTTAAAATTTATTTTAAACCCAAATAATATTAATATTAATAAAAAAAAAGTAATAATTTATTGTATTAAAAAATATATAGCACAAATTACATAAATACCCTCAACAAATTTATTTGGTAAATATTAAATAAGGGCAAAATGGACATTTTACACTTTGCACTATTTTGCACCAAAATGGTGCAAAATTTGGTGTTGGGTTGGAGCAATTTTGCACCAAAAAATAGTGCAAAATGGTGCAATGGTGTTGTGGTTGGAGATACCCTAAGAACTCAACACGATTTGATGGTTATTTATCAAAAAAGCAATCGAGAGAACATCATTGCAGGTCGATGAAACAATAGATGCTGGATCCAGTCTGGAAGTCCTAGATTCAAACCATAACAAGAGTATGTCTGGAATATTTATAAACAATTTAAATTATTAATAGACAGAAAAAATGATGGATAAGTGGGTAATACTTGTGGATCCTTTAAAATGTGTGAATAAAAATATTATTTTTTATTGGTTCAACCGATTTTCAATCCCAGAATTAACGTATTACCATGTACTGCTGATGTCTTAAAAAAATTTGCTACTCATAATTAACCCGTTTTTTTATTTGTAGTATTTTTTAAATTTGAATTCTTGGGGTGGGTTTTTGATTAACCGTAAAATCACGGTATTTATTTAGTAAAATTTCAATTTCAATTTTTGTTAAGTAACCTTTTCATCTACAAGCTTTTTTCACAATCCATGGCAAAGTGGGGTATATATCTAAGTAACTCCGGTGTTTTGACGAGGTTACATATTGAGCCCCATTTTTAGTGAAAAATATATTTTGAAATAGTGATTTTTTGGAGAATGAGTTGTAAAAAATAAGAAAAAAATTGATTTACGTATAAAATTATATTATTGAAGAAAATGTTGTTGAAAATTAACTTTGAAGAAAATGTTGAAAGATGAGGCCAAACATAGGCATTTTCTTTAAGTTTTCATTTTTACTAATGAATAATTTTATGAAATCAACCTAAAATAAATACATCCCATCTGCTAGAGCTTGATCAAGTTGAATTGTAGAAGACCTATATCTTTTAAAAAATAAAAAAATCAAAGTATTTATAAAACAACTGGAAAAACTTGTGCGATCACCCAAAACTAGCATCAATCGTGGTTGTGTTTCCAAAATTTTTGGGAAGATTCCATGACTGAAGAAACCCTAAATCCATTTATTATTCTTGTACGTGTGTTCCATTCGGCCATGGATACTCCCTCAAACAACATTACCTAATGATCTTCACACGTTCTTCATTGAAAACAGAGGAGGAAAAGAATCAGATCCGCGGTCATGCCCACAAGCCGATGCAGTACAATTGCCACTTTCTCAAAGGTTGGGGATGTCAAGATCAAGGTTTTCCAATAGGATAGGTGTTGGTGACATGAGATCCAGAGAAATATCCTCAATGACTTTGTCGATGGTGACGTTAGAAATTGATGAATGACCAGTGACAGATGGGTGCAACAAATGTTGATTTAAGCTGTCATGGTAGGGGATAACGGTGATAGTGATTACAATGTTTAATTCTAAACGCACCATTGATTTAAGCAGTTATGGTAGGGGATAACGGTGATGGTGATTACAATGTTTAATTCTAAAAATTACACGCACCATTGACAAGGATTAACGCATTGCAAAAGGATTTATGCATAATGTAACTTATAATTTCAAAATATGCACGCACGTAGCACTATTTACACAGTGTAAGTTACAATTTCAAAATATTACTACAATAAAACATTAAGTTACAATCCCTTAAAAAATTATGAAAAAATTGCATTTGTAAATATAATAAATTTTAAGATGCACCTTATTTTTTTAAAATTTAAGTATTACCTTATTTAACATTTTTTCCTTATGTTATTGATAACTAAAAAAGAACTTTTAGTCAACTGGCTAGCGCTTAACATCAAAGCAATTAATAAGAGATTCAGAATACATCATATTTATCAGTTAAAACTTACATTCTAAACATATTTTCTTTCTTGATGAATTTAAGTTAGGGACGAAAATTGTAATACTAATATCTAATAAAAATTAGATAAATAAATGTAACCATTAAATATTTTACGAGTAACAAAATATATTAATTGTTACGCTCTAACTGAACCGCTTCGGAAAGTCCACCACCACATTAAACGAGGTGTGGAATGCTCATCCGAAGTGGTTTCGATGTGACTTCACCAATGGAGATGATCTGCTATCACACTAAGAGGCATAGGTAATTCTGCAGGACTGATCGAAGCGTCCTAACCCTCTGAATCAGAGGCAAAATGAATTGAGGATCCGCCGCCGATTTCAGAATGAAATCTTGGTCAAGATCTTTTCTGCCCCAAAGGTTTAAAGTGATTTGACGTCTCCATGAGGCTAGTTGATGTGACCTATCAACTTTATGTCAACTCAACTCGAGAGAAGTAACTATTCGTCCACTCTACCGACGCGGCTGATTGACGTCTATGAGCTGACGCCTCATATCGTTCAGATGTATACACGTGTCTCACATCCAACGGCTCTCCTCGCCTATAAATACCCAAGGTTTGGCAAGAGGCAAAGGTAATGAAACTCTTCCTATTTAGCACTCCATAGCAAGCAAATAAATAATATCCTCCCCACTATTTTGCACAACTTTGGTACTATTCCGATCACCTGAGCCTAACTTGACTGTCAGAGTGTATGCGATTGCTGCCACCCCTGCTGGTCCCAACCGTGTGCATCTGACCGTGCATTGATTGTGCGTAGGGAGGAATACGTGGAGTGGCTAATGGTTGGCCATGCGGAGTGTCCAATTTTCGAGGTCAACATATTAGCACCGTCTGTGGGAAACTTTCCGTTCAAAGTTCTACATTCTCCATTGGAGAAAACACCGAAAAACTAGCGACTTACCCTGAAAAGGGCACGTTCTTGAAAAAAGAACAAATCACCCTTGAAAAAGGAAATAGAATGAGTTCCAGCCAAGAAGACGACAATCCCATGAGAGAGGCCTCTGAAGAAGAGGTGCTCCATAACAATGTCACTTACCAGAGACCCCATCAACGACGTCGCCAAGGTACAAGAACAACCATGCTCACTGAAGGGATGACTCAAATAGCGGCGGGCATGAGAGACATCACAACTCAGAATATGGCGATGCATGAACTTCTCATGCAAGCCCAAGGTCAGCAGGGTTATCAAATGCCCCAAGGATCTTACCCAGTGCAGGAAACCCCTGTATCTCGTTCCCGAGGTCATATGAGCCGACACAGAGAACGCTCCTTCGAAAGAGAAGTGGGTGCGGAAGCCACATCATATGTGCAAGAAAGCCAGTCAGCAGAACCACAGCTAGGGGATAATTTCCCTCAAGAATATGAGGAACAAAGGTCAGTAATCGTCTTCGACCGAATAGGGCAGGACCCTAGTAATAGGGCCCGCTCAGTGCGAAAATCAGTTCGGCAAGATCAGGAACAAGAGTAGGCTCATCCTCTTAGAAATAGGAGGGATAGAAGGAACCTAGTTGATTGGGGAAGCCGAGGAGAAGCACATCCACCTCTCCAAGATATTCAAGATGATGAAGAGTGAGATGGGCCCTGTCGATCTTATGAGGTCGATGACGATGATGATAATCTCCTTTTTTTCAAGAGAGATCCAAAGCTTCCTGATGCGGGCGAACTTCATGCCCCCTAAGATCCCCAAGCATGAAGGAAAGGGGGACCCGGAGAAGCACCTTACCAAGTACATGACACAGATGAACGTCAGGAGGGCCTCGCCTGCTTTGAAATGCAGAGCCTTTTACTTAACCCTGGGTGGAGCTGCGGAAGTGTGGTATAGCAGACTTCCTCCCCTGAGCATTAGGAGTTGGCCAGATTTGAAGAAGGCATTCTTAAACCAATACCTCTCACGCAGGAAAGGAGAGGCCCCAGTGCAACGCCTGCAAGATATGAGGCAGGCCCCTGGAGAGACGTTGAAAAGCTATCTCGCCAGGTTTACAGACGAAATCACATACTGCGAATAGGTTACTGACAGGGAAGTCCTTTCAGCTCTGAAAGGCGGTCTCAACATGAACACTTTGTTCTGGAGAGACGTGTGCAACAAGAATCCTGCCACCTATGACGAACTGGTGAAAATGATGAGAGTTGAAATCGTCAGTGAGTAAATGACTGATCATCAAAACCGTGCCGCGCAGGGACTCCCTTCGCCTCAGAGGCAGGTAGGTCAAGGACCCGCAGCGCACCTCGTCACTCAGCAGTGGACTCAAACAGGTCATATAGTAGCTCCCACCTCCGGACAGGCACTGGCTTCCGCCACATTGAATGCAGTGCCGATATTGGCATACGAGAATGCTCCTAGCGAAGCAGGACCATTCGGAAGAGCTGATAGTAAGAAAAAGAAGAAGAAACGATCAAACAGGCCATTGGGAGGGGTAAGGTTTTGCACTTTCCACCAACTCTATGGGCATGACACTAGTGAGTGCCGAGATGCTAATCGACGCCCTGATCGAAGCAACCCACATCCTACCAGCAGGAGCGAATATCCTTGCAAATTCGTCTCCCCGAAGAGGGGAGAGAGAGGGCATAGAGAGAAATCACCTCGGAGAAGAGAATCAAGGGACCGAGGCCAGTCTAGACAGAGAGATCGGGCCCCATTCTCTGGGAGCCAAGTCATCAGGGAGATCGATACAATCATTGGGGGACCTCACATCGGTAGCAACACCAGGAACGCCTAAAGAAATTACACAAGGGAAGCAAATGACCCGCCAATGATTATCTTCATTGTCAACGAGTCACAAGCGGTAGATAAGATGGCTCCAATCACCTTCTCCCAGGAAAATGCTAATGGAGTTCACCAACCCCATTGTGATGCATTGGTTGTAAGAGCCATAGTGGCTAGAAACGGACTCAAACACATGCTCGTCGACAATAGGAGTTCGGTGAACATACTGTTCGGCTCCACCTTCGAAAAAATGCAAATTGAACATGGGTTGATCCCCATGACCGACCTACTATTCGAATTTACTGGAGACAGCATCATCCCACAAGGGCGGATCACTCTGCCCGTCAAGATGGGTTCATCACCTCTAGTGGCCCAACACTTCATGAAATTCTTAGTGGTGGATCACAGATCGGCTTATCATGGAGTATTGGGCAGACCCACTTTGAAAGATCTTTGGGCCGTCACTTTCATCCACTACTTGTGTATGAAATTTCCAACTGAACATGGGATTGCTACGGTCCGAGGCGACCAAATGGGCTCCAGGGCATGTTACTTGGACTCTCTAAGAAAGTCGGAGCCCCGAACTGTTAACGTGATCATAACTAAAGTTGCCAATGAAGCCAGTATGGACGTGAAAATGCTCGACGCCCCTGAACGAGGGCATACCTCCGAACAGAAGGAAGACATCAACATGGAAGAGGCCCCTAAACAAGGACACCCTCTTGATGAGTTAGATCCCCGGACAATTTACTCTGAACCAAATGCAACCCCAATGAAAAACTAGAGACTTTCTCTGCCAACCCAGAGGACCCTAGTCAGGTCTTGTGAATAGGGAAGACACTGCCTCCTGAAGCAAAAGAGGAGATGATAAGCTTCCTGAAAAGGAACTTGGATGTCTTTGCTTGGAAGCATGAGGACATGGTGGGAATAGATCAAAGGATCAGTTGCCACCATCTTAACATCAACTCCTCCTGTGCCCCTCATTAGCAGAAAAGACGTGCCCTCAACCCAGAAAGGTACGAGGCTCTCAAAGACGAAGTAGGCAAGCTTAGCCGTAGTGGATTCATAAGGGAAGCCATCTACCCGAAGTGGATATCCAACCCGGTCCTGGTGAAAAGGCCCAGCGGGAAGTGGAGGGTATGCGTAAACTTCACCAACTTGAATAAGGCGTGCCCTAAAGACAGCTTCCTACTTCCAAGAATAGACCAACTTGTGGATTCCACTGCTGGACATGAGCTGTTGAGCTTCATGGATGCATATTCGGGGTACAATCAGATGCCCATGTTTTGACCTGACGAGGAAGCTACGTCATTCATCACAGACAGAGGACTCTACTGCTACAAAGTCATGCCCTTCGGATTGAAATTACCGGAGCCACATATCAAAGACTGGTCAACATGATGTTCATCAAACTCATTGGCAGAACCATGGAGCTCTACGTGGATGACATGCTAGTCAAAAGGCTCCAGGCAAGCGAACACGTAAGTCACCTCGACCAAACCTTTCAGATACTTAGAAAATATAAGATGAAGTTGAATCCCCTCAAGTGCACCTTTGGGGTGGCTTCGGGTCAGCTCTTGGGGTATATTATTAACCAAAGAGAAATTGAAGCCAATCTAGTAAAGATAATGGCCTTGCTGGAAATGAGATCACCTCAGAAACCGAAAGAGGTCCAAAGTCTCAATGGTTGAATAGCCGCACTCAGTCACTTCATCTCCAGGGCCACTGATAAGAGCTTACCTTTATTCAAGGTGCTTAAGTAAGGAAAGAAGTTCCAATGGACTTCTGAGTGTGAAGAAGCCTTCCAGGCGCTGAAAAAGCACCTCGAAGAGGTACCCCTTTTGTCAAAACCTCAACTAGAGGAGTCTCTGCTGTTGTATTTGACAGTATCGGACGTGGCGGTCAGCGCTGTTCTAGTCAGAGAAGAAAATGAATGATAGTTGCCAGTATACTATGTCAGCAAAGCACTCCTTCCAGTTGAAACACGGTACCCAGACATGGAGAAATTGGCACTTGCCCTCATCACAGCCTTGAGGAAACTGAGGCCATACTTCCAGGCCCACTTGATCGACGTTCTTACCAACTTCCCATTGAAGCAGGTGCTGCAGAGAATGGACGCATCAGGACGCCTAATAAATCGCCTATCTAATGGATCAAACACTACATGTTTCCAGAAGTGAGGCCAGGAAGTTGAGGAGAAGGGCTACGCACTTCATCCCGAAAGAGGATATGCTCTACAAAAGAGGCTTAGCCTCACCACTTCTCAGATATGTGGGAGGCGAAGAGGCCCCATATATACTTAGGGAAATCTATGAGAGAATCTGCAGAAATCACTCCGGAGGAGCGGCCCTGGCACACAAGGTTCTTCGTTGAGGCTACTTCTGGCCGACCCTGAAAAGGGATGCTTACCAGTTTGTCCAGAAATGTGACAAGTGCTAGCGCTTCTCGAATATTCATAGGCAGCCTTCTCAGAACTTCTCTGTGGTAACCAGTCCCAAGCCATTCGCCAAGTGGGGCATCGACTTCATTGGTCCAATCCCTAAAGGAAGAGGAAACGCGAGCTTTGCCATTGTGGGTTGAGCCTGAACCTCTTGCAAAGATTACTGAGGCAAATACTACAAAATTGATCTGGAAAAATATCATTTGCAGGTTCGGTATTCCCCACTCCTTAGTGTCTGACAATGGGAGACAGTTCAACAACAGAAAAATGAGAGAATTGTGCGACGAACTGGGGGTAAAAAAGGATTTCTCAACGCCTCATCACCCGCAAGCAAATGGACAAGTTGAGGCAGTAAACAAAACCATCAAGCATACCCTGAAAAGGAAGCTTGACACATCAATGGGGGCTTGGGTTGATGAACTTTCCCACGTCCTCTGGGCAATCCGAACCACAAGCCGATTTGCCATTGGGGAAACACCTTTCTCAATGACCTACAGGGCCAAGGCCATGAGCCCGGTCGAGGTCGGGGTCCCATCACACCGTCGAATACACTTCAACGAGATCAATAATGACGAGACCCAGGTAAATGAACTCCACCTCCTTAAAGAAAGGAGGGACACCTCCCAGGTGAATTTGGCAAAGTATCATAAGAAGATGACCCGCTATTATAACTCCAAGGTCAGAAACTGAATTCTTCGCCTAGGGGACCTCATCCTCATGAGGGTCTTCCAATCATCAAAGCTAAACGGGTTAGGAGTGTTTGGACCGAACTGGGAGGGTCCTTACCACATTCGCAGGGAATCCCAACTTAACACTTTCGAAATTGAAGACATGGCAGGGAAGGCACTACCTCATCAATGGAACATCGAACACTTAAGGAAATATTATCAGTGATGAGTTTTTGTTCCGATCCGATCTCGATGTTGTATGATAAGTGTGTGTCCCAATCTGATCTCATTTGTAATTTTCCTATCTTACCGAGCGCTGAAAATGCCTTGGTAAGGGATAACATAACTTTTTTAAGTATTGATACTTCATTCCTTTGTCACATTGGTTATCAAATTGTTACCTCAGTCCCTCAGTATGATTACTTAAGTGGTCCGATCTTCTAATTGTTGTTAGGAGGCGCCTGATTATTACTTAAGTAATCCGATCTTCTGATTATTGTTAAGAGATGTTTGATGATTACTTAAGTGGTCCGATCTTCTTATTGTTGTTAAGAGGTGCTTAGTCTTAAAAGTTTATCATTCATATATGCGTAAACAGATCAATAGGATAAGAAAGTAGAAGCAATAACACTTGGTAAAAAAAAATTCATTTCATTCACTTCAAATTTACAAGAGGCTGAAGCCATTACAAGATAAGCTCTACTCTATGAGAGGCTCCTCCCCGCCAGCCACTACCTCGCCAGCCTCAGGAGCTGCTGGAGCGTTCTCTGCAAGCCTATCAGGCCGGTCTCCAGTAGGTCCCCTGAACTCTGCCTCTAAAGAGGAGATGTCCAAAGTAGGGTGGATCTCTTTCAACCGACCCAATATGCCTTGGGCACTCCAGGAGGCCCAGAAATTTGCAAAGTCATCGTACAGGGGATGTTCCTCGAAGTGGTCAATGAAATTTTGAATAGTCACTTCCCCTGCTAACTTCAGTTCCTCTTTTAAGGAGGCAATTTCCTCAGACTGGGCCTCCATCCTCTACCTCAGCTCAGCTTTTTCTTTATTGGAGGCCTCCAGAGCCCCCGTGGCGAGCCGGTGGTGCTTGTTGGCATGATCCACACTTCGGGTCATGGCAGCCACCTGACACTCCACTTCATACAGCTCCTTCTTCAGCTGTTCTATGTCTCATGCAACAGCCGCCAGCTAGGCCTCAACCTCCGTCCTCCTTTTCTCTTCCTTCGCAGCCTTGGCTCGGGCCTCTCTCACCTTGTCCCTGTATTGCATCGTCTCCTCTAGGCGCTTGACGAGGTCCTCCCTCTTGGCACTAGGTCCTTCACCAAACCCTCGAGCTGGATGCTAGTGCTCAGAGCTCGGGCCATATAGGCACTGTTGGTCGCCACCAAGTCCTCGGCTGTGCAAGAGACGATGTGGTCCATTCATTCTTCAGTCCAATACTTGTTGTGGACCACCGCCATTGCAGCCGTTTCTGGGGGGAGAGCCTCCAGTACTTCTTTAACTAGCTCCTAGGAGTTCGAGCCCAGGAAGTCCACCTCCTTTGAGGGACGGGCTCTTTTCTTCTTAGGCTGCCTCGGCACCTAGATGAGAGGTACAGTAGCAACTGGCGCCTTGGCTTGGGCAGGTGAAGCCTCTGATGGTGCGGACGTTCTCTCCGGAATGGCCACCCTGGTAGGAATTGTGGTTTGCCTCAGAAGGGAGGGTGGCCTCGCCACCGTCGCTCGCTTCAAAGGGGTAGCAGGTTTTTTGCCCTTCCGAAGCAGATTCGCCTCTGGATCCTCAGGCACCTCCTCCTCTGTTGGAGGCGAGAGCCTCTTGCTGACATCTACTAAGTCCTCCATCTGCTTCTTGTAAGAGGAGGAGGAGGTCTTCAAGGCTCTCGCCTCGGCCATCATCTTCTGTATTGTTTTGAAGTCAGGCCGGAGAGGCATCTTCTTATTGAAGTTATCTGCAAGAAACAAGTAAATTAGTACAAGTGTAAATGACTCGAAAATATTCAAAGGTATTCGCTTCGAGACATTACCTTGTGAGGCCATCAGGTCGTATGTCACAAAATGGAGGTTCTTTCTGATCAGTCGATGGAACGACCTCTTCTTTGGAGGCAGTTGGTAGATCACGCAAATGATCTCAAAATCGTTAGAGGACAGCTCGCACTGAGGAAGAGTGCCTTCAAAAAATAAATACAAGTGTTAGTTATAATCCGAACCGAAGAGAAATAAAAAAAAAGAAATACAGCTGCAATACTCACTAAGTGTCGAGTACTTCAGGGGGCCCGTAAGAGGTACCAGGGGGTCCCCCTCCATCGTGTCCCATCTCCCGACAGCCTAACACCACGAGCTCTTCCACTCCTTTATGGAGCTCGGCAGATCGAGCAAGAATGGAATGTAGGAACCCCAAGAGGTCAGGTAATACCAGCCCCTGATCTTATCCCCCTGGCTGTTACTTTTGGAATATAGAGGGTCTGAAAAACAAAGGACATCTCCACTCCTAGTGACGCCTCTTTCTATAATATCCAGAAGCCCACCATCTAGCTCCAGGAGTTCAGATTCAGTTGGGTCGATGCTAAGCTGTAAGACCTAAGCACCATTCGAAAAAATGGGTGAATTGGAAGCCTAAGGCCAACCTTAAGGATCGCCTAACTTATCGCCACACACCCTGACCTAGGGTAGCAGGCCCTCTCGTCAGGCTCGGGAGGATCAGGTCTATGCTATCCGGTATCCTATATTCAGTTCTAAGTCTTTTTAGGTCGGCCTCTTTTAGATTGGAGGGGTAATCCGACGCCCCCCAATGCACAGAGGTATCTACTGGGCTATTTGGCCTCTTCCAAATATTCTCCCCTCAAGCATCGCCTCGACTACTTCGGAGGAGGTCGCCACAATGGGCTCGTCCATCCGTACTAACTCCAGCCCTCTCCCCAAACTAGCACTACCCTCGAAAGCCATTTTCAGAAAGGAAATATCTCAAAATAGTTACTAAAACTTACGAGTTTGAATGTTCCCCAGCCGAAAATGGTCAAAAAGTGGTGTGTGGTCATTGAAAAATCAAAGTTCTCGTCGAAAGTGCTTGAAGAACGCCGAAAATCGCAGAGAGGTTTGAGAGCAATAGATTTTCTATTTTCCCAAAGAGTAAAAACTCTAAAAATGCTCAAATCTGCTTTTTATAGAGCGCTCCAACTAATCTCCACCGTTAAATTCAAATGCAACCAATCTAGGCCGTCTGTCGTACCATCAATCTAGACCGTTGAAATGAAACGCCAGATTTGATCTACGCATAAGATTTTACTGTGATCCTCACGCTCACACATAACGCGTCACCTCGGTCACCACCAGCTATCAACAATAAGTAGCCGCAACAACCTTTTAGGGGAATGGGCGCTGCATCCAACTGTCACCTTGAAAATACGCAGCAGCTGTCAAATCATTTAACGTCAGAAACGCCCGCCTCAGATCGAGCTCCTCACTCAACTTTACAAAGTTTAGGCGCACCTGACGCGGAGTCCCCTGCGAGTCATCGCCTCGATCGCTGCGTTCTCTCCTAAGCTTTATAAAATTTTAGCCATCTTCCAACGCGTCATCCCCTGTGGGTCAGCGCACCGATGGCAAACGAGCTCCTCACTCAACTTTACAAAGCTTAGGCGCACTTGACGCAGAGTCCCCTGTGGGTCATCGACTCGGTCGCTGCGTTCCCTCCTAACCTTTACAAAGTTTTAACCATCTCCTAACGCGTCATCCTCTGTGGGTCAATGCACCGGTGGCAGATGAGCTCCTCGCTCAACTTTACAAAGCTTAGGCGCGCCTGACGGGAAGTCCCCTCCGGGTCATTGCCTCGGTCGCTGCGTTTCCTCCTAAACTTTACAAAGTTTTAGCCATCTCCCAACGCGTCGTCCCCTGTGGGTCAGCGCATCGATGGCAGATGAGCTCCTCACTCAACTTTATAAAGCTTAGGCGCACTGACGCGGAGTCCCCTGTGGGTCATCGCCTTGGTCGTTGCGTCATCCAGCTCGTTAGCACCTCGACCTTACGTAAATTTTTTCCTCACACAATGACGAAGATTTAGTGCATCTGCCTATGATCAACGCTTCGGTGAACACAGAAAATCGACCCTCCAGTTCTCACAAGTCACGGTCCCCATCCCAAGGCGCACATACCCGATCGTGAAGACAAGTCCACCCATGATACAAATATTCGTACCTGGACTTGGGGGACCACTGTTACACCCCAAATTGAACCGCTTCGAAAAGTCCACCACCACATTAGGCGAGGTGTGGAACGCTCATCTGAAGTGGTTCCCCTAAGTGGTTCCGAAGTGACTTCACCAATGGAGATGATCTGCTATCACACTAAGAGGTATAGGTAATTCTGCAAAACTAACCGAAGCGTCCTAGCTCCCTGAATCCGAGGCAAAATGAACTGAGGATTCGCTGTCGATTTTAGAATGAGATCTTGGTCAAGATCTTTTCTGCCCCCAAGGTTTCGAGTGATTTGACGTCCCCATGAGGCTAGTTGATATGACCTATCAACTTTATGTCAACTCAACTCAGGAGAAGTAACTACCCGCTCACTCTACAGACGCGGCTGATTAACGACTATGAGCAGACGCCTCATACCGTTTAGATTTATACACGTGTCTCACATCTAACGTCTCTCCTCACCTATAAATACCCAAGGTTTGGCAAAAGGCAAAGGTAATGAAACTTTTCCTATTTAGCACTCCATAACAAGCAAATATATATTTTCCTCCCACTATTTTGCACAATCTTGGTACTATTCTGATCACCTGAGCCTAACTTGACCGTCGGAGTGTATACGGTAGTCGCCATCCCCGCTGATCCCGACCGTGTGCATCTGATCGTGTGTTGATTGTGCGCAGGGAGGAATACATAGAGTGGCTATCGGTTAGCCACGTGGAGGGTCCAATTTCCGTGGTCAACATTAATAACAATAATTAAACACTAACAAGGAAGTGTTTTCTCACTAATAAATTTTGTATATTAGATGAATGATCCTATCATTACCTTTAGAACACTATGTTTGTATTTTAAAGGATAATTATAAAATAATTTAGACCTCCCTTTTTGAAGAATTTAAGAGTTTTATTTATAGACAAAAAAATGAGATTCGTGTGGAAGAACAGACGCTTATGTACATGAAACACTTGGATTGTTGACGTTCGAAGATATTGGCATAATTTTTGCATACGGTGTCCGTTTTGGGCCTATAACTCCATTCCGAAAAGCTCGCACCGATTCTGAATGAACTCACTGCTTTGCTGTGATGTATGATGGATTTTGACAGTTTGAATTCTTTTACTAAGTCAAAACAGCATTTAAAGTTTCATAGTTTGTTATTTTCAGTATTTCTTATTTTCATTTTATAGCCCAACTCATTAAGGGACTGCAGGTCCAGTAGGTTATTTGTTCTTTTCG
Organism: Olea europaea var. sylvestris; assembly: GCF_002742605.1. Taxonomy (NCBI): domain Eukaryota; kingdom Viridiplantae; phylum Streptophyta; class Magnoliopsida; order Lamiales; family Oleaceae; genus Olea; species Olea europaea. Next base: position 3,495,260 of record NC_036244.1, on the reverse strand, counting down.
TATTTAAGGCTTGAAAAATGTCTCTTATGTTTTCTTTGATTGTTCATGAAATAAGAAAAGTGCTGGTTTCTTGAGTTCAATCTATTTGTGTTATTGTTATTATGTGGTTGTAGATTTGATCTACATCACAAACATAAATAAGTTATGCATAAGTGATAATACTTGGGATTCCATAAAAATATGTTATTAAAATTTAAGTTTGACTATTTATAAATTTTACCAAACGGGGAAAGATTCAATTCTCTACCTGTAACATTAAAAAGTAAATATTTTAATTAACATAAATTGCTGATTAGATTTTGTTAATAAATAAAGTAGTTAAAATATAAACATACAATAAAGAAAATTTTCATTATAAAATAACAAACTGTAATATTATAAATAATTCTAAAAAATATATCTTAAATTATTGACAAAATATTAAAAAAAATGTATAAAGAATAAATGCAAATATGTGAACATCCACGTAGCACAACCAGTGAATCTATTGTTCTTGATAAATGACACGGTATGTCCATTCACCAAAAGAAGTTTTTACAAGATCCCTATTCATCAAAATTTTACTTCGAAAAATAGCATAAACAAGTATTATTGACAATAATCACTAATGGGTATGCATCGATAATATAGAAGTTGCACGAAACATTTTTGAATGATAATTGTAAAATGTATAGAGGCATGAAAATGCGTCATACTCCAGATTGTTCCAACTAGGATGTGTGTAGAGAAAGTGGTAGAAGACAGTTTTATACATAAACTAGAATCTTCCATGTAAATATCTATTTATGGAATTCTAGAGAGTTAATATTACCCATATGATCATCATCTTCCATTCTAATGAGGTACTATTAACAGGCCAAGGAGGCCTCATTTATAACCTATCAAGTTTAATGAGCTTGTAATACTTTTTACGAAGAAGTGTACGGTTATTGGTCCAAGATTGAGAGTAAAAGTGTCAATAATCAATTGATTCATTGATTGACGTTGATGGAAATCAAAGAGGTGAATCAATTGAACCTTTTCATGATTTGTCAATGACAACAAAGACAGACATGAGGTCCACATCCGAGTTTTCAAGCTCAGAGGATGATCAATTATATAATGTTGTTCATGGGAATTCATTTGATAGTGGCCTATTATAAAGGTAAATAATCGTTGAATTTAGGACCACTAACATCAATTTACTAACATATAAGAGTGATATAGGGGATACAAATAAGGTTTATGAAGTGAATATTCAAAGCAATGAAAAGGGCTATACTAATATTGAAGGCTTGCAGATAAGCAACAGCTATTTTATTGATGAGGCTAAAAAGGGAAAAATTGGAAGTTTTCTTAGAAAATCAATTAGCATTGAAGAACACGAGCACAAATATTATGAGAGTATTTATGCAAAAACGACAATTAATAACGAAAAAAGAAAAGAAGAAAGAAAGAAAACGATTAAATTGAGTGATCTTGAATTCGAGAAATATGTCGTTCTAGTTATTATAAAGCCTCATAACGATAAGGTCAAGTGCATTACCTATGGAAAGTGTATTAAAACTCACCAAGGAGTAGGATCATAACGTTAACCACAAAAAATACCAGATTGTTATTTACAACTCCATTGATCTATCTTTCATTTGCAACAATGAGTATGAAAGGCTTTCGAGTCCTATTGACCAAGTAGACTACGAATCCAAAGAAATTGCGAATAAATTTCTAGATTTTGAAATCAGTGAGGTTCTTCCATTGGATGATGAAGTTGGTATTGAGTCTAAATTTGCAATTCACTTTTACCATGGATATTTTTCTTAAAACTTTTAATAATCAGTTGAATTTCAAGTAATTTTAGTTCACAAGCTAATTCAGACTTAGTGTTCTGAATTTAGGATTGCAAATTCACCATCTTAGTTTGAGATTTGGTGCAAGTTGATATTTTAATTAGTGCATGCTATTAAATTAGGAACTATTGGTTTTTTCTTTATTTCTTAACTGTGGAGTCTTCATGAAATTGTCTTCGTGTTAGTTTATTTCATACTTTAGAGTAAAAAGTTTCATTAGTCACTGAACTTCACCTATTATCACGATGTGGTCACCGAACTTCTTTATGCTGCTGAGTGGTCACTGAACTTACACAAAATTGCCTCCATCCCTCACTCCCCAAACTTCCGTTTCAATTGTTGCTGATATGGCATCACGACAGCTGACTCGGTGACAAACGGCGTCTTCTCTTACCACGTGAAGTGCTGTTTGTTGATGAAAACGCGATTTCCTCCGAAAATAATAGACAACAAGTCCCAAGTGCCCTAATTTTCCAATCCCAAATTTGCAAGAAAAGTGCATCATGAACCCTAATCGCGTTTCCCAATCGCGAATCGGTTTAGGGGAAGCTCAAAATACCTGATTCAATACTAGTGGACAGTATCACATCTGAAAGGGAACAAGGATTCTCACCCATGGAGGCAGTCGATGGAGGTAATGAGCACACCCCCTATTCGATTTTCATAAGCTAAAATAAATCATTCCGTGACATTTCTGCAACATTGCTGGGGGTTTAGAATTTCTGAGTCGATTGCAACATTGCTGGGGTATATATGGGCAAGTAGTATGGGTGTTGCTAAGTGGTCCATGTGTCGGTGTTTGGGTATTTTGGGAGATTTACCAGCTTCCTGTATTGCTCATATTTTCTGTTTTTGTATTAGTACAAAACTCAGCAAATATTTTCATTGTATTCAATTTGCTGACATATTATGAGGAAGACCCAGATTTTGTTCGTTTCGATGTTGATACGGCTTCTGAGGAAGATGATTTGTTGTATGAGCACAATGTGACAGATAGCATCGAAATTGGTTCGGACATGAAAGCAGCGAGAAACGAAGGAGTATTGGTTGATGTAAGGGATGTTGACGATGATGACTTGCATTGTCCATCTTGTGATGAGTTATTATTAGCTTATTCGTCAGATGAAGAGGTTGTTTATTGGTTTCCAGAATTTTTGGCTAAGGCAGATATGAGGAATTCGTAGTTTGGGGTTGGACAACTCTTTCAGTCAATGCAAGAGTTTCGGAGCGCATTGAGAACCTCTGGCGCTCTTGATGGTTACAATGTGAAGTTAAGGTGTAATGATAGAAATGAGCACAAGGAGTGTACAAAGTAGGGTGTAATTGGAGGATATGGGCCTCAAAGTTGAGTGATACAGACACGGTACAAGTAAAGTCATACACGCCCGAGCACACATGTACTCGGAGCCAAAATAGTAGACATTGCAACTACATCTTCTTGACAAATAGATACATTGAACAATTCAAGGCAGATCCCGATTGGAAAACAAAATCCATTTTAGCGACAGTGAAAGATGATTTGAAGACAAAAATAAGTAGAAATGTGGCCAACAAGATGAGGCATTATGCTAAGGAGTTGTTGTTTGGAACCCTAGAAGAGCAGTTCGGACTTTTGAGAAGATATGCCGCGGAGGTACTTCGGACGAATCCGGGATCAACAGTGATGATAGCTTTGCATGAGCAAGTTTTCAAAGGTATCTACATTTGCTTCAATGCCTGCAAGTCCGGTTTCAGAGTTGGATGCAGGAAAGTGATAGGTGTTGATGGCTGCCATTTACGAGGTTATTTTGGGAGAATTATGTTAACAGTAGTGGGATAGGATGCTAACGACTGTATATACCCTGTGGCATTTGCTATTGTAGAGAAGGAGAATACTGATACCTGGAGATGGTTTTTGAAGTATCTCCAAGAGGACATTGAAATTGGCAATGGAAGGGGTTGGACATTGATAACTGATAGACAAAAGGGTCTTCACAATGTATGTGAGGAGTTATTTCCAGAGGCACATTGCTTCTGTGTACGACATATGTACAAAAACTTCTTCAGTGCCAGATATAAGAGCAAAACATTAAAGGATTTTCTTTGGCGTGCTGCAAAAGCAACAACTGTGGCTGAATTTAGATGTTGGATATAAAAAATTCGTGATGTAAGTGAAGAAGCTTACGGATGGCTAGTAAAAAGACACCCTCAGGAGTGGAGTCGATCACACTTTCTAGTGCATTCCAAGTGCGACATTCTACTTACCAATATATGCGAAGTCTTCAACAAATCGTTGCTGGATGATAGAGAAAAAATGATTCTAAACATGTTGACATCCGTGCAGATGATGTTTATGAAACGAATACGGCAAAGACGAGAGAAGATGAGACGACGCAAAGGTCGTTTTGTCCAATGATTGCCAAAAAACTTCACAGGCTAGCCGAGAGTTCAAGAGAATGCACATTGCAGTTGTCGGGGGGCCCAAGATGGCAAGTTGATTGTAGTTGTGGGACATATGTAGTTGATCTTGAAGAACGGACTTGTGCATGCCGAAAATGGGAGCTTACGGGTATACCATGCATGCATGCTATAGCAATGATACGAGATTGCAGAAATGAACCAGAGGATTTTGTAGACAACTGTTACACGGTGGAGACGTACATGAACATCTATAATAACATCATGAACCCAATCAATGGTAAAATGTTGTAGCCTGAGGTCGATGTCCCTACAATAATCCGGCCTAAGTGGAATGTGCCTCAACGGGGAAAGAAACAAAAAAAGTGAAGGAAACAGGCTAAAGAGATGGTGGTGCACAGCCAAGGAAAGTCATACGTCAAGAAGAAAGGGCAAGTGAGAATGACGTGCTCGATATGTGGACTAAAGGGGCACAATAAAAGATATCACTCCAGCGAGTATGCCGCAGTTCATGTATGTATTTCACTCTGTCAATATAAGATAATGTCTTCATATTCTAACCTATTTACATATGAACAGGAATGGTTCGATGTCGAACTAGAGCCAGTTCATTCGAACAGCAGCGTAGCTGTTAATGAACGAGTAAGTAAACAACAAAGTCATGTTTAGCTAATTCACCAAATTTTTGGCTTTATCATAACCTATGGTTCATGGTAGATTACAGGGGAAAATGGTGTCGTCAAGAGGTCCTGGATTGTCATCGACCGAAATTCCAAGTGCACAAGAGGTCGTGGATTGTCATCAGGACCAACAGCAAGTGCATTAGAGGATATATGTACTTACCTGATCAGCATGCATTTTCTCAATAAATGTCTTAAATATCCTAAAGTTGTTCCACTCTAGTGCTTTCTCCAATTCAGTAACATGTTGTGCTTACAATGTTGCTGCTTGTCATTTTTGTACAATTTTAGATCTATTTATCTACATTGTTGCCACTCTTCATAATTGAGGACTCATTGCATCTTGCTTGATGAACTGTTATGAAGGTTATTGGTTAATTTCTGACAGGCCGTCTGTCACTTGAATATCACACTTTTACTTGTCGAATACAAACTTGTGATTTGGGTTTAAATTTGAATTGGAGAAAGCTTGAATGCTTTGTGATTGGGCTCCCATTCAGTCTTCTCATAATTCCACCAATGCCCGCTATTGAAAACCAGCAGATGCAGATCCAACTTCAATGTCATCTTTACCTTTTTGGGACTCCCAAACGGGGCTCTGTAATGCAGATCCATTGATTTTTTTTAAGAGTACTAATGACTGGAAGTTAACACTTGTGTCAGATTCCACGGAGAAACTACCATCATAATTTTGCTGCCATTTTGCTGGGTGATTCGGTGGCAGGAATGGTGGTTGCTAATGGAATTTCGAATTCTTAGACATTTACAACACATTGTTGGTTGTGAAGCTCGTTTTAACTTGGTTTCCAAATGCTCCTCCGATAGTTGTCAGCCCGCTCAGGTATAATATGAAATAACCTCTAACATGTTGTCAATATCCAAAGAAAAGAATGCAATTAACATGGCTACTGGTACATGTTTCAGCACTTTATGTGATCCTTACTTTAACATATTCCGAGGCATAATTCCACCACTGGGAGGGACGCTCGACCTTTCACCTATATTGGCATTTCTTGTTTTAAATGTCTTTACCAGTACAACATCTGTGCTGCTAGCTGATCTTCCATCTTCAGGACTTCATTTGGACATTTGAGAAGTGGATGAGAAGGTTTGATTGGAACAAGTCAAAAAGATCTACTACTGAGAATTAAGTTGTTTTTCTTTGACAAAAAATACATGTATTCTCAGAATCCCGCGGTTCCATGATGGAGTGGTTGATATGTCTACCATCGAGTGTAAATTCATTTGACAACAATAAAAGTAGCTGTATGTATTATTTAGTGATACGTTTATGTCCAAATACAACCTTGAAAGCTTCAATTTTATATCATACGTAGAACATGAACAATGACAAAAAGGTAGATAGAAAATGATACCCACATGCATCCTTCTGAGATCTAGGAAAACTTGCTCAGGTTCATTCACGCTTAAAGATTCAATCAAATAGGAATTAATCCTCACAAAAGGATATAAATCAGGCATGAACGACGTCCTTTACAAAAACACTTGAAACAGAAATAGACTTCAATATCTAGTACCCATATATCCGAAGAATTTCATAATTCAATAAAAAACAATTACATAATAGTCCTACGTCAACGACTTACATCCAAGTCTTACAACCTACATAATTTACTACATGGGACAAATACAATCAACTCATTGAACTTTCCCCTTCCCTTTTCCAATGTCCTCGGTAACCCCTTTTCCTTTTCCATTATCCTCCGTGAGCGCATTTCCTTTTCCATTATCATCCACAGTTGTCCTTCCTTTGCACATAGTAATGTTGATCCATATCTCGATGTCCTTTTCTGTTATGATTTGAGCACATTTGTTGAACATACATGACAGATCTTCGCGCGAATATTTAGCTTGACAATTACCCGAACAAACACATCTCGATTCCACATTGCACTGCTCTTCATTTTTCCACTCCAAGTGACCACAATCTCTAGTACAGAATAAGAACAACCTCTCTTTGTTCGAAGTATTTTTCTCCACCTCCATACATTTCTCGAATCCCTGGCCACAGTTTAGACATCGTTTCTTTGTTGGGCAGTCTGACAAGTAGTGCCCGGGCTTCCTACAACTGTGGCATATGCCTTTGTTCTTCCCCGCCATAACACTTCAAACGTGGGATAGGTGTCCACTGTAATAATTGAAGTAGGAATACATGTAAGATAGTCAAGGCTAATACAAACTGTTTCTGCAAAATAGGTATAAGAAAATAATCTTTGTGAAAAAAATGGATACAATCTTCATAAGCAATATATTCATTATGAGATAGGCAGTGTATGGCCAATTCATGAAAGAATTCCTAATTACATTCCATTGGCAGTGTATGGCCACTTAATGAAGCCAGGGTAGGGATAATGTATACATATAGACAGTCACTTAATCACACCATAAACGGTCCATCATTGACCTAGGATATGCACAAATTGATAGTCAATTAATCACTCCCCATTAGCACAAGGCTAGAAAAACAAACGCGACTCAAAAACACACATAACTACCATGGTTCTAACTCATCATATTCTAAAACCAACTTACTAATGTGAAACATGCTAACAAATGAATTACAACAGGAATCAACTTTCAAGATCAGAATTATTGGCTATACTATTAGACTCAGGAGGATTTTCTGAACTAAAAAAATTAAAGATATAAGAAGTGCAGAAACTAATGAATATTTACATACAGAATGTCGTGTGAAGATAAACATAAGTACATTAGCTCAAACAATTAATGCAGGTAAAAAGCACATTTCCCGTCCCTACAACCTTGGAAATACCTTCACCTTTCGCGAAATTTGTTGGGCTTCAGGAAATTCAAACTTCGCAGATGAAGTTTCGGTGAGCACAACTCGATTTCTGTGGTTCAGCAACCAATTGCCAGGTGTCGGAGACGGGAGTAAAAAGTTCGAAATTTGTCGGGCTTGAGGATTCGTATTTCGGTCGTGGTTGGGCGTGATAGTGGGTTTGCGGGGTTGGGATTCACCTAAATTTGGGGATGGTGTTCAATGGTCGAAGATCGCTTTATGACATTCACGATTTAGGATTCTCTGAATTCTGTGATTTGGGGCTCAATTTCAATTGCGTATAGAGATTGAGAAATTAAATGTCGTTTGTCGTCGAGTCAGCTGCCGTGATGCCATATCAACAAGGATTAAAACGGAAGTTTGGGGAGTGAGGAACGGAGGCTAATTTGTGTAAGTTCAGTGACCAATCAGCAGCATAAAGAAGTTCGGTGACCACATCGTGACAATAGGTGAAGTTCAGTGACTAATGAAACTTTTTACTCCATACTTTAACAACTTATTTTGGAAGAAAATGAGTACAATACATGATTATGCAAAGAAGTTGCTAAAACACATTTTTTTTCCTTTCTTTTGGCACATGTAATGTATGGTATTAGATGAGACTCAATAATACAATAGACAACATTTAACATATTTTCTGTAATCCTAGCACGCCAAATCCATCATGCCTAAGATGTCATTTGTGGCCTACATCTCAACTCTCTTGCCTTCTGTATATTTATTTATTTATTTTTCTTGTTAAACGATTAAGTCCAATTTACCCTATCAAACGTGTGATTTGTGGGATGCACATTGGTTTGAATAAGCTGTAAAATATCAAAACGTTTTTCGACTATTATGTAATGCCATTTTGTTTTGTTCATAATTGAATCGAGAAAACATCATAAATGGATAGTCCAGGTCCAGATTGAAGATTTGTCATAGAAAGAATTGATAGGGATAGGGATAGCTAAGGGTGTCAACGAGCCGAGTTGAGACGGCTTGCGAGCCGAAATTTTCGGCTCAGTCTCGGCTCGTGTTTTTTTAAGAAGAGCTTTTTTGGCTCGAGTCAAGCTGAGCAAAAGTTCGACCAAAAAATTAAGGCTTGACCCGAGCTTTCAACTCGAACTTTACCGGGCCGAGTCAATTTTCTAGATTTTTTCTCTCTCTCTAACATGCAACTAAAATAGCTGCCAAACAGGTGGCAGCAAACCTGCTACCTGTTGGCAGCTAAACTACTGCATTAACCGACAGCTTCTTAAAGCATTTAGCTGCCAAACAGGCAGCGTGTTTTTTGTTTTTGTTTTTTTACGGGTCGGCCCGACTCGAGCCAACTCTCAGAAATGGGGCTCGGTGCCTCCAACCTCAAGTTGGGTTGGCTCGAGCTTTTTTCAGGTCGGGTCACGGGCGACTTGAACCGACGAGCTCGATTGTCATCCCTAAGGATAGGTAATGTCAATATTTAGCCCCTGTTTGGGTTTCATTTTTTTGAAAATGTATTTTTCTTTCTCATCTTTTCAATCATACATTTATGAATAAAATAATACTACACTCAAAGCCAAAACGGGCAAAACATTTCCTTCCTTTTTAATTACATATTCTTAAAAAAAATCAAAATTTCAAAACATATTTTTCCCAAAAAACACAATTTAATGGAGCCCAAATAGGAGCTTAATAACCAATTAATTAGATCAAATTTCATTTTAATAGGATTCATAACTTTTCATTTATACATTTCATTAATTTTTATCAACATCTGTTAAAAACTAAGAAAATAGTATTCGGTATTGCTTCATATCATAAAACGCAAAAATATGAGAAAAACTATTTAACGGTACAATAGAAACAATACTCAAAATTAATTTGTTGAACAAAAATAATTAGTTATCAAAGTTGTTGATAAGTGTGTTTTTGCACACTTATTTAGATTACAAACATGACTTAAATACAAGCAAAATGATTGAATTGTGACTTAATCTCATTGAATTCATGCAATGTAGGTGTTTCTATGGAAATAGTGGAATTCAGGAGAAGAGAGCCGAAAAAGGACTAAAATGGAGCAAAGTGATAGTTCAGGGACTAAGGATGCAAATATTCATAGATGAGACGGGAAATGGAATGAAGATTCAAGAGTGTTAGAAGTCAATCAAATGAGGAAAGGAGTCACGAGGTGAAATAGGGTCGAAGTATTATCAAGTATCAACTTTCAGGCGAAAAAGCTATGCTCGTGATTTTTAGTATCTACTTGAGATCCATTTTTGACATAGTAAACGTCAGAATTTGAGGAAGCCTGTTTCTATCAAAAGTGTAGATTATCAAAAGTGTATATATTTGAGTTTTCTTCCCAATGTACTTTTAATCACTTCAATCGGAGATCAAGAGAGAAAGTTATGATCAAAATACTAAAAACCGTCTGGTGAAAAGAATGATATAACTATGCGGTCGCATAGTATAAACTTCTATGCGGTCGCATAGAGGCCTCCCGAGAATTTTTTTCTCAAATTTTTTTACTCTATGCGACAGCATAGAAATGTACTATGCGGTCGCATAGGTATAATTTGGGGGCCGTTTTGCAGTTTCCTTATACGATTGAAACTCCTTTGGTAACCTAATTTCCACGCGATTTAAATACGAAAGAACGTCCAGAAGAAGG